>NC_142016.1:4608857-5208857 GCF_049901735.1 Notechis scutatus
AGGAAGGATCCTCCTTAGCAATTCTCAGAGTGTATCTGCAGTGTTGCAAATAAATGGTTTTATTTTGGCAAGATTTCTGTCACTAGGTGAGGAACAATAAAGGAAGTGGCTCAGAAGTAACTCTAAGCATCTTTCTTGGCCCTTGGGGCTTGAATGGAGACATGCAAGCTCCCCCTGCACTGAGCAATGCCCAGGAATAATGGCTGATGCTTCATGCTCAATCATACATCTATAGAACACATTAAAACCTATTGAAGGTTTCTATTACAAGTTCCTGGCTCAAAAATGATGGGAAACTATAATTCAGTGATGCCCTCTCAGAGGCAACCAAAACAACCAGTGGGTAGGTTACAGAGGCTTTGGCAAAGGCCCAACCCTACCATAAATCCCATTTCAGACCACAAAGACTAGATTTGCTCATTGTACTAAGCCAAAACCAAATGATTAATTCTGGCTTAATTGCTAAGCAACCTAGCTGCTGATGAGGCAGTATCTGTTTATTGCAGAGACTTCTTCACATCCACATTGTTGGCCCACTATGGAAAAATAGTAACTTGCCATTCTCTGCAAGCCAAAGATGGGTGCAAAGAGATAAAATATTGTTATGTGGCATTACAAGGATTTGTTTACGGAGACATGAACTTTTAGTACAATGAGTAGGAACTGAAAGTCTCAGTTTTCACCCAAATCTGTGCTCTGATTGTTCATGTCTCATTATGTGTATTTCAGTATAAATGGATGGTCTTTTTTTTGGATCCTTTACCTTTAAATAAATGGAAGTACATTTATAAATGAACCAGTACAGGTAGTCCTCAACTTATAACCATAATTTGGCAGTTCGAGTTCGAGTCTCACCAGGCTCAAGGATGACTCAGCCTTTCATCCTTCCAATAGGCTGACCCTGTAAACCGCTTAGACATGGCTTTAATGCTCCGTGAAGTAGTATATAAGTCTAAGTGCTAAGAGATTGGCTTTATGGTTGTAAATCATACCAGTCATTGAGCAGATCTTCATGTGACCAACCCAATTTTATGACATTTTTGGGAAGCAGTTGTTAAGCAAACATGGTGGTCTTAAAAGATGGTGTAGCAGTCATTAAGTAGACACTGTGGTCATTAAGTGAACACTGTGGTCATTAATGTTTGCAATGGACCTTTTTTTTTTTTTTTTGCAGGAAGCCAGAAGTAAACATTGGATGCTGGCAAATGATGTAAATCGTGGTCACATGACCAGGGGATGCTATAGATGGAAGTAAATATGGGTTGATTCCTGAGAACATCCAAAATATGATCACATGAGTACAGGGGGCCAACCATCGGAACATCCAATCCAGCTCATAAGTATATTTTTGGGGTCCATTGTAACTTCAAGTAATTGTTACCAACTGGCCATTAAATGAGGATTACCTGTATCTCATTGATCTATTGGACTTCTTCTTCCTCCAGATATATTGGACTTCAACTCGTATGAGCCCATGAACCACACAGAGATTACAGTTGGAGCCAGTGACCTTAGACACACACACACACACATCCAAGGTGACTCTGAGAATTGAACTGGGCATCTGGTCAGAGTCTTCTCCTTCTGTTCCAGATCTGCATTTGATCCGAGATTCCTCCAAAACTGCATTTACAGGCTGAACAGAAAAGGATCAGGCAGTGTGAAAGGAGGGCAAAGGAAGCCGCCTGGAAATGTTCATAGAGGCATCTGTTAGCAATTAGCATTTTGAATGCTTTACAAAGATGCCATATGTGGTGAGTGGATGGAGCCAGGGAGGGGGACACTGAGAGAGGCAAGGGGGGAAGAAAGAAGGATCCAGTGACTTATGACAAATTCTCCCCCCAGTTTTGGAGAAGTGAATGGAACATTAAATATAACCTCTGAAAGAGGGAATGTGGTAGCATTGGAGGCTTTTTTGAGAACCTTTCAAAATTAGCCTTTAAGCAAGAACCTTCTGGCTGGCTCCTGCCTGTTTGTAGGGAGTCCTTCAAGGCTGAGATCCCCCAAAAAAAAAAAAAAAAGCAGGATTATCTTTTCCATGTTCAGGTATAACTTCCTCCAAAAAGATCTTCCCCATCTAAGAAAAGCTTCCAGATCAAGTCAGCTTTTGTTCTTGTTAGATGTTTGTTCCCATCTTATAACTAGTTTGCAATCTGCCTGTTCTATATGAGGAAGAATAAATTATTTGGCTTGCTTTTGAAGGCAAATTACAACCCTCCCTTGAAACTAATCCATGAACCCAAACTTCTAATTTCATATGAAATGTGCACTTTCTCAAATGCTGCATTGCCGTCTCCCATTTTTAAGAAGTATATTACAGGAAAGATTTAGGCAACAGAGCTCATAATCCTGGAAAAAGAAATGGGGAGGGAGATTAAAATAACCTCAAGTTGAATTTCCTGGTGGCTCCAATGACAAAACCATGCAATTTTCTTGGCAGCAACGTGGAAATAGTATGCTATTGTCTTCTAGATAGATTTTTCTAAAAAAAACAAAATATCTTAATGTAGCCCGCAGTTCCACTATGCTGTTCTGATACTAAAATGTAAACTGGGGAAAGTTATTTAGGACAAAGTCACACAGGCAAATGTATAAAATGAGAGAAATATATGTGAAAAGATGCATTTAAATTTTAGTGCACTTTTTTTAAAGGCACGTTTGAGAATCTGGGGAAAAAATAAGGAATGGAAGACGGTGAAATGGGGATATTTGTCCACCTCTAAGCTACTCCACTCCCTCCCTTAAGCTTGCTTCAATAAACTTGACCCCCAATTGTCAGACTGTCACCTGGGGCATGCAAACAAATCCCTTCCACCTTTGACCTAGCCATAAAGAATGAAGGGCAAGGCTTAGATGGTTGATTTAATGCAGAAACCAAATAAATTCAATTGTAGAGATCAGGTGAGAATCTAGAATAGAATAAAGCTGGAAAGGACCTTGGAGGTCTTCTAATCCAGCCCCTTGCTGAAGCAGGAGAACCTCTACACCATCTCAGATAAGTGACTGTCCAGTCTCTTTTTAAAAACCTCCAGTGATGGAACACCCACAACTTCTGGTGGCAAGCTGTTCCACTGGTTAACTGTCCTCACAGTCAGCAAGTTTCTCCTCAATTCCAGGTTGTTTCTCTCCTTGATTAGTTTCCAACCATTATTTCTTGTCTTCTCTTTTGATGCTTTGTAGAATAATTTGACCCCCTCTTCTTCTTTGGGGCAGCCCCTCAAGTACTGGAATACTGCTATCATGATGCCACCCTAATACTTCTTTTCTTTAGACTAGCCAGACCCAAAACCAGCTGCCGTTTTTCGTTTTAGTCTCCAGGCCTTTGATCATCTTAGTTGCTCTTCTCAGAACTTTTTCCAAGGTCTCAACATCCTTTTTTGTACTATGGTGACCAAAATTGGTTGCAGTATTCCAGGTGTGGTCTTACTAGGGTTTTGTAAACTTGTTTTGTAGGCTATGCAGTATCAAGTCATGTCTGTGACCCAGGTTACAATGCCACCTTTGATTTCTCCCACCTTTACATAGTACAGGTAGTCCTCGACTTACATCAGTGACCATTCAAAATTACAACAGCACTGAAAAACATGACTTATGACCATTTTTCACACTTACAACCTTTCTAGCATCCCTTGAATTATATGATTAAAATTCAGATGCTTGGTAACTGGTTCATACTTACGACTGTGGCTGCGTCCCTAAATCATGTGACCAACTTTTGCAACCTTTTGACAAGCCAAATCAATGGAGAAGCCAGATTTGCTTAACAGCCAGGTTACCAACTTATCAACGGCAGTGATTCACAACAACTATAGCAAGAAAGGTTGTAAAATGGAGCAAAACTCACTTAACAAATGTTTCATTTAACAACAGATATCTTGGGTTCAATTGTGGTCATAAGTCAAGGACTACCTGTAATGGGCTTCTTGGTGTTCATCTTTCAACCTTGGATGTGGAAAGCGTCTACAGAGTGTTCGGTTAATGGCCCTGCTTGGTCTCAAGTCCCTTGGCCCCAGTTATGCCAGATTTAAGGGGGTGGGGTGTGATTATTGTTTTATGGTTTGTATGTTTGGATTTTATTTTAATAAGTTGCCCAGAGTCACTGAGAAGGAGTGGACAGCAATATAATTTTTCTCAAATAAATAAATAGGTTCACACCAGCCAATCATTATTTGAGAAGTACCTGTTCTTCTTAATCTTAACTTAACTCCTTAGCTTCTTAATCTTTCAGTTGGTGATGTCAGGCCCCCAAAACCAAGAATATGTGGAGTTACTTCTGAGTACTTAATTTTTATTGTTCACCTACTGACAGAATCTTGCTGGACTAAAGTATCTGTATAACTATAGATATACTCTGTGAGCTGCTAGTGAGGGTACATCCTTGCCTTCTTCCTGCCTACTAGATTTTCCAAATGCCACTATCGCTTTACCTTTTGAGAAGAGTCCGTCCCTGCTGGGGCTTTGGACTACATTCTCACACATGGCCTTTAATATTCCATGGTTATGGAGACCATGATTTTGTAAGTGTACTGCCTTGACTTGTCTGCAGGTTGGTGCTAATGAAATGAAACATTGGCAAAAACATGTGGCATTTGGGGGAAAGACCTTACTTCTTCCTTAAACTCAATTTCCAGTAAAACAATATCCCCTCCCATTGCTGTTTTAAGATAACATACTTTTCATCCTGATGCAAATTTGTTGTAGGAGAGCCAGGACTCTTCCTGAAATTTCAAATGTTCCAATATTGCTTTGCTATCCTGCATCTGGAAAAGCTCCCTTTCACCTCACAGGCTACACTGCTGTGTGATCCTTCTCATTTCAACAATCAAAAAGTTCTTATGTGGTGATCTAAAGCTATCAGTGAATGGGCAATTCAATCTTTGCTTTCAGCCATATTCTATATGTTCTTCATGGCTCCAGGGCTCAGTCATATGCCCAGGCAGACTGCCAAGTTAACAAGCAAACATGTGGTAGGATGAGATAAGTCCTGCCACCTAAAGTGGCATTTTGCGTAGGTAGTACATTCTGGCCCACCCGTATGGAGTGGGTAAGGAATGCATTGAAATGACTGTTTTTATTCCAGGACAGATTATAGCATATTTATTTAGTGTATAGCAAGATTACAGCATAGCTGTATCTGATAGTTGACACATATATTGGCGTATTTGTATGTGCATAAATATGTGTTGGTATTTATAGTCATGGTAATTGTTTTGAGAACAGAAGAGGAGGTAAGCAATTAACTCTGGTTAAGTTGCATGTCCAGAAGAAAATAAAAGAATTGGCTTTCTCAAGTACAGGAACAGGAAACAATTAGAGGAACTAGTTCAATTTTATTTCAAAGCTTCATTAACAGAAACTTGCAAATTTGAAAATATGGGTCTCCTGCCATCTCTTTTTACAGTCTGATAAGTTAAAGAGGTTCCTTTCCTGAGTTCTTACTTCTGCCCATTGTGCAGTTGTGAACTCCCCTATTCTTTTCTGACCATTCCCTAAGCAGCAATTTTTCCCAATCCCCTGTCTCCCAAGGCCATTACCACATACCATTATAAAACAGAAAGAGTTTGCAATGGAAAGCGAAGAGCCTCTTGACTTCAATGCTCTTGTATCTCAAACTAGGAACAGATTTCTCCAGGATGGAGTTCAGATGAAGCCATTCTGCACAGGTGAGTGAATAAGATATTTGCCTATCCCCTGTAATCCAGCTTGGGAAGTTGATCAGTCATCAATGAATATGTCTTGGCATGCCCACAGTTATGTCATTAGGCAAGATACACAGAATGCTGGAGCCATATCCTAGACAGCATCACACTATGTGTGTTGGGGGTGGTGGTATCTTCAACTGCTAAAGAGAAGGATTAAGACTACAGGGAGGCCACAGGAGGGGTACCATCCTGAGCCTCATGTATTAGGAGTTAGTTCAGACTTGATTGCCTCTTTCACAATTGAAGTTCCCAAGAAATAGTGATTCAGGAACACAGCATGTGCTTTACTTGTGGAAATTCCCACAGTTCAAACCAGACATCTGAAGACAAATCTAGGAAAAATAGCAGAAGAGGTACAATAGTGCAGATGATATTGAGATACGTGGTCAAAACTGGATCCCAGACAAATTATTCCCCTGACCTATCTGTTGGATAAGCCTACCTTAGATCCACACCATTACCAGAACATTTCCTTGGTGATGCTTTGACTGTCTCTGTTACTAATTGGTTCTGATTAGTGGGGTTCTTGGAACTCTCTGGCCTTGGTTGTTTTCTTGCAAAGGTGTCATTACACAACTAGGCAACATCATCAGTATTAGAAGGGAGTGTAGTTTGCTCTTTTTTCATATACTGATGGCTTGCCCTGTCCATGTTGATGGGAATGTTCTTGGTGGCTTCTTGATTAGGCTATTGCTTGCTGATTGTTTGTCTAAGTTGGTAGTTCCTTGATTGGAAGATTGTTGGTTTAGTATTAATCTTGGTGCTAATTTCTGCTTATCTAGAGGTTGATTGCTAGTGAGAAGGCATTTGGGTCTTTTAATTTTATTTTTAGATTTTTGGCTGTTCTCTTTTGAATGGTAAGTACATGCTGTTTATCTCTATGTGCCTTTTGATGGCTGATTTATCCGAGTGCCAGGCTTCCAGGAATTATCTGGTATTTTTGAACCTGGCTTGGTAGGATGCTCACAATTTTCCAGTTGAACCTCTGGTTACTTCTGTCCATATGTTATGCAATTAAGGAATTTCCTTCATGTCTTCAGACTGCTAATTGGAGTTCATGGATGCACTCTGCTAGTCTTTTGCATGTTTGTCCTACATCAGGGGTGTCCAACCTTGGCAACTTTAAGACTTGTGGACTTCAACTCCCAGAATTCCTCAGCCAGCTTTGCTGGCTGAGGAATTCTGGGAGTTGAAGTCCACAAGTCTTAAAGTTGCCAAGGTTGGACACCCCTGTCCTACATAGTGGCTGTTAGTCCTTATACTGTATATTGTAGATGACTCCTGGATTTTTTTTCTGGGGCTGTTGATATCCCATTTGTTCTGCTTTGACCCAACATATGACAAGGTTTCCAGATGACTCTTTAGTTTCTCCAGTGGCCAAAGTTTTTAGGAGATGTCCAAACTAAACCTTGGTCTGATATCCTTCAGAAATGATATTTAAAGCGATATTTTAAAAGAATCTGCAACTTTACTTTATTTTGACTTTAGGAACTGAAACCAGGAGACATAATTGGTTCACTATACTGAAATTACAAAATTTTCCAGCCTGAAAACTTGCCTTGATACAATCCAAATCTCTGTGTCATACATTAATTCGGAGTCACAGCCATTTTCATGGTCACTGTGGATAGAAACCTTTCTCTACACAAAAGCAATAGGTAACAAATGTCTTTGAGAAAAACTGCCAGTTTCTGAAAAGAAGAAAAATAAAATATTGTTGTAAGAAAGCAGGATCTTTTCTAAACTCTATCAAATACCAATCTAGAAGCTCCAAACGTAACAAGTTCAGTCCTTCTTTTCCCACTAAGTTCTATCGACCCAGCTTTTTCCAAACTTTCAATCAAAATCTGCCTGCAGAGATTTGGAACCCTGTCAGCTTGAATAACCAGGACGATGGGCTGATGGGACCCACAACACGCCTCGTCTGCCAGCATGGGTGGGATGGGCCAATCCCAGTAGGATGAGATGATCTGTCAAGTAAGCTGCGCCCATGCCAATAAAGATGCTTCTATTCAAATTGGATAGAATGACAAACTCTTGCAAGGCCGATCATGCTGCTCCTCTTCCCTGTTTAAGCCTAAGCCCTAAAATGACATAGTGAGATCCAAATTGAATCCAGATCTTTACTTCCTTATGCCCCATAGACAGAATCTTACCAGACTAAAGCTGTAACCTCCTAACCTAATAAGTATACTCTGGGAGATTGTAGAGTGTGGCCAGAGATTGGATTCATCAGGTTCTGACCAGTTCTAGAGAATCAATAGTGCAAATTTTTAGTTCGAAGAACCAGCAAATACCACCTCTGACTAGAGATTTTACAGTAACCTTCCCCTGCCTCGCCCACCAAGCCACGCCCACTGAACTGGTAGTAGAAAAATTTGAATCCCACCACTGAGTGTGGCTACCCTGAACCTTTTCCACTCTCCTCCTTCCAATTTACAAATTTGCAGTCTCTTGTAATAGGTATCTCTCTGGAAGTGCTGCCTCTTCCCTTGGAAGCCACAGTACTATCTATTGCCGACATTCTCCACCACACCTTCTTCAGCTGCAAATTCCATTACATTCCCCTTGTTACACTCAAGTGAACTATGGGAGTGTCTGCCTGAGCCACTTTCAAAGTACCTCATGGCTCTCAACTTTAAACTTTTAGCCATAGTAGGTAAATAGTTTTTGCATATTTCTATCAAGGTCATCTTCCTCATTTTCTACAATAATTCTTGGAAATTTTAGTGGTTTCCCATGAAAATACTCATCATATCCAACCCTGTTGTGCTGCTTTTAAGCTGAGCCAAGGTTGGCTAGGTTGAGTCCTGGTGTGGGTGATTAGACAAGAAGATTGAAAACAAAAACAATAAACCAGACAAAAACAATAGCAAGTCCGTTCCATTCTGTGGACAAGAAAATGAGAGGGTTGTGTTCTAGGAGCCACCAGAAGTCAATTTGAGGAAGATTTTATTTTTAGTTAATTTATTATTAATATTTAATTTAAGAATAATATTAGAACCAGAGGTAAAGCATCAGGCTAGAAACTGGGAGATGCTGAGTTCTACTCCCATCTTAGACATGAATGCAGTGGTGGGATTCAAATTTTTTTTACTACCGGTTCTGAGGGCATGGCTTGGTGGGGCGGGGTGGGGTGGCTTGGTGGGCATGGCAGGGGAAGGATACTGTAAGCTCTCCATTCCGTCCGCACTCCTTGGGGAAGGTTACTGCAAAATTCCATTCCCTCCCCACCCCACTAGCCTGCTTTCCAGATCCATTCTCCTGTGCAGGGCAACAAAAGGAGACCCAGCTGATCCGTTGGGACTCGGGAGGAAGAGAAGAGATGGGGGTGGGGCCAGTCAGAGGTGGGATTTGCCGGTTCTCCAAACTACTCAAAATTTCCGCTACCAGTTCTTCAGAATCTGCATGAATGCCAGTCGGGTGACCTTGGTCCAGTCGCTTTCTCTCAGCCCTAGGAAGGAGACAGTGGCAAACCACTTCTGAAAACCCTTCCCAAGAATCAGAAAATGACTGTATGGAAGAGAAAGAATATTAGATTCAGCATTGTTATTTGCCCTCTTTAGTGAACATTTACCTGCCCTGTGACTGATCACCTGTGACAGTCTAAGGTAAAGCTACCAAAGGAGGATTCCACACACATCTCAACCTGCATTTGTTTTCAAAACTATCTTAAGAAAGCAAATATTAACACAACATGAGGTATTCTCTCTCTCTCTCTCTCTCTCTCTCTCTCTGTTTCTCTCTCTCTCCTCCTCCTCCTTTTCCCTCTCCAAGTTTGTAGGTGTTTGTGTGTGTGTGTGTGTGTGTGTGTGTGAGAGAGAGAGAGAGAGAGAGAGAGAGAGAGAGTTCCTATCATAAATGCACCCCCAGTATGCTAATTCTGGTCTAGCTCCTGTGCCAGGTCTAAGAAAAAGTCCTATTTCAGTTGCCCTTATCCCATCCTCCCTTGAGCAAAGAGATAAGACATGATTGCTGTTCTAACTCTTTGGCAGATATTTTTTCTTACTTCTGTCCTCGCCCAACCTTAAGATCTTCTGGCCATACGTTCTTGATGCAGGTCTCTTTCAACATCCTTCTTCCACTGGACTCAGACGTTTCACTGACTCTTCTCTCACACCCTGGCTCATAAATCCTAGCTAACGGAAATAACTCAGACTGTCTTAAGTCTTCCAACCAACTTTACCATGGATAGAATCCCACATGCCAACCATCCATTTTCAATGATGGGCTGAGACTTCTAACCCATTTTAGACACTGTAGAACATCGCGTGGCCAGTCAGAACCTGGATTCCACAGTTGCTTCTTCTGTGGCTGCTCCCTCCCACTCTTTTGCAATCATTTTATATACCTATTTGGGGAGTGGAAATCGTGCCTATAAATCCATCAGTACAACATGATGAACCAAGTGACTGCAGACTTCAGAATCAGCCAATTCACAGCATTTGCTGCTCAGAGGCCCAAGGCACCAGTACAGAAAAACACAAGGTCCATTTATTCTTTAAAAATAGAGCTGTAGCAATTTCGAGAGAGATGTAACTCCTATACTTGTACTGTAGAAAAGTAGAACAATTGCATTGTTTTCTCTTCTTCCTTTCCTCTTTCTCTCTTTTAATGTACATTGGTATGTTTGTTTCTTTAAATGAACAGCTGTAAGATGAGGACTGCCTATATTTATGTATGTCCCACTTTTATTATTTTTATAAATAATTCAAGATGGTAAACCTACCTAATACTCCTTCTTTCTCTGTTTTTCCCCACAACAACCATCATGTGAGATGGACTGGGAGGAGAAAGAGTGACTGCGCCACAATCACCCAGCTAATTTTCATACCTAAGGCAGGACTAGAACTCATCGTCTCCTGGTGATTGGTCCAAAGTCACCCAGCTGACTGTCATGCCTAAAATAGGATTAGAACTCATGGTTTCTAACCCAATTTCTAGCCTCGTGTTGTAACTACTAGACTAAACTGATTGTTCTCTTCTTGCTTTCCTTTCTCTCTTTTTAGTACATTTGCTTCTTTCGTTTAGCTTTTTATATATTGTTTTGATTATACTGTTTTCACAAGTTCTGTTTTGTTTTTATTCTCACTTGTAATTCCAAGAAAACTAATTAGATTATTATTTACAAAAGAGAGAGATGTGTGAATTGCAAGCGGATAGTTTCCAGTGCATAATATACAGAGTTTTGAAAAGAATTTAATCATGGTTGAGAAGAGATTGTGATCCCAGGCATACAGACAGCAGAAGACAGCTAATGTGAAAGGAGAATTTTGTATGCTTTCTTTGTTCATTTTTTAAAAAGAACTTGCACAGATTCACCAATCCTTGACAATGCCAACCACATGAGAGTCAAAAGAGGGAGGGAAGAAGAGAGTGGGCGGGAGAGAGAGATCCCTGAGAAAGAGAGAAGAAAACTTTGATGATTGTCATTCCATGATGATGTCCAGGGAAAGAAGGGCGGCTTCACTCAGAGAAGATGCTTTTAATATTTTCAGCAGGATCTCACCCTGACCTTGGTTCTTAACCTCAATTCAAATTTTGGTAGGAACTTGCTAACATTTGCAAATATTAAATGGACAGTGACCTAAACTCTGGAGTGGTAAAGAAAAAGAAACTGATATGGTGGTTCATTTGGAGTAGCTCTGGAAATCTTTAATAGGGTGATATGTCATTTGAAGATTTGATTCTAAAGCAGCTTTGCAACTTTCCAAATCAGATCCCTGGTTCTAGGTGAATCATCAAATCCAATGTGTGTAATCTATTCAATAATATATGTATCGATTTAGGCTTTGGATGTGTACATTTGTGTTTTAGTAGACAAATCAAAGGAAATCAAATCACTCCAATTGAGATGATTCAATCTAATTTGACCTGGAGCACTAAATTATATTGATTATCTGGCTCAGCAAATCACAATTGCACCCAGCATCTGGGAATTGATCCTTCTGATTTTAACTTTATTTTGGCCCCAAATTAGATTTGTCACAGCTACTTTTTCCTTAGCTTTACCACCCTCAGACAAATAGTTCTTACTCTCTGTGTCCTAGGAATAGCAGGATCTATTGAATTTGTCCAATTCAATTCATGAGAATCAGGTGCATATTTTTAGAGTAGTTCTCCAAAATTTGTGTATGTCTTCATGAACAGGAAGAATAAATGTTAAACAAAACTTTCTGATAGAGACATTTACTTTTAGAACTGTTATTCCAAGCAGCTGGTTCTGTCCTCTTTAGTATTTAGGCAATCAAATACAGGTAGTCCTTAACTTACAACAGTTCATTTAGTGACCATTCAAAGTTACAATGGCACTAAAGAGTGACTTATGATCATTTTTCACACTTTATGAACATTGACCGCATCCCCATGGATGCATGATTAAAATTCAGGTGCTTGGCATCTGATTCATATTTATGACGGTTGGAGTCTGGGGTCAAAAGATCAGCTTTTGTAACCTTCTGACAGGCAAAGTCAATGGGAAAGTCAGATTTACTTATCATCCATATTACTAACTTAACAAATGCAATGATTCACTTAACAACTCTGGCAAGCAAAATTGTAAAATGGGGCAAATTCACTTACATATGTTTCACCTAGAAACATAAATTTTGGGCTCAATTGGAGTCATAATTCAAGGACTATCTGTACAGATTGTCATCTCTTAGGATTGCTTCAATTGACAGAGGATACGGATTGATTGCCTCAGAAGTCTTTTTGTGTTTTGTGAGTTTAAATATAGACCTCAAGGAAACTGAGCCTTTTTGTAAATATAGAACCAAAATGGACCTCAAGCTACTTTTATTATAACAGCTATAGTGGTCAACTTAGTCTCCAAAGCACCAGAGGGCAGGACAAGAAGGAATGGATGGAAACTAATCAAGGAGAGAAGCAATGTAGAACTAAGAAGAAATTACCTGACAGTTAGAACAATTGATCAGTGGAACTACTTGCCTCCAAAAGTTGTGGTGGAGAGGTTTTTAAGAAGAAATGTTGTAGGATTTCCTGCTTGAGCAAGGGGTTGGACTAGAAGACTTCCAAAGTCCCTTCCGACTGTTGGTCTGAATGAGTTATCTGTCATCCCTTTTTTTATTTCTGTAAAAATTGGGGAGGGCTGTTAGATAAGTTTTTGCTTTCTTGGCTCAAATTTTCTTTAAATCTGATCATTGTTTTGGTATAGTGGACCTTCCCTCTGGCCTTCGAGGCCACTTTCTTTATTCACTACATCCCCAGTGGAAAGGAGAGATGGTCACCCTGAGCAGGAATCCATCTTGGATGCATGATACCAATAGGAGAACCCACCATCCATAAATGTCTATGGAGGGAAACTTAATAACATATGCGTCATCTCTTCATACAAAGTGCCTAATTATGTCACTTATATGTTGACTTGATGAAACACATGATATCATTTTGACATCATTGTGAGTTCTGGCTTAAGCATATGCCACCAGCAGCTGATCAGAATCCTTTCCTGGTTCATTCGGTCCCTCTCTTTTATGTATGGTTCCAGCTATTCATCGTAGGTCATAACTGAATCACTACAATCTAGTGTACAAGCTGGTCTTATTCATATTCTCATTAAATACTGAAGGTGGCTTGTCCCTGTCCTTTAATCTGATTGCTTTGTTGTTTCCTCAGCTGACAGATGCACAGATGTAACAGAGACACACCCCACTTCATCAATTGCCTTCTGGAAACGTGGATCAAGTACAAACTGATCCATTTATAGAATGAAAGGGAAGTATGGCTTCCTGATATTGCAACCCAAAATAGAATTTTCCTTTTTGCAGCCAAGTGATGCTCCTGGGTGAGGTTCAGCTTCTGGCTAAGGGGCCTAGATGCTTTCCACCTTTCCTGCTGCCAAGCCAGCTATCCCATCCTCCAAATTATGCATCATTGCTCTGATTTCTACTGGAAATTTTTACTGAAATAGAAAAATTGACATTTTGTTGTGTTGGTTTTCATCTTATTGGCTTCAGCCCAGTTTTCTAACCTGTCAAGATTGTTTAAAATTTTGATGTTATTCTTTCTAATATCAGCCACCCCTCGTAGCTTTCTAATTCTGGTACACTTTTCTTGGCTAGCTTCATCTCTCTGGTTCATTAGGAGCTAGTGCAATATTTTGGATTTGAAGGCAAAAGCCAATCTGGAGACCTTGGAGTTGCCCAAGTTACACTCTATACAACTCCTTAAATTACCTGTAGTTATACTTTGCATTGTGCAGTTGTCCTCTGTATTGCAACACAACCCTGGTAAATTCTGTATTTAGTTGAAGTTTGTCCACATGCATTCTGAAGCATCTTCCCCCTTCAAAATTCAACTGCTGCCCACCCTTATAATTTATATATTGTTCAGACATGAACTTCCCAGGACTCCAATCAGAGTCCTTTGGCCTTTTGGTTGAGATATATATCTCATGCCTAATGCAAAATGCTGAGAATCCATCTTACAGCGCCATTGTTTTCCTCTCACCTTGTCTTAGTCTTCGCTGGATTTTGTTTGGAAACTTTGCGCAGTATATAAAAAGTAAGTTGAACTTTCTCCCATTGTTACTGGCCTTTTAATTAAAAATATTTTTCATTTTATCTGAGGGGAAGAAGGAGAATTGACACTATTCAACATGGTCTACCTCCTTCCCTACTTTTCTGCATATAAGATGAAAAATGAAGACTAGTCAAAAGGTCAGTGTTTGGCTCATGCATGAAATATGATTCCATGAAATGAAGTAAGTAGTGAAATAGATGGAGCTTTGAGACTATCATATTTAGTTGCAAGAATTCAAAGAACCACTAGAAGGCAGCAAAGAGAAATTGTTGTGCTGCCATCTGGTGGTTATCTGGATATCTATAGCCCAGATACAGTCATCCTAGTCTGATTTCCAGAACACAACTGTTCTTCCTTCCTAAAAATACTCTTTCATTAAACAGAAATTCTTTATGAAGCTCCGTGTTCAGTTCAGACTCTGCTGAAAATTTGCATTGACTGCCACGTAAGATAAGAAACAGCCTTATGTTTTCAACTCCTCCCATCCATCTTTTTCCTTTCCAGCTTCTCCTCCCCACCCATCTTTGCTTGTGGGTTCTTCTCACCAGTAACTAATTATTTGTAACTGAAGCAGCTCTTTTGGGATTGTTCCAAGGGGCACCAGATGGAATGTTAACCCTCCAAACAGCCCTGGCAAACCTCCCCCCTCCAACAAATCGACATTTTAGTAGAGTGGGAAGAGGGGAGAGAGAAAGGGAACAACAGAGATAAATGAGACCCCATAAATTGCTTTTAAGTGACACTCAGGTTCCAAGATCAGGAAACCAGAAAAATTCAATGACTGCATATTTTAAAGCTGCAGGAAGAGTCACCCTTCCTGCTTCCTTCTTAAGGGTCCCTTAACTAACAAATCTTACTCTGCAAGACTGTATTGGAACAGTGAAACGGTCTCATCCCTTTGCTCAGCTTTTGGTTATTTTTATCTTGGTTGTTCCAAAAGTCTGGGGTTTCTTTAATCTTGGCTGGCCTAAAAGATTACATGAAGATGAATGTTTTCAGTCTGGCAATGGAAGAGCTTTCAGTGTTTTGTCTAAACGGATTTGTAATTGAATTAGGCCAGCAGCCAAAGAGTTGGTTCCCATTTCTTATCTGCAAAACCTAGAATCATACACACAACATGCAAAAGCAATGCAATTTGCGTTCTTGAGAATTGTTTAATTGCACCAGCCTGATGCAGGATCTGGAAAAGGCACCGAATGTTCATGCAGATTTCCCTGTTGGTTTATGTTGATTTTTGCCAACTTTGACCCTTGGATGGGAGGAGGCAATTGGTATGGACTTGACTTATGATCACAATTGAGACCGGAAAACTCATTGTGAAGAAGTATGGTCATTAAGTGAAACATCATCAAGTGAAACATCAAGTGAAACATCAAGTGAAATATTAAGTGAAACATTATCAAGCCCAGTACTTCCTAGTCGAACCACAGACAACTACAACAATCTAATGCATATTGATTTTACAGAAAACAATGTTGAAAAAGCACTACGCAATCTAAAACCATCTCTATCTATTGGACCGGACGGAATCTGTGCCTACTTCTTAAAAAAGCTATCCACTGCCATAGCCGAACCTCTAAGCATCATCTTTGAAAAATCTTTCAGGACCAGCTCCTTGCCTAACCTATGGTCACAAGCCACGGTCATCCCCATCTTCCAAAAGGGAGACCCCCAGCCTAGTTGAAAATTACAGACCAATCTCCTTATGCTGCGTCACCTGTAAAGTCATGGAATCAATTATTAACCAATCCATTATCCTCCACTTAGAGACAAACAACTGACTCTCTAATAAACAATTTGGTTTCAGAAAAAAACTATCCTGCAATCTGCACCTCTTACACTGCAAAAACCTATGGTCTACACAACTCGATCAGAGCAAAGCAATAGACACAATCTACATAGACTTCTGTAAAGCCTTTGATTCAGTGGTACACAACAAACTACTCCTAAAACTAAAATCTTATGGTATCTCTGGACACCTGCAACAGACAATAAATGGTCAAAATTGGGAGCGTCCTATCAAATTCTGTACCTGTCAACAGTGGTGTCCCGCAAGGCAGTGTTCTAGGACCAACTCTCTTCATACTCTACATAAATGACCTCTGTGATCATATTAAGAGAAACTACATTCTTGTGCTGTCCAGACAGTTTAGAGTTAATGTGATAGTTAGTTAGGAATTGAGAGCTGTTCCCTTAAGGGAATGCATCATGGTAAATGTAGTTAAAGTATCCTCAGAAATGTAGTTCATGTCATGTGGTCACATCTGTAATCCTGATTGGTCACTAAATTGACCCTTGTTGGGATGGGGGAGGCTCCCTCACTCTTTGGCATCCGTTACCATGCAGTCACTTCAATCTTCATGGGGATGAGAGTTTATTATCTTTCTACACCATAATGCAGATATGCAAAGGATTGGACATTAAGAAGAACCTCGTCATAACTGTGAGTTGATAAGGATGCCTGATGAACCAATAAAAAAGACTTTGTATGGATGCTTTGTGGAGTTGCTCTGTCTGCTTTATACCCATCCAGAGGGTAATAAGCAGAACAGTAGAAAGATAATAAACAGCTGGTCATTTGCCTTCTTTTAGCAGGTCATTAAGGTCACCTGGAGGTTTATCTGTGTCATCAGGGTCACCTGAGTGATGTAAATTGGTGTGGAGCCTTCTTGGAACTGTTGAAAGGATTGTGTTGTAGATTGGAGATAGATGATGTGGTATCTCTCCCCCTCTGTTGAGAGAAGGCTGTTCAATTTTGACAAAGATGGCCTCTTTAACCCCTTTCAAGACAGCAATCCTCTCTGTCCAAAACATGGACTTTGTTGTCTTCAAAAGAGTGGCCTGTGTCTTTTAAATGAAGATGGACTGCTGAATCTAAAATCTGATGAGTATGTTCTCCTATGTTGTGCCATGCATTTATGAAGTGGTTGTTTCGTTTCCCCCAATGTATAGATCTGCACATGGCTCACTGCATTGCACTGCATATTCCACATTGCTCATTTCTGTCTGGGTGTTTTATCCTTGGGATGGACAAACTTCTGCCTTAGTGTATTCTTGGGTTTGAAGTATACAGTATGTTATGTTGGGGTTAAATCTTCCTGAGTTTTTCCCGATATGTCTGCAAAATACAGAATGACAATGTTGCTTCATTTATTGTTCTTATTGTCTGTTACTGAGGAGCTCCTACAGGGTGTTTTTTTTTGTGTGGTTTTTTTTTTTTTTTTTGAGATTTGATGAAGGCCAGTTGGGATAGCCACACATTCTGAGGGCTTCCTTGATGTGTTTGTGGTTTTTTTTCTTTCCCATCTTTGCTGGTAGGCAGGCCTTCAGTTCAGTGATGTAAGGTTCTGATGACTCCCATTTTTTTGTGCTCCAGTGGGTTAAAGAGGCTACCTATGTCAAAACTGAAAAGCCCTTCCTCAACAGAGGGGGAGGGATACCACATCATCTATCTCCAATCTACAACACAGTCCTTTCAACAGTTCCAAGAAGGCTCCACACCAATTTATACCATTCAGGTGACCCTGATGACACAGATAAACCTCCAGGTGACCTTAATGACCTGCTAAAAGAAAGCAAATGACCAGCTGTCTGCAAGGAGTATAAATCCTTCCATTCCCCACCATCCAGTCAGAGCTGAAGAAGCTTCTTGGATGAGAAGAAAAATGTCTTCAAAGAAAGAACAGAAAGTCCAGTTGTCTCTTGAAAAAAGCACCTTTGGGACAGCACTGATGATGTTACCTAGTTTGAGTAATGAAAGGTCTGCAAGAAAACAAGCAAGCTCAGAGAACACCAAGGATCTCACATTTCAAATATTCTCCTTTATTGATCTCAATTGGCTTACAATAAAGATACAGGCCTATAGAAATTGATGGGAGGAATGAGAGGGAAGTTGATTTTTTTTTTCACAATTAAATAATCTTCAGGCTTGATTGCAACCTCCGAGGACCAGGAGTATGTGCCAAAGACAATGCAGAAAATGTAAGTTTTTAGAAGAATGGTGAGAAAGGAGAAAAAGCAGACATAATCAATGGCCTGGGACAACATTTGGAATCTTTTATATAAATCTTGTAAGTGACTGTTATAACAATTCTGAGTAGGACTTGTCTGTTTTCCATTGCAGCAAAGTATTGTTCTACTTTTGTCCATATGTGTTTCTCTCTCCCTGCCTCCCTCTCCCTCCCTCTCTCTCTCTCTCTCTCTCACTCTCACTCTCACTCTCACTCTCACTCTCATTTTCACTCTGTCTCTCTTACTCTCTGAGGAGAGTGGGATATGGAAAAATGTTAAAGTTAAATGGCTAGATTGCAGCATGCAGAAAGTAGTTTTGTCTAAAATTAATAACTTGGTAAATGGAACAAATTTGAAAAAAATAGGTAGAGCTCCTTCTACATATACTGACTTCAGGTTATATTTCAATTAGCCTCAAACCTATATGTAGAGAATGGAGGGGGAAAGGAAGCTAATTTGGAAGGGGGGAGAGAGAAAGCTAGCAGAGAAAGGTTTATATGACCATAATTTGGGAGGTAACAGAGAAAGAAAGACCAGGTCAGAAATGAGGAGAGAAGCAGTTACAGTTATAGCAGGGGGACCTGTATTTGCAAGGGAAAGAGCATAAAAAGGATAGGTACAGAAGTTTCTGACAGGATCACTACAGAAACAACAGACAGCTCAGTCATGGTGTGGAAAGAACTGGAAGATCTGTGGAAGAAGCCAAGAAGCTGTTTGGAGATCTGTTTCTCAAGGTGGGAACTGGGGAGGAGAAGAGGGAGAGGAGAAAAGTGGATAAAAAAAAGATCCAATGTGTGAAACTAGCAGCAATAAACCATCTACAGGAAGTATGAGTAGAGAACATTAGAGTAAGTGCATTTGGGAAGGATGGGAGAAAAAGGCTGGTTATTGTATGATTCATTCAATGTTTTAGTGAGCAGCTCCTATTCTGCCTGGATATCTACTGGCCTCCTCACTGTGTGTTGTTTCCTAATGGCATGATTAAAAGATGTAAAAGGGAACAAACAATAGTGGTATGGAATCTCCTCCTCCTCATAAAATTAGGCACAGCTTTGTTAACAACTTAACAGAAATTCTGGTCTCATTTGTGGAAATAAGTCGAGGACTTCCCATAAATACTTTTTGATAAGCGGTTTTGAGGATAATGAAGAAAAAAGTTTGGCAAGCACTGGGCTAGAGGACAGCTGTAGATTTAAGGTGCATTAAAGGCTTAAAATAGCAAAATGATTAAATTGTTAAATAAATACAATCCTACATTGCTTTATAACAGTCTACTTGGAATATTAAGATTCTAATTTAATATTATTAAAACAGTGAAATAGGTATGGTAAAAGATGAAGGTGGACAAAAATGGTTAGAATTATGCCAACATTGCCTTAAGAGTGGGAAGCTGACCTTTTCAGGGATTACACAATTCCTGAGCGTATGTAGTGATTGTGTAAAATTACACAATGCTCATAAAGGTCGGAGTCGGCATCTCTGCTGAAAGGTTGAGATATAATGGCTCCCTCCAAACAGCATGGTGGGGAATTGCCTCAATTTGTCACCAGGGAGTTGGGTTAGAGAAAGTAGTAAACTGGAGCCAAAGGTAACTTTTGTGAGAACTAATGCATACACGTTGCCTTAGATGTTAAGCAAACTGCAAGAGCTTGCAAATTTGTTCCTGTAGTCCTTAACTTATGACTGTAATGGAGCTTGCATGTTACAGCCATAAATCATGACAGACCTTAAGTGGGACATTTGTGTGACCAAGCTGATTTTATGAACTTTTTTGTAGTGGTCATTAACCAAATAATCACGGTTGTTAAGCAAATTCACACTCATTAAATGAACACAATGGTTGTTAAGCAAATGCATGG
Organism: Notechis scutatus; assembly: GCF_049901735.1. Taxonomy (NCBI): domain Eukaryota; kingdom Metazoa; phylum Chordata; class Lepidosauria; order Squamata; family Elapidae; genus Notechis; species Notechis scutatus. Next base: position 4,628,974 of record NC_142016.1, read on the forward strand.
TTTGCAACAAAACAAACAAACCCTCTGGTTTTCAGCAAAATATATTATAAATCACAGTCAAATGACTGTAGGATGCTACAAACCCCTGTAAATTTAGTCCAGTTGCTGAGCACCCAGAATGTCATGTGACTGTGAGGGAGGGGTAGCCATCAAAACTTTGGAATGAGGACATAAGGGTGTTTGGGGGGATCTGTCATAAATGGTCATAATTTGGGGGCTACCCGTAAAGCCCAGAAAATTCAGACTAGAACAAGAGTAAGATGTAACAAGAATATCTTCAAAGGGAAAACCCAAAGGTGCTTTTTTAAGAGGCAACTAAATTTTCTGGTTTTTCTTTGAAGACATTTTGCTTCTTCAGCTTCTTGGATGAGAAACAAAAGAAAAACTAGACAGTCCAGTTGCCTCTTGAAAAAACATGTTTGGAACAACAATGACCTGGATGATTGAGAATCTCCATAGACATTCAAAGGGAGAGCATCACATTTAAATCTGGTATCACCAAAGCCCTTATTTTGTGTGCACCTAAAACCAACTAAAGACCTGGAACAGCCAGGGGTAATGAATTTGGGGGGCCAGAATGAAACTCCAGCCTTTAATTTTTTCGGCATGTTTCTGCCATTCCTAGCAAGGCCACCTGGTATCAAAAGAATTCTGGCTTCTGGTTTGAAGATGTTGTACCGCAGCTGGATCCACATCAAAAGTGAAGCCATTATCTTAATCAGATGCTGAAATCTATCTCACAGATTCGCAAAAGCCCCCTTCCCTTGTAAAAAAAAAGGGGGGGCAGCTTTTGTGTCTACCATGATTCTATGGTAGTTTGAAAATTTCCTTGCAATTATGTTTGATGCTGTTCTTCAGATGGGGCAAATGCTGTTTCCTGGAACACATCTTCCCCTCTTCCTGAAGTCCCTCTGGTTGCCCATACTTCTCAGACTGAAGAAGCACAAAGAGCAACTCCAGCCTGATATCCAGAAATATTTCACAAGAAGAGTTCTCCACTCTTCTACTCGTTATAGAATACCTTATGCCACCAGACTTGAAATTCTAAAACTAGAAAACCTTGAAACCTTTTTTTTCAGGGGGCGGGCCGCATTGGACAGACCAACCGGGCCGGATGTGGCCCGGGCGGGCCGTGGTTTGCCCACCCCTGATCTAAGTGCTAGAGCCACTGCAACTACATAGCCAAAAGGCATTGCAGAGTTGTTAACCTAATCCTACGTAGCTTTTTCTCTGGTAATATCACACTACCATTAGAGCATACAAAGCTTGTTGCTAGACCAATACTCGAATACAGTTCATCAGTCTGGAACCCACATTACATATCTGATATTAGCACAATTGAGAAAGTCCAGAAATATTTCACAAGAAGAGTTCTCCACTCCTCTAGTTGTAGAATACCTTATGCCACCAAACTTGAAATTCTAGAACTAGAAAACCTTGAATTACGCCGTCTTCGGTCTGATTTAAGCATGGTATATAAAATCATACATTGCAATGTCCTACCTGTCAATGAATACTTCAGCTTCAACCATAACAACACAAGAGCACACAATAGATACAAACTCAATGTTAACCGCACCAAACTTGATTGCAGGAAATATGACTTCAAATTAGCATGTTGGGTTTACTGAAAATAGGAGAAGTCATGAAAGCTGCAGGGGAGAAAGACAGGATCATCTCACATAGCTTTTCACACCAAAGATGTCTCCCTGGAATCAAATAAGTCTGTGTCGCACATTTATTTTGAAGGTTGTGGCAGCCTGTTGATGATTAGTAGTGATCTGTCAGCCTTTTGCTGCCATATTTTAAATGTAGCAATGATAGAACCAAGATAATTTTGGCAGATGTGGGTGAAAGCAAAACCAAACCAAGCTGGATCTAAATTTTGGATGGAAAATCACCAGCAGTTCCTGGGAATGGGGTAGGGTTAGGTCAGCATTTCTAAAACTCAGCAATTTTAAGACCTGAGCACTTCAAGTCCCAGAATTTCCTCAATTATGGGGAATTCTGGGAGTTGAAGTCTGTGTTTGCTAAAGTTGCAGACATTGAGAAACATTGGGTTAGAATGAGAAACTGAGAAGCCATCCTGGATGAAAGCAAACCACTCCCATTTTGTTGACAATAAATGTGTATGAACATGTGCTTCAAGTCACCAGTTCAGCTAAGTTTGACTTCTGCCTCTTATTTATTTATTTGCAAAATTTATAGACTACCTTTCCTTTCCAAATAATATCCAGGAACGTCACCTTAAAGACCATTTCCTGGCATCATAAATATTAGAAAACACATTAAAAATAGTAATCGCCAGCAAAAATAATAATAATAACCCACCAACATAAATATATTTTTCCAAAACTCTCTCAAATAGGTAGATGGGGGTAGGGTTGTGGGGAGAATCAAAGACAGGGAAGAAATGCCTGTGGACTGGGTGAAGAAAAACATTATTTGGCAGAGAGATCTATGCAAAATCTCAGAACCCCCCTCTGTCTGCTTCAAAAACAGCAGTATTTTACAGCTGCTATTTTGTCTCTAAAATAAGTTATGATGCAGAAGTGGTGGGGAGTGGAATTTGCCCAATAAAAAAAGAATTACTGAAACAAAGTGATAGTTCATAGCCAGTAGTTTTTATTACCCCCTAATTATAACCATGTAGCCAGCTATGGAATAAATTCCTGCTGGCCAAATCTTTGGGGTTTGTCAGGAAACAAATACCCATGATTTGAACGGAGCGCTAGTGACTCTTTTGCTGTAAAATCATTTGGGCCCCTGGAGATCTGTTCTTCTTTGTGTGTGGAGGGGCAACCCCCAGGTGTTAATTAGCTGCCTGTTTATTGAGACATATCTGTGCATATTTGTTAATGAAACAGTAACTAAGAGCAACAGAATCCCGGAAAATACATTTGTCACCATTAAGGGATGATGTTGTGCAGAAAGGAAGCACCATTTAAACATGCAAAGAGGCACCATTTAAACATGAAGTAATTTACAGGCTTCCAGTAGACTGTCTTGGGTTTCAGGGAAGGGTTTTTCCCTTTATATCACACTAGTGAGGCTGCACATGAAATACAGCATATAGCTTTAGTCACCACAATACAAAAAAAAAAAGATGTTATACATGAAAAACAAAAAATGCAGAAAAGAGCAATAAAGACGATAACAGATCTGGAGGCTAAAATGTACAATGAACTGTTAAGGGAACTAGATGTGTTTATCCTATCAAAGAGAAAGATTGGGGTGACATGTTAACTGACTTCGAGTACTTGAGGGACTGTCACAGAGAAAAGGGGGCTGGCTTATTCTTCAAAAGTCCCAAGAGTAGGACAAGAAGGAATGGGTGGAAGCTTGTTAAAGACACATCCAACCCAGAAGTTAGGAGAAAATTCCTGACTGCGAGAACAATTAATTAATGCCTCCTAGAATTGTGGGTGCTCCATCACTGGAAGTTTTCAAAAATAGACCAGACAACCATTCAACCAGGTTCATATAAAGTCTGTCCTGAGCAGGAAGTCGGACTAGAAGATCCCCAAGATCCATTCTCACTCTTTGGTCCTATGTTCTAGGTTGGGATAAAGTATTGTTACCCCTTTAAGTTTGTCCAAATCTTGGAAAACAGAAAGTATTACTTCTCTTCTCTCCGTTTAGTTTTCAGAAAAACTAGGGAGGGTCCTTTCTGAAATGTTTCCTATGTTTTTCCCCACATGTAGACTGAACTGTCACTGATCAGACCATTGCCCAAGTTGTAGGTCTTCCCCCTATCTCTCAAGATCATTCCCACATAACATAACAGGGACCTTCAGCAGTCCTCCATGAACGCTCCATGAATTCCTTCAAGGACTTTGTTATAAAGGTGAGATGGAGAAAGTTCCAAGCTGAAGACCATCACAAGAAATTATCTAGGAAATGCTTTCATAGGGATCTGAAATGGCAGTAGGAGCTTTAAGAAGACACTGCCAAATGCAATTAACGCCTGCAAGGAAGCCTTCTTTGAGAATTATGCATCTACTCACAAATAAAATAAATCCTTACATATAAGTCTGACTAGGTGAATCCCAAAGACCATCATTGAGTTTGGGAATAAATACATTCACTAGCCACAGTTAGAGCAAGCTCTGGGTTTTTCCAGTGTTCATTTCTGAGGCTAGATTTCTGCTGAATTAACCCTTGAATTCATATTCTGCTTGGTGGCTCCATTGAAAACCTTATTTTAATTCTTTGCCCAACCGAGATCTCAATGTCTAGCTGTGACTCTGAGCTTTCTGGTGGTTTTTTGGACCCTTGACTTCAAGTTTGTTGATTGGGAGTTGTTGCTAATATTCTATATAATACAAACAGTTGGATTCTGCAATAGTTGAACTACTAATATTTAGGTGTTTAATGGGCAGCATTTTGCAAAATGACTCTGGGAAACAAAACAAAAATTTCACATTGTTGCAGAAAGAACAGGCGCATTATCAGTAACCAGGCTAATAAAGATAAATGTACATTTCTGATGTTAAAGGATGTTTGAGATCTCTAGGAAAATTTGATTATGGAGAAGGTCTGAGTTTAGAGCAGTGTTTTTCGACCTCAGCAATGTTGCTTGGACAATATTAGGAGTTGAAGTCTACCCATCTTAAAGTTGTTGAGTTTGAGAAATAGTTGTTTAGAGGGCTGAAAGAGATGTTTAAAACAGTATTTGCCCTTTTCTGCACAGGATAGTGGTTCCCTTATTAAATGTTTCCTCAGACAGTATGGATAGTATGGATATGAATTCTTTTTTTTTTTTTTTTTTGTAAGTTTTATTTGAGTTTTCACAAAAATAAAAGAAATACAAGTAAAACATCTTTTTTGAAAGCAGCATAATCCCGGGTTACATCTCTTCGTACAGACACAAATTCAAGTTCATGCTCATTTTTATATTCCATTCCATATCTTATTACTATTCTACATTTTCTACATAGCTTCTCCCCTCTTTTAACTTTCTTAATTTTATTTTATTTATTTCATCTCAATTCAAATCATTGTAGTTATATTCTTTGTCTGTCCTGTTTCAACTGTCTACTATCTTTTCTCATTAAACAAAATTTCTCCTGTAATCACCGATTGGAGTATGACATCTTTATATCTTTCCCCTAAAATTATAACACGTAATATAATACATAACTTCCATTCGGATTCTGCTTGGCACATTCTAAAACTACACATTGTATTCTTGAAAAAAGAAAAAAAAATTATGCATGTATAATATAATTAAAACAACAATCCATTCCAATTCAATTCTATCATTAATATTAATATTCATTTAGATCTTAACATTTTGCACATTACTTTTCAAATAAATATCATACTTCTATGGGAACAATTATAAACTTTCCATAGTTAATTCCCCCCCTCTTCACTTATATTTTATAAAACATTGAGTAGTTAAAATGTTCCCATTCCTTCCTAATTCAGTTCTCTCATTTATTTCATTTCATTTATTTTTTTCACAAAAGTTTCACTGAATTACACTGACTATTTTATCCCACTTTTTAATCATATATTGTTTCCAATTTTCTAACATTATTTCTATTACAAATATAACAATACAATCTTATGTACCTTCACAGAATCCCTTTTTCAATTAGATTTTCACCCATTATCTCTAAATAGGTCCTGTTTCTTTACATCTTGCTCCAAACCTTTGTAAATTTTCTTCGTTTCCTTCTTCCCCCTCTTCTTCTCTCTCCCCTTTTTACCCCCCTGTCTCTCCACCTCCATTTCCCTCTTCTGTATTCCCCTTTTCTGTTGCTTTCCAACATTATATCCACTTTTCAAATTATTTTTCCCTTCTTTGGCTGTTTTTTTAGGTCTTAAATTCTCCATTCTCTCCCCCCCCCCCCTTTCCCCTTTCTTCCCCACATAGAGTTACTTGTTCATTAAAGATGGCTTCTTCTTTGTCCCAGTCTTCTTGTTTTGCAGTCTTTTCTTGTTGTTTCTCGTAGTTGCAGATCTCCATTTCTAAGAATTGAAAAACAAAGCCAAAAGAGCCCTTCCCTTCTTGTGCATCTTCTTTGTATTTTTTAAGTTCCGTTTTCAATTCATCCAGAAGTGATGCCATTGTAAAAAATTTAAACAACCACCCAATTGATTTTAGTCATTCAAATATAATAACCAAAACTCCAAAAGTCACCAGACAGTCCAAATACACACAGCTGTTTCTTTTTCCACTTTTCCTTTTTTCCACTTTCTCTTCCTGGAGGTACTATTTAGTTGCAAAATCTCAATTAAAATGTATCTTTTAAAAGTCTTGTTGAAGTTTTACTTTAGATTCTTTTAAAATCTAGGCAGTCTCCTCCCTCCAGATCCTGCCCTTATTCTTTTCCTCTCCCTTCCTGCTTATAAAAGAAAAAGGTTTTAATGTCCAGAAATCTTTATTGTCCCTTTGGCATTTAGTTATATTTTCAGCTTAATTGCCTATTGATGCCAAAGCGGATTTTTCTGATTTCTTATTCCGATCTCTTAGTTGTCAATGTAAGGAAGGAGAGAGAAGAAAAAAAAACCTTTCTCTTTTCACTTTCTTTCGCTGCTTCCAACCTTCTTTGGGAGCGATGTTATCTTTTGTAAAATTTAAATTCCAGGATACCTTAATTGTTGTTTTTTCAGCTTAACCCAGTCAGCCAAAACTTTCACTTCTTATCTTCCTCCTGCACTTTCTTTTCCGGTTGAGTTCTTCTTTGAGGCGGCCATTTCTGACCTCCGCTCCTACTGCCTTCAGGAAAGGGAGTTTGGCCAGCTGAGGAGGAGAGATGCGGCTCTCCTTGACCCTGCTGGCAGTCTCCCCCTTCTTCACCACCTCTACGGGGTGGCTTAGCCCCGAAGCCAGCTGGCTCGGGGTGCTCTAGCGGCGAGCCCAGGCAGAAACCGCACACGATCGCGGATTCCTGTCTGTCACCGAAGCCCTTCAAACCGGAAGTCGGATATGAATTTTTATTTCTCCAGTCCCCCAATGTGTGATCCATGTGAATTTATATACACCAGATAACTTTGTGTTTTTCCATTTTGCCCAAGTCAGCTCAACATTGGAGCAAGGGCTGTGTGTATGAGAGAGGGGTGATATGTATTTCTACCCATTCTGAAATATAGCCTGCCTTGAGTTTTAATTTGCATATCTGTCAAGGAAGATCAGTACATAGATGGCTGAGCTAGAAGATCTTGTCCACTTCCTCAAGAGTCTCCAGCTCAAACTTATCCCAGATCACACGACTAGATCATGACTCAGGCTGCCCTGACAAATCAGAGTCCAAATCAAACCAGATCTAATTGACTTTATGGCTCCAGGTAGCCTGAATAATTTTCACGTTGGTCCAGGGTGTTCTTTTCTACTCATTAGGGACCAGGACAGCCTAAACAAGGCCACTGGGCAGCTATTTGTGGATGCAATAAAGGTGGAGAAATATTGATATTTTTCCACCCTTATTGCCACAAAGTCAGAGGAGGACTACTGTGTTGTAATGACGAGGCAGTTGAGTTGTTTGATCATGAACAACTGAATCATGATGAACTTTATTGGAGTATAGTCTTGCATTTATATACATTTTTAGTTATCCTCCATCACTGGTTAACTTTGGTTACTGCTTAACTTTCGGTACTGTTTAGTACAGTAATCCATACAATTAATTATCTCTAGTTAAAGTCTAACATATGTTTACTTCCCCTCTCTAATCCTCCTTTATCCATAGATTAGTGACTTTGTTTGCCTGAGTTGTATCTGCTTGGAAACATTCTTTATCTGAGGTTTGCCATCCGAGATTGGAACATTCCTGCAATTACAACTCTACACTGCTGGTGGTTTGGATTGGTTCATCACCGGCTGGGCCTACCCAATCGCCCCTGTGCTATCCCGTCCTATATATCTCACACTCTGGATCACTCACCCTGCCCATACAGCCTAGCCGATTTCTGCACCTTGCCCACTCTACTCACCGTAGCTGCTCGAGAAGGTGTGCTGGAAGTCACATGCATGAAATCGCTGTGTGTGCGTGCTCACATTTTCGGTTCTGCATTTGGTGAACCGGTTATTAAATTATGTGAAGCCCACCTCTGCACAAAGTCATCCCTAACATCAGTGCTTACCTGTGTCCTGGAAAACTTGATTTGACTCTTCCTCCAACAGTGTTCCAGGTGTCTCTTCTCATACTTCATTTCCATATTGAAGAAGGAATATAGATACTCAACTGAGTCTTCATCAACTATATGTTGCTAAGTGAAACATCATACAACCTTTATTGCCACAGTTGTTAAGTGAATCACTGCAGTTGTTAGTAATTTGGTTGTTAATTGAATCTGACTATCTCGTTGACATTACTTGTCAGGTCACAAAATGTGATCACATGACCCTAGGACACCACAACTGTCATAAATATGAATCAGTTGCCAAGCATCTGAATTTTGGTCTTGTGACCATGGGAATGCTGCAATGATCATAAGTCACTTTTTCAGTGTCGTCGTAACTTTGGTCACTCAATGAACTGTTGTAAATTGAGGACTACCCGTAGTCTACTAGTAGACTTTCTTGAAATTTTGAGAGAGAAAAATTCTCATTCTCCTTTGCATTGTTTGCTGCTTTTAAAGCATTTAACGCTTGGGAAATGTTTTTTTTTTTTAGCCCTCTCTTTGGCATCCTGAGTTATCAGAAATGCATCTTGGTCTAAGAGCTAACAATAGGGATAGCGTCTCTTTTTGGCTGCAGCTTCGGGCTTCCATAGCTCTTAGTTCACCCGACGATATCCGAGTCAGAACTGTATCCCACTTTTTTCCCCATAACCATGTTGGTCTGGTAAACTGACAGGAAACACACACACACATACTAATGAGAGTTATTTTAGTCTCAAAATGTAGGCTGAAATTGGCTGCTCCAGAAGCCCCCGGCAAATTTTGTGGAGGTTTTATTTTCCTCCTCCTCCTTCTCTCTCTCTTTTTCTCTTTTTTTTTTCTTTTTCCATTTTCCTGCATTTCAAGCTAGCCCTCTTGTTTGCTTGAGGCCAGCCTCTGCCCTTTCAAAATCTGATAATGTGCACTTTAGTGCTCCTGTTTTGCTGATGAAGGCCGGTGGAGACAGAAGAAACATTTTAGAAGCCTTCTAAGAATTCAAAATGACCTGTGAGGATCGGACCAAAAGCTTAATCCTTGTGGGGAGCAGGATATAAGTCGCTCCAGCTTTATGTTTCTAAGAAAGAGGCACTAGGGCTGCCTCTGATTCCGGATGCTGAATCAGTCCTCTGAAAAATTTCCTGCCTCCAACTGTTTCCAACTTCCCTTTAAAGCTATTTGATTTGGCAGCCATTGGTGCAGCTTTGGGTAGCACCATGCTGCCTGCGGATGAAGCATCTCTTCCTAGATCTTCTTAGATTTTTGGTAAAAGAAGTTTTTGGTCCAATCTGAGCTGAGTTTTCCAAAGGACACAGGGTAAAATGCTTGAAGCAGAGATGAAGTTTATTTGAGAGCATGACAGTCACGGGAGAGGCAGTAGTGGTTCCGTTATAGAGAACCTTTTCTATTGTTCTTAGAAAATATGAAAAATCAGCCTACCTTCCAGGGATTATTGGAAAGCAGGGCAAATCTGATAGAGGGGAAAAAATAGTTTGGCTCCCTGGAAGGTTTTGCAATCTTGACCTTTTGTGTGATCTCCGGGTAAGGGGTTTGTGTGAGGAGAATCTATTATTGAAATGCGGGACCTCTAATGTCTAGAGAGAATTTCCTTATTTAGTTTACTGATGTTTGTCAATTCCACTTATATAAATAATGCCTTTGTAAGGCCACACTTGGAATACTGCATCTAGTTTTGGTAGCCATGATGTAAAAAAGATGTTGAGACTCTAAAAAGTGTGCAGAGAAAAGCAACAAAGATGATTAGGGGGCTGGAGGCTAAAACATATAAAAAATGGTTGCAGGAATTGTTTCTGTTCATTTGTTCATTCTGTTCATTGTTTCTGTTCAATTGTTTCATTCTATTCAATTCTCTCTTCTCTTCTCTTCTCTTCTCTTCTCTTCTCTTCTCTTCTCTTCTCATTCCCATTCCCATTCCCATTCCCATTCCCATTCCCTATTCTACCCTATTCTTTCCCCTATTCTCTTTTCTTTTCTTCTCTTCTTTCTTCTGTTCTGTTCTATTCTATTCTATCCTCATTCTCATTCTATTCTATTCTTTCCCCTCTTCTCTTCTCTTCTCTTCTCTTCTCTTCTCTTCTCTTCTCTTCTCTTCTCCTCTCCTCTCCTCTCCTCTCCTCTCCTCATTCCCATTCCCATTCCCATTCCCATTCCCTATTCTATTCTATTCTATTCTATTCTATTCTATTCTATTCTATTCTATTCTATTCTATTCTATTCTATTCTATTCTATTCTATTCTATTCTATTCTATTCATAGTTCTTGCATTACAACCCATAATGGAGCCTGCCCATTTTGGTCCTAAGTCTTGATGGTCATAAATTGGGTCACCCATGTGACCAGCCTGGTTTTATGATCTCTGTTGTGGCAGTCATTAAATAAATGCCACAGTCATAAAGTGAAGGTCATGGTCATTAAGTGAATGCTACAGTTTTTATGGTTCACTATGGGTCAGTTTTGCCAAAAAGCAAAAGTATATACCAGTTTTTGGCAAAACCATTATAAAACATGGTGACATGACCATGGGATGCTGCAAACAGATGTAAATGAAGGCAGGTTGCCAATCATGTGACTTTGAGGGCAGCCATTGGAATTTTGAATCCAGATTGCAATTGGGGAGGGGGGTCTGTTATAACATGGTTGGCAACCCTGACAATGGTCTCTAAACAAAGACTGCCTGTATTTTTCTTTCTTCAGTGAAAATTCCAGGAAACCAATAGTAACAGTCACAGAGAATGAAAAGGTACTCACTAAAAGTTGCTTGAAAATAATTGAAGCTGAATTTAAAGGAAGAACTGACTTTATGTTTTGCGACCTTCATTTGTATGAAAATTGTATTTTAAAATATGTGTGAAAAATACGTCTTCAAGAGAAAAGATAATTTGCCCAAAGAGATTTATGAAAAATTAAAATCTACGCAAGTTATTACATAAATTAAGGGGAAATGAGTAAAAGCTTTCTATTTTATAAGAGGTGGTGATGGCAAATGGTTACAAAACTTTATTTGTTCTTTCTTATTCCTAGAAGTATTGGAATATTGGAGTACTGCCTACTAATATGGACAGTTAAGCAGACTAGATTTTTAGGGCTTTGCTCAAGAAAATGTTTCTCTGTCTGTTTCTTCTTGCCATGTGTAATTTTATAAATACAGTATTTCTACTTAACATTTAGCCATTCCTTACAGAGAATCAGTCCAACCCACCGGATAATCTTGCTTGTGAATAAGTGGAAAAAAAATTAATAATGCTGAATTTAACAAAGAGAACAGTAGGATTACACAGTGTCCAAAGTCATGCTGTAGAATTTTGCCTGGCATCAAACAGCATTTAACCCAAGCCACATGGTTCATAATCTATTGCTTGGCATTATAAATTTAGAATAAAATTAAAGTATTGGCCTAGAATTCAGGAGAGTCTGTGAGTCTTGGTCCTGTCTTAGGCATGAAAAAGTGACTGGTCCCTCTCTCTCTCAGCCAAATCCACCTCACATGGTTGTTGTTGTTGTGGAGAAAACAGGAGGAGGAGGAAGTTCTAGGTATGTTTGCCAATTTGATTTGTATATGACATTGAAGGATGGGGTAAAACCCAGATAGGCCATTATGGCTTAACTAACAAACCATAGTTAAAAATAATAGCCTAGTAATAAAATAATTCTGGGTCACGCTGGGCATTCACTGAGTGACACTTTCAGTTAAACAGCTTGCCAAATTTGTAGATGGAGACAGGTTTTGTCAGGCCTGTCCCAACTTGGACGTTCAGGAAAGGAAAACCCTTCATTCCATTTGTAGTAAACTTTTACTACAGTCAAGTGGTTATAGTCTAGCAAAGCCAGCTTTGAGCATTCCCCCTAACCCAGGTGATTTTCTCTTTCTCCCAGTTCTCACCTGCAGTCATCTTGGTGGTGTCCAATAAGGTTCAAATTAAGTGTTTTGGTAACTATTCCACATTTTGGTGCCTCTTTGGATGGGTGGTTCACATTCCATTCCCAAGACTGTGTCCTTGGATCTTTCAACCATTGTCTTTGTATGGAACCTCCAGTTCTGTCATCTCCCCTCCCTATCTTCCTCTTCCCCTTCCTCATACTTTATGGCAGGCTGCCAGTAACTATTCCACATTTTGGTGCCTCTTTGGATGGGCGGTTCACATTCTATTCCCAAGATTGTGTCCTTGGATCTTTCAACCATTGTCTTTGTATGGAACCTCCAGTTCTGTCATCTCCCTCCCTATCTTCCTCTTCCCCTTCCTCATACTTTATGGCAGGCTGCCAGCAAAGCGAAGCAAACCAGGGCTAACGTGGTTTGATGGCAAATCTAACAAGTCCATTTCTTCAACTACCAAGAGTTGCAGATGTCTAGTAGCATGGTTGGCTGGGGAATTTGGGCTGTTGAGGTCCAAACATCTTAACTTGGCCAAGATTGAGAAACACTGGTCTAGAGATCCACAGATTCATGTAAAACTGTGGCAAATTGATCAAAAGTATCATTTTCTATAGGTTGATCAACCTTTAGGCTACCATGTGTCTCATTCATTTTTTGCCTGACAGGTAGCATATCTCCAGGCAGAATGACAAGGAAAAGCACATGTCAGAGACCCATTTTCAACTAAAAATACCAGGATTTAGATCTGGAGGTTCTGGCAAGACAGGCCCCCATCACTCAGTTATGAATCCTTCTGCAAGAAGAGAGAGGACTTAAACAGATTGAGAAACTGATGAGATTCTAGGTCCTTCTAGCTCAGTGTGGAAGAGGAAGGGGGACAGGGGGAGAGGACCATCTTCCACTTCTGGAAGCTGCTCAAAGTTACTTTGTGGTAAGATGGGCAGCCAATAGATTTTATAAATAAATAAAATAAATAAATAAAAAGGGACAAAGCCTTCTACTTTATAGTGTCAAGGCCATCATATGAAGAACCCAACAAGGAGAGTGAAAAAGCAGTGCCAGTTTACTGAAAATGAAAATCCTTCAAGAGTGTCATGCTCAGTGCAAGAAAGATGTTAATAGTAACAAACACATCCTAAATGGCTTTCTGAATCTCTGTTGTGCTTTTCATAACCAATAAAAAAAGCATTTTTGATTGCTGCAAAAGATGATTGCAACCCAGGTGAGATATTTCAAAACTAGGGTCACAATTAAATAAGAAAAGAACTAGAGGTTTTTAAAATGAAATCTGTAGCCTTAGCCTTTACTTGATGATAGAGCTGCTCAGGATTGGCTTACCAAGTCTGGAGGCTATGGGTAACATCTCCTGTCCCATAAAGTTGGAGTAGGACTTTATACTGTAAGTTGATTGCTTACAGTCACCATTTACAAGGCATGGTTAATCATCTGTGCATGCAAGTTTTGCAGTGGCCATTCATAGGCTGTGTCAGAGATGCTAAAAGATTGCTCCTAATTTTGCCTCCACTGATGAGATTGGTTTCCAGATAAATGTTGAATCCTAAATCATAGAACCAAGTTCATTGACTGATTTTTGTGTGACAGTCTTTTCTAGAAAATGATTTCACACCTCAGTAAGCTGTGGCTCCCAAACAGCCCAGCAATTGAGTTCAATCTAAGAATATCAGTTGTGCTTGTATGGAGACCTGGATGACCTGTACTAAAAGCTCAGGCCAAACCAAATTCATAGATATAGAATAGGCAGTACCTGGCTCAATAGTAGTTACTGCAAGATGGATCTTGGAGTCTTAGTATACAATCATTTAACTATGAGCCAGCAGTGTACTGAAGCTGCTGGGAAAAAAAAAAGCCAACTCAATCCTAGGCTCCATTAATAGAGAGATCGAATCAACATCACATGGTGTTATTATCTCTTTATAATGCCTTGGTAAGATCAAATTTGGAATATTGCATCCAGTTTTGGTCACTATATTATAAAAAAGATGTTGAGACTCTGGAACGAGTGCAAAAAAGAGCAACAAAGATTATTAGGAGGCTGGAGGCTAAAACATACGAAGAATGTTTGCAGAAATTGAGCATATCTAGTCTAGTAAAAAGAAAGACTGGAGAGGCATGATAGCAGTGTTCCAATATCTAAGGACTTGCCACAAAGGAGTTAGCCTATTTTCCAAAACACCTGAAGGCAGAACAAGAAGCAAAGGATGGAAACTAATCAAGGAGAAAACCAATCTAGAACTAAAGATAAATTTCCTGACAGATAGAATGACTTTCTCCAGAAGTTGTGGGTGCTCCAACACTGGAAGTTTTCAAGAAGAGGTTAGACAACCGTTTGTCTGAAATGGTCTAGGGTTTCCCACTTGAACAGGGGGTTGGACTAGAAGACCTCCAACTCTGTTAGTCTATTATTTGTGATCATGTTTTTTGGCTACAGGTTTTGTAATTTTTTTAAATGGAATCATGAACATTGATCTATCTCTAAGTCACGCTTTCTGGAAAGGTGACCTTTGGCTGGATTTAGAAGACTTTGCTAATCATTCAGGATAGTGTTGACTTGAAATGTGACCTGGACCTTAACTACACTGTTGCATACTCTTAGTACTCGTTGCTGGTTTTCAACCTATATTATTTGTTTGCCTATAACCTTTGCCTATTCCCTCAGGGGGAAAAAACCCAATTCTGAGTGACAACAGGTCTCCTAGACCTTCCTGGAGATTCTAGTGATTTATTTCTTATGCACACAAAACAAGCTCTTCTCCATTAAGGGCACTTTTAACAGAGATCAGCTCAAAACTGGAAATTTCTGCTGGAGTTTGCAGGTTTAGATCAGGCCATTTATAATCAGGCTTGAATCAAATCCAGGAAGCCTCCACAAAAGAGCAGCTGAAATTAGGAGTTTCAGACTTAAATTAAGGAGATCAACCGAAGTCAAGAAGGCATCAGTCCAGGATGGAATGAAAAAGAGATGGTGAGAAGTAAAAAAAAAAAAGTAGAAAATTTGCTCAGGAGTGAAGTCGAAGTGTAGAATTGGAAAAAGAATTCTTAATTCAAGATACAGGCATATGTGGAAGCCAAGATAGTATGATAGAAAACAAATTGATGATTTCTTCAGCGCTGAGGGCATCTTGGCCAGGAATGTTTGTTATTAGGACTTCTGCAGTCGCTTCTCCATTCTAGCTCATTCTCTTTTAAAGAATTGTGTTCAAAGTTCAAACCCTGCAAGCTATAGAATTTTTTTTTCATCCAGCCTCCAGAGACAGAGGAAACCCAGAATTGTTCTCCAGGTCAGGTTCAGGCTGGATGAAGTGGAAGGTTCCTTCTCCAAAGGTACAGAATAGATGGTAACTGGCTCAGTAGTAGTAACTGTGAGTAGGATCTTGGAGTTCCAATTGACAATGACTTAAGAATGAGCCAGCGGTGTGCTGCAGCTTGCAAAAAAAGCCAACATAGTCCTAGGTTGCATTAAACAGAGGAATAGAGCCAAGATCACATGAAGTGTTAATACCACTTTATAATGCCTTGCTAAGGCCATACTTGGTAAGATCACACTGCAATCATGACCTTTTTTGTGACAAGATTGTGATCTTGGGGTAAGGGGTTTGTGTGAAGAGAATCTGTTATTGAAATGAGGGACTTGTAATATCTAGAGGGAATTTCCTTATTTAGGTTACTGATGTTTCTCAATTCCACTTATGTAAATTAATGCCTTGGTAAGGCCACACTTGGAATATTGCATCTAGTTTTGGTTGCCATGATGTAAAAAAGATGCTGAGACAGGGGTGGGATGCAACTGGTGTTACTACCGGTTCGTTGATTACTCCAGAACTGGTCAGAACCTGCTTGAATACCACCTCTGGTCTCACCATGTGAGTCACCATGGCCTCCTTGGAGCACCTATAAGAAAAAAAATTGCTTATGACTGGTTACCAGAATCTCACTTGGAGATCCAGTTGTTACAGATTGGCATAAATTAAGTTTACATCAACATGCAAACTACATGCATGTTCAATTAGTGAATGATCCAATACCCAATTATCTTTCCATATGCTTCTCCAAATTTTGCAAATCAGTTCACCAAAACTGAGCACTTGAGAAAAAAACCTACATGCACAGAAATGCAGTGGTTCATGAAAAGAGCACATAAATGAGCACATAAAGCCAATGCAATCCTAAATTGCATTAACAGACGGATACAATCGAGATCAAGGGAGGTACTAATACCACTCTATAAAGCCTTAATGAGACTACACCTAGAATACGGCATTCAGTTTTGGTCACCACACTATAAAAAAGATATTGAGGCTCTTGAAAAAGTGCAGAGAAGAGCAACCAGGATGATTAGGGGACTGGAGACTAAAACATATGAAGAACGATTACAGGAACTGGGCATGGCTAGTCTAGTGAAGAGAAGGACCAAGGGAGACATGATAGCAATGTTCCAATATTTGAGGGGCTGCCAAAGAGAGGAAGGGGTCAAGCTATTTTCTAAAGCACCTGAAGGCCAGACAAGGAGTAATGGATGGAAACTGGTCAAGGAGAGATTCAATCTGGAAATACGGAGGAATTTGCTGACAGTGAGAACAATCAGCTGATGGAACAGAAGTTGCCTTCAGAAGTTGTGGGAACTTCACCACTGGAGGCTTTCAAGAAGAGGCAGGACTGTCATCTCTCAGAAATGGTGTAAGGTCTCCTGCTTGGGCAAGGGGGTTGAACTAGATCAGGGGTCGCCAATCTTTTGGACCTCAGGGACCACCAAACTCATAATTTGAAATCCCATGGACCAGAGACCCTGGGAAAATCCCCAAAAAACTCTGCAGGAAAATTCCCCACCCCGTTTTCCTACTGATCAATTATTCTTTATTTGGGATTGCAGGATACCATCTCAAGCTCGAGGAGAGGGAGGGAGGGAGGGAGAGAGAGAGAGAGAGAGAAAGAAAGAGAGAAACTTTCGGCTTCATGCAAGGAAAGCAGCAGAAGCAGCAGAAGTCTTTCTCTCCCCCAAACTCCACCAGAAATGAGTCTTTATGAGACTTCTTGTGCCGGTGCAGCCGCTTGGATCAGGATGCCTTGCAGGGTCCCAAAGACTCATTTCTGGCAGAGTTGGGGGAGAAAAAGAAAGACTTTTGCTGTTTTCCTTGCGTGCAGCCAAAGGCAGAAGAAGAAAGAAGTGGAAAGAAGCAGCCCGGTGGCCAGGCAAGGCGCGTGTGGCGAGTGGGGCAAGTTCTCCCCCTCCTCTCTTTCCCCCCCTCCCCTCACTACCTCATGCTGTTCGCAATGCAAGTGATGCAAGCCTTGTGTTCCCACGGGCCACGTGGGCGGCGCAGCCTTGTGTTCCTGCGCAGCCTGGATTAATTGCGTTGGGGGATACTTTGGGGGTGACATTTCTCTGTGGACCACCAAAATTTTCTCACAGACCACCAGTGGTCCCTGGCCCACTGGTTGGTGACCACTGACCTAGATGACCTACAATGTCCCTTCCATTCCAACTCTGTTAATATGTTTTTTTAAAAAAATATGTTTACATTAGTGAAGATTAAGAAATAATGCAACAGACAAAAATTAAATCTTTTGAAGTGAAGGTGGGAAAGGATGTATGTGTGTGTGTGTGTGTGTTTAAGAGAAACTGAGATGGGCCGAGGCCCCCATTCTGAACAGCAACTAAGTGTCTTAAATTAAGTCTTCTTTACAACCAGCCTCTCTCCTCCCCCTTTGTAAAGTTTTCCATGAAGAACAAATGTAAAGCTTTAGGTATTTTAGAACCCACAAATGAGCAGGGCTCATTGATGTGTCTCCGAAAGCAAACCACAGCCTCGAGTCTGGATGACAAAACTGTACAGCGAGGCGCTTTGGTTGGAAACCAAGTGCTTTTCTGAACAGAGCTCCCATAGAGCAAGGTTATTTCTGCTTCTTTGCCGATTCTTCATGGGGGAAACTGGGACAGGCTGTCGGTGCCCTAATTCCCACCTAAAGAATTGGGCTTCTTGTCATCTACTGACAAGGCAACTCTTGGCAGTGTTTAGACTCCAGCGCCATTAGCTGCATTGATCTTCTTCCTGGGACTGAACAGCCCAAGTGGATGATTAACCAAATGAACACACTTGAAAACATCATTTTTCTTCAGTTGTTGATAGGCTGTTTAAAGCACTGTAAAGCTCAGCATCTGCAGCCTGTGAAAAGAAGGTCCTTAGGATGCCCAGCCACGTATTCGCCTGCCTTCTTGCTGGGAATCTGTGTTTCCCCACTCAGCTGTTCATAGAGGATTTACATAGTTTGCAGAATGAGCCACCTCTGAGATAGTTTCAAGGTGACTAATGTAGAAAGTTAGCACTGCCCCTCTGCTAGAAGAATGAAATATTCTAGGAAATATTAAAAAGGCAGAATATTTCCCCTAAAAGAGAAATGGAAATCTTAAGGGACACAGAAATCTTAAGGGACACAGAAACTTAGCCCCAGCAGATATTTTGATGCCATCTTATCTACAACCCAAAAGACCTTCAGCTCCAGCGTGATAGGATTCGCTCTCACTCAAAATCCAAATCAGGACAAAGTCATTAAGCCATAAAAGGAATTGCCCAAAGCCCCTTCATTACATCACCCAGGAGGTGATAATCTGGATTATTTTAAATAATCTGGATTATTTAAAACCACGTGGAGGATTTGGGTTTTTTTGGCAGAGTGAGAGACTAAAGCTTGAAAGTCAGATGTCACATTTCTTTTCAGTCTCAACCAAGATTCAACCAAGCCTCGGATTCAAGACAATCTACAAAGTTACCCCTACATGGCCCCATGAGAGTCTGACAACCAACCAGGATACATTTCTTGCCACAGGAACAGGAAGTAAGTTCAAAGCCCAACAGAGAGTATAAATCTCTTTCCCTCTGTCACCCATGTGCTCATATTTTGCCTAGGATCTCAAAACCATGTGGTCCTGTTAACCATTAAACCATCCATCCAAGCAGTCTCCATGTTTCCAGTGTCTTTCTTCCCACTTGGAACTGAACCCAAATGGACATTTCTTCCAACACTAATGAACAGGTGGTTGGGTGTAGTGGTTAAAGCCACTAGAGTAGAAACCAGGAGATTGGAAATTAGCAATTTTCTGGTTGTGTCAGGTGTAAAAAAAGCCAAAAAAAATCTGGACAAAATGAGCAGATCAGGGAAGTATTTTTTAAATTGCTATTTGCAGATTTACAAGGATCTCACCTGACTTAGTGCACTCTCTTGAGAAAAACCAGATAAGCACTCCAGGGAATTGGGGTGGGAGGGCTGTAACATGTCTCCATCACTTCCTGCCCTTCAAGGATTCCAGGCTAGCCAGTCTCTTAACTCCTCTTAGTTAAGCTGCAGATTCTACCGCAGGTGGCCCTATTTAGATGACCAAACCCTCCTGGGCAGAGTGTTTCAGAGCTTTACCTATGCAGATGCTGTGAGGAATAAGCTGGATAAAGTTTCTCAGATTTGTGCTGGCTTGGACTCTGGTCTAGGAGCAGATCCTATGAAGGTAACTGTGGCTTGATTACTTGGGAGACATTTGATCTTGTTAATTCTGAGGAAATGGACAGGGTTCCTGTGATCACTAGCTTGGCCACCTCTATAGTATGCAATATGGGATACACTGCGTTATGCCAAAATTCCCTGGGGTTATCCAGTTTGTAAACATGTTTTTTTTTAGTTCCTTGGTCCTTATTTATCAATGTTTATGTTAAAGCCCTTGATCTTCTTTCTAACCAACTCTTGGTTCAATAGGGAGAATGCTACTTATTTATTTGATAAGTTAAAAACATCCATCTGTCGTTGCTCTGCCATGCAGGAAGTCCTTACCTTATGACCATAATTGAGCTTTACGATTATGGTTGTAAGTCATGACCATTGTAAAGTGAGTTATCAATGACCACATCGATTTTACAGTCTTTTTTTGCAGCAATTTTTATGCAAATGTGATAGTTGTAAAGCAAATGTTGTGGTTGTTAAGCAAACCTATTCACTATGAGGCAAGTAAATGCCAGTTTCCAAAAAACAGCACTGTAAATCATGGTCAAATGATCATAGGGTGCTGCAAACGGCTTTAAATGTCATAACTTCTGAACCTGATAAGTAAATTTTCAAGGATCCACTGTAACTTTGAACAATTGTTAAACAACTAGTTGTTAGTTCAGGACTACCAGTATTTTGGAAACCTTCATTTTCATTCCAGAATCTGAGAAATCCATTACCTCCCTTCTCTGTGGGGGCTGCTATGATCTGGAACAGGATCACAACTTTCCATCCAAGTGGGTAGTTCTAAGATTTCTTTCCATTTTTTAGGTCTAGCAGTAATGTCACAAGATAGTCCACAAGTAGGTTATCCTAGGAGTAATCTCAGCCACTTTTCACCTTGCTCCTTTATTAGCATCAGCAAAACCCCATCCTTGCAGAAGAAATGTCCATCATTTGTAGGAAGGAGCCCAAAGTGTCTATACGTTGTTCTTGACCCTTCTATTAAATTTTACTGTTTGGCCATCATTCTAATTCCCAATTTCGTTACATTTCACCGAGAATATCACAACTGGAATGATTCTGCAAATACTGCTGTAAATTTAACTGAAAGGTGATGACGTTAGCAATCCAGGTGAGCATAATTTTCAGATAAAAGTGGGGAAAAGAACAACAGCTCACCTGGAAAAGCAAAAGTCAGTGCCCTGTGAAGATACCAGCTTACATCATGACATATTAGCACTTTATGGAGTTGGGGAGGGGGAATAATACAATGATAACAAAATACACCAGAGACTTACTTCCTAGTTATTGTGTCCTTCATGCTCCATCTGAGTAATCTCCCTCTCTCTCTTTTTTTTTTTTTTTTTGCAATTGTTTTTATCCGTAATACTTCGATTTTAATCTGGATTGTTTAAAACCACATGGAGGATTTGGTTTTTTTTGGCAGAGTGAGAGACTAAAGCTTGAAAGTCAGAGGTCACATTTGTTTTCAGTCTCATGATATGTGATGTTTCTGTCAAGGGACATCATTGTTGGGTGGAGTTAGGGCATCACTTGGCCTTAATCCAGCCTTGTCTGTTTCTCACCTGGATGGTTTTTAGTAAAATGATTTAGTAAAATTTTGTCTGCTGAACAAATAAAAGGATCTTTCATTCTCTCTCCTTCTGCCTTGTTCCTCTGTTTCTTCCTAATAAAATTTGGATAGAAGTGAGGCTTTTCAATCTCATTTTTACTTCAAACACAGTTGGGCTAAAATTATATTTTCATCCAAGGCAATTATATCTTGAACATTTTTAACAGGAGATTCTGTTAACTTAATTATCAGTCTTTTTTCAGCACTCCTACTGAATTCAAATATATTGGTGAAACCCATCCCCTGTTCCTGGGGGTGGGGTTTTTTTGGCCCCTGTTTTGCTTATGACTCTCAAATCGATCAATTACTCTTACAGGAGTGTTGGTTTAACCTTAAATGAAGTACAGTAGGGAAAATAATGCATCAAAGATGATAAAACAGCCAAGAAGTAGACAAGGGACAAAATCTTCCTTTCTCTGATGCCCTAGAAATAGAACTTTCCAGTCAAACAGTTCTTATAACACCAATTGTCTAAATTTGGAGTCAAGAAATTGCTTGTATTCACATGAAGTTAGGAAAAAAAAATAGGCATTTGAGAAAAGCCACTTTTCTAGTTTTGGCCTTTTCTTTCATGTTGATGATTTCTTAGCCAAAAAAAAATAAAATTATTCCAGTATGGCAAAAAATCATTGCTTTTTGAAAATTTTTACACAGTCCAAGTTCCAGTTAGCAGAATGTTAAGTCTGGGCTCTGGAGAGTAATATCAACACACGTGCAAATTATATGTGTTCCATTGGGCACTGTTGGGCTTCAGGTTTAGTGACCATGATTTAGATACAAGATTTTCTGATGTTTCACTAGTAATGGTGGCGTCAGAGGCAAGATGGTCTACTCAGACAAAGAGTAGGACTGACTGGGCTCCTGCCTAGAACTAAATACTAGGCATCCTGCCAGATAAAGCCAGGACTGCCTAGTCCATCTTTAGTCTATCCCTAGCTTTACAACCTGTCTAGACCATGGTCACTGAACCCTAAAGCCCAACAGATACTAGCCATGAAAGCTGACATCAGTATATGTGTATTCTCTTCTTTGATGTTTTATTCTCATCTGCCTCCCTACAACAAGAATGGTTGAATTGGTGGTGTCATTGTAAATAGAATGTTGACCAGAATTATCAGTGTCCAGTTCAAATCCATGCTTGTGGGACCTTGCTTCAATAATTCCCTTTGCAGAGTCCTTGGTGCTCTCTGAGCTTAGTTGTTTGCCTGCAGATGTTTCATAACCTAACTAGGTAACATCAGAGCTCAGTGCTTGCAAATGGGCAAAGAACCAAGCTCAGAGCACCAAAGATTCCAGTTCAACCTTGAGTTGCATATATTCTCTTTCATTGGTGTTCTGGGTTAAGATTTGGGAAACCTTGCGTTAATGTCAGGTGTGAAACATTAAGTCCACATGTGAAGGTTTAATGTATTTATTGCTAAAACCATATGCACCAGGAATCTTGGCTAACTATTAGCACCTGGTTAGAGTTAGATAAGGGCCAATGGTAGTTAAGGTTAGGGTTAAGGTTGTTACTATGTATTCCAGGCTGATCCCTCTTTTCACACCTCCTCCTGGTTCTGCTAGCCTTTCTTCTACAACTAATCCTCCACTCTTACCTCCCCACATAATTGTCAAGTGTTTCGGTTAGGATGCAAAAAGCAAGGATTCTTTGGATTGCATTTGCCTGAATTGCTTGAGCAAATTAGCACCAAGACAAATAGCAAAACTCTTTGGTTGTCATTTGGCTTTGGCTTTGTGCCAGTCCTGTCATCCTTTGCAGCCATGCCAATTCTCTGGAAGGAAGAAGGGAATTTCAACAAGAATCACAATGAAAGAAAGCTGCACCTTCTTTCTCAGACATGGTCCTTTAGGAATTTTGCACCTGAGCTTCCAGATTTTGGGCTGCGGTCTTTGTTTCTAGGTATCCTCTTTGCTCTTTCCCTATACATTTCTGTCACATTTTTATGCTTGAAGTTGACAGGGCTGTTGCATGATGAGCTTTACAGGATAGTCTCTGCTAGGGTTTTTTTTCCCCTCCTCCAGGGTTACATGTGGTATTACAGGCAGCTGAAACACATTTTCAGGGGTTCCCAGAAAATGGGATGTGGGAAGGGGAGAAGAGACATTCTGGCATTATGTAATTCTCCAATGGAATCCCTTCTCAGCTGTGAACTCATTGGGTGGTCACTGGTAGTTAGCTGGCTGCAATTCATCAAGAGTCAATTTATCTGTGAACTTGTGGCCCATTGCTCCATTCATTAATAGGAACAGGACCAAATTAAGCTCTGATCCATTTCTCACATTGAGCCAGTTTTGGGATCAGATATCTGTCCTCAAAATCAACCACAGTTAACCAAAATACATGACTTCTGATGTATTTTTCATGAAGCATCTGCATTAAAAGTTGGAGATGCAGGGTTAGGCACTATATCCCTTTGCACACACAATGCTCCATCTTTTCTATGGAGATTCTCAATCATCCAGTCATGGTTGTCCCAAAAGTGCTTTTCAAAAGGCAACTGGCCTTTCCTAGTTTTTTTCCTTGAAAACATTTTGCTTCTCATCCAAAAAGCTTCTGAACTTCTTCAGAACTGAAGAAGTTTCTTGGATGAGAAGCAAAATATTTTCAAGGAAAAAAAAACCAAGAAAATCCAGTTGGTTTTTGAAAAGCAGTATTGGGACAATCCTCCATCTTGCTAAAATGTGTAAGAAGCTGTGGTTCTTTAGAACCTACCAGCACTCCTTCCCAGTGGTGTTGAATTTCAACAACATTTGGAGACCATGAGTATTCCCACTCCTAAAAGCAAAGCTAACTTGTACTTGTATCTACAACAGTTCATTTAATGACTGTTTGAAGTTACAATGGCACTGAAAAATGTCTTATGACCATTTGCACACTTATGGTCATTGCAGCATCACCATGATCACATGATCAAAATTTGGACACTTGGCAATTGGTTCATATTTATGACAGTTGCAGTGCCCCTGATCATCTTTTGTGACTTTCTGACAAGCCAAGTCAAAGGGGAAGCCAGATTCACTTAACAACCATGTTACTAATTGAACAGCTGCAGTGATTCACTTAACAAATGTGGCAAGGAAAGTCATAAAATGGGGCAAAATGCACTCAACAAATTTCTCACTTAGCAACATAAATTCCGTGTTCAATGATGGTCATAAATCAAAGTCTACCTGTATTAATAGCCCATGTTAACCTAATATTCTGTCTTCAGCAAAGCTGTATTATCTTAATCCTAAGGAGGTCAAAGCCTCCTGCGAAAGGAATAGTGAAAGTATACAATGAATTTCTATGAGTTATAACAATAAAAAGAGCAGGTGCGTCC
This sequence comes from Notechis scutatus, assembly GCF_049901735.1. Lineage (NCBI taxonomy): Eukaryota > Metazoa > Chordata > Lepidosauria > Squamata > Elapidae > Notechis > Notechis scutatus. Next base: position 4,653,428 of record NC_142016.1, read on the forward strand.
TCCCATTCCCAGGCATCTTGGACTTCTAATCCCAGCAGCCCCAGGTGCCATGGCTAAGATACACCTCATCTTTAGGAGGTTACCAGTCTGGAGGAGAAAGCTCTCCCGTGTGGTACAAATTAGGGCCAAAAAATCATACCAAGATCCACAAAGATCACATTCTCACAGCCCTTAAGATTGGATCAGATTTAGGCTCCATTCGTCTACAAAAAGTCTTCTGGGTCGGAGAGCTTAGCTAAAAAAAATTCAGCTTGGGGCACATTAAATGGTTATTTCCTGTAGAAACTGGATTCTTCCCTGTGTGATCCAGAATGACTATTCTGAGCCAATCTCCCCCCCCCTCCCCGAAATAAGCCAAGGCAGGACTAACTTTCAGTAAGTGGTAGAAACTTGCACTTACTAGCTCTGAGGCCCCAGAGAGTAAATACTGGTTTCTTGCTTTCTACATTGATGCATTTTTCCCTCCATTGTCTTTTATTTATTGAAGTCAGTGACCTGATCAGCAGGAGCTTAAGTAGAAATAATTGGGGTTAAACTTCATTGGACTAGTTTTATCGTTACCACTAATGAATTGTTTGCATCATAGAGACTGGGACAAATGTTTTCATCCCTGCATCCCATGACCCATCACTCCTCTCTAAAATACCTTGTTTGTTTTGCCTGTCAAATTTCTTGCTTCCATATCTGGTCTTCCCACAAAAGGACTGGGAAGTGATGATGGGAAGACCACTTATTCTCGAGGCCCCAGAGATCTACAACCAAATTAAGCAGAGCCCACCAGGCGAGATGGACCGATGGCTCCACTCAACAGGAAGAGACTTTCTGGGCTGCTGCAATAGCAAGAGTTGGACACATCACAGAAGCTTGGCTCCTCTTTGTGGCAACTTCTGCGCCCGGCCAAATCTCATTAAGATGCTTCGAACCAAAGGTTGAGAAACAGACTGAACTAGACACAGCAAAAAGTTGGGGAAGATCTGGCAGAAGTTCCCTTGCCTCCGGGCCTTTGTTCCCATCCCAGCTGGGCTTGATTAAGTTCTTTTGGCATTCCGGCACGTTTGTGAGCTGCTCGTTTCCAGCTCGGGGGCCTGGCGCAACAGCAGTCCTTCATCACTGAGTCAGACTAGAGTTGCAAGGGTGGGTGAGTGGGTGTGGGGGGAATCTTTACTTCTCCACCTCTGGAGAGAAGAGCCAGAAAGGGAGGGGGGTGAAGGAGCCGAAAGGCATTGTGAGCTGAGTTCTCCTGGAGGTATTCTCCAATTCTAAGGATTCCTCCAATTTGCTTTGCAAGAGAGATCGGAAGCTGCCTTTTTCTGTCTCTCCCAATTCCCTGCTTGCGGCTTCTTGGAAGATCAGAAAGAAAGGGGGAGTTCTAAAGAACGTGAAAGTTGGAGCTGACAGTTGCCAGATCCAACGGTGACGTAGGCTGCAAGTCCGTTCGCTTGCTTGCTTGCTGGGGACACAGTTTCACACTCATCTTAGAAACATGGCCAGCTGTGTGTAGCACCTCCAGCAGGTAAGAGAAATGGCTCTGTCCCAGCATGGTTTGCAGTTAGCTTTCTAACGACTGTATTCTGGGCAGCAGGAAGTTTCCCTCTGCTTTGATCCTTGTGAAGTAGCAAGCGGGGGTTGCTAGAAGGCCCCTTTGGAGGGGGCAGATTAGCAGCCCAGCAAAACCGATGAACTCAGAAGTTGCGTCTTGGATCCTGGGTTATTAAGCTGCTCAAAAATTATCCCTTATCTGCTTAATGTTGGGTGTATGTGTTGAGAGGGGGGTTGTATTTAGTAAAGACACACAAGGGAGCCCAGGAAGATGTGAAAGAGAAAAGTCAAGCGCTCCGTCCTGCATCATAGACTATTTCACAAATACTTCCAGATGTGTTTTACACATTGTTTTATCTAAAGAGATTAATCGAGCAACTCTGCAGGAGAAATGAAGTTTTTGAACCAGATGGTCTAGTTGCATCATGCTAGAAACATCCCTCTCAAAAGGGTCTGGAGAGAAAATATTGTAGGACGTAGACTTACATACAGATTTCCAAAGAGATTGTGGCAGGGGCTTTTATAGGACCGATTTTAGGACTATTTTTGTTGCCAAAGCTCATGTCTTTTATTTTTCTTGGGCATTCTAATCCACTGAAACTTCTAGCCGTAAGTCATCAGTTGGTGAACTGCACGTTCTTCTTAAATTCGGGTTCCTTAGTGATCACACAAAGCTTTAAAAATGGCTAAAACCCTCTGGAGGAGCCCCCCTACTCTAGTTTATGACTTGGCTAAGTTCCTCAAGTTTTTACAGACGATATTTCCTGTAGAAGTTAACTTCTGTAAGCTATGGAATCATTTTGACCTAACATTTTAGCCTTTGAGAGGTTGTTACTCAAATTATTTCAAGTGCTGAATTATCCAGATGGTTCATAAATGGCTGGGTAAACGCCTGAGGGCAGGAGAACCTCACAACTTCCCATCTTACATTCATGCCACACAATGATAAGTATCTGTTTCTCCTCTAGTCAGCAAAGCCCTTGTGGTCCTGTGATTGGAGCTGCATTGTGGAGTTTCTTTTCTGTTTGGGATCTAAGGGTTGCCACCTCTATTTTAGTCTACTCTTTCCATCGGCATAGATTGCTCAAACCTAAATGTTTCTCCTCCTCCTTGGTGTAGTGAACCAGATCAATGCTAGCTCTTCCTTCACTCTCGAGATATGTTGGGATACAGCTCCCCTCATTTTCTCCCAACATGTCTACACCACTTCCAAGAGTAGATGGGACCACTTAATGAGGGAGTAAGGAGCAAGGGAAAGAATAAGTGCAAGTGTCCTGGATCCCTTGCTTCTTTGGAAACGTGAACCGAAATTGTGTGACAGTGGAAAAATTAATGCACATCCCATTTGACTCCAAGACGGTTGGGGCAATAATCTCATGATCTCATCAGAAAGATAGGAGTTGGAATTTTTAAGCCCAGTTTGCTTTTCCCCCTCCTCTTCTTAATGTACTGATTCTGTCAAGTGTCAGTGTATCTATTCTCTTACTTCCCATCTGAAAATCACTTAAGAATTTATATTACTGTAATTCAAGTTTGAAACTGAATTTCACTGGAACAACCCTGTGGTGGGGGACCATGTGGGGCTCTAACCCTGATATTTTTGTCTACCAATTCAGTGTTAGAGCAACCCTTATATACCGTCTACACTTTAAAACATTTTTAAAGGTTCATCTCTCAGAATTCAGTAGCAACCTACTTTGGGCCAAATAGACCAGCTTCTGGTGCCTTCATAGTTTGAAGAGTTGGCATTACTTTCGAAGCCATAAAAACCCTGGACCAAGGAATATGGAGGGTTTCCATTTTGTACAGGCTGTTCCTGCCTGATCCTATGTCTCTACAATCTGCCCTCAACTTGCAACCATTTGTTTAGCAACCGTTTTAAATTACATCATCGCTTTAAAAAAAAGGTGACTTACAACTAGTCCTTGCACTAGGATACTGCAGTATCTTAACATAGAATAACACAGTTGGAAGGGATCTCATCTAGTCCAACCCCCTGCTCAAGCAGGGGTCTATTCCAAATATTAGCCTCTACCTAGGATTGAACTCACAGCCTCCTGGTTGTGAAGTGGGAACTCCACCTCTAGGCTACCACACTGGTGTTAAATAAAGCAACAGGACCCAAATTCAGGCATTTGGCAATTGGCAAGTAGTTGGGATGGTTGCAGCATCCCGGGACGGAGTGGGGGTGGCTCACATGGTTAGGATGCTGGGTTGACAATTTGCAAGCCTGCGTTTGAAGCCCGAGTGCTGCTGTTGCGTCAGAGTGAACTCCCGTTCCTTGCTCCATCTCCTGCCCACCTAGCAGTTTGAAAGCAGGAAAACACAAGTAGATAAATAGGTAACACTTTGGTGGGCTCATTAACAGAGACAGGAAAGAAGGCCCCAATGAAGTCACTGGCTAATCCTTTCACCACGGAAGCGCTTTGGTGCTTCAGACATGGGAGGAGGAGGAGGAGTAGCATCCTGAGGTCAAGTGGTTGCCATTTGCGACCTTCCCAGCCAGCTTCTGTTAAGCAGAGTCAATGGGGGAAGGTAGATTTGCTTAAATGACCATGTGACTCGCTTAGCAACTGTGGTGAATCATTTAACAATGGTGGCAAAAAGTAAAATTGGGAGTGACTCCTATAACAATGCTTTATTTAGCAATGGAAAGTCTGGTTCTAATTGTGGTTGTCAGTTGAGGACTACTTTCATCTTATTGGACGTAAAATCAGGATGGAAGGCTGTAAATGTTAATTTCAACTTTTCAACACCATTTTCATTGGCTGCCAGGGTTTCCTTACTGATTTGCAACTATTCTCTAATATATGCACGAAAAGTGATGTGCATTTTTGTATCCCTTCCACGAAGCATGTTTTTGTTCACTTTTCTAATAGAAACACCTTTTGTAAATACAGATAGTCCTTGACTTCCAACAGTTCATTTAGTGACCATTCAAAATTACAACAGCTACTGAAAAAAGTGACTTATGACCATTTTTCACCTTTATGTCCATTGCAGCTTCCCTATGGTCACGTGATTTACATTCAGATGCTTGATAACTAACTCATATTTATGACCATTGCAGTGTCCCAGAATCATGTGATTCCCTTTTGTGACCTTCTGACAAGCAAAAACAATGAAACCCAGTTCACTTAACGACGGTGTTACTAATTTAAGAACTGCAGGGATTCACTTAACAAATGTGGCGAGGAAAATCATAAAATGGGGCAAATTCACTTAACCAATTTCTCATTTAACAATATAAATTTTGGGCTCAATTGTGGTCGTAAGTTGAGGACCACCTGTAATAGGATGTGCTTTTATTAATACTTTTCAATAAAATGTATTTTTTTGGTTTCTAGATAGTTTTTGCACTCAGCAAGTTCATCTAGAAAGTGAAGTTAGTTCATTTCTCCAGAAACTGAATCCCAATTCATAGAAGAGTGGAATAAGAAGGGACTACCAAGATCTTCTAATCTAACACTCAGCATTTTATGATTAAACCAATTAAACTGGTATTTCTTAACCATGACAAGTTTAAAAAGTGTGGACTTCAACTCCCAGAATTCCCCAGCCAGCATGGAGAATTTAAAAGCCACAGACCCCCTAAATTAACTCTTCCGCTGTATCTTTCTATGGATCTTTCTATCAGAAAGTTTTTTCCTTTTATTCAACCAAGATCCAACTACCAGGAGCTGCAACATCAATCCATTATTTCTGGAAAATCCATAACAGTAAAGGCTAGCATTTTATCCACTCTGTCATTTTCCCACAAAAGTATTTATTTTCCCATTATATTCATTTTACAGATACTTTTATTTTTAAAAAATTAATGTACTTTTATTTAAGATGTATAAGATTTCCTGTACTCCCCTCATTTTAGAATGGCAATATAGAACACAGTTTTAAGTAAATAATTTGTCTTTGTTGGATATTTTACATAAAGTTCTTCAAGTCTGTTGAAACATTTGCTTCTAGTTGATTTTGACACTGGGAAGAATTTATTCGGTCTTACCCAGAATGGACTGTCTTTTTCAGAGATCAAATTGTTAGTATGAAAGCACACAGAAGTTTTTCTTGATTCTAACACCTCTTGAAAATATTATTAGCAGCTGGCATAAGTTTAGCTTTGAAGAAGTGTATCAGGATCCAGAAAATCAAGGCATTTTTGCCAGAAATCAGCACAAGTCTAAATTAGATTGCTGCTGAATTTGCCTCAAGGAAATTTAAGATAAGTACTTTTATTTCCAGCACAGTGTGTGCTGTCCAGCAGGAAATTTGGTAATAGTTTGAAAGAAAAGCCAATCGTTTTCAAAAGGTATTCTATTCATTTTCAAAATCAAATTTGACCAAAGTAAGGCTAAACCAAACTGAAAATGTGAAGAATTTTTCTAAAATATTTTTTTCCCAAATTACAAAGAATGTTACATTTAAAAGCATTCACAAATGCCTTTTGTTGCTATAGAGGGCTTATTGTAGAAGGACAGGCAGAGTCAAGAGGTGGAATCAAGAGAGGAATCAGCCTGGAATCATTATGTTGCCACAAGAGGTCTAAGTCAAACCCATCTTGAATTCTTTTAATTCTTATCTAGTGCCAATTTAGTGCTGACTGTTAAATTGACTAGATTCTGGTATATAGGCAGGACCAATAAATCACTTTAACTGGAACTTATAGTGTGGTCCTGACTTTTCATGCTGGAGATTTGTTTACAGAATGTGGTAAAAAATATTAAGATGATGGTGTGCATCACAGAAGAAAACCAAAACAGAATAATAGAATAACAGTTGGAAGGAACCTTGGAGGTCTTCTAGTCCAACCCCTTGCTCAAGCAGGAGACCCTATACCATTTCTGAAAGTGGTTGTCCAATCTGTTCTTAAAAGCCTCTAGTGATGGAGCACCCACAACTTCTGTAGACAAGCTGTTCCACTGGTTGAGTGTTCTCACTGTCAAGAAATTTATTCTTAGTTCTTGGTTGTCTGTCTCCTTGGTTAGTTTCCATCCATTGTTTCTTGTCATGCTTTCAGGTGCTTTGGAGAATAGATTAACCCCTTCTTCTTTGTGACAGTCCACAAATATTGGAAGATGGCTATCATGTCACCCCAGTCTTTCTTTTCATTAGGCTAGACATACACAATTCCTGCAACCATTTTATGTTTTATCCTACAGTCTCCTGATCATCTTTGTTGCTTTTTCTCTTCAATTGCCCTGTGATGGTTGCCATCTTGACTTTTTAAACTATAGTCCATGGACCCCAGTTGCTATGTATGTGGCAATAGATGGAGGAGTCTGGAGTAAGGAGGGAGTAAGATTTGGTGAAAGAAGCCAAAGGTGCTGTTTAGTGAGGCAGGTAAAAGAAAAAGAGATAACTTGAGTAGAGAACTCAGTTGAAGGAGTAGCAGCTCTGGGAAATTTGATGCTTCTTTTTAAACAAAACAAAAGAACAAAAAAACCAGCAACATATCCTAAAACTAAACAAAGTCCCCAAATTCTGGACCCTGTGATATTACAACATTGCCTTCCAGAAGGCGGAAAATAGTGTAGAGAGAAAGAGGACTGGTTTTGTGCAGCTAAAAACACTGCTGGCTTCAGAGAACACTGATTTCAGAAGAGCTGCCTCCTCTTTTCATGGATCCCACCTAGATCTTTGCTTTATAGGAAGGAATCGGAGACCCAAGCTCTGTAAAGGACCTTGGAATACTCACCTCTAATGATCTAAGTGCTAGAGCCCACTGCAACTACATAGCCAAAAAGGCATTAAGAGTTGTTAACCTAATCCTACGTAGCTTTTTCTCTGGTAATATCACACTACTAACCAGAGCATACAAAACATTTGCTAGACCAATACTCGAATACAGTTCATCAGTCTGGAACCCACATTACGTATCTGATATTAGCACAATTGAGAAAGTCCAGAAATATTTCACAAGAAGAGTTCTCCACTCCTCTACTCGTTGTAGAATACCTTATGCCACCAGACTTGAAATTCTAGAACTAGAAAACCTTGAATTATGCCATCTTCGGTCTGATTTAAGCATGGTATATAAAATCATACATTGCAATGTCCTACCTGTCAATGAATACTTCAGCTTCAACCATAACAACACAAGAGCACACAATAGATACAAACTCAAAGTTAACCGCACCAAACTTGATTGCAAGAAATACGACTTCAGCAATAGAGTGGTCAATGTCTGAATACTTCTACCCGACTCTGTAGTTTCTTCCCCAAACCCCAAAAACTTTAACCTTAGACTGTCTACTATTGACCTCACCCCTTTCCTAAGAGGTCTGTAGGGGGCGTGCATAAGCGCACCAACGTGCCTACCGTCCCTGTCCTATTGTTTCTCTTATTCTTCTTTTATTTTTCTTATATGTATTCATTTCATGTATTCACAACTATGTATACACTTATACTTATTATCTTGTAAACAATTGGCAAATCAAATAAATAAAAATAAATAAATAAAATCCACAGAAGGGGTTCAAAAAAATTATGGAGGCCACTGTGACTACAGGATTGGAGCTTGAGTCTCTTGTATAGCTTGCCTAGAAAAGCAATGGAGCTTCATTGACACGGTTGCAATCACCATCCTGACTTTTTGATCATCCTTCCCCATGGATGCTTCCAGTAGAAAGACAGCACATTGGATGGCTGCTCTTTACAGTGTCACGATCCAGGGAAAATATGAGAGGGTTGTGATCTCACAAAAAAACCACAGAAGACTCAGAAAGGCAGACTACGAGCTCTGCAGGAGAAGGTGGGAGAAGTTGGCCACGGCTGCTTTCCTCCTGAAAAGATAAGAAATCAAATAGATGAACAGAAACAAAAGCAGAAACTGTTCCCAGCACAGGAAATGTTGTGAAAGGAAAAAAAATGAAAGTGGGAATGGCGAAATTCATTTCAGAGGATGCCTGAAACGCCCTTTAGGAATGCTGTTGCTAACTTCTGTTGCCATTCTGATAACTTCACAGCATTCAAAGGCTTCAAATTTCAGTAACACAACCCTCCTTCTGGGATGGTTGAACAACTAGGTCTAGTTGTTGGTGCACAATACAGATAATAATCTTTGACATGACCACCATTGAGCCCAAAATTTCTGCTGCAAAGGGAGACAGTGAGGTGAATTTTGGCCCATTTTATGACCTTTCTTGCCACAGTTGTTAAGTGAATCACTGTGCCAACTCATAAAATATTTTGTATACATATTTTATAGTTGTCAACAGAAAGAAGGGGGGAGAGTTTCAAAGAGCAGGCAGGAGAGTGGAATCAAAAGTACATTCCATTCATATTTTCTTCAGAGACTGATTAGATGACTGAAGCTTCTGCCTTGCAAAAATCTAATTGGAAGGCATGATTGATGACTCTTGACTATGGAAGTATTTCATTGGATGATACACCCAGAGGGGTGGGGCTGGGGGTAAAGCAGGATCAAGGGTGACAGTGAATTACGTATCTCAGTTGGCCTGTGCCCAGGCTAATGCCGGCATGTTAACTTCTAATAAATCCTTTCAAGGTTTGGGAGTGTGGCTCGATGCTCATGATTTAACTGGAGTAACAGCCGGAATCCTGACACAGTGCAGTTGTGAAGTTAGTAAACAAGGTTGTTAAGTGAATCCGGCTTCCCCATCGACTTTGCTTGTCAGAAGGTCGCGAAAGGGGATCATGTGATCCTGGAATACTGCAACCAGTTGTCAAGTGTCTGAATTTCGACCATGGGGATGCTGCGATGGTTGTAAGTGTGAAAAACGGTCATAAATCACCTTTTCGGTTTAAATGGTCACTAAATGAACTGTTGTAAGTCAAGGGCTCCCTGTATGCTTTCTTTAACGCACTTGATGTTGAAGGAAATGCTGCACCATATCAATCACATTTCGTGTGAGTGGTAGGGAAGTGAAAAGGCAAGTAGGGTGTAATGTTTGAGGGTTCAAGTTTGAGGTGACTTGGGCTAGTCAGTATCTAATAGACAAAACAACAGGGAAAACATTCTATACAGAAAATTCTTGTTTAGCTACCACAATAGGGATCGGCAACTTGGTCATTAAGTGAAGCAGTCAGTAAGTGAACCTGACAACTTATCCTCTGATCTCAGCTTTCCTTTTCTTTACAGACCTGCAAAGATCATAAATGCAAACACTGGTCAAAAATTACTTTTTCATCTTCATTGCCACTATGCACTCAATGAGGACTATCTCTACATGCTACCTAGAGCTCTGAAAAGAAAATGGGATATAAATCTAACTCTGCATGGTAGCCAAACAGAAATGTTTTAGCTGTTACTGCTTCTTAGAGAGCTAGGAATTAACTCTGGTGCATTTATTGCAATATAAAGTATTTTAAAGATATGGCAGTAAATCTTCAAATCTGTCTTGGGTGCCTCCCTTGTCTCTATTTGACGAGGATTTCATGAATTGGATCCATGTTGATTCCACTGCTTGGAACCATTCAGAAAAAAAAAAACCTTCAGCCAAGCTCCAGCTCCAGCTGCAAGTCTTTGGACTTAGACTTATTTGGCCCAATAAAATGCATGCGCACGAAACTACCCAAACTGATATAAATCAATTTAGAGACTTACCCTGATCCTCCCATAGACCGTACCACCTTATTCCCTTGCAATGAGATATTCTAGCATCTCTGTGTCTATCTCTAGAGATTAAGAGCATTTTTTCCCACATCTTTTCTCATAATTCGGTTGAAAAATTCAATCAAAGTTAAACATATTAAAATTCCATTGATTTCACTAGGGCAATTAAGTTGGATGTGTGTGTGTAAGAGAGAGAGAGAGAGAGAGAAAGACAGAGAAAGAGACAGAGAGACAGACAGAGAGAGGGAGGGAGGGAGAAAGAGAGAGAGAGAGAGAATGGGGTTTCCAAGTACTCCTTAATAAAATACACTCAAATACGACCTTACATTCAGTTAACTGAAAATATGCTCCATAAAACTGAGAAAATCTATTTTGAAAAAAAAGCATCTGCAAGATGATGTCATAAAAATGATGCTTGTGCCTCTCAGGAATTCAGGGCGAGGGATAAAAACAATGCCGGTTACATAAATTAGCAAACTTGATATTCCATAGATCCTAACCCTATCGTCATGTTCTACTTCTACCACATTTCTGTTGAATTTCCTACTCTGACGTATACTTTTTTGGGGGAACAACCTGGTCAAGTTGATTGTGGAATTCTCATTTTCTATGTGTCCATGATCCTACCATAGACTAACCAGAATAAGTGAGGTTAAAATTAGCCAAGCTTAGCAGGCTTAGCAAGGTTTTAAGTGGCCTGGTTAAATTTAAATTTAAAACGAGGACAACCAAACAGTGGAATGGCTTCCCTCTGGAAGCTGTAAGTGCTCCATCACTGGAGGTTTTCAAGAAGAGATGGGACAGCTATTTGTCCAGAATGGCATAGGATCTCCTGCTTGAGCAGAGGGTTGGACTAGAGGACCTCCAAGGTCCCGCCCAGCCCTATGATTCTATGAGTGGTGGGATTCTAGTGGCAGGATTCTATTTTTTTTTTACTACCAGTTCTGTAGGCGTGGCTTGGTGGGCGTGGCAGGGGAAGGATACTGCAAAATCTCCAGTCAGAGGTGGGATTTGCCAGTTCTCCGAACTACTCAAAATTTCTGCTACCAGTTCTCCAGAACTGGTCAGAACCTGCTGAATACCAGCTCTGGACGTATGCACTAAATTTATTGAGTGAACCTGTCCATTCCTTGTGAAACTTCAACAGAGGTATAGCTAGCTATCTGACATACAAACATACCTGCACATAATAGACAGAGTTTGATCTCTCTCTCTCTCTCCCCCACACACACACATGATCAATTTGATCTCTAACTCTGTCTTAACTCTGTCTTCTCTATCTTTATCTCTTTCTCTCATTATCTCTCTCTCTCTCTCTCTCACACACACACACACACACACACACACACACACACACACACATAAAGACAGGGTTTGATATCTAACTCTATCTTACTCTCATACACAAGCAGTTTGATCTCTAACACTCATCTCTCTCTCTCTCTCACACACACACACACACACACACACACAAACATTACACACATGCACACATAATAAAGACAGGGTTTGATCTCTAACTCTATCTTATTCTCTCTTTATCTCTTTCTCTCATTATCTCTCTCTCTCTAGCTCTCTCTCTCTCTCTTTCTCACAGACACACACACACAAACATACACACATGCACACATAATAAAGACAGGGTTTGATCTCTAACTCTCTCTCTCTCTCATGAGCGCTTTAGCTCTGTCTATCTATCTAGTTCTATCTATCTCTATCTCTCTCACACCTATCAACATATACACACACATAATAGACAGGATTTGATTTCTGTGTTTTACAGTAGACAATTTTTTTACATAAATATAATTTCTTTCTTGCCTGAAAGGAGTAGCTTATCTGGTTATATTGTATTTGTCAATCATCTACTGATATTGAATGTAGTTTCTCTTGCGAGGGAGATTTATTTCTCAGCCTGCAAGTTCTGATAGCATGATAACAATTGTTCCAGGAATGAGATGGCATTTTAGATTGCCTATTTCTTTGCTTTACTGTAATGAACTTTGTTTTAATTTGCTGCATCCATATTCTTCAACACTGCTGGTTTTATTGCAGCTTTATTTATGACTGAATGTAAAACAATAATAAAAATAATATTATTGAAGACAATGTGACTTTTTAATAGAAAGTTTGAAATATGAAACTCATCCATAATGTGATGTCTTTAAGGAAAAGCATAATCCAAATGAGCACAAATAGCATTAGAAACATGCTGGTTGCCAAACATTTGCCAAAGAAAGTGGTTCTTTATATAACACAGAATAATATTCCGGCAATGTGCTAAATTCATCATATGAAAAATCTCTACACGTTGAAAATGCCAAAGTGTTTCTGTATACAGCCAAAGAAAGTTAGAGCAGGTCAGACTACAGCTCATTTGGGAGATTTCCCTGATTCAAAGCAAACCTGAATCAACTGTGCGAACGTCAAAAAAATTGGAAATCAGTTGGAGATCACTTCCTCCAACTGTTAATTTGATATTTAAAACTCCATATCTTAACAAAAATGCAGCAAACCCTTCAGATTTCCCTCAGTTTTGAAAAAGAAGGAAACAAACAAACAAACAAACAAATAAATTTGCAATTTTTCTTTTTGTAAGTTTAAAATGGACTACTGTGTTAAAACCCTTAGCTCCCTTTCTCCTCAAATTTGGCAATTCACTCTGACAAGATCCAACATTTAACTGACTTTCCTGAAATCAATTAATGTACACACACATACATAAGAACACATACACATATATGAAAAAAAGTGAGTTGCTTTTCCTTGCATAGCAAATGGGGAAATCTAGGGAAAGGGGGTTTCCTTGAAGTAAGATTACATTGAAGTATAGTAGGTGGCTCCTGAAGGGGGCTTAATTTTGCAAAACAGCAAACTAAATCATCAGACATCCTATCTCAGCAGGAGGAACTTTTTAAGTCTCCAAGAAGCTGCTGCCAGATGACATCTTGAAACAACCCCATACACACATGCATGCATATAAACATTTCCATCTCATTATATCCTAGGTCATGTAAACCTTTCCTTCTATTGGTTTTTTTTCTCCTGTTCCAATAAACAATTTTACTACACCTGGAGCCTTAGGAGCATTGCTCCCAGGTGTGTCTACAGGAGGGGGTGGGGGGGAGATGTAAAATAAATCAAAATGACAGCCATAATAATATGATCAAAGCCCCACACCCTTTTAACATGTGTTGCATGTAAAAAGGGGCACAGCTTGATGTGCATGGCTATTGTGACATTTTTATTCCACCCTCCCAATGTAGACAGTAAAAGGAATGGCTTTGAGGGACACCACAAAGAGCAAGGGTCAGATAAAGGAAATTTTGAGTTTGAGCCAAAACTGTAACCAGAGAAAGCCTTTCAAACATTGACCCTCCCAAGTTCTCACGAAGATGGGAAACACATCCAGACTTGCAACATTCTATTACTATATCCTTATAAGAAACGATATAGTACACACTGGATTCCTACATGGCATTAGATTCTTAGCTTGAACTACTTTGAAGGGCACATAAATTGCTAAAACAACTGTGTCTACTGTCTGGAAGTTGAGTTATGGCAACTGGACTTATTTTCTTGTTGGTTTGAGACATTTCACTGCTTATCCACACAGCTTCTTCAGTCTGAGACCAAGGGACCAACTGAGTAGACAGAGAGTCTTTGGAATGTGCCAACTCTTACAATTCTTAAGGATATTCCTACACTTGGGTTTCTTCCCCAAGGTGTGTGCCAGTATCTTAATGAAGATTCTCAGTCATCCAGGTAGAATTGTGTGGAAATTGAGTTGGGACAATTAGACGTGTTTGTCCAGTTAATTGACTCTACTGTTCTGCCCTAAGAAAATTCCCTGGATTGATGCCTTGAATATCTGCTAAAGACTGCTAATCAATGTTGCTTACCTGGGTAGGGAAAGGTCTGGGATAATTACATGCAAAAAGGGGGTCATTGTTCTATTCATGACTTGTCCTGATTCAGCTGTTCTGGTACATCGATCTTCTCAATGCAACAGAATCTCTGCTTCCTTAGATGCAAGATCACAGACCGTGACCCACAATGTGGAGGGCCCTGTTTTCCGCTTTGTACCTGCTGGGTGTTTTCCTTGAGACCTGCAAAGGACGGAAGGTGCCGGCATTTCAAGAAGGTAAGGCAGCTACAGTGGCAGTGGGGAGAGATCACGGGTCTAGAGAGCCAATGTCTTAACAGGCCAAAGAGGGATTGCTCTGAGGGTGCTGTCTAGAGCAAATCAGTGCAACTATTAATGAGTGGAATCAGTGCTGTTCAACTCAGATCCCTGATAAAGGCTGCTTTCTTGGCACTTGGTGGATATTCGCCTTTGCACATCTTAAAGGCAGCTTAAATTCAGATGGGTGTCTCTCTTCTATAGCTGCAGGCTATTGTACCAGTTTATACATGAACATGCACACGTACACTTACGGGCAGATACAAACTTGATACAAGGAACTTCCTTGGAAAAATGTTTGGCTTTAAATGAATGAAAGCCGAACACTACTATTTATTAAGATGCCAGCTGCACAAATGGAATGATGGGCAGCTGAAAAACTTATCCAAACTCTCTATATTTGCAAATTCCAACATTGACTGGATGTGAATTTAGGAGGGAGAGAACTACAGGTGGTCCTTGACTTATGACCAATCATTTAATGACCATTCAGAGTTAGAACAGCCTTGGCAAAGGTGCTTTACAGCCCATAAAGCATTTCTGACTGTCGTAAAATGTGTTACCCACTCACCGTGGTCACATGACTGCATTTTGGGTGCTTGACAATCAGCTCATATTTACCGTGATTGGTTGCACCATAGTTATCCCAGGCTCACAATTTGCAACATTTGCAACAATTTGCAATTTGCAACAATTTGCTGGTTTCCTGTGGGTTTTTTTCTTTATTTTTGTTTTTGTTTTGCCAATTTCTGGAAATCATATCTATTTGGGAGAATGGATTCAGACTTTCAGCAGCATTCACTTTATGACTACTATAGAAATGGTAATAAAATCAGGTCCAGCCATGTACAGTAGGTGCCTTATCTATGAGCATCATGGGTTAAATTCCCCGTTCGGGTCCAATTATACTCATAATTTGAAGGACTACCTGAATGAGCCAGTTTTCCTCTTTGGCAATTCTGGGTCCAACTTCTGGACCTTCTGCCCCCTTTCATTAGCAAGGGCTCTCTTTCTCCTCTCCCTTTGTTACAATAGCAGTATCTTTGCTACTTCTGTTTTTTGGGGGCTTGTGTCCCTGGGCTTCAGTCCTTCCAAAGCTTCTGTCATTAAAGGGATGTAAAGGTATTTAGAATTTTGTGAAAGGGTGAGACAGGCAGGTTTCAAAAATCCAGTTTACATATCCTACAACAATAAAGCCACATCAATGGAATCCTTGCAGTGTCTATTTCTTAATTTTGCCTACTTTGAGAGGGTTGTTGACATGATCAAGAATTATTGTGATGATGTGATTTTAATTAGCATCAGCAATAGACTCATTTTAGCAAGTACTATGAAGTGGAGAGGTCACTTAGCAGTGACTTGTTTAATTGTCCTGATGTGGTAGAATATATTTCAGAGTTGCAGGAGGGAGGGTGTAGAAGAAGAGTAGGTAGAGCTGGGGGGGAGGTGGAGTTAAGTGCATCATCAGTTTAGAATCCTTGCATTGCCACAAGACACCCAACCCCTCCTGAATGCCATTGGCCCTTATGTGGCACCCATTTAGTGCTGAACTTTAGTTGCCCAGATTCTTGCATATAGGCTTGAATAAATCTTCTATGCTACAGCCTTATGAATGATCCTGGTTCTTTGGGCCTGACAGAAGAGCTCCCTCCCAGGGAAAGAAGCTTGGAAACTTTGATATGCAGAAAAAGGGCAAAGGCAAACACACCTACACCCACAAACACAGTAGTTTGCATGGTATATGTAGTAGTTGTACAGATAAGTACTTCAATCTGGCAAGATTCTGTCTATAGGCAAGCAGCAATAAAAAAAATTACCTAGAAGTAACTCCTCATGTCATTCTTGGTTCCTTGGGCCTTACACCTGCCCTTTAATGGACTTAGGAAATCGAATCACACAGGAAGGGGGTCCACAAGTTACCAGAGCAGAAACCTGATTAAACAAAAGGAGCATATAGAATCATGTATTTCAAGGACAGTTGCAGCTGGATTGACCAATTTTCCGGATTACAAAGCTGAATGGGAGACCACCAGGAATCCAGACTATACAGTAGACTGAAAATAGAAAAATATTCTGGATTGTGGCAGGGAAAAATCTTTCCAATTGCTGCCCAAATTCCCTGATGTAATTGTCTAGCAGTCAAGCTCAACTTGAGGGAGACTAACTCTTTCTTAAAATCAAAGATTAAAAAAGATTTTCTTTCCTGCTACCTCTAAAGAATGAGAAATGAGTTTCAGCTGCTCCTGATCCTGCTTTGATTTCTTTTGAAGCATGTGGAATTGATGGACTAGGCCTAATTTAGGACAGAGCTCATATGTCTTAATGACTAGATGCAATTATATAGAGCTCTTAGCACTCATGGTGTTTTATAGAGTGCAAGCTGGTCATTGGCTATAAAATAAAAATACTGTTAAAAACTACAAATGAGAACAAGAAGTTCTTTCCCCAAGGAAGCACAGAATCTAAACATGGACCCAGCTGAAATAAGAAAGAAAGGGAGAGGAAGGTGCTGGAGGTCATTAAAGAAATACTTGAACCACGGAGCTCCATGCTCAGATCTACAAAGAACAATCAAAGAGAAAATGCCACTGAGCATTTGAAAAGTACCTTTTCTTTACCACGGATAGTCAATCTTCTCAAATTGACCTCTGGGCCTAGATCTCGCTCTCCCTGCTCCTGTGCTCAGGTAAACAAAATGGAAAACCTGCAATGAATCATGCCAGCAAAAGAGAAATCCAGAGTTGCCATGAAGTTTGGTAGCCAACATTGGAACTGAACACTGAACACTTACATGCCGTGCATCTTCCAAAGGAGGTCAATTCCCCAAGAACATTCAGGCAATTTTCAAAGAGAACTCAAGGTAAATTGAAACCCAATCTGGAATTAAGGAGAAATTATCTGATAGCGAGAACAATTAATCACTGGAACGGCTTGCCTCCAAAAGTTGAGGGTGCTCCCTCACTCGAGGTTTTTAAGACGAGATTGGACAGCCATTTATACCAAAGAGTAAATATCTCCTGCCATGGGCAGGGAGGTGGACTAGGACTTCAAAAGTCCCTTCCAACTTTCTTATTTTACATCCTGTATTCTATTCTGTATTATGTAGAATCCAGAGTTAAAAGGTGACAATTGCTGGGCTTCCTCCACTGTCTCTAGTGCTAGAAAGGCAGTTCCCAGTCGTATAATACACATAAACCAGATGCGAACATGTGGATCACCTTAGAGCAGTGGTTCATGGATCATTTTCTACCAGACCGCCGGTTTGCTTGGGCGCCGCCATCTTGTTTCGACGGCGCTTGAGAAAGTGCTTCCGGGTGAGCTTGTCGGTCATCAGTTGTTGGAAAGCGGCGTTTGGGTGCTGAAGGAATCCTTGCACCTTAGTTTCGTCGAAGGGGGGGGGCAGCTTCGAACGAAGAGCCATCCCGATGGCGGTAGAGTCTCGCGTTACTCAGGAGGAGATTAAGAAAGAGCCCGAAAAGCACAAAAAAGGTACAAAGGAGGAGTTGAAGGTGGCGGGGAGAAGCGGGGGATGCCTGGCTGGCCGGTCGCTCGCCTCACCTTGCCTTGGTCGTGCGTACTGATGCCGGTACCGGTCCGTGGATCATTTTGTGATGCCGGTACCGGGCCATGGTACAAAAAAGGTTGGGGGCCACTGCCTTAGAGCACTCCATACTGTGTTATGAAGGAGCTGTGGCATAACATAGATTTTTCAGTGGTATGATTCCAAACCCACCCTTCCCCGCCACTGTATTAAAATAAGGACTCCTTTAAAACTTTATCAAACTCCAGATCTTCCCTGGAAATGATCTGAACGTTTCAATTTCTGCCAGTTGGATGACATCATTGCTGCATCCCTCAGAAGGAAAAAAAATTAAAAACAAAACCCTCCAAACCACAAAATGATTCCCTGCCTCTGATGTAGACCTTGGCCAGCTGCTAAACTAATCTGTTGCCAGTTCTGATTGACAGGAAGAAGGCTCTTTGGAGCTGCTAGCTCAGCAGTGTTTCTCATTGATGGATAGCTGCCTGAAAAGCTTCTGGTGATTTGCTGCAGGCCACCGTGAGAGATGCTGGCAACCTGGCAATGGCTTCCGGCACCCCACCTGGGCTCCAAAGTATAGTGACCTCAGCTGTCAATTCCATTTGATCCTCAACTCCATTTCCTATCAAGGGGATAGTTCTATCAAGTCTGGAGGTCGCCCCGTTTTGTTGGGAGGCCTCTGAGTGTGCAATTCTGCTCCTTCAGAATAGCACAGAATCACATGGCAGGTGCTCGTCACAGAAGCAGTGAGTTTGTGCTAGGGGCAATGTGGAAAATCTGAAGACTGTGGCAACACTAAAGAAGGATAATGTATCTTAATGGGGAAGGCTGCCTGCCTTGTGTTTTGCAACGAGAAAGGCTGTATTTGAGATTCAGGCCTCGTAAATGCATAATGCGGTGTTTCTCAACCTTGGGAACTTTATGATGTGTGGACTTCAATTCCCAGAATTCCCCAGGCAGTGTGGCTGGCTGGGGAATTCTGGGAGTTGGAGTCTATGCATCGTAAATTTGCTAAGGCTGAGAAACACTGGTATACTATATATATACATATGAATATATTCATTTCATTTTCTTGTCCACAATGCTAAACAGGCTGGCAGTGATTATTTACCAAAATGCTTTTTAATATCTCAGTTGAGTTTTCAGCCTTGCAATTCACTGGAAGCTACCCATCCAAGCATTGACCTGGCCTGACCCTGCTTAGCATCCAAGCCCAAACTAGGTCAGGGGGATGTTCTCATCTGCTGCCATCAAAAAATAAACTCAGCACATGAGTTCATGTACCAAGCTGATCTCGGAAGCCAACCAACCAACATTAGTACTAGCCTAGTTTAGTCATTAAGTAAAAGCACCTGTCATGGTTTTACCTGTCACGCGGTGTAAATCCAGCTAGAGAGGGACTTGTCAGTACAATACAAAAATAGATGCTGAGTCCCTAAAAAGTGTGTAGAGAAGAGCAATCAAGATGATGAAGGGACTAGAGGGTAAATCATACGATGAATGATGGAGGGAGCTAGGTATATCTAGCCTATTGAAGAGAAGGACTGGAGATGACAAGATAGCTCTGTTTTTCAGTACTTGAGGGATTTTCACAGAGAAGAGGGGGGATCAACTCATTCTTCAAAAGCACCAGAGGGCAGGACAAGAAATAATGGGTGGAAACTTGTTAAGGACATCCAACCAAGGAGTAAGGGAAATATTCCAACTGTGGGAACAATTCATCAATGACACTGCTTTCTTTCCAGAGTTGTGGGTGCTCCATCACTGAAGGTTTTCAAAAATAGACAGGACAACCATTTGATTGAGATGTATAAGATCTCCTGCCTTGGACTAGAAGACCTCGGAGGTCTCTTCCTGTTAGATAGGCAGGTCGAGGGAAGAAGCAAGACTCCAATTGTTGAGAATGTCTGCTTTATTGAAGATCCTGAGTAAAGAGGCTGAGCAGCAGCTGGCTCCAGCTTTTTAAAGCAGGAGCTGTCCACGTGTTCAGCCACTGATGTGGCTTCAATATTCATGCCGGAATTTCCAGCAAATGAGTGGAGTTTGACATCAGACTCCATTCCTCATTAATATTTAACATCCCTCCCCTCTCAGATAGAGGCTACCCAATCAGTGATAGCTTAGAGTATGTAGTCACGCAAATAGGCAGGACTACGGTGGGTGTAACTGGACTTGCATGGTTCATTCCCACCTGGGGCGGCAAACTGGATAGATGGGTCTGCTGTCACTCTGGAGCTGGTCATTGGAACCTCCTAGAAGTTCTCCCAGGGTGTAGCTGTCTCTGCCAGAACCGAGGCCTCAGAAGTACTTTGCTGGATCCCCATTTCTCCAGATGAGTAGTTGCGCCTATCCCACGGGCTGGTAGTCAGAATAGGAAGTGTACTTTCTTGCCTATCTTTATTTGAGGTTGTCAGGGCCTGGTCTGTGCTTCTGTGTCAGGGTTCCCTTCCTAAACTTTCCTCCTCAAGTCTTTTGTCTTCTAATCACCCATGGAGTTGATCTATATGTCTCCTCCATATCCTAGCATCCTCTAGCTCTATCTGGTAGGATTGGGGGCCTATGATTCTTACTATTTTTCCGGTACCTGATTTGCACCTCCAGTGTAGTTATGTGCATATACAGGGTGCCCTATACTGGACAAAACTATTTGCTGGTGGACTCTACAGGGGTCCCTGTGTCATAACTTGGGTGCAGCCTATCTGGGGTCGATCTTCTTGATTCTTGACTCTTGATGAATGTATCTTTTCTTTTATGTATACTGAGAGTATTTGCACCAAGACAAATTCCTTGTGTGTCCAATCATACTTGACCAATAAAAGTATTCTATTCTATTCTATTCTATTCTATTCTATTCTATTCTATTCTATTCTATTCTATTCTATTCTATTCTATTCTATTCTATTTCAATTTTTTCTGGTGTCCCCCTGGGCCCATCCATGCTAAAGTTTACTTTACAGATCTCATAGTTCTCTCTACCAGCCCATTAGTTGCCAGGTAAACCAGTGCTGACAGGGCATGCCGGATTCTTCTCTCCACAAGGAAACTCTCGAATATGTTTGTGGTGAACTGGGGTCCATGGTCTGAAACCAGTATGTCCAGCAACCCATGGGTGGCAAATAGTTTCCGCAAGACCTTGACGACAGCTTCTGCTGTCGTTGATGCCATTATAGCTACTTCTATTCATTTTGACTGTGCATCAACTATGATTAAGAATGTCTGCCCTTGGAATGGCCTCACAAAATCTATATGGATTCGTGCCCACAGTACAATAGGCATTTCCCATTTAAGGAGTTTTGCGCTCGAGGGAGCTGGCCTAGACTTGGCATGGTGAGCAGGTGGTGACCCAATCCTCTATTTCTTGATCCATTCCTGGCCACCATGCATAGCTTCTTGCCAATGCTTTCATCCTTACAATCCATGGGTATCCTATTTCTAACATCCCTTTCTTAGGGCATTTAGTATCACCACTCTATCTCCCCACAACAGGCAACCCTTCTGTACTGATAATTCCATTTGCCGATTTTTGAATGGCTTGAATTTGCTTTCCCCCAGTCTTTCCGGCCACCCCTTCCACATCCAGTTTAAAATTCGTGCCAGGGTTCTGTCTTTGGCTTCTATAATCGGGCCTGTCACAAGATTTTCAATTTGCAATACAGATGTGGATGGTGCCGGGTCCTTGATGATGTCTGGTAATTTGCACCTGCGGAGGATATCAGCATGGTCAATTTTCTTCCCTGGTCGGTGTGTGAGGCGATAATTGTATGCTGCTAAAAACACAGTCCATCGCAGCATTCTCAGTGATATGTTGGTGGTTGGTTTATTTCTTGCAATGATGCCTAGTAGCAGTTTGTGATCAGTGACCAATTCAAAGTCTCTGCCATATAAATACTCATGGAAATGCTTGACTCCTGCCGCTGCCACCAATGCTTCTCTATCTAGTTGGGTGTAATTCCACTTGGCTTTGAATAGTATTTTAGAATAAAATGTGATGGGGCTTCATTATTATTATTATTATTTTGCATTCTGTGGTAGAGGATTGCCCCCACCCCAAATGGGGATGCATCACAGGTTAATACCAGTGGGAGGGTTTCATTGTATTTCACTAGGACACTGTCTGAGGTTAAGAGGTTTTTTTTTAACTTTATTAAATGCAGCTGCTTCTTTGGGCCACCAGATCCACTCAGCTCCCCTGTCCAATAATCAGTGGAGTGGCTCAGCGATTGTCACCTTCTGTGGCAAAAAAATGCTATAAAAGTTTAATAAGCCTAAAAAAGCTTTTTGGTCTGTGGTGTGGGGGCCTCCTTGATAGCCTTAAGCTTCCACTCTGTGGGATGGATGCCTGAACCATCAATTAGGAATCCCAGGAATTCAACCTGGGGCACTGCTATTTGGCATTTCCCTTTTTAAAATTTAAATCCCGCTTCTTGAAACCTGCTCAGCACAGTTCTCAACCTTTGGGTGAGTTGTTTCTTGTTTGTGGCAGATATTATGACAGGGCATCACCCCCTCAATATTGTGTAATAGTCATTCCATCAAACTTTGAAATAGCCCTGGGCCAAACTCACCCCAAATTGTAATCGCTTGCACTTAAATGCACCCCTATGAGTGACTCTTGTCTGTGCTTCCACTGTGGCTTCATCCACAGGTAGCTGTTGGTATGCTTGTGCTAAGTCCAGCTTTGCAAAAATTTGTCCCTTTCCCAGCAAGTGCAGGATGTGTTGCACCACTGGCACAGGGTAAGCACTTTGTTGTAGTGCTCTGTTCAATGTGCATTTATAATCAGCGTATATTCTGACAGACCCATCTGGTTTCACTGGGATGACTATGGCTGTCTCCCACCTAGCATGATCAACCGGCTCTAGAACTTCCTGGGCAATCAGCTTATCTAATTGCTCATCTATCTTTGACCATAGAGCAAAAGGGACTCATCGTGGCTTGAGTCTGACAGAGGCTACTTGGGGGGTCTAGATTAAATGAAATTGGGGTCCCCTTGTACTTGCCTAGGGCAACATAAAAGATGTCCTTGAATTCAGCTTCCAAAAGCTCCAATATTTCAGTTTCCACCCATTACCTCCAGTCCCAGGGCTTTGAACCACTCCATTCCAATTAGGCTGGGAAGATCCTTATCTACTATGGTGATGGGTAGGGGTCCCTCAACCCCTTGAATTTTATGTTAAAGGAACCCTTTCCAGAGATGGGAATGTGGTTCCCTTGATAGTCCTTAAGAGTGCCATTTGGAGGCTCCAATTGATGCTTCATGAGGGTCGGGCTTGCTCTTCTGATGGTTTTCCAGGACATCATGGTTTTAATTGATCCTGTGTCCACTTCCATCTTGCAAGGGCTTCCCTCTACTGGACAGTGATGTGGATTTTCTCTGCCTCATGGCTAGTTGACTGGGCAACCATAGTGTAGGCATCAGAATGTCCCACTATTGTGTGAATATCTCTGTCTGCACTTCAATCTTGCTGCCTTTTGTTAATTGTCGGTGGTGCTTTCCGGGATGTTGCCTTGGTTCCCTGGTACCTTGTAGGTGATCTGGTCCTTCTCTGGCCATGACCACCAGCTGGCCCACTCTACAAGCTCTTGCTATGTGGCTCTGCCATTCACACCGCTAGCAAATGGCATCTTTAAAATGGCATGCCACTCACGGATGATTTCCCATGTCAACTCATAAAATATTTCTGCGGTCTTTTTAGAGTTGCCAACAGAAAGGGAGGAGAAAGCCGTGGGCAGCTTGCATTCCATAAATGTATTTCAAAGATAGTTTCTACGTGACCAAAGTTTCTGCCACACAAAATTCTAACTGGAGAGCATGACTGATGACTCTTGGCTATGGAGGTGTCCAATTGGAGAATATGAATTACAATACACCCAGGGGGTAGGGGGAAAAACAGGGTCAAGAGTGACAACGAATGATGTGTCTCAGAATCGGCTACACTCAGGCAATGCTGCATATTTTAATTCCCAATAAATCCTTTTGGAGTTTGGCTAGAGACTCATGATTTAAATGGGGTTAAATGTCAGAATCCTGACAGCTAGCTGACTCAACTAATTCACAACCATTCCTGGGAGAATTGATGCCCGGTCTCCCCCACACCCAGTGCATGATAGGCTTTGATATCTTTTGTCAGCCTCTGGGAACCCAGAGTACCCAGTTGGATGAAACCTTTTGTCTCTTGCTGGCCTCTTCATCCTGTGCATTGACTTTATTCAGTGGACGTTATCCTTGTCTCCTTCACTCTCCTCCATCTCAGAGCCCCACTGTGGTTTGTGGCACTGGTTCTGGCATCATGGATGGTCTGGGAGCCCCTGATTCTGGCTGGGGACTTGTCAGAGACTTACGCGGCTTGGGCTTCCTGATGGTGGTCTTAAACGGTAGATCTTGTCTGGCTAGCAATCACTTTTGCAGAGTCAAGTCTCTAAGTCTGAGCACGAGCTGGTCTCAGATCATGAATTCCGTGCCTGGGAATTTACAATCCTTGGGTAGCTTCCTCAGTGCTGTCACGTACTCATTTATGGACTGAATCACTTGTTGGCACCACAGGTAGAATTCATATCTGCAAGCCAGAGATGATGGGACTGGCTTATAATGCTCTTTTAGTATTTTCTGTAAGTCTGTCCAGGTAATGTTCTCCAAGGTTTCAGGTGCCACTAAGCTTTGGTGGTCTCATACATGTCTGAGTCACAGTAACTCAGGAATAGTGCCTTTTCTGGGGGTCAGCCTGCTCATGGAAGCTGTTTGCTTCAAGGAAATGTTTACATTTCCCCATATACGTCGACCATTTTTCCGTTCCCAGTCTGAAAAGAGTGGGGGAAGGGGGGGCACATGAGCGGCCATTTTGAAGTCAGTCGATGCTCTTTTGCTGAGCTGGTGCTGAAAGAAAGATGGCCGCAATGCCATGAGGTTGCCTTGTGTCCTTTGGTCTCTGCTAGGATTTGACCTTTGTCACCAGTGTTAGATAGGCAGGTCAAGGGAAGAGGCAGGACTCTGATTGTTGAGAATGTCTGTTTTATTGAAGATCCTGAGTAAAGAGGCTGAGCCGCAGCTGGCTCCAGCTTTTTAAAGCAGGAGCTGTCCACGAGTTCAGGCTTCAATATTCGCACCAGAATTTCCAGCAAATGAGCGGAGTCTGACGTCAGACTCCACTCCTCATGAATATTTAACACCTCCAACCCTATGATTCCATGTTCTATATGTTTAGAAGACCCAGTGTCTTATACTCATATGTATGCTGATTCCACCACCTCTTCTCTCTCCTTCCTTCTCTTTCTTCCTACATTTGAAATATTGAGAAAACTTTCATCATAACTTGAAGCTCCTCCAGAGTCACAGGTCATTTCAGGGAAAGTGCTAGTCTCCCAATTAATCAGCCCCTGCAGTGTGCTCAGTGTTCTAGGAATGCTCTTAATGTGCATAATGACCTTTGAAAACAATTTGCTCAGAGGCTCAGTGTGTAGGGGGAGGGGGCATCTGGCCAATCTCTCTTCTATCATTGTGGTTCCTTTTTGGTCTTCTGCCTGCCAACCAACACAAAACCCAACGATGCCTTTATCTGTATATGCCTTAGTGGAAGAGTCATAGTCCATCTTCCTTTTCTTTAGCTCTCAGAGCAGACAAATACAGAGGTTATCCTTGTCATGCCCACATTTTTGAGGTGTCACATGTCTCCTACTGGCCAAAATAAGTAACATTGTCTTTCTATGATCAGCTTCTCTTTCATATGCTGCAGCAGACTCCTCCTTTGGGGGGATGCCTCTCATCCCAACTGTAGTCAAATACGCTGCCTAGTCCCAGGGCTGAGAAGTTAAGAAAAAGTCCTAGAAGAAGACAGTGGCAAGCCATTTCTATATTATTGACATGCCCGGGCAGTACCAGGAACTGGGCTTGACTCTTGGAAGTCTTTATTGTAGACCGATTTGGTGGCAGCACCTTGCCTTCCTTCTCCCAGTTATGACTATTGAGCCAGGTACTTCCTATTCTGTACTCATCCATTTGGTTTTTCTTGCCTACAAAAAAAATACAGAATCTTACTTTTCTCACTGTTGAATTTTGTTAGATTGGGCCAGTCTGTTGAGATCCTTCTGTATCCTGAGTCTATCTTTTGGAGTGTTGGCTTTCAGCTGTAATTGTTGATGGTTCTCAAATATTCCTTGGCTTGGTAGCTTGGCATTTAGGGACATAAAAAATTCAAGTTGTCAGGCCACACTTGTCACCGCTTCAGTTTGCAAATGCTTCAGTGTATCCTAAAGGTTTTTGTACATTGTAGATCCACAGGTTTGGAAGCAGAGGTGGTATTCAGCAGGTTCTCACCAGTTCTGGAGAACCGGTAGTGGAAATTTTGAGTAGTTCAGAAAACCGGCAAATCCCACCTCTGACTGGAGATTTTACAGTATCATTCCCCTGCCATGCCCACCAAGCCATGCCCACAGAACCGGTAGTAAAAAAAAAAAAAAAAAATGAATGCCACCACTGTTTGGAAGGTGTCAATTTCCCCCAAATGGGAAAATTCTCCAGTGGGAGGGCACCTTGTGGGGTTAGCAGAATCCTAATCTTAAGAGGAAGCATTTCCCTGTGGTTATCCTCCATGCTGCCATCTTCCTACCCCCCACCCCAAACCTTAAATGCCTTTTTCTGATCTCCTGCAGTTTTGCCCTCCTGGCCTGAGTCAGACAGGGCCAGCAGAGCTGAGCTAGTATTAACAGAGCAGGCCCTCCGAAGGAGAGAGCAGGCAAAGATGAACTCGGAGGCAATCCGTTCTGCTTCCTTGCACATCGTCGCTCATTTGTGCATCTGTCTTTGCTCAGCAGCAGATGTACTTATTCCAAGCACATCCGTGGTTTCTGCTAGTCTTGAGATCGTCTCAATTGCTTCCCTGAGCTGGGGAGAATGGAAAGGAGGACCTAATAGCTCCGCTTATAGCTTCAGATAGTGACTTTTGCTTTTATTTTATTTTGCTTTGCCAGCCTCTCTTAATTGAGTTGGCCATTCGCCACCTGGCCTCCCTCCTTCCTCACTGAATGTATCGCATTCTTTTCTGGCATTCGTTCTTCCTGTCAGATCTGCAATACAATATCTGTACGTTTCGTGGCAGCTCCATATTTCGCAGCTGAAAACCTGGCTGTGTTTTTTTGTCTAGAACTTAAATCATAAAGGGATGCTTTATCTTCCCAATATTTATTCTGCCCTCCTCCATCTCACACAGTTTCCCATTCTCTCCCCTCCAAAGGGCAGGAGTTATGAGCTAGAGTGCATCTGTGCAACAACACACAGGCAAAATTGATAATACTGGAGCTGTGGGAGGAAACGGTGTCGGAAGGGGTGAAGCCCCAAGGAAAAAATGACGAGCATCATTGACAAAGATCTCCTGTCTCCTGCTTCTCTGTAAACTGAAGCTTTTCCAGGTTTTTTTTTTTAATGCAGACCAATGTTTTTCAAACTTGGCAATTTTAATATGGGTGGACTTCACATCCCAGCATGCTGGCCAGGGAATTCTGAGAGAAGATGTCCACCCATTTGGAAGTTGCCATGTCTGCAAAATACTGATCTAGACTCTTTTCCTTTTCGCTGGACTTTTTAACTAGACTTTATTTCACTCTGATGAAATAAAATCTGCTATGGACAATTTGATTTTGAGAAGGGGATTCTAGATAAATTCTCATGGATCAAATTGATCCAAGACTGGACTTAACGACCATAATGGAGCCCAACATTTCTGTTGCTAAGTGAGACATTTTCTTAGGTGAGTTTTGCCCTATTTTATTATCTTTCTTGCCACAATGTTTAAGTGAATCACTGCAATTGTTAAATTAGTATCATGGTTGTTAAGTGAATCTGGCTTCTGCTTGTCAGAAGATCGCAAAAGGGGATTGTGTGACTCCAGGACATTGCAACTGTCATAAATGTGAGTCAGTTGTCAAGCATCTGAATTTTGACCCCATCACAATGGGTATGGCACAACAGTCATTAAGTGTGAAAAATGGTTATCAGTCACTTTTTTCAGTGCCATTGTAATTTTGAACAGTCACTAAATGAACTGTTGTACATTGAGGACTACCTATACTTACCTGGCAGGGAAGATACCATGATCGTGAAGGTGGTTTTCCCAGATGAGGCTCATCCATCACACTTCAGGGGTTTTCCCCAAATGCTCTAGGCATGGTTCTTAGTGCAGTTTTTAATAATATCTTAATGTTGGTTCATTTTAATATCTTAACTATTTTTCACTTGTTTCTATAATTTGTAAACTGCCCAGTGTCACTTTGTAGGGCAGATAGTGGCATAGAAATTTAATACATACATACGTATATACATACATACATGCAATGGAATCTTCTTGCACTGCTTTAGCATCAAGGTAGCCAAGCAGCATGTGTGAATGTCCTGTCTATTACTACACCATGACCCAGGGATCCCCAAAGAAATTGTCTTGGAAAAAAGAAAAGAAAAGAACAAAGTCCATCTTCCAAGATCATTTCTTTTATTTAGGAAAGCATCAAATTGGCAAAGTCCGTGGTAATTCTGAATCTGACACAACCTGGAATTACCCCACAATATTAGAAGTTAGAAATAACCCCCAAAAGTCACATTCTCCAATAGAAGTAATTCAACATGGCTTTATGTCATAAATCTGCACCTCAATGGGGCAGAACATGGTCAGCTCATTTTCCCACAGGAAGAAGAATCACCTAGCCTAAACAACTCTCTCTATCTCCACTCCTCCCCCCTTAGGAATGTGGCAAGCCCGAAACCCTTCCCCCATGACC
Source organism: Notechis scutatus (assembly GCF_049901735.1). Classification (NCBI taxonomy): domain Eukaryota; kingdom Metazoa; phylum Chordata; class Lepidosauria; order Squamata; family Elapidae; genus Notechis; species Notechis scutatus. The sequence continues at coordinate 4,682,024 of NC_142016.1, forward strand.
GCCAAAGAGAAATTAAGAAAAAGAATATATACTATATACTAAACCTAACCAAAATGGCTACACATATGCCAATTTTGGGCTTGACAGGCTGCCCTCCCACATTTGAAAAGAAACCCCTGCAATGACATAAAATACACAAAGATTAAAATTAGGTTAAACACAATCATACAATGCACATTTTAATCTCCTTTGCCACCCACAGAATTCACCTTAGGCTTGTGTAGGTATTTTTCACCCTGGTCCTTGGACCAGCATTGATCTGCAGAGTGCCAGAAACCAGGCCACACAAACAAGCAAAGCACCATCTGTGGGATGCAGGCAGCATGTGAAAACCCATCCGTTCTGGTCCACAGAAAAAACCTCTCTCCACGGAACTAGTCCCTGGTGCCCAAAAGGTTGGGGCCCACTGCCATGGTCTCTTAATTGGCCAGGGCCCTCCCATTCATTCCCTAAATGGGACAATGGGAGGGGGACTTCCTCTAAGATTCCCCAACTCATCACTCACCCTCAGTGGCACTGCGGCTGTCCTTGCTAAGGGGGAATCCTACGTTGGAGAAATTCTCCATCGTCTGAAAACAATGTGGAAAAATTCAATCATCCCTTTTTCTCTGCCCACAAAATTTTAAAAGCCAGTCGTGACTTGCTTCAATCTAAATGAATTATCCCCATTTAGATAAGAGGCAGGAGGAGGCAGACTTAAAACAGGGGCTGTGGGATAGAGAAAACAGGTGTTATCTGGAGAGTTTGTAAAATTGCTGCAAAGGACCATCTGCCGTTGCAAATTAAAAAGTCCATCTGGACCCTCTCTGCAGCAGAAAGGGCCTTTTGAAGTTCTCCCCCAAATTTCTGGCCAGAGAAATGGAGTAGATAGTTGCTCTGAACTTCTCCAGTGGAAAGAGATGTTCTTAACCTACTTTTCAAGGACACGACTCCCCGTGGAGCGTGGCACAAATACTACAAGAGGGATTTCCTCACAATATTATCCCTGGGGGTTTAATGGAAAAATGGACAGCCAAGGCAGCTGTGGAACATTTTGAGGATTGCCTAGTGACAAAAGAGAACATTCAGATCCTCGCCTGGAATGCTTTAAATTAAATAGCTAGGTTTCAACAATATACTTAGCTTGGTCCTTGAATTAGCTCATTTCCTGTGCTCATATGCACACTGAACGTAGATTAGACTGAATGGGCTTTGATTCAAGCAGAACACTTGAAACTAGTCAAAGTTTAAGCTAACTAAGAGTAAAGTCGCTGCTTCAGCCCTGACGGTTGAAAGAATAATGCAGAATTTAAAAAGGGGTTCAAACAGCTGCCTCAGATTTCAGAGAAAGGGAGAGACAGATCAATAGCACCCTGTCAATTTGTACTGCATAGGAGAGCTGGCCCTTTGGGGTGGACCAGATCAAAAAACATAACAACAGAATCTTGCAAGATTGTGGTTTATTTCCCCTCCTTGTTATCTCCCAGTGAACTAGGTTTGTGTTTGCATGAGCCGATTCTGAATACAGGTAGTCCTTGACTTACAATCACAACTGAGCCCAAAGTTTCTGTTGCTAGGTTGTTAAGTGAATTTTGCCCCATTTTATGGCCTTTCTTGCCACAGTTGTTAAGTGAACCATTGCACTTGTTAAGTTAGTAAATCGGTTGTTAAGTGAATCTGGCTTCCCCACTGACTTTCCTTGTCAAAAGGGGATCATGTGACACCAGGAAACTGCAAGGGTCCTAAATAGGAGCCAGTGGCCAAGGCTCTGAATTTTGATCACGTGACATGACCACGGGAATGCTACAATGGTTATAAGTGTAAAAAAGGGTCATAACTTTGGAAAATTATGCAGGACCCCCCCAAAACTTTTGTTTGTATGGGTTACGTTGAATGATTATTATTGTGGTTTGTCACACACTCTGCCAGATGCTCAGGCTGGATTTGGCATTTTTGTCTACCTATTGAGTCCTTCCCAAGGACCTGGGATAGGCAGGTGTGGATGTTTTATGGTGTTAGTGGTATCATCTCAGGATGCCTTTTGCAATTAACTGATGGTCTTTTTGTCAATGCCATTGATCTTCAAATGGTACTCCAGTTGTTTTGGGATCGCACTCAAGACATCTATTACTATTACCTTTGTTTTCTTTTGTCGTTCTAGTTGGAAGGTCCCTTCCCCCTCTGTTATTCTGTATTCTTATTCCTCGAGGCTATTCTTACAATCTATTATTCTTACCTTCTAAACTTATCTGACCACTACCGCGTATCCTGGTGAGAAATTCCACCAGTTAATTAGGCAGGACTTTCTATGTGTCTGAAACCTGGTCCTTGGGACTTTGGCCTCAAACATGGCTATACAACTATATCCCTGCCCTACCTGCTACTATGACTGATGTCCAAGGAATCTGGTAGTGCCTTTTCTGGCTAATTCAGTTTATTAAAGGTTTTGTGAGCTGCTACCTTTAATATAGTTAGGGTTAGGGTTAGGTTAGTCGGAAAAGTTGCTAGCAAACTCCTAATTGTTGGCTGTCATGGATTAAAACATCCCTCATACAAGGACATCCAAGGCTGAAGTTCTGGTGCTCCATTCAGCCCTCTGAAACTCTTCTTTGTTTGCCGGCAAAATATGAAACAGACATTCCATCCTTCATGACTTACAGACCTTTTATTTTTTAATTGGCTAAAGATTGCTTTAAACAACAGACTCTTCTTACTTGCTGCCCTCTTAATGTTTTCTCCCCTTTACCGCTTTGTGTTGCATCAGCGACTATTTTTAAAATAGCAACAACAATAATAAGATCATCATCCTCAACAAGAGTCCAGGTGTTGCAGTGCCCATGCTTGAAAACGCTGATGGATTGGGATCAAAGCAGCAAAGCAAAACTGCCCCCAGTTTAATCAAGCATGAAAGGGGTCACTTTCCAAGACCTGTCAATGTTTGAGAGATGGATTTGTTTTGCTTTGTTGTTCTTTTGGTTGCATCTTTATTGATTTTTTTTTAAAAAAGGTTGCAGATTCTTTTTCTTTTTTTAAAGAATACATACCTCAAATGCAGCAGATGAGAAAGTGAGTTATCCGTTGCCTGCATAAAATAAATGAATGGAAATAAGTGAACAGAGTCGAACAATTGAGTTGATTTTCTGTTCAGATGATCATGAAGGAAGTGTAGTAAAGGAGTTTTAGCAAGGAAGATATGACAGCAAGGAAGAAGCAAACGTGGCAGTCAGGAGAATCAGTTGAAATTTCTAAGCTCTGCTACAAATTTTCTGTTGTGATCTGATCACGTTACTTAGGACACTATAGAATAATGTTTCTCAACCTTGGCAACTTTAAGACACATGAACTTCAACTCCCAGAATTCCCTAGCCAGCCCATGTTGGCTGCAGAATTCTAAGAGTTGAAGTCCACATTATTCCTTGTACAGATTATTTATTCCTATTTTTCGGTGGTTGGGAGATGCATTGAGGCTCTTTCTTATAATGATACCCCTCCGGCAAGATTTTCTCCATGGATCTGATCTTCTTCTGTTTCCAGGCTTGTTCTCCTCAATGTCACAATCAGAATTTGTGTCAGAAAAAAAAGGACAAGAGAAGTGACACCAACTTTTTCCCCCTTCTGTTCTCATACTTGTGGCGTTCTTTTTTGTGGTCTGGCCAAGGGATGTTATTGATCAGTGGAGGAGAAGGAAGGAGAGGGAAATAGAGAGGGAAAAGGAGTAAAATAACTATACAGAGTTTTATGGTATCAGTATGAAAATAAAGGTTATAACTATGATACACAACAGTATGCAGTTAAAAGGGACTATAAATGCATGATTAAGAGAATACTGGTTATAACCAGGGAGTATAACACTATGTATACTTAAAAAGGATGTACACAGCCAGAACACAGTCACTGCAAGACTGAAAATGTGATGTACTATAAGGAAAAATGTACAATAAAAATATTTATATAAAAAAAGAAAATCATGGGCCTTCCACATTACCCATCTCTGGTGCCAGCCCTGCACAATAGCTTCCTATCTAGACTTATTATATATCTAACAATGTGTTTGCTTAATCATGAGCTGCTGAAAAATCCAAGGAAGCCTTCCTAAAGACAGAGACAAAAGGCGATAATTGCAATGGACTAGATGCCCCCAACCTTAAATTTTGCCTGTTGTTTTAAATCGGTCTCTGAATTTCAGGCATCACATTTGTTGGCCCTTCAGTTGTATGTCAAGCAGCAGTTGCTAGGGAGCAAGAAAAATCTGAAGAGAGCTGTATTCCTCCAGTCTTAGTATGCAAGCCTCCCCAATACATCTGGTAGGCCAGAATGCAGAGAACATTTCATTTGTTGAGAAATTATGCTTCTTTCCCATTCATCTTTGCTTTCAGAGCTACAGTCCTGCATTCTTACATTTCAATACGGCTTTGTATTTTATAATGGAGAAAGGAGCTATGTCTTTTGTGATGAGATATTCCATCACCCTGTTTCCCCCCCTCTGTCCTTTAATCTCCAGCCCCTCCTTGCTCTGTACCCAAAACTGGCAGCATTTTGAATAGGCATGCATTAGTACACACAAGTTTGTCATTGCTGGTATTTCCCATAAAGTTCCGGAAGGCTGTGGTTTTGCTGGACATGGAAATAGTCACCGAAGCAGCATGTGGATTCAGCTTGGTAGGAGATAAGACAGAAAAATTAAATGGGGGAGGAAGGGAAGCCAGTAGTTGCCACTGAGATAAAAGCCAATTGCCATATGTCACTCTATGAAAGGGGCTCCCACTTTAATCCTTTTTAGTACAGCACATAATCCCTGCTTTGATAGAATAAGGACACAAAATGGAGCAGAAACCAGGATTTTGTGAGTTCTACACCCATCTTAGACATGAAAGATGGCTGGATGGCTTTGTGCCAATAATCAAGAGGTGGTGAGTTCTAGTCCCACCTTAGATATGAAAGCTGGCCAGATGACCTTGAGCCAGTCACTCTCTCTCAGTCCAACCCACCTTGCAGGGTTGTTGTTGTGGGGAAAATAGGAGGAGAAAGGAGTATTAGGTAAGTTTTGGGGTTACTTATAAAATAATAAAGGCAGGATAAAAATATGCTAAATAAAATAAAGTGGTTGCTACAGAACAGCATGTTCAGGTGACATCATAAAGTGGCCAGCATTATGTGCCAAGTGGGGCAGAGTGCCACAGAACACTAACCGAAATTGTCATTCCTGGCCCCAATACACTGTTTCTCTTCTCACCTTTTTGGAGAAGTTCCAAAAAGTCAATATGGTGCAAATGGTGGCAATAACCTTGGAAAGGATGGAGCCTTGATTGCATATTTCAGAAAAAAACTATCCTGTAATCTGCAACTCTTACACTGCAAAAACATATGGACGACACAACTCGACCAGGGCAAAGCAATAGACGCAATCTACATAGACTTCTGTAAAGCCTTTGATTCAGTGGTACACGACAAACTACTCCTAAAAATAAAATCCTATGGTATCTCTGGACAACTGAATAACTGGATGGAAGCATTCCTGTCAAACAGACAACAAATGGTCAAAATCGGGAGCATTCTATCAAATCCAGTACCTGTCAATAGTGGTGTCCCCCAGGGCAGTGTTCTAGGACCAACTCTCTTCATACTCTACATAAACGACCTCTGTGATCATATTAAGAGCAATTGCGTCCTCTTCGCTGATGATGTAAAGCTGTTCAATACCACAGACAATACTGCTACCTTACAAAAAGACCTTGACTATGTATCTGAATGGTCAAACAAATGGCAACTTCAAATCTCAACAAATAAATGCTCTGTCTTACATATTGGCAAAAAAAAATCAGAAAATAAAATACAAGCTGAATAGTCAAGATCTTGTTGATGACCCAAGCTCTGTAAAGGACCTTGGAATACTCACCTCTAATGATCTAAGTGCTAGAGCCCACTGCAACTACATAGCCAAAAAGGCATTAAGAGTTGTTAACCTAATCCTACGTAGTTTTTTCTCTGGTAATATCACACTACTAACCAGAGCATACAAAACATTTGCTAGACCAATACTCGAATACAGTTCATCAGTCTGGAACCCTCATTACGTATCTGATATTAGCACAATTGAGAAAGTCCAGAAATATTTCACAAGAAGAGTTCTCCACTCTTCTACTCGTTGTAGAATACCTTATGCCACCAGACTTGAAATTCTAAAACTAGAAAACCTTGAATTACGCCGTCTTCGGTCTGACCTAAGCATGGTATATAAAATCATACATTGCAATGTCCTACCTGTCAATGAATACTTCAGCTTCAACCATAACAACACAAGAGCACACAATAGATACAAACTCAAAGTAAACCGCACCAAACTTGATTGCAGGAAATACGACTTCAGCAATAGAGTGGTCAATGTCTGGAATACTCTACCCGACTCTATAGTCTCTTCCCCAAACCCCAAAAACTTTAACCTTAGACTGTCTACTATTGACCTCACCCCTTTCCTAAGAGGTCTGTAGGGGGCGTGCATAAGCGCACCATCGTGCCTACCGTCCCTGTCCTATTGTTTCTCTTATTCTTTTATTTTTCTTATATGTACCCATTTCATGTATTCACAACTATGTATACACTTATACTTATTATCTTGTAAACAATTGGCAAATCAAATAAATAAATAAATAAATAAATAAATAAATAAATAAATAAATAAATAAATAAATATTATTATTATTATATATATTATATATATTAGCTGCTACTAAGGCCTACCTTGTGGCGATTTGTGAGGCGAAATATAAATACTTCACACTAATTGCATCTGCAGATAATCATCCAGCGACCCTCTTTGAGGGGAGCCATCTCCTCTTAGGGAAGGAGGAGATTGAAATCCACCTGAAGGGGCGCTTTGAGGAATTTGCGAATTTTCTGGAAGACAAAATCACTCAACTTCGTTGCCAGTTAGATGCCGGCGTGGTTGCTGATCTGGTGGAAGCTCCTGAGGCAGGTTCTTGCCCTGTTATCTGGAAATGGTTTGACCCTGTTGCTCCTGAGGAAGTGGACAGGATCCTAGGGAGTATGCGCGCGAGCACCTGTGTTTTAGACCCATGTTCCTCCTGGCTTGTGAAAGCTTCCCACGAGGTGACAGGCAGGTGGACTCTGGCAGTGATTAATGCTTCTCTACAGGAGGGGACGGTGCCCCAGCAATTTAAGGAGGCTGTGGTCCACCCTCTTCTTAAGAAGCCATCGCTGGATTCCACCCAGTTGGATAATTTCCGACCTGTCTCCAATCTTCCCTTTTTGGGGAAGGTTATTGAGAAGGTGGTCGCGCAGCAGCTCCAGAGGTTTCTGGATGAAATGGATTATCTCAACCCCTACCAGTCAGGATTCAGGCCTGGATTTGGGACAGAAATAGCATTGGTTGCACTTTTGGGTGATCTCTGGTGGGAGCGGGATGGGGTAGTGCATCCATCCTTGCTCTACTTGACCTCTCAGCAACTTTTGATATCATTGACCATGGGATTCTCCTGGGATGGCTTGAGGGGATGGGTGTGGGAGATGCTGTATTGGTTCACATACATACATACATACATACATACATACATACATACATACATACACACACGCACACAAACAAACAAACAAACAAACAAACAAATATTATGTGGACTTTTTTTGATCCCATCCTGAGTTCCTGATCCTCCTCTATGTATTTCTTCTCCAAATTCTTCCTGCTCTGAAATATTTTAAGGTTTTCCTGGAACTCTCAGAGACTTCATCTTAACACAACCCAAGACCTTTCTTTGTTCCTTGCAATGGCAATAACTTCAGGTCCTCCATGAGCAATGTGTTTATTCTGACAGTTTCTGCCTTATTTTTTGTTAACTTATTGAAAATGTGATTATTTCCATGGGAACATTATGATTTCTAACAGCTTGCCTGTTTGTTTATTCATTTATTACATTTTTGCCTTGTCTGGAGATGCATATATTTCGTAAAATGTTTTGCATAAGGAGGATTCTTCAAATCCATAAATGTTTGTTTCAGGTCAGCTTTTGATGGCAACTGAATGTTCTTATCTGAAGCTGCTCAGCTTCTCCTGCAATATAGAAATGATGCACTGGTCTATTCAAGGGAATCTCATAGCCTAGTGCTTCTCAACCTTGGCATTGTTAAGATGTGTGGACTTCAACTCCCCAGCTGCCTGGGGAATTCTGGGAGCTGAAGTCCACACATCTTAACATTTATTTATTTTTATTTTATTTGTATTTATTTTTATTTGTCAGTTGCTTACAAGATAATAGGTATAAGTAAAAACATAGTTATGAATACATGGATACATATAAGAAAAATAAATATATATATATAAAAGAAACAATAGGACAGGGACGATAGGCCCGTTGGTGCGGTTATGCACGCCCCCTACAGACCTCTTAGGAAAGGGGTGAGGTCAATAGTAGAAAGTCTAAGATTAAAGTTTTTGAGGTTTGGAGAAGAAACCACAGAGTCAGGTAGAGTATTCCAGACATTGACTACTCTGTTGCTGAAGTCAAGTTTGGTGCGATCTTTCCTGCAGTCAAGTTTGGTGCGATCAACCTTGAGTTTGTATCTATTGTCATTCCTGGCCCCAATACACTGTTTCTCTTGTATACTCTCTTGTATTGTTGTGGTTGAAGCTGAAGTATTCATTGACAGGTAGGACATTGCAATGTATGATTTTTATATACTATACTTAGATCGGACCGAAAGCGCCATAGTTCTAGGTTTTCTAGGTCTAGAATTTCAAGTCTGGTGGCATAAGGTATACATTGCCAAGGTTGAGCAACACTGGCCCAGGCTAAGCTGTTAACATCTCTGCCATGCCCCTCCTCAGACTCATAATTGAACCCTATTTGCTTTTTTAATGGACTTGGCAGGAAGAGAAAGAGCTGAGGCAGCAGTCTTGGATGCCTCTAAAGGGCCCCCAGGGGACCATTTTTCAGCAGCTGCAATATCCTTTGCAAAAATGTTCTGTGGCTGAACCATGATAGCAACTGGTCATAACTGGTAATTAGGAGACAAACTCAAGGGATCTTGTAGTTCATACATTCTTCCTTTGGAGAAAACATCTATTTTTTTATTTTGTTTTGTTTTGGAGCTTACAATGACTCACAGGAACATGAGGAAAGGCTTAATGATTCGAGCTGTATGTCATTTCTCCATTCTCCTTCCCAATGAAAGACTTTATTTGAGAGAGATTTACAGTTAAAGCAAGAAATTGGGTTGCGTTCTGTGTCCCAAAGCATCAACTTTGCTACCAAGTCATCATTAAGAACATTAGCAGTAGACTACAAGAATTCAACAGCGGCGCTGCCAGATCTGGTGTGCAGCAAATGTTCCTTCTGCTGCCATCTATTTTTCTAGCTCCTATATAACTAGCAGTTCCAGTCAAGAGCCAAGCAAGAGAGTGAACCTAAGAAGCACAACAGTTTGTGAGTAATATATATATTTGTGCTGAGGGAATGTTGTTAAGTCACAACTTGCAAGACCTGCTGTGACATTCTGCACCCAAGCCTTGGGTGGCATGCTGTTTTATCAAGTTTAAGGCCAGTGATCCGGTTGATTCTTTTGGATCCAGAGATAATGAACACTCTAGTCAATAAAGAGATTGTATGTGTTGTTATTAGCTCAAGCGAACAGATTTAAAAGCAAAAATAAGCATAACATACCAAGTAAGATGATGCTCAAATCTCTTACAAGTTGTCAGGAGCTCTTTAATAAGAACAGCAGAGACGCCCCAATAGTGGCCAATTTCCACAGTGCCCAGCACTAGGGTCTGTGCAGAAGCTCCCTTCAAACAACAATCACTGCAAAATGTGTATAAAAATATGGTACTGTGACTTCGTGGTCGGGCTATATTGAGGAGACTGCAAGACCTGGTTGTCAGGATGCCACTGATCTTGACTGGTGGCACATGACTCTGGAATGGGAATCAAAAGACTGAGACTTTCACAGCAGGAAAACCTTTGGAGCTAAGTGAAGATTCCCCTCTCCTTCTCTTTTATTTAATAAATAAGAGGAAACCTCCCCTAAAAACATATGAGCTCAGAATGAGCTCTCAACTTCTATAGATTTCATAAAATAAAGGAAAAATCAAAATATGTCACTAAAGACGTCAAAATAACAACGGTATTCAGCATTGCCATTACACATGCTAAGAGCCTGGAGCTGAAAAACGTTCAGTTCAGGATCTCAAGTGCTGAAAGAAGCAGAAGCTCTAAATTTGTTGGTTTTGAGCTCAGGCGTCTTTGCGGTTCAGAGCAGAGAATAAGGAACATCAGCACTGCCCTTGTGAACCTTGTTTGCTTCTGAGCTAGAGAGGTAGTCCTCGAGCTACAGTATGACCATTCATTTAACAACTGTTCAAACTTTCAATGTCATTTTTACAAAGGGATTTACAATCAGTCCTTTTACTTATGACCGTCATAGCATCCCCATAGTCACATGTTTAAAAGTTGGGGTTTTGGCAATTGGCCTATATTTACAGCAGTTGCAACAACCCAGAGTCCCATGAGTGCCATTTGCAACCTTCCCAGGGAGCTTCCAACAAACACAGTGTCAAGGCAGAAGCCAGATTTGCTTAATGACAATTTGATTTGTTTAATGACCATGGTGATTTGCTTAACAGCTGAGGCAAAAGTATTGTAAAATCAATCATGACTCACTTAACGAGTCCATGGTTTAGGGATGGAAGTTCCTGTTCCAATTGTAGTCATAAGCTGAGGACTTAGGGCAGAATTGTCTTGCCTCTTACAATCATTGCAAAGTTTTGGGTGCAGGTTGTCATCCTTTGTGATCCTCAAAATTCACAGAGGAGAGAAATGATTGTTGTCTCATTTGGAAAACGGTTGAGGGACCAACCTAGATTTTAGCAAAATTGCACCTTGAAGGAACTGTCGCAGAGCTATGTTTCTGCCAGATGAAATATCATCCATTCTGTATTGTTTGTTCTTTGCCATTTGCAACATTTCAATACTTTGATAAAATCTGAGTCTGGAATAGCTTGCCTTAAAAATGCAAAGACAAATAACTGGAGAGTCAGAACTTTGAAAGGGTAGCAGAAATTGCTAAAAGAAGAAAAGGGCTAATGTACCATTGCATCCATCTTATACCCATTATGGTAGTTCTTATATTTATTCCTCCAGAGACAGATGTGAAAAATAGGAATTTCAACCCAGGAGGAGGAGGATGTTCTAGCTGTTAATTAGATGTGTTTTAGCTGATCAACTGAAAACACATAGGCTCTTTCCACTGCCCAAGTTACCCACTCAAACATTTATGGCCACTCAGCAGCGTGAACCACTCTGTTAATGTGAGCAAGCTAATTGATTCTGTCTCCTTTGAAAGAAACTTTGTTGCTGAGATGCTATTATTCCCCATTCCACAGGCTCCACGCATCCTAATTCTCACACGCAAAAGAAGCAGCGAGTTGGGTTTTTGTAGCTTTTCAGCTAAGCATCTCCCAGTGCATACCTTGTTTTGATAAGGCTGATTCACAAAAGTTGCTTCATCTGATTACTAATTTTAATCATTTTCTGGGTTTATCCAAAACAACATTAGAACAATATTGCACAACTGTGATCTAACGAAATACTGGTAGCCTTAAACTTATGACAAAGTGACTGGTACAAGTTATAATGGACCCTTTCAAAACCCACTTACAACCCTGTTTTGGAATTCTGAAGTCACCTCCCCCTCCCCCCCATGATCATCTGGATATATTTTGGGCACTTGGCAACTGACCCATCCACATTTATGGTGGTTTTCAGCACTGTGTGGTCATGTGACTGTAATGTTTTGGTGGAAACCAGTGTTTCCTTCTGGTTTCTAGCAAAACTGGTCCACAGCAAACAATGAGTTTGCTTAGCAACTGTAGCAATTGCTTAACAACCATGGCAGTTGCTTTTTGACCACGGTGGTTGCTTAATGACCTTTGCAAAAAAAGTTGTAAAAGTCATTTTGTGATTGCCATGACTTATGACTGTAACTGCCAGGCTCAATTACAGTCATAAGTCAAGGACTTTCTGTAGAGTAGGTTCATACACTACGATAAGATACAAAATAACTAATCAAGGTTAATTCTATCAACCAAAGTTGTGCAAATGCAGCCATTAATTCTTTCCTGACCTAGTTACAAGAACCTGTTGCTAAGGCGATGACTTAGGAGCAAGAAGACTGAGGGTCAAATCCATCTACAGTCACGAAAATTAACTGGGTGTCTTTGAACTAGTCACCATCTCACAGCCCAGCCCACATTAAGTGGCTTGTTGTGAAAAAAGCAGAAGGTAGAAGCTCTACGTTGACTGCTCTGGGCCCCTGAATCTAAGTTTGGATGGAAATCAAACAGATTGTTGGAAGCCAGTCAATAAATACAAAGGCTTAGTGCACCACATTGCGTGAATCCTGGCTGAGGATTTCTGGGCACTGCAAGCCAACATAGCTGGTAGCAACACTGTTTTGCAGTCTTTTGTTAGCATCCTTGCTAACTTTTATCCATAGGTTGGCTAGTGATTAGGAGGGAGGGAGGAGGGAGGGAGGGAGGGAGGAGAGGAGAGAGAGAGGAGAGAGAGAGAGAGAGAGAGAGAGAGAGAGAGAGAGAGAGAGAAAACAAATGCTGGGTCTGGTGAATGTCTGTCCAGAGATGAGTCATTTCTCTATTTTAGAACAGCTATCTTATTTATTTCTATCATTTCCAAAACTAAATCACATGAAAAATTCTGAGACGGGTCCTGGCAAGGGAGGCCTGGCCTCTGAGTCAGAATTAACCTCTCTGCCAGGGAAAAACCCAACAGTTGCTTGAGCAATAACCCCTCCACTTGTATAACTAAGTCCCGTCTTCATTCCTTACTGAATCCTGTGTCTCAACCAATGGCATCTGGGGGCTTAACTCACATGTTAATGAATGTCAATGCTCCGTGGTGATGGTTAGAAAATGTCTTATCATCTAGTCATAGTGGAAGGACTTTAGAGGAGGTCTCCAACTCCATGCCCAAGGCAGGAGTCCTTATATCTCCCAAACAAGTGGTCAAGTGGTTGTCTAGTCTATTTTTGAAAACCTCCAGTCATGGAGCCCCCCACAACTCCAGGAGACAAAGTTCCACTGATTAATCCTTCTTATTAATCATTCTCTTACAGGAGAGAAGTGTCCGCTACTGGAGAAAGAAAATCTCCGTCTGGACCACAGCAGCGATGAATTTGTAAATATAACTGGTAAGTGGGCAGCCCAGATTCTCTTCCTTCTCTTTCCTCCAGATTCGTGGGATTGAGATAGCCCTGCTTGCTTGACCTGCCCCCACCCATTGAGGTCTAGCTAATAAGCATCCAAAGAGTGTTTTCTTGGCATTGTCCTCCCCAGGTGCAGATGGGGTAGGGTGGAGTGTGGCAAGAGATGAGGCAGCTGGGGGGTCACTGTCCAGATAGTCATCAAAGCCTATCTTTTACCTTGCAGCCTGATCTGTAAGCCTAACATTCATCCAAGAAACACAACCTTAGTTTGCCATTCTATGACAGCTGCTTAGATTGTCATTTTAGCACTTTCCCCAGGGCTGAGAAATGGAAGACAAGAAGTAAGAATGTGGGGTGACAGGTAGATCCTCTTCTTTAAAAACCACTGCCTGAAACCTGACCTGGAGCAAGAGGGAAGGAGATACCTGCTTTGCCTAAAATCAGAGGTCCCCATAACTTCTGTGGTCACCTTTGGCTTGCTAACACGCCCCCGTGCCTACCATGTTTTTTTGCAGCAACATCTCCACGAGGGAGGTTATGTTAAGGCGGTGTTTGTCAACTTTAGCAACTTTAACTCGGGTGAACTTCAACTCCCAAAATTCCCCAGCTCTTTTAAGATGTGTAGAATTCAACTTCCAGAATTCCCCAGCCAGCAGGCTGAGCTGAGGTCTAACCATTTTAACTATGTTGCTTGGGAAATTCTGGGTGTTGAAGCCCATGTGTGTAAAAATTGCTAAGGTCGAGAAACACGGCCTTAATGTAACACCTTTCGTGGAGAAGTTGCTGCAAAAGACATCCCTGCTAAACACAGGGGCACATTAAGCAAGCCAAAGATGGTTCCACAGGAGTTATGGGCAAGTTTGATTTCAGGTATCTCCTTCCCTCTGTTGCTAAGGTTGAGAAACATTCTTTTAAGGGATGCTCGTGATGTGTTCCAGAAGATACTCCCAGTATCCTTTGCACTGGCACAGACAAAAGAGATGATGTGTTGAAATGGGGACAATGATTGAACATTTCAGGTTTATTCCCCAATGTGTTTTTTTTTTTTCTGGTATGAGATCAGGCAGAAAATGTTTTGATCTTAATGTACCAAAGGATAGAGCTAAATATCTCTTGTCCCTGCTACAACGATATTATGTACCTGCATTTTTACAATACCCAATTCTTTTTATCCAGTCCTTGTGCCTTTGCCAGGAAGGGGATTTATGTCTTAGGCCCCCTATCCTGGGTGCCGTTGATGGGAAGATTTAATCACATCCACTATCAAAAGCGTTCATTCAGATGTTTGAACACTGAAGGGGAAACAGCTGATTACGGACTTCTGAAGTGCCCCGTCTATCGTTCCCTTAGGACTGAACTAATCTCATCACATATTGTCTGGACAGCTTCCAACAGGCAATTGTACACTTCCTATGAGATGATCCATACTGTCAAAATCTCCCGGAAAGTCCTCAAATACTGTGTAATAGCAGTAGTCTTAGATGAGATGGATCAAAATGTAATTTAAGTTTTGGATATGAATGGGATGTGTCAGTGTGCCCGTGGCTTTGGGACTATGACCATAAACAGACAGACACATAAATGATAGGTGGAAATAGACTCAGAAGCCTCACCATTTTGAAGTCCTTATTTCCCTTAAGGAAAAATACTATGCTTTTTCTTCATTTTTCCCAATTAAAGGAACAGCCAGTCTCAATAAGGACTAGAGATGCACCACACTAAAGGATGGACTTTCAGGCATTCTGACTCAAACCTATTTTTATCTATAAAAGACCCACATCTAATGCTCCACAGCTCGTTATTCTTCTGTACCTTACATTTTCAGGAATTAGTCTTTATTATTCTGCAATGTGAATAAGGAAGATATTATGAACCAATAGAGAAAGTTTAAAAAAAAATAGATGGTGAAATTAGACTTCCCAACCTGGTGTTTTCCCCCTCTCTGCATTTCATTACAACATCCCAAATTCCCAATAGACTCCCAGCTTACCTTCTTCTCTCTTTTCCAGGATTTAATCTAATCAAAAGGTTTGGTCTTCTGAAGACCTCGTCAGTTAAGAAAATACGCAATCCCAAAGGTCCGATGATCCTCCGACTAGGCAACACTTCCTTGGTTCATCCAACGAAGTGAGTGTTCTCCGTTCCTGACTCTTAAAGCTGCTGCATGGCCGTTGCTTGTGGATAACCTGTTTTCTGTGCAAATTAATGCCATGCATCAATTTCAGTTCTAATTCCTTGTTCCAACTGTCTGCTGGAGGAATTTGTTTTGAGGCGAAAATAATATAACAGTAAACCCGTCTGTTGGGCCAGCAATTGAGAAACTGACCAGATCTTTGCTGGTTTAGAAGCCTTCCTTCTCCCCATGTATCAGTGGGAGGTGAAGGTCTACAAGGAAGATGGGCAAAACCTTAACCTTAACCAATTACGATGTCCAGGGTTTTCAGACATGATTGTTAAGGCAGATATAGGTAGTCCTCAACTTAGAACCATTCATTTAGTGACCATTCCAATTTACAATGATGCTGAACTGGTCCATGTGCTGGCATAGCATCCCCATTCTCAAGTGATCAGCATTTGGGCGATTGGCAACCAACATGTGTTTATGATGGTTGCAGCATCCCCAGGTCATGGAATCACCATTTGAAGTTCCAGTTGAGGATTACTCTCATTTAGGAAACAGCAGTGTGGGAAAGGGAGTACCTGGGAGTACAGGTGGGTACCTGTGTGGCCAGTCTTGCTTCTGAAACTCAGGGGGGGAAAGGATCCTCAGACCTGCTGGGTATGACTGTTCTTGCTGAATGCAGAATCAGCCTGAAATTCATCCTCATTGGACAAGGTAGCACCACTGCTTCAGGCCCTACTCTGGTGGCCAGTTGGCTTCTAGATACAGTTCAAGGTGTTGGTTGTTGGCTCAACATCTGTATATCTACAGGACCTTCAATAGATATTAGCTTTCAGACTACAAGTAGTCCTTGACTTACAACTGTTCATTTAGTGACCAAAGTTATAAATGCATTAAAAAAAGTGACTTATGACCCTTTTTCACAGTTACGATCTTAGCAACATCCCTGTGATCATATCATCAACATTCAAATGCTTGGCAGCTGGTTCATATTTGCGGCTGTTGTTGTGTCCCAAGGTCATGTGATCACCTTTTGCAGCCTTCTGACAAGGAAAGTCAATGGGGAAGCCAGATTCACTTAACAACTGGGTTACTAACTTATCAACTGCAGTAATTCACTTTACAACGGAGGCAAGAAAGGTCATAAAATGGGGCAAAAGTCACTTAACAAATGCCTCACTTAAAACCAGAACTTTGGGGCTCCGTTGTGTTTGTAAGTCAAAGACTACCTGTAATAAATTTTACTAAACTTTGCTAACTGGAGACTTCTGCCTTTTAATGAAGCTTATTAGCCTGAAAGCTTCTACTACATTCCTAATTTTTGCAATTCTCAATCTATTCATCTGCAAGAACTGAGGGCCGGTGATTCTTTACTCAAGGAATGCCACCTTCAGGAGTCAGAGAAATGAGATAACTGATACTTCCCTCTTGTAGAACTGCATCTCCTATGAGATGCAATAGCCCTTTCCCCCTTTGCTTTCCAAGAACTCCTTTGAAACTAGATTATTCTTGCAGGCCATATTATTTCCATCTTATTTCCCCTGGCCATGGAATGCTACTTTACAGGGTTGGTTTCATAGATTAACTGATTAATATTCCTGATTCTACTGACTATAATTATTCATTGTGTTATTAATATGTTTGTTCTTATTCTGTTGACTATTTTATTACTTGACTTTCATATGTTTATATGCTACTTGAAGCCATTCACAATTGGACTATTGGGCTTAGAACCCTAATAAAATAACAATAAATAACAGAATGTCAGGATTGGAAGGGACTTTGGAGGTCTTCTAATCCATACCCCGCCACCCCTTGCTGAACCAGGATACTGTATATCATTTCAGACAAATGGTTGTCCAATTTCTTCTTAAAATCCTCCAGCGTTGGAGCACCCACAATTTCTGGAGGCAAATCTTTACAATGATTAATTGTTCTAACTGTCAGGACTCCTTATTCCCAGGTTCATTCTCTCCTTGATTAGTTTCCATCCATTGCTCGTTGTTCTGCTTTCGGTTTATTTGGAGACTAGGTTGACCCCAACTTCTTTGTGGCAGCCTCTTAATAAATAATATGCAGGCCTGCAGTTCTGTCTCCCATATGAGCCACAAGCCAGAGTTGAACTTGGGGAAGCAATAGTTGATAACCATAATGCACCATTCTCATCAGCTTGTGGACTCTGGTGAGCTTTCTGCACTATGATGAGGAGTACAAAGTGTACTGTGTGTTATGTGACTCTAGCAGTTGCGGTTGGCTTCAAATGGTAAATTTGGATAGAATTTGTTCATTCTCAGGTGAAAGAACAACATAAATCCCAGGAAAGTTGAAAAATGATCCTAGAAACTATAGTATTTCTGTATTGTTGCCTGGAAAACAGTATGGGCATATCTATTTAGTCACTCATTGGTGTTGAACCAAGCTAGGAGTCATGACTCTTATGTTCCTCACCCACACCAAGCTGTGATCACTGTCTCCCCCAAAGAATTTACCATAACCAGTCATCATCAACTTCAGGTCTCCCAACTGAGTTGGGTCTCAAATTGATGTATGAAGAATGTGCCTGAGAATTATGGGAGTGAAGCTGTATTGTTGCCAAGGAAGGCTATGTAGACCTATCCAATTCATCCGGAGTCAAACTCAACTTGTAAGAAATTTTACCTTTATCTTGTCAACCCATGGTTTCTGGCTTACAATATTCAGTTTATTCAGCCAATTGTGGTTCATTCAATAAGTCATAGTTAAAGTAAGAATGGTTTAGTTCACTAATATAAAATTATGCCAATCACTTAGTCCAAACAGAGTTTGGAAAGTGATATTTTTAAGTCTCAGTATCATCCCTGATTGATAGTTGTGTAGTTTGACACAACATTTTAATTTTAAAATAAGTCATGCTAAGATTCCATGCAATGGCCAGTTTCACACAGCATGGTGGACCACAATCCAACCCCTCTTTAACCTTGATTAACATGTTGTCTAAATACAAGCTGACAGTTCAGAGGAGAGCAAAATTTTCATGTGAGCCTCTGGAAAATCCTTGAATGGTGGGAAAAGACAACTGTCCTAAATCAATTAACTCTTTGATCCCTGATATCTCAGTGCAGAAGAGTCTCTACTTGGAGTACCCAAAACTGAGCAAACCAGCCAGGAAACTCCTCTGCAACTGTAATCAAATAATACAACTATGCTGTTTACTTGTCTGAGCTATTTTCTGAGCTCATGTAGTAGCCTAAAGTAATCGAACAGTTTGAATTCACACAATCTGTTAACACAGAAAAATAATAACCAAGTTAAAATTAATCAGCTTTAACTTATGTGAATGCAACCATTTTTAATTGGCCTGGTTTGCTTTGCTGTGTGTCCCCCAGCGAAGAGTGTTTGGGTCCTCCAAACGAGAGGTTTTGTGGGTGATTTAGCTTCAGCTGAATGACTGGAAGGATCTCTCGATCCTGGAAAGTCAATCACTGCCCAAAAGCAACAAAGGCTTTGAGACTTTTCCAGGCCCTTCAGCAATTCCTCCTGTTTGGCGGGTGTTTTTCTTGCTCCAGCAAAACTTGGCATCCACTCGGAGAGGACTTGACTGATGGCCTGCAAATGCTGAAGCTGTTTACTAGCTGGGTTGGGCTGCCCTTTCCTGAGGCCTGGTCAAGACAGAAAAGCCAGACGCAAGGTAGGTGGGTGGGGGGAGGTCATTCATATGTCCCCTCTTCTTCTGCTTATACACAGAAAGCAGCTTAGTTTCAAGTACAGCAGCCAAAATCTCACAAGATTACCCAGTCTGTTGAGTTTTTGTTCCAAGTCTCTTATGAACTGGCTTGAGAGTTTAAATGAGAATTCTAAAAATTCCAGAGGCTCCCATAGGTTTTTCATGCTTACTATCTCCCAAATATGCTTTTTCCAAAAGGCAACTGGACTTTGTTTTTTTCTGTTGAAAATGTTTCGCTTCTCATCCGAGAAGCTTCTTCAGTTCATGAATATGCTTTCATTTCCTTTCATATTCTTCAAATGAATTAAATTTGAGGTGTCTATGGATGCCACCTAGTGATGTTGGGGAGACTGTTTTGAAGCAGGAGGCATCTCAGAGGATACACTCCGTTTTATAAGCAGGGATGGGAGTTCTGTGACCATCCAGACAGTGATGGATGACATCTTCCTTCCATTAACCATGCTTGTTTGGACCACTGGGATACAGAGTCCATCAGTACAGTATCTGGAAGTACCGGGATCCCCATTACTGTAACCTCTCCCTCCAGCCCCCTTCAGGACACTCCTGCTTTGTCCCCCACCATTACATCCAAGACCTGTTTCCCCCTCAGTTTAGAAAACATGCAGTGCAGAAATGAAACCTCTTGCACCAACATCCAAGACAACTATTTTGATATCATGAATCAATGTTTGCTTGGTGCTCAGCTGCAGACTGATCTCTCTGATCAGGGCAAGAATCCAGGATAAAACATCCCAGACAGAGTGCTGTTTGTTTAAATACATCCATGGAGATTTGCTTATGATCTCCCTTGGCAACGGGGTCAACTGCTCCATCATTCCTACAACCAGGAAGTTTTTTTTCTTAATATTTAACAGGAGGTGACCATCCTGTGATTTAGAATCATAGAATCATAGGATAGGAAGATGCTTTGGAAGTATTCTAACTTCCAGCCCAAAGGCAGGAGTCCTTATACCATCCTGGACAAATGGATGTCCAATCTTTCTTGAAAACCATGAGTGATGGAGCACCCACAGTACCAAGAGGCAAGCTGTTCCATTGCTTAATTGTTCTCATTGTCAGGAAATTTCACTTTTCCATGTTGGATCTCCTTCTGATGAGCTTCCAGCCACTGCTTCTTGTTTTGCCCTCAGGTGCTTTAGAGCAGGGGTCTCCAACCTTGGCAACTTTAAGACTAGTGGACTTCAACTCCCAGAATTCCTCAGCCAGCAAAGCTGGCTGAGGAATTCTGGGAGTTGAAGTCCACAAGTCTCAAAGTTGCTGCTGAGGAATTCTGGGAGTTGAAGTCCACAAGTCTCAAAGTTGCTGCTGAGGAATTCTGGGAGCTGAAGTCCACAAGTCTCAAAGTTGCTGCTGAGGAATTCTGGGAGCTGAAGTCCACAAGTCTCAAAGTTGCTGCTGAGGAATTCTGGGAGCTGAAGTCCACAAGTCTCAAAGTTGCTGCTGAGGAATTCTGGGAGCTGAAGTCCACAAGTCTCAAAGTTGCTGCTGAGGAATTCTGGGAGCTGAAGTCCACAAGTCTCAAAGTTGCTGCTGAGGAATTCTGGGAGCTGAAGTCCACAAGTCTCAAAGTTGCTGCTGAGGAATTCTGGGAGCTGAAGTCCACAAGTCTCAAAGTTGCTGCTGAGGAATTCTGGGAGTTGAAGTCCACAAGTCTCAAAGTTGCTGCTGAGGAATTCTGGGAGCTGAAGTCCACAAGTCTCAAAGTTGCTGCTGAGGAATTCTGGGAGCTGAAGTCCACAAGTCTCAAAGTTGCTGCTGAGGAATTCTGGGAGTTGAAGTCCACAAGTCTCAAAGTTGCTGCTGAGGAATTCTGGGAGTTGAAGTCCACAAGTCTCAAAGTTGCTGCTGAGGAATTCTGGGAGTTGAAGTCCACAAGTCTCAAAGTTGCTGCTGAGGAATTCTGGGAGTTGAAGTCCACAAGTTTCAAAGTTGCCAAGGTTGGAGACCCCTGCTTTAGAGAATAAATTGACTCCCTCTTCCCTGTGACAGCCCTTCAAGTTTTGGAGAAATAGCTCCATGATTCTCCAGAGCTTGGCCTTCTTCTGGGTGACCCTTTCCCTCCCCATGAGTTATTTGAAATGTGCCCCCTCTATCATTTTTTTCTCATTGCTAAATATATGCTTCTCTCTCAAGCTCTCCTCACAAGACTTCACTTCTTAGCCTTGTCATCAACTTTGTTGACTTTCCCTGTATCTCCTCCAGATTTTCTGAATCTTTCTTCAAATGTGTCCAGAATTGGACACAGTACTTGAGATGGAATTTGACCAACACAAAATAAAATGGAACTATTACTTTCCCAAACTTGAAACTGAGCTTCTGTTGATGTAGCCTGAAACTGATTGGCCCCATCACACTGCTAGTTCATATTCAGTTTATAATCATTAATATATTTCTAAAAGATATTTCTACTGAGCCGGATTTCCAATGCTGTGCCTTTTTTCCTTTCCTGTGTGAAAAAGCATTTATCTTGAACAAATTCTATTACGTTAAGCCTATTTCTCTTAACTTCTCCAGATCATCCTGAATTTCATCTGACTCCTGCTCTACTCAGTCTTTGGCCATTGGGGGTTGAAAAAACATTCCCTTCATCTCTAAAAAGTTGAAGAGTGTAAAATTCAGGGCTGAACTTTATGGCACTTTAATCCATGCTTCGTTTCAGTTTGATGAGGAAGCATTAATAAGGGACCATTTTGAACACAGTTTTTAACTTGCCTGGGTATCCACTGTCAAGCCATCCGGCCCATGCCTAACAAGCTTGCTAATCAGAATTTCACAGAGAACAATGTCAAACGTTTTGCTGAAATAAAGACATATTATTTCACAATGTGCTGTGGAAATTGTCTATTTCAAAAGACGGAGAAGGTTAGTCTTGTGAGATTTGTTCTGGAGACAGCAATGCTGACTGCTAATCATGGTGGCATTATTCAGAAAGTGAGCATTGATTAATTGCTTTATCACTTTCTCTAGAAATGCCACAGGTATTGAAGTCAGCTTGGCTGATCAGTGGTTCCTGGGTCTTCCTTTCCACCTTTTCACACGTCCATCTCCATTCATCTGGCATCTGTTCTCCAAGATTCCTCAAACATTGTACCTAGAGCAGTGTTTTCAATCTTGGCACGTGGCTGGCTGGGAAATTCTGGGAGTTGAAGTCTAAACACCTTAAAGTTGCCGAAATCAGCAGCTTATAAAGAAAACGCACTATAAAATGTTTTAAGATGGCACCTGCCCCCTTCGAGATTGGCTAAGATGCACCCCAATTGCACGAGCCCCAATTGTTGGAAATGTAAAAGCATAGAAGGTACCTTCTTCCATTTGTGGTGGTCGTGGCAAGGAAACCCAGAAGTACTGGCAAAAATTAGGCGCTGGCTAGAGGGAAATAACCAAGGAACAAATAGAGTACAAACCAGAGTCCTTCCTTCTGAATTTTCGATAAACTTTTAAATACCCAAAAGATGGAAGTATATTGTACATTCATATCTTAGCCGCAGAAGACTGCAACCAGTGCTGGAAATTATCTTCCATTCCCTCTGAACATATGGTTATTCAGAAAATGTTACAATGCGCTTGAAATGGACAACTAACCCAAGCACTAAAAATAAAGAATCCTCATCATATTACAACAATTGGAATCCTTGTATAATTGGCTAAACCTGGTTTAGATCATCTCTAGGAAAATTATGGCCGAGGGCCTCCCGAGCAGCAGATAAAGATAAAGAAAAGCACCGCCGATGATACTGTTGAAGAAGAAAGGATCTTACAGACAGTCACAAAATATGGTTTTATTTTAACTGTTTTCCCTACTCTATCCTTCCCCTCCCTTACTCTTCCCTTTTCCCTCTCTTAGGCTTTCCTCTCTTCCCCTCTTGGTCTATGCCAAGGCCTATTTTTCTTTTTGTTGTACATAATTTGTAGTTGTGTTGTTCTTTTAAAGGTAAAACTAATAAAGTATTTTCCAATAAAAGTTGCCGAAGGTGAGAAAAAGTGACTTCAAAATTTGAACAAAACATTAGCAAAGTCCTTAAGTGTTCTGGTTTACAAGTTGCCTGGCCAAGAGATTTAAACTCAGTCAGAATTCAAAGATCTCCTACCCACATTTTTTCCAAAGCTTCAAACTTCCTTGTTCATATTACTTTTAAATTTCCAGGTGGAATACATACATTTTTGTTGGAGAAGACTGAACCACAATATTTTGAGTCCCTCTCACTTTGCTTTCTTGTTAGCTTTGTCCTTTCTTGACTGGGAATTTGATAGACTGGCTTAGATTAATTAGATTATATTAGATTAACAGAGTTGGAAAGGACCTTGTAGGTCATCTAGTCCAACCCCTCACCCAAGCAGGAGGAGACCCTACACCATTTCTGACAAATGACAGTCCAATCTCTTCTTGAAATCCTCCAGCGATGAAGCTCCCACAACTTCTGAAGACAACTTCTGTTCCATTGGTTGATTTTCTCACTGTCAGAAAAATTCTCCTTATTTCCAGGATGAATCTCTCCTTGATCAGTTTCCATCCATTGTTCCTTGTCTGGCCTGCAGGTGCTTTAGAAAATAGCTTGACCCCTTCCTCCCTGTGGCAGCCCCTCAAACATTGGAAGACTGCTATCATGTCTCCCCTGGTCCTTCTCTTCCCTAGACTAGCCAAGACCAGTTCCTGTAACCATTATTTTCTTTTTCTTTTAAGCATGTGAAATCCTCCTCAACATCCTTTATCCAGTTCATTCTGAATAATGAATCTTTTATTCCATTTCTCATTTTCTTTGTTTTCTCTTTTAACATTCTGATCTTCTTTCTACTTCCTGTACATATTTATTTTTTAACCATTTTAAATATTCACCAAGCTTACCTATATCCACATTGCTTTCTGCTGTCTTCTATTTTTTTTGTCATAATTGCAAGCAATATTCCATAACCTTGGCAGCTTTAAGCTATGTGGACTTCAACTCCCAGAATTCCCCAGCCAGCCTTGCTGCCAACTCTGATTGTACTCTCAGTATCTTTTAAAAAGAATTTCCACCTATCAGAATTTTCATTTCTCATTAGCTTCTCTTACAATGGAATTCTCCTTATCACTGTGCTGAATTGCTTAAAATCTGGCTATTTGGACTGCATGGTTCAGCTACTATCAATCAAAGTACTGCAAACAGCACAATTGTCATTGCAGTTTGACTTTAATTTATTCTGCGGCTATCTGCAAAGCTGTGTATTCTTCGCTTGGTGAAGCTGCAGTTAATCCTTGGACCTTGGCATCTTTGCAAGACTGATTGCTTAGGATTACAGTACATCATGTTTTGCATCCTCCACCACCATCACCAATCCTGTCCTACTTATCTCAGGATAAAACTGGAAAAATCTGATGTAGATGAACCAGTGGCAATATCATGGCTTGTGCTTCTCCTCTCTCTATCTTCATGTGAATTAGAGAGGTCCTGTCTTACAAATTTTCATACATCTTTACTTTTTTGTATGAGCTTAATCCATGTTTGTTTGTTGCCTTGGTAACAGATCCTATCTTTCTCAATCTTCTAAACTCACTACAAAGATAGAAGTGTCTGCCAGAGACACAAAAGATGAAGAGAGCATTGCACTTACTGGAACACAAGCCAGACCTCCTTTGTACACCTGTGATGATGTTTCACACATATGTGAAAGAGGCAGAATTGGCACCACAATGGGACAAAACGGTTTTTACCATATTTGACAAATACATTGGATCTTGCAGAAACCTCTAATTGCATTTGTTTTGGGAGTGTTTGCTATTATTCCAATATCCTTCAATATGTTGGGTGATGGACATTTTAGTCCAACCCATCTAAAGCTAATAAGTTTTCAAACAGCTGACTTTAATACAGAGTAACAAATTTGGAAGGGACCTTGAAGGTCTTCTATTCCAACTTCCTTCTCAAACAGGAGACCCTGTGCCATTCCAGGCAAATAACTGTCCACTCTCTTCTTAAAAACCTTCAATGATGGAGTACTTACAACTTTGGGGGACATGCCATTCTCACTGGTTAATTGTTCTAACTGTCAGAAAAATTTCTCCTTAATTCTAGGTTGGTTGTCTCCTTAGTTAGTTTCCATCCATTGCTTCTTGTCCTGCCTTCAGGTGCTTTGGAGAATAGGTTGACCCCCTTCTCTTTGTGGCAGCCCTCATGTCACCCCTAGTCCTTCTCAGTTCAGCTGTTCCACTGATTAATTGTCCTCACTGTCAGGAAAGTCCTCCTTAGTTCTAGGTTAGATTTCTCCTTGTTAATTTTCCATCAGTTACTTCTTATCCCGTGTTTGATGCATGGAGAGATCTGTGTGTCTGCAGATATGACCTATCAGCTGCCTTCATTCAGGATTAACAGGTCAGAGTTACAAACCATGTGGCTTCATTCGCCAAGAATTAAGCCTGGCTAAGTTTAAACTTAGTTTCTGTTGTGTGAATTCAGATCATTTGGTCAGGTTATAGAACTACATAGTGTGCAATTCTGAGATATTGATTACTTTATCAATCAGATGAAGCATGGTGTATGAGCTTAGGCACTGATTTAGGCAGTCAGCTGAGCTTGGCTTCAGGACTTGACAGGATGCTAGGTCACGCAATGGAATGTAGACCAGAGTTGCAGGAGGAAGGGGCACAGGGACAATGGAGCTTGGAATGTCTGCTGGGCAAGAAGAGAGCAAGGCTAGATACCCCTTAGCAATTGACAGAGTGTATCTATAGTTATGGCAGATAATTACTTTAGTCTGACAAGATTCTGTTTGTAGGCACACAACAACAAAGATACTACTCAGAAGTAACTCCAAGTGTTGTTCTTGATTCTTTGGCCTTAACCAGTCAATCCTACAGTACTACGTATCTTGCTGCTTTTGGCTTGCTTTGATGGGCAGTGTCTCACTTAGTTTCAGTTGAAATGGACCCTTCTGTTTTTATTATTTATTATTTTATTATTTATTATTATGTATTGCATTTCCAAGCAATAAAAGGTAAAATTTTCTTTCTTGCAAACTCATACTCTTTATCATCAAGTAAGACACTATCTGTATCTACCATATATCACCATTCAAAGTGCATTTCTGATGAAGTTGTGGACACCACCATTATAGCCTCAATATATATCTTGTGCCTTAAGGACAAATGTTGTGCTAGAGGTCCTGCTAGCTGCTGACCTGTAATTAAAAGGGATTATTGGATATTTGGAACAATAGTTTGCAAAGCTTCGGTGCTTTCCTTGTTTTAGAAATGAAAAGCTGGCTTAAAAACCTTTGATTGCAATGACCAAAGATTGATGCAATTCCATTGGGGGCAAAATTTATATGTCAACATAAGGTGTATTTTAACAGGGTCAAAATTATAAACATTGGTTATAAACATTGCAGCGAAAAAGAGGAAACTGTAATCACTTTTGCCATCTTGATTGTAGGACATTCAGAAACAGAGCAAAGAGACCTTCCCTTTAATTTATAAGTGGATCCTTGCCTACTAAAAAAACAGCAACTTTTCTTTAAAAAAAAAACTTGGATCCCACTGCAAATGAACACGTTCCTCTTTGGAGCTTTGTACAGAATCAGTCTGGGTGTGTAGGAATGAACAGCATTTTGTCATGTCACTTTTTATTATTCAACTATTATTCCACCTGGATAATAGCCAATATATTGCATATATTGGAAGTCTTCAGAACATTACATGGGTTAGCTTTGTAAATCTTAACTTTCTATTGGTTGAGCAATTGAATTGTTAGTGTTTCGAGAGAGGCCGAACCTGAGAAAATAGAGATTTGCTTAATGCAGTGTTTCTCAACTTTTAAAATGTGTGGACTTCGACTCCCAGAATTCCCCAGCCAACTTTAAGATATATGGATTTCAATTCCCAAAATTCCCAGTCAGCTTTCAAGTAGGGAGACTTCAACTCCCAGAATTCCCCAGCCACATGCTGAGCTGAAATCCACACATTTCAAAGTTGGCTGGGGGATTCTGGGAGTGGAAGTCTACATATCTTAAAATTACCAAGGTTGAGAAACATGGTGATCAGGGATGCTCATGATATGACCCAAAAGATACTTCAATCATCTTTTTCAATAGCACAGACAAAAGGGCCAAGAGATGATGTATTGCAGGGGTCTCCAACCTTGGCCACTTTAAGCCTGGAGGACTTCAACTCCCAGAATTCCCCAGCCAACTTTAAGATAAGGCTCCAGCAGCTTTAAGTAGGGAGACTTCAACTCCCAGAATTCCCTGGCCACATGGGAATTGAAGTCCTCCAGGCTTAAAGTGGCACAAGGTTGGAGACCCCTGATGTATTGAAATGAGGACAGTGATGGAACATTTAGGAAGGGGTGGGCTTCTGGGGGTTTGCTGGGGTTCAGAAGAGCCCTTAGCTAAGATTCTGTACACTTCAGAGAACCTCCAAATCCCACTCCTGGCTGGCTCCTCCCACCTGGCCCCTCCCAGGAGTCCCCATGTGGCCCATTTTGGATGCAGGTAAGTGCACAGAGGCTTAGGGAGGGCAAAAAAAATGGGCCGGAAATGGGCCCGTTTCTGGCTTCCAGAGAGCCTTCGGAGCCTGGGGAGGGCAAAAATGCACACCCCCACCATAGTGCAGAAAGGCAACTAGGCCACGCCCATCATGACCATGCCCACCCAGCAACCGGGCAGAGAATCCTTTGCTAAAATTTTTGAAGCCCACCCCTGCATTTAGGGCCTCCCTAAATGCATTTTCTCTGGGGGACCTGGAAAAAAATTAGGCAGAGCATTTGAGATTTTAATGTACCAAAGAATCGAACTATCCTCCCACCTCTGTAATAATGAGAGTATGTTCCTGTGTTTTTACTATACACACACACAGGGTAGGAAATTGTAGGAGTTGAATTCTACACATCTTACTGCTGCCAAGGTTGAGAAACCCTGGCTTAATGCACGAGGACTTCTTCAGCTCCATTATTTTCCTTCCAGTTCCTAGAAGGGGCCTGGAAGATGAGATAGGGAGAAAGATTGGGGCAGAATCCCTGTTCAGATTAAGCTATGGGGCTAGTAGGAGGAGATCAGAAATATGAACACGAAGGATTCAATTTTTGTTTCCACCTTGTGTCCCCCAAAATCTAAACATCCCTATCAAGTTCCCCAGAGTTTCCCTGTCTTTCTTTTGATTTCCTGGCTGTTCTAAAATTTGCTTATTTAATCGAGGCCAGAGGCCCTTGGGAATAGGTAGCTGCACTTTCAGTCTTGGCTAGTCTGGAGAATGATTTTGTTCTGGATGATTAGTTCCTGTTTTTCTGAAGTGATTCATGAGCCCAGGAAACCAAAACAGGCACAAGTGGAATGAAGGCGGTTGAGCCAGAGCAGATAGATCTCTGAAAAGACAGCAATGAGATCAGTTTGCATCCAGATCCACAACTGTGTCCTAGGTGGAAGGGGCCAAGAACTCTTAGTTCAGGTCTCCTTCGTTAACTGGCTAAGAAGAGGGTAAGTGGACAAGAGAAAAATATCCACCCACACACAGAGAGTAGCTGATGTGGAAACCATTTGAGCACAGATACCTTTTGCAAAGATTTATTGTTGTGGCCGTAGCCTGGGAAACACTTCTCCAAAGTTATTGTTGCAATCCAGCTGCAGAAAGAATCCTGGGCTTCCTCTCCCGTGATGTGAGGAAATGCACGTGGGTGGCAAACACACAACTGGCCAAACAAAATGTGAGCCCAATTCCAAAGAGGGGACTCATTCTTTCAAGTGAGACCTGCAAAGCAGAAACCAGGTGGAAAGACTAACCGGATGTTGGGTGACTCTCTGCTAAACTTTCAGCTGCATCAAGGTCATTCAATACCCCTTCTTAACTCAGTAAATTAACAGTCAGCAACAGCCTAATCAAGGATTCACCAAGGACACTCCCATTAACACTGAAAGGACAAGCCACCAGTATATGAAACAAGGCAAAACCTACTTCCTTCTAGCACTGACGTTTTTACCTAGTTGGGTAATTAAACATCTGTGAGAAAACCAGAAAATGTCTGCAAGAAAACAATCAAGCTCAGGGAGCACCAAGGACTTTTCTTAACCTTGATGCATTACAACTCCCATTATGCTCAGCCGGCTCAGCCAGAGGCTCGCTGACTAGGGATCTGGGGAATTTGACTACACACACACATCTAGGATACCACATTCCACCAAGAGGGAATGCCTTGCCTTTATGATTTGTACATACAGGTAATCAGGGGTGGGATTCTACCGGTTCAGACTGGTTCTATAGAACCGGTTGTTATGATTCTGTGCAGTTCGGAGAAGCGGCAAATCGTGCCCCTGGCTGTCCCCTCCCTCTCTGCCCCGCCCCACCCAGTCCTTATCACGCATGCGTGACATTGCTGACTGTGTACTCCCCCACCCAGTCACTCCTTAAGGTATTTCTTTCTTTTCCCCCTTCCGACAATAAGCTGTTCTGATGATCAGCTGTGTGGGACCCCCCCTCGCTGTCTTATTGCTTCACTCAGGAGGCTTCCCTGAGGCCCAGGAGGCCCAAAAATGGAGCCCAGGGGTGGTGCTGCTGTGCACCGCCCACCCCACCCCATGCTCCATTTTTTTGCCTTCCTGGGCCCCAGGAAAGCTTCCTGGGAGAAAAAGGCCCCACTAGGAGGCATCCCTGAGGCACAGGAGGCCAAAATAATGGAGGAGAGGGTGCTGCAAAAAATAAGCCACGCCCACCCAGTCACATGGCCATGCCCATCTAGCCACACCCATCTAGCCACACCCACAGAACCGGTCGTTAAAAAATTTGAATCCCACCCCTGCAGGTAATCCTCGACTTACAACCATTCATTTAATGACCATTCAAAGTTACAAACAGCATTAAAATAGTGACTTTACAACCAGTCATTGCACTTAGGACCACTGCGGCATTCCCAAAGTCACGTGATCAAAATTTGGGCACTTGGCAGTCACCGTCTCTTTACCATGGTTGCCGTGTCTTAGGCATTGTGTTTTGTGACCTTCCCAGGCGGCTTCTGACAAGCAAAGTCAATGGGGGAAGCTACATTCACTTAATGACCCACATGATTCACTTAACAACTGCTGAGATTCACTGAACAACTGTAGCAAAAAGGTCATAAAATCAGGCCTGGTTTATTTAACAACCACCGTGTTTAACAATGGAATTTCTGGTTCCAATTGTGGTCGTAAATTGAGGACTGTCCCTACTCTCTCTCTCTTTTTTTTTTTTGCACCCTCCTCCATGGTCACCATTTATATTCACAAGGTCTCTCTCACCACATAGGGTTTGTGAGTGCATCTTTCCCTAACTTCATCAGGCTTTTTAAATGCAAATTGCATAAGCGCACCAACGTGCCTACTGTCCCTGTCCTATTGTTTCTTTTTTCTTGTTCGTATCCGTTTCATGTGTTTGTTACCATGTTTATACTTATACCTGTTGTCTAATAATTGTTTGACAAAATAAATAAATAAATAAAAAAAATAAAATACATTCCCCCAGCATCTGCTCTCTCTTTTCAATGTGACCAGTCATGCTGGCTGCGTCTAATTTTGTGTTCTGCACCTTTCTTTCCCAGATGGGGGGCGAGGGAGGATTTTTTCCACATGGATATTTGATAGGAGAGAGAAGGCTTTAATGCCTGCTGCTCATCTATTTGCTAAGTCCGGGGAGAATTAAAGAGGCAAGTTCTCATCCAGTGGAATTTGCGGTGTAATTCTTGCATGTGGCACCCGCTGCCATTCCTGTGTGGCCACAACTGAATGGCTCTTGGTCTGGCAAGTACCTGTTATACTCTCCCACCTTTTTTTTTTCCCCACTCTCTTAGGCTGAAAGCAAAACAACTCTTTGGCAACTGGTTCAAATTCCCCATTCTTTTATTATCCCCCTGATTCACTGGACCTTGTTTTTCATTCCTGCATTCCAATTTAACCAGGAGGACTTCTAAAATTAATTCCAGAAACTGGAGCATGTGCCATCTGACCTGGATTGCCATTGCTTCAGTTCATCACTGCCCACTCCCCCCCCCCAAAACCACTTTTCTCTCTGTGTATCGCTTGGTCCTTGGAGGAAGATGGATTGTGGAGAAAAACAGCAAGCAGTTTGGTGATGGCTTTACCTTGGCTTTTTGTAGCCCTGTTGTTCTCTGCAATCCGTATCGCCTGAACGTCACGTAAAAAGGCTTTGACAGAACAGTTTTTTCCACCTCGCCATCCCCTGAAATAGCTTCTAGGGCAGCTTGTGAAGATCAGTCATGAGGCCATGTGTGCACTCACAGTCTGAAGCAGTAGGCATGAAAAGAGAGGGGTTGGGGAGGATTGGGTGGGTGGAGAGGAAGCAGGTTCAGGGCTCAATTTGTGCCTGTGAAAGGGGTTCTCTCTGAAGTTCTTTCTTGGCTTAAGTTGGGTAAGCTATCCAGTTGTCTACTACAACCTCCTGGCAGAGAAGAGGCACTGGTCCTATGATCAGAACGGAACCAGCAAATCTTGTCCTTTAGCTCTGCAATCCTGGATAATATCTTATTAAGAAATAAAGAAAGGAGAAGAAAGAAATGGAGCCCTCATTGTGAGGGGATGTAGTCTGGATTCCCAGGAAAGAGGGGCTGCATTCCAGAGGTCAAAAAGGCAATGAAGCTTAGATAGTTTGTCCAGGAGAAAGAGGGGTAAGAAGGCTCCTCCCTAGTGATTCTTAAAGTATATCTCTAATAATGCCAATAATTGCTTTAGTTGGATAAGGTTTCTGTCTATAGGTGAGGAATACTAAAGGAAATTGCTCAGAAGTAATCCTTTATGTCTTTCTTAGTTCTTGGCACTTGACATTACTGGCTTGACACAATCATATCAAGTTTGATAGTGTGCTGTGTTTTATTGTATGTAGGCGCCTAAACCTCTAACAAATTGCACGTACCTTGTGCTCATATAAGGTTAAGGGATTAAAAATAGAATCCTTAGTGCATGGATTGTTTTTTGGATGGTCTTGAGTTGAGCTCAAACAACCAATTGACCTTCCATGCAGTTTTCTCAACCATACTACAGAACTGGCTTGCCCCTGCCTTCATCTTGGAAGGGTTTTCATTCTAACTTACAACTTGGATATTTCCTACTTATCTCCCATGTCTTCAGAGGAATTATTGCGTCTGTCATCTGGTTTGGCACAGACTCCAGTGGATAGTTAAGACTGCAAAAAGAACAATTGCATCCATCCTGTCTTCTATAGAAGACCTGTATATTGTGTGGGTCAGAAAGAGAGCTGAGAAAATATCTACAGACCCCTCACATCCTGGACACAAACTGTTTGAATTCATCCCCTCAGGATGGCACTATAGGGCATTGCATATCAAAACAACTAGAACCCAGGAACATTGTTTTCCTTCCCACCATCAATCTGATGAAACACCTAATTCTCACAGTGCTGTCTAATGTCGATATATATTTACCTGTGCAGCATGGCCATATTTACTCTTATTATTATCTTCTTTGCTCCTCCTCTTATTGGGATGATGATGATGATGATTCTGTTGCTTTGTATGTACAGTGAGAGCTACAGTACCAGAGACAAATTTCATTTATGTATCTAATCATATTTAACCAATAAAGTATTCCATTAATGTGACATAACCCCACTTAACTTTAGGATCAACTATGCTTAGTTAGGTGCTGCCATCTTCTAGAATTGTAAAGTCTGAGTTGAACCTTTGTTGGAGACCCAGGGAGTTTGCCACTGCCACCTTCCTCTATGTTATCTTGACTATCTAGATTCCCAGTGGAGTCTATCTGTGTTTCTTAACCTTGGCAGCTTGAAGAAGTGTGAACATCAACTCCCCAAATTTCCCATCCCCAGAAGACCACAAATTTTCAAGTTGCCAAGATTGAGAAACACTGGTAATACTGGAATTCCATGATGGTCAAACCCAGATAAGATTGGCCTGATGAGACTGTGTCCTTCAAGTGCTGGACCTAATCTGGAGCTAAAATGACATTGCGGTTTATATTTTGAGGTTATTTTAATCCTCTTTGGATGGTAAGATGAAGAGAGCTGGTCAAGGACCAGAGCAACATACACAATGTAATAAATATATATTTTGGCAACATCCCTCCCATGGAGACCATAATCCATAGCTGTCACTTTGTGTACTGTTTAGTGGGTGATAAGCTTTATGAGCCACTGGCAGAATTTTATATCTTAAGAGTCCTGGCTTTTGAGGAGCAGCTTATCTCTGATGTTTTCTCTGTCAAGGTCAGGTGGTGCTTGGGGATGTTTGTGGTGCAGAAGCTTGGAATAAATATTGGGTGGTGATCATGTCTCAGGATGGACCATCTCGCTAATCGGCAATGTTGCAAGAGTGGGAAATGTTCCATGGATGAAATTGATCCTTCTTCACTTTGGCTTCCAAATCTCCCAATTCTGTCTGGTTTTCAACGTATTTTGAATGTCTGGAGAAACAAACACAGATGTTAGTAGCTGCGGTAGCTGCTGGACCAAAAAAAACAATTGGATAGCATTTTAGATTCTGAGCTGCCATGACCTCATTATAATCATCTTTCAAAAATATTGTTTTTAGATGGGAGGGGGGGAAAGGGCTTCTAAATTGTTTTTGGTTACCAACCACAAAAGGGACTTTCATAATATCCTGGCATAGCAGTGCAGTGATGAGAAAGGAGTCTATTTCTCACAGTTATTTCTGAATGTGTCTCTCTACATATATCACTTTCCAGAGCTAACTCACATGAGGAATGAAAGCAAATACAAAATGCAGAATTATAATTCAATAGACATAAAAAAATCCAAATGGAAAGCTAGACCCGAAGAGTAGAGAAAAACAAGGAAATCAGATATTCTGTTATCGCATGAGACTGGCCTGGGAAATGAGAAGACAACCTTGTCACCTTCTCAGATGTTGCTCCAGACCTCCTGAGAACTTGGCTCTGACCTTTCCAAGCTTAGAGAGAAAGAGAGAGAGAAAATTTGTTGTGGCAGAGTTGTCCTCAAGCTGTCGTCAGAAAAGTCAGGAGAGTAGCCAAGATGAAGCAATTGAAGCTTCATCACTTTTTATGTGCGTTGGTTGTGTGATGCACATAAAAAAAAATGGGTGGAACCTTGATCACACTCTTGTGAGCATCATCTTAACTTTCTCAACCTCATCCAGTGATGATACTTGTCCCAGGACAGTTTAACACACTTCATTTATCCCTCCCATTTAGGGTGGATTCTTGTATTTTCCTGGTAGTTGTTAAATAGAGCCACACTTCCTTTTCCTGCTGTACTTGTTGATGTATGTGTTAAATTTTCTTATTGCCGCTCTCAACTTTTCGCCCTAACCTTTTTTATTCTGCTGGCTTTCAACTTGTGCATGGCCTAGGAAAATAAAAGATAAAAAGAAACAGGACTGTTCTTCTTATTCCCCAATCTGGACAATTCCATATTTAGGTGTGAGGATTAGCTGCAGGCCACACCATCTGTTAGTAGGGGTCAAAAGAAGTAAGATGGCAGATTTGCCTCATAATTCACACCCTGCCCTCTTGACATATGTACAAAGGGTGGGGGAAGACTTGCATCATGGCACCACATTTGCCATACTGCATTTTTTTTTACCTCTGTGGGCATCAGTGGCTATGAGTGTTGGTATATGAGTCTTTGTACATATGAATGAATGAAATATCCCTGGTATTCAGGCTTGGTTTAGAGCAGGGATGTCAAACTCACGTTGTCATGGTGGCATCTCCTGATGTATCAGGACTTTTTTCCCCCTTCGCTAAACCATGCATGGGCATGGTCAGTGTGTGACACATCTGGCCCGCGGGCCGGGAGTTTGACAGCCCTGGTTTAGAGGAAGACATGATTGAATGCAGGGGTGGGATCCGACAGGGTTAACTACCGGTTCGGTGATTTACGATGTGCTTCCCTGCACGCTGCGCACAAGCCTGTAAATCGTCATCAGCATGCTGCGTGCAGAGAAGCAGCTTTTGAAAAAACCACTTTTTTCCTGCTTTTTTAACTGCAGCTGTGCCTCGCACAGCAGCTGAAGTTCAAAAAAATCAGGAAATAAAGATCAGGTAAGAGCCCGGGTGGGCGTGTGGGCAAAAACATCAGCAGACATAGAACCGGTTCTATATCTGCTGCTCTTCAGAGCTACCGGATCTACAGAGGTGGGCAGAACCTGTAGAAACCCACCCCTGATTGAATGGCCAGATCAGAAGTATATATAACAGGCCTGTGATAGAATGTAGTCTGGATTCCCAGGAGGGAGGGGCCATATTCCAGAGGAGAAAGAAGTTTGATTGGGAAAAAGAAGTTTAGGAGAGCTCCTCGCTAGAAGTTCGCAGAGTATATCTTTACCTGTGCAAGTAGTTGCTTTATGTATGGGCAAGATTTCTGTCTATAGTGAGGAACAATAAAAGAGACTGCTTAGAAGAAACTCAGCATGTCTTTCTTGGATTTTGGAGCCTGACATGACCAGCTAATGAGATGGTACATGGTTGAATCAGCAATTATCTTTAAATATATTTAATCCATTTTACTTAAGGGAATTGGCATGTTATCCTTAGTGTCCCTTTTTTAGATCCTGAAGAAGAAGAAAGATGATTTGCCATTAAGCAAGGAAAACCCAGTCTTCATTAAGAGAATATGCCACCATTCATATTAAATGTTGGATTTCTTCAGTTGCCAGAAGCAGAACAGTCATCAAAGAAACAGAGTGTGAGCTTTATTCACAGCCTTGACAATTGAAAGGGCCTCTCAAAATAAACCCAGACTGTTTTTGATTGATTTGACAACAATTTTTTTTTTAAATAAATTCCCCTCAAATAAGCGGACATCACAATAGACCAGTACATCTCTTTCCTTGCATTCTACATGGCTGATGTCCTTGAATGGCTTTGGATTTGCTAGACAGAAGGTGGCATTTGGTCAAGGGTGGGGAACAAGGATCCTTTATGACTTGTGGACTTCATCTCCCAGAATTCCTATGCTGGCTCAGGAATTCTGGGAGTTGAAGTCCACAAGTCATAAAAGGGCCATCGTTCCCCACCCCTGGGTTAAGTCATGGATAGAAGCAGAGAGAGAAACTGTGTACATGTTGTCACATGATCTTGGATTTTCCTTCTATTCATGTCTTCCTGTCTGCTGTTTTGAAGGCAGGAAAATTCCCCACTTGGAGAGACTATGCCCCTGTGACTCTAGACACACAGAAACAACATAGTGTGTGCTTCTTTGGTGCCTATACTATAGAGACATTCATACTAGCCTCATTTCACCAATACCATATAAATATTCAGGGTGCAACAAGTCAATTTTGTACCTCCCTGTTGCTTGCAGACACTAATCCTGCTACAACATACAATCATGCCAGGGTTTATGCAGCAGTGATTAAAATCTGCCAGATGATGACCTTTGCCTCAAACCAGCCTTAATGAGTATTTAATTTGCTTAGTTGAGAGTGTTTTGTGTTATGATAGATTTAGTTAGCCATACATTAACTCTTATGGGGGGTCTTTTTATATTTAACAGAATTAGAAGGGACCTTGGGGGTCTTCTAATCCAACACCCCTGGAATAGCAGGAGACCCTATTCCATTTCAGACAAATGACTGCCCAATATTTTCTTAAGAACCTCCAGTGTTGGAGCCACCATAACTTCTGAAGGGAAGCCATTCCACTGATTAATTATTCTCACTGTCAGGAAATTTGTCCTTAGTTTTAGGTTGGACCACTTCTTCATAAGTTTTCATCTGTTACTTCTGGTCCTGCCTTCAGATGCTTTGGAAAATAGGTTAACCTCCTCTTCTTTGTGACAGCCCCTTAAATATTGGAAGATTGCTATCATGTCACCCCAGTCATTAGCCATAGCATGTAGACTTATATACTGATTCACAGGGCTTTACAGCCCTCTTTAAGTGGTTTACAGAGTCAGCCTAAGGCTGAGTCAACCTTGAGTCTGGTGAAATTTGAACTGTCAAATTGCAGGCAGCCAGCGGGCAGCAGAAGTAGCCTGCAGTACTGCACTCTAACCACTGTGCCACCATGGCTGAGTTAGACTAGATATACCCAGTTCCTACAACCATTCTTCATATGTTTTGGCCTCCAGTCCCCTAATCGTCTTTGTTCTTCTCTGCACTCACTGCAACATCTTTTTATATTGTGGTGACCAAAACTGGATGCAGTATTCCAAATGTAGTCTTACCAAAGGATTATTCAGCAATACTACCACTTCACATAATCTAGATTCTTTCTCTTTGTTGATGAAACCTAAGACTCTCTTGTTTTGTTTTTTTTTGGCACCTGCAGCACACCGTTGGCTCATATTTCAGTGGTTGTCCACTTGGACTCCTAGATCTCTTTTTACAGTTTACTTATTTTTATTTATTTATTTACTTACTTAATATTTTTATCCCTTTTATCTTTTTAATATATATTTATTAATTTTTAAAAGGGTAAAAACCTTGTGCATTTTTTTTAATCGTTTTATATTTTATTTATTTTATTATTTTATAAATAGCAAGGAAACATACCTAATTCTCCTTCCTCCTCCTATTTCCCTTACAAAAACAGCCCTGTGATAAAATTTGGCCCAATGTGACCCAACCGCCTTTCATGCCTAAGGAGGAAATACAATTCAGTGTCTCCTGGTGATGCCTGAAAAATCTGAGTTTTAGTCCCATTTTAGGCATAAAAGCCAGGTTGGATCAATCAATTTCTCTTAGCCGAACCCACCTGACAGGGTTGTTGTTGTGGGGAAAATTGGAGGTGGAAGGAATATAAGGTATTTTCATCACTTTGACTTATCGTACTTTAAAAAATTATAAGGAAGGAATGTAAATAAATAAAATTTTAACATGTGCACAAATCCATCTGCAGTATTCTTCTCTCCTGATTCTCTTGTTCAAGCATGTTAGGCTATGAGGAAAGAGATCTTTTCTGAGATTCTGTAGAAAAGTTTCTGGAGATATCAAAGGCTGATCTAATAGTTAGTGATCGGACTTGGTGAGCAACTTGGTTGTACATTCTGGTAGCTCTCCTGATGAAATGTTCCAAAGGAGGAAAGACTTATCTACTCACATCTCTGTCCTCTTCTTGATTCCCAGACAGCTGTTCCCCCGGGGCTTGCCTGATGAATTCACTTTGATCATCACTCTACTCTTGAAGAAGCAGACCACCAAAGAGAACTGGTATCTCTTCCAGATCACTGACCCTCAGGGATACCCCCAGGTATAACCATC
This sequence comes from Notechis scutatus, assembly GCF_049901735.1. Classification (NCBI taxonomy): domain Eukaryota; kingdom Metazoa; phylum Chordata; class Lepidosauria; order Squamata; family Elapidae; genus Notechis; species Notechis scutatus. The sequence continues at coordinate 4,720,248 of NC_142016.1, forward strand.
TAACTTGGTCCAGTCTTTCCATTGCCTCTCTGATCTATTGTTTCCTGTTGTTTCCACCCTAGCTAACTCCAGTTAAACCCACTCCTTCCTTCCTTCCTTCCTTCCTTCCTTCCTTCCTTCCTTCCTTCCTTCCTTCCTTCCTTCCTTCCTTCCTTCCTTCCTTCCTTCCTTCCCACAATTAGCTCAGCCAAGAATTGATCTGCTTTGTACCTTGCCCTTTCAGCTAATGGTGCCACTGGTATTGTACTTGCCCATATGAACATAGAGTCAACTCTAAACTCAAGTTAATAGGATATGATTGCTGTGTTCATTCCATGTGCAATGGACCCAGAAAGAAAAGTTGTCACTGAGTGTGGTGACCCTGTTCACATTACACACTAAAGCAATGGCTGAGTTCCCACAGATGCTGATACACAAATTGCGGAGTCCGCCACAGCCTGCTCCATCAAACTGAGAGGTGGAGCAATGTTCTGTCTTGACCTTAGCAGGATGGAGAATTCTCCAATTATGTGATGCAGAAGGAATATTCTCTGTGTGGGGTGGAGAACTTAGCCAAGCTTGCTGTCTTGCAAATCAGTTAAGCTTCAGGTAACTTTCAAATGTGTCATGCATCTATGTCCCAAAAGTGCTTTTTCAAGAGGCAGCAAGAAAGTCCAGTTGCCTCTTGAAAAAGCACCTTTGGGACAACCATGACCTGGATGACTGAGTATCTCCATAGACTGTCAGGCATCAAGTAACCTTTTCAGAATTTTGTGAGGCAGGTTGAACACTAAGTTATGCATTAACATGCATTACATTAAGGGAAATGCATATATAAAGGAAAAGAGCCACTAAGCATGCATATATTAAAGGAAATTCACATAAATCATATTCATTTTTACATAGGTTAAAAATGATGCAAAAACAGACCAGTCATCTATTCTGACCTGTTATTACTATATATTTATGAATAGATATATAACATTTAGACAGATTAAACCAACTTAATTTGAAAGAAAAGTGTTCAAAAAAGAACCTGATAAAATTCATCCCAATAATATCATCGGAACAAAACTCTCCCCGTGTTTCTAAGGATTTTTATTATTACTTAAGATCTCATTTTTATTATAATTTAAGGTTCATTTCTTTAACAGCAAAATATCACTAGAGATAGTCCTTTGAGTTACAACCATAATGGAACTTGGCTACTACAGTTGTAAGTCGTAACTATTGTAATACAAAAAAGTCATGTGACCAACATGATTTTATGACTTTTTTGTGATGGTTGTGAAGCAAATGCAGTGGTCATAAAATGTTTGTCATGGTGATGGGCGTGGATTTGCTGAAAGTGCCTGTTTTTGGCAAAACAGTTATAAAACATGATAACATGGGATGATGCAAATGGCTATGAATGCAGCCATATTGCAGAATGGAATGGGAATGGGCATTAGAATAGAATAGAATAGAATAGAATAGAATAGAATAGAATAGAATAGAATAGAATAGAATAGAATAGAATAGAATAGAATAGAATAGAATAGAATATAGAGGAAAGAATAGAATAGAATAGAATAGAATAGAATATAGAGGAAAGAATAGAATAGAATAGAATAGAATAGAATAGAATAGAATAGAATAGAATAGAATAGAATATAGAGGAAAGAATAGAATAGAATAGAATAGAATAGAATAGAATAGAATAGAATAGAATAGAATAGAATAGAATAGAATAGAATAGAATAGAATAGAATATAGAGGAAAGAATAGAATAGAATAGAATAGAATAGAATAGAATAGAATAGAATAGAATAGAATATAGAGGAAAGAATAGAATAGAATAGAATAGAATAGAATAGAATAGAATAGAATAGAATAGAATGGACCTTGGAAGTCTTCTAATCCAGCCCCCTGCTCAAGTAGCCAAAGGGCAGGGGGGATGGCAACCACTGGAATTTAGGATTAGGTCATAAACCTCCTTTTTCAGCTAAGTGAAAACTCTGAACGATCGCTAAGTGATTGGTCATAAGTCACTCTCACTGCCTCATGGTTAAAATTCAGGCACCTGGAATGTATTTACAATGGTTGCAGGAAGGATGGTTCCTCGCACTTACAATCATCACAGCTTCATAGGATCAAAATGCAGCACTTGACATGTACAGATAGATTCAACATCCTGGGGTCATGTAATGACCATTTGCAACCTTTGCGGCTGGATTTGCTTAACAACGGCAGTGATTCATTTCACAATCATGGCAAAAAAGGTAATAAAAGTTGGTACAACTCATTTAACAACTGGCTTGTTTAGTAATGGAATATCTGGTCCCAATTGAGATGATAAGTTGAAGAGCCCCTGCAAAGCTTTCTGATTTATCAGCTCTCATAAATTTTTGTCCCTTTCTCTCCACTAAGAGGTCAGCCTTTGCCTTCCTGATTTCGTCCTCCCCTTTCTGCCTCTCTCTCTTTAGAACATCCTTCTATTCAACACCCTCTCTTCTTCCTTCTACCTTTTCAGCTCTCCCTGGGGATCAACAGCAAAGAGCGGAGTCTGGAGTTCCAGGCCAAGGACCGTCATGGGGAGGCAATTGGCGTAGTCTTTGCTGGCAAAGGCATCACCTCCTTTTTTGACTTGAAGTGGCACAAAATGGTAGTCAGCATTCAAAGCCAGGTGATCTCGGTCCATGTTGACTGCAATTACATCTCATCTAAGCCTCTGCAGCTGCGCCATCGGTTGGTCAGTGAAGGCAATGCGTTCGTGGGACTGGAGGCAGTGCATGGGACTCCAGTGATGGTGAGTCACAGCGGCAGCAGTGGTGGTGGTGGGCACACGTGAACCTCCTGTAGCTAGGAGATACATCTCCAACTTGAGCTGACCACAGTTTTCTCCAAACTGGGCAAGATATTTTGCTTCCCCTCCAAGAGAGAGGACAACTTGCTGCCACAGGCTTCAATGTAGCTTCTCTGGTGCTAATGCTTAGCTTAAAGAAATTGAGCCAAAACAATTGGAGAGATTCAAATTGGTTTTCTTTATTTGCTAACAGAAATACAGTAATCATTAGGCTCCTAGCCAGCAAGAGCTAAGAGCCCAGAATGCTAGAGTACTCAAGTCATATAAAGTGACAGAGTAATTGAATAATTAGTTTACAACTACAGATAAAAGACACAGAGGACTGAAAGAAGCTGGGGTCATCTAGTTTTATTTTTTTGACGGACCAATATTAGCTTTACAAAGATATAAACTCTACAGTTGTTGAAACATTGTTTATACAGGTAGTCCTGAACTCACAAAGTTTAGCAGATGTTCAGAATTACTACGGCACTGGAAAACAGTGACTTTTGAAGAGTTCTCACTCTTACAACTTTTCGTAGCATCTCCACAGCCACATGATCAAAATTTGGGTGGTTGGCATATAATTATGATGTTTTCAGCATCCTGGACCATTTGCAAACTTCCCGGCTGGCTTCTGGGAAGCTGGCTTTGCTTAACACTCACATGATTCACTTAATAGCTGCAGTAAGTTGTTTAGCAATCATGGCAAAAAAAGTCATAAAATTAAGCAAGTCTCATTTAACAACCATCTTGCTTAACAATGGAAATTCTGGTCCCAATTGTGGTTGTATCCCCTCTGAAACAGTTGTCAAGAATACTTGATCCAGAGATTTGCAAAATATTCCAATTTCCTTGAATAATTCTCCCCTTTTGTAAGAGAGGAAAAAATCTTCCAAAACTTTTTGCGACTTCCCCAAAATCCTTAGAAAGTCTCAGGAAAGATAGCATCTGCTGAGAAATGTCCTTTTAAGCTCTGGATTTCTCTGGGCATTTCTCAAACCTGAGGTGGCAGCTCCAAATCTGCTCCAGTTTTTTTTTTTTTTTTTAATGATGCATGAAATGTGGTGGCAACTTTTCTTGGTGCAGGATCATTTTCAAAAGGAATGTAGCTCTAGAGAATGTGAGTCAGTGTGAAGCCCTCAGCTACTGCAGCAGTAACAGAGCCAGCTCTCTTCGAGCAAGAGACAGAGCTGCGAGGCATCAGTCCTGCTGTTTTTGGATTGGTTTTGTGTGCTGTGATATACTAACACACTTTAGATTCTTGTTGCTCTGTCATCCTTCCTTGGATATTTGATACCCTATGCAAATGTTGATAAAGCACGCAAAGCATAATCAGAATCTCTTACCTGTTAAGGAAGTGGGTTCATACCATAATGCCGAACTTCAGGACTTTGTCCCCACCTACAAAGAGAATGGAAGAATACCACAGTGGTAGCTAAAACTGAAATGAGATTTCCCCCTCCCCCGCTCTCAGTTCCAAAGTTTCTTTTCCTGAATGAATCTGAGCACAATGAATTGAAAGAGAAGCCAGACTTGCTCTTAAACAAATCGTACAGCAGTAATAACCAATGAAGAAAGAGTAGCTCATAGAAAGACTTTGCACTTTTATAATGTTCTTAAGTGTCAAACATACATTGAAACCCACCATAATGAGATGAATAAGGCACACTTGGGATATCCCTCCCCACAATATCTTGCATTTCTCTAGGTCAATGTTTCTCAATCTCAGGAGCTTAAAGAAATATGGACTTTGGGTCCCAGAATTCCCCAGACAGCACCTGGTTGAGAAATACTGCTCCAAGATTTGCAACTTTCAGAATTTCCAGCTGGTACGGACAAGGGCTGTGTTGACTGGGAATGCTTTGGTAGTTCCTTTACATCTGAAATTGACCAGCTGAAGGAAGCTGTCCAGCATTTCAGAATTTTATTTGGAACATTAATCCATCTAGTCTAGCAGTTGGCCAGACTTCTTGCAACTAAGCAGGTATCCTTTATCATAACTGATTTATTTTTACTTTACTATCATATCAACTATGTGCTGTTGAGCTGGGTTTGATCGCTGGTGATTGTGAATGCCCAACATCTCAACCTGTCTCCAGTGACGACCAGTAGATTTGGACATTCCTGTAACTTTCTTGATTCTATCCATCCACCTATTCCTACCTCTTCATTATTTTATTTACTCTCGCCAAGACATTTCCTTTTCCTAGTTGGTTGTCTTCTTGCATCACACGCTCAAATATTTGAGTTTCTGCTTCTTGATCATCCCTTTCCAGGCACCATCAGCTTTACTGAGTCCAGAACTGATTGGTTCTTGTATTTTATGTTACTATTAATAATTGATTTCCTAAGTCATAATTTGATGGTATTTAATACCATCATTTAATATACTCTCTATACATTTCCCTTCTCATTCTTATCAGTCTGTGTCTTCCTCAATCTTGGATCATCCACCAGAGGCATGGGAGTTTGAGGGTTCTGCACAGAAACTTAGCTGTTCCTAGTATTGCACTTTTCTGGAAGAGAGAGCTCTGATGTTCTTCCTGGGACCTATTGGAACCACTCTCCCAGCTATGCAGTCACAGCCCCAAGTGCTCCTACTACCTGTAGGACTACTTGGACTTCACTTTCCACATCTTATCCAGTTCATCATTCAGGCCCCGGTACTTCTCCAGAGTCTCATACACCTTCTTCCTAATGTTGCTGCTGCTTGGCATATCCATCACCATTTCTGTCTTCTGATCCTCTTCTGCTACCACAATATCTGGTGGATTGACTGGTACCTAGCTGTCCTTTTGTTCTGAAGTCCCACAAGACACAAGTCTTGTTAGTTTCCATAATCTTCTGTGGAATGTCTCATCTAGAATTGGGAGGCTCTAGAGTCTAGACCATACTATACAGTAGGTAGTCCTCAACTTATAATGTACTGCATCCAGTTTTGGTCACCACACTATAAAAAAGATGTTAAGACTCTAGAAAAAGTGCAGAGACGAGCAACTAAGAGTGCAGAGAAAATGCAGAGAAGAGTAAGAGAAAAGTGCAGAGAAGAGCAACTAAAACCAATTAGGGGACTGGAGACTAAAGTGTTCCAATACTTGAGGGGCTGCCCCAGAGAGGATGGGGTCAAGCTATTTTCTAAAGCACCCGAAGGCCAGACAAGGAATAATGGATGGAAACTTAACAAGGAGACATTCAACCTGGAAGTAAGGAGAAATTTTCTGACAGTGAGAACAATCAACCAATGGAACAGAAGTTGCCCTAGGAAGTTGTGAGAGTGTCATCACTGGAGGCTTTCAAGAAGAGATTGGACTGCCATTTGTCAGAAATGGTGTAGGGTCTCCTGCTTGGGTGGGAGGTAGATGACTAGATGACTTACAAGGTCCCTTCCAACACTGTTAATCTGTCTGTTAAATCTGTTACAACCACAATTGAGCCCAAAATTTGTTGTTAAGTGAGAAATTTGTTAAGTGAGTCGGCTCCATTTTTACGATTTTTCTTGCCTCATTTGTTAAAGTGAATCACTGCAGTTCTTAAATTAGTTACATGGTTGTTAAGTGAATCTTGATTCCCCATTGACTTTGCTTGTCAGAAGATCGCAAAAGGGGATCACATGATCCCAGGACACGGCAACCGTTATAAATGTGAGACAGTTGTCAATCATCCAAATGTAAATCACTTGATCATGGGGATGCTGCAAAGTTCATAAGTGTGAAAAATGGTCATGTCACTTTTTTCAGTACCATTATAACTTTGAATGGTCACTAAATGAAATGTTGAAAGTTGAGTATTCTCTGTACATATACAATATAAGCAGAAACCATGGACAAGTCCAAGACAGAGCTGAGTGGAAGTAGGATCTTAAATACTTTGAATGGTAGGCGTCAGACATCTGTGAGAGCTAAATTTCATCAGGAATTGCCATCAGATTTTGCTGAATGTTTTAGAGAAATTTGGAGGTTTCTGTGCAGTGTGAGCTTCCCAAAGTGCAGACTAGCAATGTTGTTCTTTTGAGGTTGTTGTAGAATCTTGCTTCAGCAGAAGGTTAGGTGAATCTATTTTGTTTCCCGGAGGAAAACAAAGTCCAAGAGGAATTTCAAGAAAAACTAAAACTGCTAAAATAATACTGATTAAATTCCTTCTATGACAATTCAAGCATTGCTAAAATGCACAAAACAGTAAAAAGGGATAAAATAACTGCAGGGAGTTGATCCAAAGCTGCAGAAAAATTGAAAGAGTAAGGCAAGGGAATCTGCATAATTATAAAGAAAAAGCAAATCCATTCGCACTAACTGTGTGGTTCCAGGAAGCGACTGTGAAAGCATTTGAGCTGATCATCCAATGCATAATTAATAAGAAACTAAGCTATTTTGATGAGAGTGCATCCTGAGATAAATCAAGCAGCTTTCAGAAACCATGTTCTAGGCCAGGCCTCTGATTTGGCACTATTGTACACATCCTCTTTCTGTTAAGGCACCAGGCTAGTACAGAATAATAAAAACAAGGACAAATAGGCTGAAAAACAGCTTCTATCCCAGGGCAGTAGTTCTTTTGAATTCTGCTGTATAGTGCAGTGTTGGTGTGATGTCAGGGGTTTCCAGTTCAACGTGTGAAGGGTAAAGGATGTGTGTTTGTGTTTATTTTCATGGTCATGGTCATGATGTGCACTGAAGATGGTGTTTGATTTTGTTGTATGAGGTGCAATGACAATAAAGTAAACTAAACTAAACTAGAAAGTAGCTGAGTGTGAGTTCTATATAAAAATTTGCATCAGACTAATTAGCAGAGGATAAAAGTATACTTACTACAGTATTAACAGCATAGCCTCAAAATTAATTGTGTGAATAATTAATTATTCTAATAATTAATTGAAACTCCTGCCTTGGGCAGAGGGTTGGACTAAAAGACCTTCAAGATCCCTTCCAGTGCTATGATTCTATATAATTTTTCAAATAGATAATTATGTGATAAATTGGTAACTCCAAAACATTTGAGGATAATATTCGAAGGACATTTCCTTGTCTCTTCATCCAAAAGTACCTAACCCTGATTTAAATATTGGTGAACAATATATTTCAAACTCCACTCTTACAAAGAAGATTTCTCCTTCTAGGATTGTATGATCATACCTTCAGCCATGTCCCCAAACCAAAAAGTTCTTGATATTTTAAGAGATTCCAAATATTAGGTATACAGCCAAAAAGAACATACACAACCTTTCTTTCTATCCTGCAGCTTCTGTTAGGAGGGTTGATCCAAATCTGGGGGTGGCTCACCCAAAGGGTCTATAATTAATTTTGATGGTGGTCAACTGGGCAGGAGGTCACAAATCCTGGCTAGTGAACTCTGATGCATGATGGATAATTTCATGGTAATCTTCCCTTACCTGATGTCACTGCTTCCTGTTGAGTGTACAAGTGCAACATCCTCTAGAGAATTCACAAGGCATCCTGTAGAAGAAGCCTACTACAAATGGCAGCTGAAGAACCATAGTACCAACATTGTGTAGAGAAACAGTAGAAATACAGGCCTGTGGAAAAGCAAGTGTCAAAGATGAGGAAAGTAGGGACAAGAGATTTAGTGTAATGGTTATTTTGGAGACCTATAAAGGCAATCAGATGCACACCCCCATGTTAACAATGAAAGATCTACCACTTCCCTGGTTCCTAGAAAAACCTAAAGAAAATGAAGACATTTCTACCCTCAAGAAAATGTGTTGGTTGTAGAAGGGCAATAGTTCAGTTGCCAGAATTCCTTCAGTCCCAATCCTTTCATCCCAGTAAATCTTGCTAAAAAGATTCAGTAGGATCATGCTGGGAGAAGACTTACTTTCGATTTTAGGCAGATCCTGAAAAGCCCAAGAACCTATCTGAAAGCAGCATGTAGTCCTGGCTTGTGGCGATGGCTGGGAGAGAAGAAAGTGATGGTGAATACGATGCTGTCATTTGGCAGGCTGGTCCAGAAATCCCCTTGCCAGAACTTGTGCAGCTTATAAGATGAGTGAAGTCATGGGGGGGGGGTGTCATGACTCATAGGCTGCTGGTCTATATGAGACCACGCCTGATATCTAGGCAGCTTCCAAAGACTCAAGCGCTGAAAGAAACTAGAGATAACAAACAACCAGGAGAAATAGGCCTGTTTTGTTCTTTCACTTTGAATCAGGGCCATGTTCCTTCCCCAGAGAGTCAAAAGGAAGGGATTTTGAGATCTGAGGGAACAATGAACATATTTTTCATCCTAATCAGTGCTCTTCCTCGGATTCAAATTAGAGTCAATATTTCAAGACATCTGAGATTAGTTGCTAGTCCTGAGATTGAAGCCATTGGCCCGATGCCATGTCTGCAGCCCACAAAACCTAGGATTCAGGATTAAAAATTTGCTCTCAGCAATTCTATCCAAAGATGGTGTGAAGTGCTGAGAAACCTGTGGTGCAAGAGCCGCTTGAGAAACCCAACATTTCTCACATGCTCAGTGATGAAAGGTGGCTCAGGATTCTTCTCCAAGACCTGAAAGATGGAAGCTTTCTTCCTGGGATTTTTGATTTTGATCCAAAAGCATCTTGTTTATATTTCCTAGTTTGACATTCAGCAGCTGCACATCTACTGTGACCCAGCCATGGCAATGCATGAGGGATGTTGCGAGATCTCCGACAATGGGGTGAGTAAATGTTAAGGCTTTGTAAAAAAAATGACACTTTTAATTATGGATGACTGGGAGGGGTGTGGAATGTTCTTGCCTTTTTCCATGTTACCCTAGAATCATCAGATGCTTATCTGCAAACATAAATGGGCAATCTTCCTAGAGTATTGTGTCTGGGTGTGCAAATATATCTACACACACACCCAAAAGTGTCTGAATGATTTGTCTAGGTTACATATCTATTTTGCAGATTAGCAGCATGCTTTTATTCAACGACTCGGCATGGGGTTAGTTTTCCTGTAACTACTAGGTGCATGGGACCAGCAGTGGAAGAGATATGACTTGACCTCTGGGCTTCTATACTAGATGCTTCTAGTAGATTAACATGGGAGATTGAATGCTGACCAGATTACCTTCATCTAGCAAGGCTGTTCTCCAATTCTCTTATTCTCAATTTAATGTACAGATAGTCCTCGACTTATGATCATGATTGAGTCCAAAATTTATGTTATTAAGTGAGACATTTGTTAAGTGAGTTTTGCCCCCATTTTATGACTTTTCTTGCCACAGTTGTTAAGTGAATCATTGCAGTTGCTAAATGAGTAATAGGGTTGTTAAATGAATCTGGCTTTCCTGTTGACGTTGCTTGTTAGAAGGTTGCAAAAAGCAATCAATCACATGACTCTGAGACAATGCAACCGTCATAAATAGGAGACTGTTGTCAAGTGTCTAAATTTTGATCATGTGACCATGGGGATGTTGCAATAGTCATATGAACACTGGTCATAAGTCACTTTTTCAGTGCTATTGTAACTTCAAACAGTCACTAAACGAATTGTTGTAAGTCGAAGGCTACCTATACAACCATGAATTTCAATTAAATGGGGATCTGAATTCATGGGCACACCATTGTATTCACTGTGAATTTTAATGTGGACCGATTTGTATTTTGAACTGCTGCCACTTTCAAAGTAGATCTCTGGATATTGACAAAACTGTTATTGGTCTTAGAGATGAATCAGAAGTAAGCACTAGTGAGCTTTGTCTATAAGTAGAAAATCAAGACACTCATGGCAGTTCTAATCATCTTTATCCTTAAAATTTGTCATCAGTTTCTACCCATCGGTAGCTGGGCTCATCTGTCATATGGCTGCACCATAACAGGGTTTGTTTTCTCTTTGATGGCTAAGAGTTATTAATAAACCAGACAATTCTGCCTTTTTAAAAGTGTTGCAAATTAAAAATCCTGAATCCCAAAAATGTAGCCTCTCGTTTCCAAACCCACTAGGAACATACCAACTTACAAATACTTTCCATCTCTGTATTATTTTGATTCTTGATTCCATTTCAACAGTGTTTTCCAGAAGCCTCCAAAACACGTCGGGATGTAGAAGTTATGGAGAACAATGAATTAATTGAGATCAATCCCCAAACAGAAGGCAAAGTTTACACACGCTGTTTCTGCCTAGAAGAACCTCAAAGCAAGCAGGTTTGTCTTTACAAGCTACTCCTCTTCTAAGTGTTTTGATTTTGCCTCAGGCCCACTTGCATGGATGAACTGACTTTTATTCTTGGGGTTTATGCTTTTATGGATCCTTCTGTGCTGTGCCTCAAGGTGGCAGTTATGAATATTTTGAATTAAAATTGGCAAGAGAACAAAGAACCATGGAAGCCTTAAATCTTACCTCTGCCATGAAACCAAGACAGATGATGATATAAACAGAACTACTTTACATTGGAGACTACAGCATAAAATGGGAGTGAGCGAACTCATGCTCAAACTCCCACAATTCTGCTTAAGCATGTGACTAAGGGCCTCTGGTTTTCTTTTAAATGAAACTTGCCAAAAGCTAACAAGAGGTTGATTGTGAAATGTGTCCTCTGCTTTCACAGAAGTTGGCTGGTTTTGAATTAGATGGATAAATAGATATAGTGGTACCTCAATATGCATTGTTAATTGATTCCAAGAGGTGCAAGGAGTATTAAAAATAACAAATGCCAAACAAACCACATGACTTATCACACAACCCTTTTGTTTTTGGCTGGGAAGGACTTCCTGTCTGTCAATAACCTTCCCAGCATGGCCAACTTCCTGTCTGTTCTTTGTCTCCCATTTCCTACTGCAGTACATTTACCAAACAAACAATGAGTACCAGGACAACATTTTTGTATTACAATGCAGTGTGTATCAAATTCAGCAGGTTTTGTGATAGTGGTGTACTGAGGTACTACTGTAAGTAGATTCCCACCACATGTATGAAATTGCTGATATGGTGTTCACTAACCAGAAAGCTTCTGAGCCTGGCACAAAGTCCACAAACTGGGCTCCTGTAGTGGTCCATGGGAATGACTTTGGAAGACAGGGAGGGAGTGGGAGAGATACAGACTGAGGAATATCTCCAAAATATATCTCAGCCCGCAGAAGGAAGGAGGTATTTCAGAAGCGACCTTCTCTGGTTTTATGGAGAATGAAAAGAAAGGAAAGGGGGAAGACTTTTAGATTTGCAAGATCTCTTAATGTAACTTTATAGTAAAGAGAGAGCTGGCATTCCTGGTTGGGCTTCCTACCTCACAAGGTGAACAGGTCTGCTTGCTCACTGGGGGGGAATTCGAAATCCTTCAAGTGGTCAGGGTTGAGGAACACTGTCCTGACAGCTGCTATATAAAAGCCATGTTGAGGTCCATGGTTTGTTCTTGTGGACATCCAGAGCCTTTGATTTGTGCACAGCAGAATGGGGTTTTTTTGGGGGGAGGGAATGTCTGTGCACAGAGAGCCAAGATGTCGCTTTGATTTATTTTGACAGTCATGAGGTTAAATCAGACCGAATTATACTGTATGGGAAACATTTGGTTATTTTGGCCTGACCAGCCCTGCTTTTCTATTCTCTAAATACTCAGCGTCTGCAGTATGATGGAAGCACTCTGTGGAACTAAAGTGTCCCCTTTTTTTCCTCAGCCTCATCTTCTCCGTGATTTTTACAATTAAACATGAAGTATGTTCTATTTCCCTTTGAAATTGCTTTCCATACATTTTAAAAGGCCCAGGGGCATCATAATGGTTCCAGTATTTAAAAAGGGAAAGGCAACAGGGCAATTTTGTGGCTGTTGGAGAGCTACGAAGGGTGGAGTGCTGTTGCAAGATAAACAAAGGCAGGATTGTGGGGTCCTTGGTGTTCTCTGAGCTTGGTTGTTTTCTTGCAGATGTTTCATTGCCAAACATGGAAGCATCAGCAACACGAGTCCTGGTGGCATAATAGTTAGAATGCACTATTGCAGGCTAACTCTGCCCACAGTCTGGAGTTCGATCCAGTCTTCCGGCCTTTCTAGGTTGGTAAAATGAGGACCCAGATTGTTGGGAGTATGATGCTGAATTGTAAAACTACTCAGAGAGTACTGAGAACACACTACAGGTAGCCTTTGACTTACGACCACAATTGAGCCCAAAATTTCTGACATTTGTTAAGTGAGTTTTGCTCCATTTTATGACCTTTCTTGCAACAGTTGTTAAGTGAATTGCTGCAGTTGATAAATTAGTAACCTAGCTGTTAAGTGAATCTGGCTTCCTGTGAGGTATACAGAGTTTGTGGGTCACTGTATGTTCTCCCCTTACTAGAGAGATTGCCAGGGAGGGCAGACAGTTCTTATGTAGGCTTTTTCCTCCAGGACTCAAACCCGGCTATTACGCGTGCAGTGGCAAAATTCTGTGTTGCTGCAATGTCTACAAGAAAAAAAATTGGTGACAGAATTATAGCTGTCAATTTGTGCCAATTTTTGGAGATAGAACAATCTTTGGAAAATGGTATTCACACACACACTTATTGGCTCTCCACTCATATAAACCAGGGAGTGACCCTAACTGCTTGAGAACATGTATTTTCTTAACAGGGACGTTTTTATTCACTATTAATGTATTTTTTTATACGGTATATTGTAAATAGTGATGTTTATTGCTGGTTTAAGACCGTAATAAAGTTATATTCTGTTCTATTCTGGCTTCCCCATTGACTTTGCTTGTTAGAAGGTTGCAAAACCTTCAGATGACCATGGGACACAGCAATGGTCATAAGTATGAAACAGTTGCTAAGCATATGAATTTTGATCACATGTTCATGAGAAAGCTGCAAAGGTTGTAACTGTGAAAAACAGTCACAAGTCACTTTTTTCAGTGCTGTTGTAACTTTGGATGGTCACTAAATGAACTGTTGTAAAAGTGAGGACTACCTGTATATGGTGTTATATAAGTGCTATTCGTTTTGCTATCATTGGTACTTGGTAATTCCTTGATAAGTGTTCTTTAGTGTTAGCTTGTTTGTCTGAGTTGGTAGTTCCTTGACTGGAGTAATGAAATATCTTTAAACAAACATCCCAGCTCAGCAAACCTCAAAGACCTCACAATTCAACCCTGAGCTACAAATATTGTCTTCTAAAGGCAGGATTTCCTGGGTTCAGAGAAGTTCACAAGTTATGACTTTTTTAAAAAAAAAATGAAGATAGTGGCTTTGAGGCCATTGCCCATTAAAAACCAGGCAAAGTTTTAACTGTATTCTTGTTACATTTTCATCCACCCAAGGACCTAGGATAGGCAGGTGATGTTGTTTGATGGCGTTAAGGGTATTGTCACTGAATGTAAGCCGTACCAAGTAAAACAGCCTTTTGGAATTGGCTGCTATTGTTATTGTTGTTTATAAAATTGATATACAGTACTGTCAATCTCACTGATATGGTGAATCTGAGAAGCTTACAAATGTTAAAAAGATAAATATAAAACAATTTAAAATTAAACTGAAATTGAATGTAAAGATTCAGTGTAAATTTCAGATTACTATGATTTCCCAGAGGGGTGAAATTTGGGCTTTGGCTGAAAGGCATTCTAGAGCTGTCTAAATTCAAGATTTATCTAAATCAGAGGCCCTGTGCCCAGTTACCAAAGACTGGGGTTAACTTTGCATCAAATAAATTGGACAATGTCCCTTTAATTGCATCACCTCTGATTGGACAGGATCACTAATTCATATCACTTTGGGGACAGGAAAAAAAAGGGCTCTTCTTTCCCCAGAGATTCAAGAACACTTATGGAACCTTAATTACAAAATTATTTCATTAGTTTGTCTAGCTCAGGGGTCCCCAACCACTGGGCCCTGGACCGGTACCGGTCCGTGGATCATTTTCTACTGGGCCGCCGGTTTGCTGGGTGCTGCCATCTTGTTTCGACGAGAAAGTGCTTCCGGTGAGTTTTTCTGGTTGGAAAGCGGCGTTTGGGTCCTGAAGGAATCCTCGCACCTTAGTTTCATCGAAGGGGGGGGGGCGGCTTCGAACGAAGAGCCATCCCGATGGCGGAGGAGATTAAGAAAGCACAAAAAAGCACAAAAAAGGTACAAAGGAGGAGTTGAAGGTGGCAGGGAGAAGCAGGGGATGGCTGGCTGGCCGGTCGCTCGGCTCGCCTTGCCTTGTCATGCGTGCTGATGCCGGTACTGGGCCGCGGATCATTTTGTGATGCCGGTACCGGGCCGTGGCACAAAAAAGGTTGGGGGCCACTGGTCTAGCTGACATCTCTCAGTTGAAGAGGATCCACAAAAGCCCGTGTGATAATAAAAATAGTCTTAAAAGCAGGGTTTCTCAAGCTGAGCAACATTAAGAGGTTTGGATTTCATGTTGGCTGAGGAATTCTGGAAGTTGTATCTGCAGCAAAGCCCATGACCTGAGCCCCACAACAGCTGCTGCTACTTCCACCTTGGGATTAGAGAAAAGAAGGCCTGGGGTCACATGATAGTAATCTTCCAGTATTTGAGGGGCTGCCACAAAGAAGAGGGGGTCAACCTATTTTCCAAAGCACCACACAAGAAACAACGGATGGCAACTAATCAAGGAGAGATGCAACCCGGAATTAAGGAGAAACTTCCCAAGAGTGAGGATAATTAACCAGTGGAACAGCTGGCCTTCATAGGTTGGGGGTGCTTCATCACTGGAGGTTTGAAGAAAAGACTGGACAACCATTTGTCTGAAATGGTAGAGGATCTCCTGCTTGAGCAGGGGGTTGGACTAGAAGACCTCCAGGGTCCCTTCCAGCTGGATTAGACATCTCAACCTCAAGCTGAGGTTGAGAAACACTGCTTGAAAAGTGACACAAAACTCTTGGTTGGTTTTGCATTGAGAGACTCCCATGGCCACCTCCTAAGAAAACAAGGAGAGTTATACTCTGGAGGTGTCCTGGCAAACACCCTACTGGAGAAACAATAAACATTTGCAGCGGGAGGCCAGTGCGTCATGAAAACAACTTGTTTTGATTCAAAAATCTGAAACTGGTATATATTTGGCATAAGTTTAACCCACTGCTGGGTACATTTTGACTTAATGGCTCTTTTGATAGAAATCTCATTTTCAGCTCCCCCAGCAGTTGGGTAAATAGGCTAATAGGGAGAAAGAGCACAGTGGAATTAAATCACACTCAGCTATGTGATTTTGTGGGGAGAACATTTGCGACCAATTTGGAGATTTAATTGTTATATGTTGCTGTCAAATCTGACAGGGAAAAAATGTGCATTTTTTTTTTTTAAAAAAAGGGATGGAATGTAAGGAATTGGAAACGGGGTAGAGCAAGGAATGTCATTTCAAACCCAGCAGTCTGAGAGCCTAATTCCACTAATATGACAGATGAAGGAAAGCTACCCAGTTGAAAGAACAGATTAAAAACAGCAACGTAATAGATGGATCTATTGCACTCACCGCATTTAATATCTCAGCATGCCACGCAGTTGCTGGAGGCAATGGGGTCATTTCATGGCAACTTCACTTTCTGGCCAGCCTTTTTGGGAAGTCTACCTCCCATTAATAGGACTAAAAACCATGAAAGGAGAACAGATCTTGGGGTGGGGGGAAAATAATGGAGGTTGCCATGTTAGTTTGTGCTCCGTACAGGTAGCCCTCAACTTATGACCACACCTGAGCCCAAAATTTTCTGTTACCAAGTGAGACAATTGTTATATGAATTTTGTCCCACTTTGTGACCTTCTTGCTACAGTTTAAATGAATCACTGCAATTGCTAAGTTAGTAGCAATAGCAACTTAGATTGATATACCGTTTCACAGTGCTTTACCGCCCTCTCTAAGCAGTTTACAGAGTCAGTATTTTGCCGCCCCCCCCCCAACAATCTGGATCCTCATTTTACCAACCTTGAAAGGAAGGAAGGAAGGCTGAGTCACACTTGAGCCCCATCAGGATTGAACTCTGGAGCTGTGGACAGAGTTTGCCTGCAATATTGCATTCTAACCTCGGTGCCATCAGGGTTCCGTTCTTAAGTGAATCAGGCTTACCAAATTGACTTTGCTTGTCAGAAGGTCGCAAAAGGGGATGGCCCTGGAACCCTGCAACCATCATAAATATGAACCAGTTGCCAAGCACCTGGATTTTGACCATGTGACCATGAGGATGCTGCAACAGATGTAACTGTGAAAAATGGACATACATCACTTTTTTCGGTGCTGGTGTAATGAACTGTTGTAAGTCAAGGACTAGCTGTATGCAGAGCCCATGCTAAAGAATGTTTCACCTTTGTAAATGATATGGTGAATCCATGCTTTCTACTGAAGGTTGAAAAAGAATGCCAAGATTTGCTTCAGAAGATAGGGTTTGCCATCCACTTCTGTTGACTAGCCCATTAACTTCAATGGGGCAGAATCAATGGAAGAAATAAAATGCCTATTCTACCATTTTGCTTCCGGAGGCAGAAATGTGTATGGGCAGGATGTAGGGGAAGCAATTGACAAAAGCAACCTGATGCCAAGGCAATGCAAATGTTTCCACTGTTGTGCTTTAGTTGCAGCATCACATGGAGTACAAAAAGGAAGAGCTTTGGGGATCTTTCTGAGCTTGGTTGTTTTCTTGCAGATATTTTATTACCAAACTCGGTAATATCATCAGTGCTGGGAGGGAGTATTCTTGGTAGTTCCTTGATTAGGCTGTTGTTTATTGTTAACTGTTTGTCTGAATTGGTTGCTTCTTGAATGGAGCATTGTATATTTCTTGATTGTTGATTGTTGGTCTTGATTGTTGGCCTGGTATTAATCTTGGTGTTAATCTCTGATTATCTGGGTATTGTTTGCTATTCAGGGGATATTTTGTTGTTTTTGTTTACTTTTTGTCTTTTTATTGTCTCCTTTGAATAGTATGTAGATGTTGTTTATCTCTATGTGTCTGTTGATGGCTGATTTGTCTGACTGTTCATCAGAGCTTGCATCATGGAGGTGTAACACTACGTTAACATTTTGAGAAATGCACTGAGCTCTGTGGATGTCTGAGGGTGAGACCAGTAGGTGGCTTATATTTTGCTTGCACTTGATTTAGGGAGGTGTGCACTCAACTGAAATTAGAGGAACCCAAGTCATTCTATTAAAGAGGCTAGTCACCGTTTGATAAAAATCCAGTGATGAAAGCCACATTCATCTCCATCTGCAGGGATGTGAGATGAAGGCCAAGCCTGCTGAATTATTTTACACTGGCCAATTTTGGCTTGCTTTGAGGGCTGAAACACCCCCCCCCCAAAAAAAAAAAACAAAAAAAAAAACTTGAGCATAAATATCCCTTTGATTAGTGGGCAAGGGAAGTGAGGGGAGATTTCTTCAAATTTCTCCAGTGGAGGAAAATGTCCTGAGACCATTTCTCAAAGATAGGACTTTCCAGTTAGCAGAGAGGACGGGAGTTAGTCTTGGTCTCCATTTTACTTGGTTTTTTCATCCTTCCTGTGCATTTTTCCTGTTTCTCCATCAAGTTTTGAAATGTCTTACAAAAGCTCATTCAAAAATCTGTACGTGTTTTCTGTGCTCAGCTATCTTTGTATACATAGTTTTATATGTTCTTTTTCTAATATTATGCATCATTGAATAGCTGTATTGTGGTTCAAGAAGTCACATTACCAAATTAAGGGGGGAAACTATGTTGATTTGCCGGAAGCAGCTGAAGTAACTTCCTAATAAACTGCAAAGTGAATGGATTTCTCTTTTACTTTTAAATGTTGTCTTTCATCTTTACAACTGCTGTCCTTTTTTCCAGAGTTTTATTAATGATTATTCAGTGATTCAGTGATTATGCAGTGTTGATTATTCACTAGTTCATAACCACAATCCAATGCCATTAAAACCTGTCCAATTTCATTCCTAAAAGATCTCAAGATTTTGAGATGGTTCTTCTTTAACAGTCCATATGTTGCCTAGTAATGCTGGGTTGTTTGAAACAAAATCAAGATATTTTTTTCTCTTTTGTAACCAAAAAAGCAGGACCTTTTCTTGGCTGTATTCCATCACTCATGCATTAGAGCTGGTATGAAAACTATACTAAATCCACAGTGTGGCACAAAGAGCCTTTTAAAATTCTGCACCAAATTTGAGGGCAGAGAAATCAGGTGAGCTTCTAAATTTCTCTAAGAAAAGAGAAAAGTTCCATCAATCACAGTAGGGAAAGATGGCCACATGCATGCACACGCACATACCCCTAGTGGCATCAAGAATATCAGAATAGAAAAGTTCAGGGTTGAATATTTTCCCCTGCAATTTATTTGAAATAAGTGAACCCGGATAGTCTGTAGCTTGTTGGAGAGAGGATGGTACAAAGTAAGTGTTGGAAATAACATCAGAATATCCATTAATCCATCCATCCATCGAAAGATCTCCAAAATTCTCTTTTCCCTTGTAAGAATTTTTAAAGCAAATTCTTTTCAAAAATGAAATGTAAAACAGTAGGTGTCAATTGTTCCAACTTGGTCAGTTGGGAAAGAAGGACTCCTGGCCCATGATTAGCCAAAAGTATGCTTTATTAAAGCTAAAGCGGTTACAGAAGAGGCAAAGCCGGACCTGAGATTTTTGCGTGCAAAAAATACAATTAGCTTTCCCTTGTTCCCACCCTCCCCAACACCCCCAGTTATCAGGCAATGTCCAATCAGGTGTTAACAAATTGTTTGGGGGAAAAGTCCCTTTCTTCCCGCTCCACGTTCTTTTGGTGTAACCTTGACATTGCTGGTGCTTCTCATGGGTTGGTACTGCTTGGTTTCGATTCCTCTGAGTTCCACCCTGTGTCCCTTCCCTGACTGCTCCTTCCCCCCATTACTGGTGTCAGGCTGTTTATGTGCATAGCTTAGCAGAATGGCATCCGTGACTGTAGACCTTACAAGGAGTATCCATGGTAAGCAGGAAAGGGAGTATAAAATGGGGTCAAGACCATCCAACCATCAGATGGATACTGTTCCATAAAGTGGTTACTGTCATAGAGAAGGCCCCTATCCTGGATCCAAACCAGTGACCCTGTTTAACAGAGGGGTCCTGGAGGAAGTCTACTTTGCCTGATGGGGTGGGCAGGTCTGCTTTGATCTGGTGGGATGAGCAGAGGGAGAGACAGGTGGTCCTGCAAATAATCTGGTTTTGAGGGCTTTCTAAGTGATGACCAATACTTTGACTTGCCTACTAGAAACCACTGCAGCTTGCAAAGCGGTGGTGTTGCATAGATGTACCATGTGCACCCAAAACTGCATGTGCCATTTTCTGCTTGACCAATTACAGCTTCTGAACGCTCTTCAAGAGCTGCCCCATGTGTAGTGTGCTGTAGTAGTCCAACTGGGAGGTGATTTATTTCATCCCTTTAAAAAAACCAGATTTTGATTTGCCAAAGGCAGAACTTCTGGGCTGCTTTAGAGACTCTGCTTTCTGCCAAGCTTAACCCTTGCCCTCCTTTTTCTTAGATATTCTCACCAAGGAGAGCAACAGCTTCACTCATTCACTGTCTGGTGCCAGAATCAAATCTGCCTCATTTTTTCCCCCCACAAATACACAAACTTGAAAAGAAGCTGAAGAGATGAAGGAGAGAAAATCCATTTTTTAGGAAGGAATGGGAGACAAGCCGAATAAAGAAAATGCATGTGATTGATGTGGTGTGTGGGAGACCCTGGGTAGCAAGAGCATCAAAGTGTGAATTGATGGATGGAGAGCAGGTGGGCTGCCTGTTGTCTAAAGAGAAGCATAAGTCAAATCTGCTAACAAGCACCTCCCAGGGATGCCAGAACAGAGGCACTTGTTGAACCAAGGAAGTGTGTCTGTGTGTGAGAGAGAGAATAAAAATAGGGGAAGGGGGTACTTTGCTAGAAGCAAGGATGAGCAAGCAATTGAGAAGTGGACAGATCTTTTGTGTAGAGCCAACCTGATCATGAGGTTTTGGGCAGTCCCTGGGAGATCCTCAGCCATGGAAGCTATCTATTTAGTTTTGATCTGCTCATTGTCTCCCTGCTTAGTCCACAGTGTAGTTGTCTGGGGGAAGCAAAGAAGAGAAGGGTGAGCTATGGAGAACTCTGGTGGCACAGTGGTTAAGTGTGCAATATTGCAGGAATTCTGGGAATTGCCCATCTTAAAGTTACTAAGATTGAGAAACAATGAAGTATTTAGACTTCTCAGTAATCTCATTAAGCTCAGCATGAGACATGCAATTCAGTCTCCCAGTGTGTTTTTTAACCTGTTTTTAAAAATCAGGAAAAAAATATTCCAAATATTCATACACATACTATCTTCAAACATATGGAGACTTGTATGTATCTTTTCCTGTTTTATGTAATTGTGAGCATAAATTTCAGAGAAACTGTTTTTTTAATGGAAATTGTGCTTCTTCCGTTCCATTTACAGACTGGTAAAATTCCCTGATGTAAGTTTCTTTAGCACAAACTTTTTCATTCCAAGCTCTTTTTTAATTGTAAGTTCTGCTGTGTGAATGCAGCTTTCCAAAGGTTGGTAAGGTACTTTGTGAGGTGATAAGTGACACTTTGAAGGGCCAGCTAAGCAAATTCCCCTCCATCGAAAGCAAGCACAGGTAGTCCTCGAATTATGACCACAATTGGGGCCAGAATTTCCACTGTAAAGCAAGACGGTTAAAGTGAGCTGCATCCAATTTATAATTGCTTTTCCTGCAGCAGTTTAGTGAATCATGAAGTTGTAAAGTGAATCTGTCTTCTCCAATTGACTCGCATCCCACTTGTGTCAGAAACACCGAGGCACTTCCAGTTTGAAAGGATTAGCTGGTGGCATCACCATTGCCGGGGGGGATGCCCAGTTGGGGGGTCCTTTTGTGTTCCCGGGAGGAGCTGGAGCCAAGGAAAGGAGCTCACTCCATTGACATGGCAGCACCTGGCTCACTCAATCCCATGGAAGCACCTGGGTCTCAAGGCTTTCTGCTTGTCAATCCAGTGTCCTAACTACACAAGCCACTGTGTTCCTTGGTCCCGTTGACTTTGCTTGATGGAAGCCAGCTGGGAAAGTCACAAACAGCAATCACACGACCTAAGGGCACTGCAAATATTGTAAATACAATCTGGCTGCCAAGTGCCTGAACTTTGATCACATGACCATGGGGATGCTGCAAGAGTAGTGATATGACCAGTTGTAGGTCACTTTTTAAATGCCGTTATAATTTTGAATGGTTGATAAACGAAAGGCTTTAAGTCGAGAACTACCTCTATATCAGGTGCATATTTCAATATATTCCCATGAGCCCAGGATGCTGCAACCATTGTAAATACATGCCAGTTGCCTAGTCCCTGAATTTTGATCATGGGATCATGGGACTTTGTAACTGTTATAAGCATGAGGACTAGTGAAAAGTCACTTTTTCCAATGCCATCATAACAGTTGCTAAGCAAATGGTTGTAAGAGAACCAGTGTATTACAAACAATGGGTCACCCAGTGTTTCTTAATAGCAAAGTGTGTTTGGGGACGGGCAATTTATGGCTCCAGTTTGGTTGTTTCTCCTTTGTGGCTTATATGGACTGGGGTTGATACAAAATGGCATACAGAAGTGTGACCAATTATTTTAGGGAAAATCTCTCTTGAGTCAAGTTTGTGTCCTGGTGACCTCCTGCACACATTTATGAAAGTGGGTTTTTGTTTTTTTCAAGATTAGGAAAGTGTTGTCTCTTTTCAAAGGCTAGACTTCCTAGTCTACACTGCAGCCCTGAGATTCCTTCATGGTGTCCCATCCAAAAAGTAACTTGATCTGATTTGCTGAGCTTTCTCAAGATCAACAAAAGATAATGCAAGGAATCCAAAGGGCCACTAAGAGAGATTTTGTTTCAGTCCCAAGTTTTTGATCAAATATGCTGCTTTTGGGAAGGTGCTATGACAACAGAAGCAATACCATATCAGACACGAAAATAATTTGCAACCTACAGATCTGAAAATTCCTTAAAATGAGCAGTCTTGCTTATTAAAAGGAAGGGAAAAAAGCTTAGGTTTCAGAGAGAGAGAGAATGAGAGGGAGAGAGAAGAGAGAGAGAGAGAGAAACATCCTTATATTTTTCTTGAACTGATGAGAACAGTGTTACTATAATGAACACAAAAATAATTATGCATCAGCACGGAACAATAACACGGTTAAAACATCTTGCCCAAGTTTCTTTCTAATATAAAGAAAAGGAGAAACAAACAAACAAGCAAAAGATTACTGCAAAGATGAAATAAGGCAGGAAATTGTTGTACCTAATGGAAAGTATGTGAAACTCAACAAGCATGTTCTGCAAAACCAAAGGAGATGTTTACTTTTTCAAGTTCAACAAAGATCAGCCAGCAATTAACCTGCCATCTGCTGTGACTTATGCCAGAGAACCCAGGAGGGTTAAAAAAAAAGTCAATATTGCAGCCACAGCCATATAAACGAAGCCCCACCCATTTTTTATGTTTATTGTAGGTGGGGCCTTGATTTATGGCTGTGACTACCATGTTGATGTTTTGACCCACTCCTGAGGACACCACCAATTTGCACCTTGAGTGGAAAAAAATCCAACTAATACATTCAGAGAAACTCTTTGGTTTCATATTGTGCTAATGATGCATCAACTGCATCCACCCACCCACCCATCCATCCATCCTTCTATCCATCCATCCATATCTATCTATCTATCTATCTATCTATCTATCTATCTATCTATCTATCTATCTGTCTGTCTGTCTGTCTGTCTGTCTGTCTGTCTGTCTGTCTGTCTGTCTGTCTGTCTGTCTGTCTGTCTGTCTGTCTGTCTGTCTGTCTGTCTGTCTATCTATCTATCTATCTATCTATCTATCTATCTATCTATCTATCTATCTATCTATCTATCTATCTATCTATCTATCTCATCTATGTCAAACCACATTATTCAGTCTGTTCAATTGCTGGTTTAGCTGATGTTTGCTGTTCTTGGCCTGAATACAATGAGACCCAATTCTTCTTCAAAAAAAGCTTCCAATTTCTCCTTTGTTCCTTGTGGGGCTGCAATAGTTAAACTCATTAGGTTAAACTAATCTCTCTGAATACCTGCTATTTTCTCCGGAAGAGAAACTGCCAGAAGCTATCGCAAAGCAAAGATTTTATGACTTTTAGCCTGTAATATTGTTATTTCTCTCTTCTTTTCCTAGGAGGTGAGAGCCTCTGGGAAGGTTGCTATGAAAGGAGATCAAGGAGAAAAGGTGAGCTACATAAGGAAGATTTAATGGAACCTCCAGTTGTCCTATTAATTTTATTTATTCATGTACTGCAGCTTCTATGCTGTTCCATTCAAACAGGACTTTGAGCAACCTACATTATTTGATATAAGAAAATTAAAATAATAATCAATACAACAAAAAGAACATCCCCAATGCCCGAGGAGCAACCATCAGCATACACAAATCAATATCAGGAGAGTTCTCATAACAAGTCTGGTTCCAAGTTGTCTGGAACAGCCAGGTTTCAATACTTCCTCAAAAACCAACAGAGTCGGGGGGAGGGTTTTCAATCTAACTTTGGGGGAGGATCCGCCCTAGAAAAGGGGGTGGATTACTGAGAAGACTTTTCACTACAATCCTGAAAGAGAATGGAAGCGGATCATCCTTCTCCGTCTTATTTGGTGGAAAGAAGCCACTGGCAGAAGGTGGTTCTACTGTTATCCAGGTCCCCAAATCAAGTAGTTGTGCCTTTGGAAAGAGAGTTGATATGATCTGGTAGCTTTAAAAAGGTCTCCAAGCAAGGATATGCCCTTCTCAATGAAGAGAATAACAGAATAATAGAATTGGAAGGGACTTTGGAGGTCTTCTAATCCAATTCCCCTGCTTTGGAGGAGACCTTGCACCATTTTAGACTAACCTCCGGAAGTTATGAATGCTCCAAACACTGGAAGCTTTAAAGAAGAGATTGGACAACTATTTGTCTGAAATAGATTGGGGTTTCCTGCCTGAGCAGAGGGTTGGACTAGAAGATCTCTAAGGTCCCTTCCATCTCTGTTATTTTGTTATTCTGTTATTAAATAGTTGTCCAATCTCTTCTTAAAATCCTCCATTGATGGAGGACCCACAACTTCTGAAGGCAAGTAATTTCTGACTTTCTTTGGTATAGATAAAACCCTAAAAATCAATGACACTTTGAACTAGAATAAACTATAACAAACAGTACTTCTATCATCACAAACTAGCCTAATCATCAAGACCAAAAGTTAAAATTTCATTGATTTCAGCTTCAAGGAAAAAAATCCAAGAGTAGTTTCCAAGGGCAAATGAAGCTAGACAAAGTCTTTTCTTTAATCAAAGCAGTCAATTTTGACATCTCTGCCAATTCCATCAATTTCACCCTCCATTCTTGTGTGAATGTATGTGGGTCCTTCCATCTCTGCATGTACTGAAGCCTTGCTGCTCTGGCTTGTGAACATCTAAGGAGGAACATAAGCCTTCTCATTGTCTCTGGTCAACTGGACACAGAGGATATTAACCCTTCCATGTCCATCCTGGCTCCTGACATAGAGACAGAATCCTAGAATGGCTCTTCGAAGAAGGAGATGGCCTCATACAACTTTCTACATTCTTTTTGTTTATTTCCCATGGCTTCCAATATGTTTTCACCCCATGTTTCTGTTGTATAAAGAGAGAAACAGAGAGCGTGTTGTAGTGGTGAAGATCCCATGTTCTAGTCCATCTTCAGTCAGAAGCACCCTGAAAGAGTTTGGGCAACTAAGCCCAAGGTCCAGAGTGATCTAGTGGTGAAAGTGCTAGACTATGAATGAGGAGACTGAGGTTCTACTCTTCTCTTAAGCTGATAAAAAATATTGCACATATCCCTCTCTTTAGGGCCCCAATCTGGAAATGGAGGAAGTATAGATTCAGGAGAACTCATCATTCCCAGTTTCCTTCCATCCTCTCTGAGTCAGATCCCAGCACTTCCATCTGTGAAAATCTTGGTGAGGAAAGGTCACCTACATGGTTTTCCTATAGGAAGAACTGTCAGTAGAATTATCTCCACCCCATCCTAGCCTTAACTGCAAATAAAGGTAGTTGTTGATTATTGTTGAAAAGCCAGTAGTAATCAACCAGTAGGGTAGAGATCAGTCTAATTTGGGGGGGGGGAGGAATGATTCTCCAGAGAAAATGGTGGTGGGGAATGGTGCTCCAGAGAAAGGGGTGCATGACTGAGAAGTCTTGTCCCCACAGACCCTGAAGATGACATTCCTTAAAAGCATTGCAAGAGATTACCCTTCCCAACCTTATTGTGTTGCCAGTATGATTAGTACAATTACTAAGACTGTTTTTTCCTATTACTAGAAGACTGAGGGGATTACAGTTAAATTAGGGACACTGAACCGTAGCTTAATAACCTGACTTCCAAATTATACTTACAATTATTTATTTATGATCCCAGGCTAATAAAACCAATTGCTCTTTATTTCTGAAGTTTGATTCCAATTCTTCCTATATCGCAACACTGAGATGGAGAAAGCCATTTTGTACCAAGCAAATTGAAAATTTATCTTTCTATCATCTATCTATCTATCTATCTATCTATCTATCTATCTATCTATCTATCTATCTATCTATCTATCTATCTCTATCTCTCCAATCCATCCATCTAATGTGAAGGAAAAGGGAAATTATCCATACATCCATCTATCGCTCTATATCTGTCTATTGTGAAGGAAAAGAGAATATGTCTGTCTGTCTGTCTGTCTATCTATCATCCACTCTATCTAGTTTTTAGTTCTGTTGTACACCACCCTGAGTCACTTATTTATATATAGGTGGCTATATACATTTGAGCAATTAAATAGATAGATAGATAGATAGATAGATAGATAGATAGATAGATAGATAGATAGATAGATAGATAGATAGATAGATAGATAGATAAAAATGAGTTGAATGTGTAAAATAACCCTACTTTGGAAAGTAGTTCAGTTTCTTGAGTCAGTATGGATGGTGGAGGGCCCTAAATATTGTAAAAACAGAAATTCCGTAAAATGTCCTTTTCCCCATCTCCGGCTGGTTTCAACCGTGCACCAGGCCTACAGCCCCCCTCCCCCCCATCAAAAGGCGCCTTGTGGCAGCTTTTCTTGAAAGCTGTGCAGATGCTAATCCTTTCCTGGCCAGCTTTGAACAAACAATTTCTTCGTGGTGTTTTTCCACTGTTCCATACATCCGTGCTCCCTATGCCTGAAAGGAAGCAAGCAGTGCTGGCGCTCTTATGCACCGTTAGGAATTATCAATCTCATAAGTTTTAACGTACTATTCATGTGCAATTTCCTAACTCCAAACATTATAGGGGTTGCAGTAGCTGCCAGCATGGATATTGCTATTGGTTTGAACTCAGCTTTTCTACTGAATCTACTTCATCTTGGGCCCTGCCTAGATATAGCCATACAATTCTCCAAAGCCACATTCTGTTGAGTGCATCACACTTCATCTCAAAGGTAGCTTTCTGTGCCCCAGAATTCTTCTCCTACTCAGGCTAAAATTGGATTGCAAGAAGGATTTCCAGATTCATTTCCACTCTTAATTGTAATAAAGTCATATTGCTCTGTAATACTCAGGCGGCGTTATTAGATACTTTTCGCATGACATTTTAGTAGAAAACAAGAGCTATCAGAAGACATTGCTACCTATCCATTCTACAGTGGAGTCTAATTTGGAAGATTGCGAATTCTAGTTTCATTAAAATCCCTGGCCATTTTCTTTTACCCCTTGGCTGTTCTACAAAATGAATTCTCATTTACATTCGAACAGGCTAAATAAGTTTATAACAGGGGGTGGTTTTTCCAGGACCTCAGATTATAACAAGAACTCTGCTTTTGATTTTATGTTGCTTTATAAAATGATCTCAGATCGTTTCCGAGTTAATTCAAATAATGCTTTGGAAATTTCAGCCCTACCAGAATTACTTTCTTTTAAGAAAATAACAACCTTGTCTGGATGCCTTAAGTCTTAGGCATCCTTGTGAGGACTGGTGGAACTTACAAATGGAAAATGCATCTGGAAACAGATCCTATTGAAAATACAACTAGTCCTCCTTTACTGATTGTTCGCAGTTATAACGGTGATAAAAAAGTAACTTTGTAGCCAGTTCTCTCATTTGCAGCCTTGATATGTCTGCAAAGGAAAGGAAAGCTGAACTTAGATCATAAGCACAATTGTGGTTTCTGTCATGCCCCTGTCAGAATCTGATTTGGAGGTGGAGTCTGAGCAGCTGACAGGGTGTGGGAGTATGGCTCCCTTGGCTGTGGAAGAAAATGGGGAAGGGCAAAGGGCGGCTGGGCAGAGGTAGAGCAAGGGAGAGAGAATTTGGAGGAAAACCCAGGCCTACCCCCTCTTCATCCTAGGGCATGCAGGGAGGAACGGAGAAGAGAGCAACATGGGTTGCATGGCTTACAGGGGAGGAAAGGGCCCTGATTCCCTTCATTAGCTGCAGCTGGGAACACAGTGTTTAAAAAGGAAAGCTACGCACAGCAACTTGTTGGAAGCAAATCGTGAGTTATCTTTTATTGTCGAGGCTTACCTGGGTTCCTGGTGTCTTCCCAACTGTGTATGTTTTGCTGGGCTTTCAAGTCTGCAATTCCTTCTCCTGCCCTGTCAAGTTAATTACTGCAGCGTGGTTTGTGTGGGTTTTTATTTACAGTTTGTATGTATTTTGTTTTTGGACTGACTTTCCTCCACTTAAAGACTGTTTGTGGGAGAGTTTTTTCTCCAACTGAAGGTAACCTGGACATTGGAAGCAAAGTTGGAGGTATTAAAGGGACAATTCTTGCTTATTTGACTGTGTTGCCTTTGTGGCACACCCCTTTGGGTCATCACAGTTTCATTTAGCAACCTCTTTGCTTAACAAGTTGTGGTTAATAAGGACTACTTGTACAGATTAGAACTTGAGTTTGGACGTGCTTCCCGTTGGGTACATCTGAGTGCCCAATCCAGTATATCTAAATCTATATTGAAATTTGCATCTAATAGGCAGGTAGTCCTCTTCTTATAATCATTTCTTTAGCGACCGTTCAAACTTACAACAGCACCCCACAATCATGTGATCAAAATTCGAGTGCCTGACAACCAATATATATTTATGATGGTTGAAATGTCCGGGGTCATTTGTTCGCCATTTGCGACCTTCCCACCCAGCTTCCAATAAGCAAATTCAGTGAGCAAAACCTGATTTACTTAACAACCAGATAATTCACTGAATAACCGCAGTGCTTCGGTTAATAACCGTGACAAAAAGGTCATAAAACTGGGTGTGGCTGACTTAACAACCTCCTTGTTTAGCAACAAAATTTCTGATCCCAATTGAAGTGAGGACAAGCTAAAAGTGCAAGGATTGAAGGTAGTCTTTGACCTTTCTGCCAGAGAGCAGAAAAATAGAAAGAAGAAATACAGAAGCAGCTATCCCATGATAGGGACATGATAGAGAGATATTGCTTCCCTAGTGTCTGCCACATATGCTTTCTGGCAGCAGGTGTGCCAATTGGGACTCTAAGTCAGGGGTCTCCAAACTTAGCCACTCGTGGACTTCAACTCTCAGAAGTACTCAGACAAGCCATGCTGAAGTCCACAAGTCTTAAAGTTTTTCTAAGGGCAGTAAAAAATTTCCCTCTGAAGTTCTGGTTTTGGCTTCTAGGCAGCTTCCCCTCCCTTGGGGAAAATCTTCCACTTTACTGGTTTGTTGGGAGGAAACTGTGGTGAAACCACACTGCCTCGCTTCTCACATTTGTTTTTAGCTGCAGCCAGAATTTGGCCAGGGAACAGGGCTGTTGCCTGACAGACAACCGAGTTATTTTCCTGACATCTCTAACAGAGCCATTCTACTGAATCCCACTGAATCAAGTACTACTCCCAAGCCTGCAGGAACTTAGCAACAGGCTAAGTTGTCCACATTTCATTTTATACCTAGGAAGGCAGGGGGTGGGTGGGAGGGAAATGGGATTCAAGTGAAACATTTCATAATGCGTTTTATTTTTATTACTATTTTGACCCAGGCACTTCACTCACTGGACCATTTTAAAAAGTGCTCAAACAGCCCAAGGCTGATTGCTTGGATTTTATTTGTATTCTTATTTTAGCACCCATTATAAGAATGCCCTTGTGGTTCATAGGTGGATGGCCAAGTTAATAGTTCCTGTACATTTGTATGCTTCTAGGAATGGATTATGCAATAGACATCTTTTAAAAAAAAAATGGGGAGGGGGCACAGTATTTTACCAGGGGGAAA
The DNA here is from genome assembly GCF_049901735.1 of Notechis scutatus. Lineage (NCBI taxonomy): Eukaryota > Metazoa > Chordata > Lepidosauria > Squamata > Elapidae > Notechis > Notechis scutatus. The sequence goes on from NC_142016.1 coordinate 4,750,179, forward strand.
CAGCTCCTAACGCAAGATGACCGAAGATCTTCTAAAAGGCATAATAAGTCTGCATGTTGAGGAGGAAGAGGAGCGTTCCCATCCAGTAGCTTTTTAGGACTTGTGTAAAAGACAATTTGCTCTAAAACGAAGGCGTGGAAGAAGAGGTTCAATAAATTGGGACATTGCCCCAAATAATCTAAACCTTTAAATGCAGATATTTTAAAAAAAACTACGTAGGGCTGCATATCCTCAATTAGGTCTCAAAGATGCTTTTTCAAAAGGCAAAGGGACTTTGTTTTTCCTGAAGGTGTTTCGCTTCTCATTCAAGAAGCTTCTTCAGTTCTGACTGAATGGTGAAAGATGGAAGGCTTAGTTTGAAAGTGGGTTCAAAGAGGCCCTCTACATTAAGATTGAAAAGCCCCCTCTCAACAGAGAGAAGGAATATGACACCCCCTATCTCCTGTCTACAACACAGTCCTTTCTACAGGTCCAAGAAGGCTCCACACACCAGTGGTGGGATTCATTATTTTTTTTTACTACTGGTTCTGTGGATGTGTCTTGGTGGGCATGGCAGGGGAAAGATACTGCAAAATCCCCCTTCCCTCCCCACCCCCCTAACCTGATTTCCAGCTCTGTTCTCTTGTGCAGGGCAACAAAAGGAGACCCAGCCGATCAGCTGGGACTCAATGGGAGGCAGAGAAGAGATGTTAGCAGGGCCAGTCAGAGGTGGGATTTGCCGGTTCTCTGAACTACTCAAATTTTCTACTATTGCTGAATACCACCTCTGCCACACACCCATTTGCACTATTAAGGTGACACTGAGGACACAGATAAACCTCCAAGTGATCTCAACAACTCTCATAAAGTGTGCTAACAACCAGATGACTGCAAGGAATATATATCCTTCCATCCTCCACCATTCCACCATTCAGACAGAACTGAAGAATGTTTTTAGATGAGAAGCGAAATGTCTTCAAGGAAAAACAAAGTCCAGTTGCCTTTTGAAAAAGCACCTTTAGGACAACCATGATCTGGATGATGACAATCCAAGAGTATCTTAACACAAAGGTTTGACCAAGACCAAAAGGAATGCCCGTATTTTCCCAAGTGTACAGGTCTTCCTTGACTGACAATCACAATTAACCCCAAAATTTATGTTGCTAATTAAGACACCTGTTAAGTGAGTTTTGCCCCCGTTTTATGACCTTTCTTGCCACAATAGTTAACTGAACCATTGCACTTATTAAATTAGCAACATAGTTGTAAAGTGAATCATTGGCTTTGCTTATTAGAAGGACACAAAAAGTGATCACATGATCCTGTGACTCTGCAACCATCATAAATATAAGCCAGTTGCTATGCGTGCAGATTTTGATTATGTGACCCTGGGGATGCTGCAAGTGAGAAAAATGGTCATAGGTCTCTTTTTTCAGTTCTGTTGTTAGTGAATGGTCATTAAACAAATGGTTATAAGTTGAGGACTACCTGTATAAGCTTTCAATGTTGCAGTAATTCCATCTGGTTCATTTCCTGTTTCATGATTGCTGCTTTTCTTTTTTTTGCAGTGTCCTCCATGTGAGAAGATATCATCATATGCAAATGTAAGTAAGAGGTGCATGTTCCTATCACTCTGAGATTCCAACATACTTTCAATGAATCTGCCCCTTGGATGTTAGCTTGAACTGACACTCAATTGAACTTGTAATTTCAATAAGCAATGTTTGGCTTTTTAACACCCCGTGGTCCTTCTCTTAAAAGTCCTCGACTTATAAGCTATCAAGCTCCAGCTTTCTCAATCAACACTGTAATTGTCCATGCTAGCTGGGAATTCTGAAAGTTGGGACCTTAGAGTAGTGTTTCTCAACCTTGGCCACCTGAAGATGAATGGACTTCAACTCTCAGAATTCCCCAATCAGCAGGTTGGCAGAGGAATTTTGGAAGTTAAAGTTTACCCATTTTAAAGTTGCCAAAATTTAGAAACACTGTTGTAGAGAGTAGGGAAGCTATGATCTCAAAGAATCACTTAGTAGAAATTCTTGAAGAAACAAGACAGAAGATAGGGGACGTCTCAAGAAGGCAGAGGAAGCTGATAGATAACGGAATAATCTTGGAGGTCTTCTAGTCCAACCTTCTCTTCAAGCAGGAGACTCTATACCATCTGGGGCTAATTCAGACAAATGGTAGGTGGAAGGCATTCCTGATGTTCTGACTGTGGCCATCAGAATATTTGGAACAGCTGTTAATTGTCCCACAAGGACTAAATTCAAATCATGGCCTACAGAACTTGGGCGCAAAATGCTGATTGCAATGCCAGAAATGAGACTGTAAGAGTAAACAATAATAATGAAGGTGGGGGAGAGTCAAGCATCTTGGGTCACATAGCGCTTTTCTTCTTTATTGAATAACCATAGCTAACCTTCATGTCCTTGGAATGAGACAGAAAAGTTTTCTGAGTCAACCTTAATGTTGACAAGTTTTTCTTCCTGGCAAGTCTACTGTAAGAGTGGACAACTTTGGATTGCTCCACGGATTTTTTTATTATTTTTGGACCACTGGGCCCGCAGAAGATGACTTGGTAATGAAAAGGATATTCTGGGATTTCCGTTTAATTTATATTAGGGCTTGCAGCTCAAAATGTTAGTGCTCCTCCTCTCCAAAAAGCAGGACAATTGCCCACTGTCTTTCAGCCAGTCTTCTTAGTAGCTCTTCCAAGGTCCTGTCATTGCTTGCAGTCCTTCAAGAAAGTCTTCTTCTAAATGTTTTTGCTTTAGGGTGGAGCTTAAAGCAAGACACAGGACCAAAGGAAGAATGGCAACTCTAGCAGGGAAAGTAAACCCAAGCTTTAAAATAATTTGGGGGAGTTTTGGCAGGGGGAGGGGGAAATGACCAATTACTAGTGCAATGCAATTCCAGAACAGATGTTATCTGACCATTAAGGGACATTAGCCAGTCATTCACATGTTCACAGTCAAAGGGGGTCATTTATGCCATCCAGCGAAACTTACTGCTCTGCACAGAAATCCAAATTAGAGGTTTTCCAACAGATGGCTGCCCAGCCTTAGCTTAAATACATTCTGTGAAAGAGAATCCAATGCTTCCCTTGGTGCTTAATTCCAAATTGTTTTTACTATTAGAAAGTTTTTGCCTATTGCTGAATGAAAACCTTCACTACCTAATTACTCCACGTCCTGCATTCTGACATAGAACAACCTCGATGATTATTTTGGCCATATTTTTTCAAGAATTTCATAGAATCACGGGGCTTTGAAGGTCTTCTTCTCAAATCCTCTGCCCAAGGCCTTATACCACCCTGAACAAATGGCTGTCCAAGCCTTTCTTAAAAATCTCCAGCAATGGAGAACCCACAATTCCAGGAGGCAAGTTTGATTGATTAATTTGATTAATTGTTATTTTGATTAATTATTGATTAATTGTTTTCAATTCTTCCTTTTTTCCAAACTGGATCTCTCTCTGATGAACCCATTGCTTCTTGTTCTGCTCTTAAGTGCACTGGAGAATAAGTCAACCTCCCTTCCCATGTGACAGCCCTTCAAGTAGGTCTCCCCTAAACCTTCTCTTAGGCTTTGACATGCCCAGTTCCCTTAGCTATTCATCATAAAATTTAGCTTCTAGACCCCTTACTGTCTTTGCTGCTCTTCTCTGCACTCTTTCTGGGGCATCGGCATCTTTTCTGTATCACTATAATGAGAACTGGATGCAGAATTCCAAGTGTAGTGCAGTGTAGAGCAGTGCTATCACTCCTTGTGGTTTTTAAGGGTTCTTTTAGATCCCTCCATGATCTTCTCCTCTCATGGTCAAAAAAGCAGGGCTACTTCAATGCCTCTTCCCAGAGCTTATTTTCTACTTCCCTGATCATTCTTGTTGTCTCCAGCATGAGGTGTGACATCAAGATGCTCAAGTTGCCATTTGCCCTCCTTATCCCCCAACATGGACACATGTGCTTGGACATCCCTGCTTAGGAATACAAGTAGTCCTCAACTTACAACAGTTCATTTAGTGACCGTTCAAAGTTACAACGGCACTGAAAAAAGTGAACTATCACCGTTTTTCACAGTTACAACTTTTGCAGCATCCCCATGATCATGTGATCAAAATTGAGATGCTTGGCAACTAGTTCATATTTATGACTGTTGTGATCCCCTTCTGCAGCCTTCTCATGAGCAAAGTCCATGGGGAAGCCAGATTCACTTAACAACCAGGTTACTAACTTACAGTTGCAGTACTGCAATGATTGACTTAGCAACCTTGGCAAGAAAGGTTGCAAAAATGGGGCAAAACTCACTTAACAAATATCTCACTTAAACAACAGAAATGTTGGGCTCAATTGTGGTCATAAGTCAAGGAGTACCTGTATAAGCAGGGATGTCCATAAATCCCCCAGTCTGAGTTTGATACCTGGGAAGATTGTAGAAGACTCGTTATGATTCACTGTATAACGAGTTGACAACAATGTGCCAATTATCAGAAATCAGCACAGATAAATGTGTACTTATCTGTTGTTTTGAACTGGTAACTTCCTTAGTAGAATGTGGGAATGTTGTAGACATAATATGTCTTGATTTCAGCATAGCATTTAACAATGTACCCTTTAATCCTAGATACGTGGCATGACAAGTAGATATATAGGAGGCTCAAAAGTTGCACCCTGCTTCCTCATCAAATTCAAGTGAGGCACTGAAAGGAGTTCCACAATCCCGGTTCTTTCATATCCCTTTTGAGAGATAAGGACATTGTACACCATCCTCCAATCATCTCTCACCTGCTCCAGATTTTCTTAAAATAATATATAAAGGTTCGATCAAACCATCAGCAAGTTCTTCCAATATTCTTGCATATACTTCATGTAGTTCTGATTATTTGAATTTTCATAGTAAATAGGTATTCTCCAATGACGATGCTCAAACATCAAACATTTCTCATGAGCATTTATCAATCTCAGTCTTCAAACTTTTCCTTCATCCTGTATTTTGCAATGGTTTCGTGAGATATATTCTTCCTTTTCAGAGATGCCATGAGAAAATGTGGCTTATTGGTTGCCAGTATGTTTCCTGCCCCAGTGTAAGCTCTTGGTGCTAATTTTAGAGCCCTGGGACTCTTTTCTCATGTATCTGTCCAAAGTCTTTGTTCAACATTAGTGGTTCCTCCTCCAGATTTTCCTTCCTGTCGCTTGCCCTATCAGGCACAATACATCAGAAGCAAGATGGTTCAAATACTATAGATATATTGCATGCTGTCTACAAAAATCTGAATTACTAGTAGTCAAGGCAAATTGGTGGTAGATAAGAGTCAATGGAATTCAAGGTAGGCTGGGCTTGGATCTCTTGTGCGTGTAAAACTGATGACACACTTGACTCCTCCCTCAGGCACTCCTCCCTCAGGCCTGGTCATCTCCTTCATCTCCTTCTTTATACCCTCAAGGGATTTAGATGATGGTGGAACTGATTAGTACAACATTATTCGTTTATTTATTTATTTATTTATTTATTTATTTGTTTGTTTGTTTGTTTGTTTGTTTGTTTGTTTATTTATCATGCTGCCCATCTGCCCTATAAAGTAATTCTGGGCAGCCCTCACCAAAGAGAATTGATGTCCATTTAGCATTAGCTTAAACTCTCGGCAGCTTTGCATTCAGTTTAATTTTAAGGGCCTAATTTTGTGCTCGGCTAGAGAATTTTATCTTCTCTGGTCTATCAACCATTGCATATTTGGGGGTGGGGTTGTTTGTTTGTTTGCCCTAATATTTTAATAACCTTTGTTCAAGTTTGCTCAATAACTTTCGTGTTGGGCAGCTTAGACAAATTAAAAACACTGCAGCCCTTTTCCAAACAGTCAGGACTCCCAGTTGTAGCAAGAAGTGACTGCAACTGAACGAGAAATGAGGTTGAGCAACCACATTACCTACTGTGAATAATGGTGAAATCATCGGACCTCTCCATACACAGAGTGTCACAAGACCCAGCCATGTCCTTAGATCTTTTTTCTCTTTTGGCAGCTCGCCTCTGCTGACTCAAAAGAATTAGCAGCAGCTGCAGAACTGTAACCCTCAATGGATCATTGATTCATCCATTGATTAAATTGTGCCTGCATCCCAGCCACACATCTCTTTCCCGGAACCTAGTTTTCTGTCTTCTTCCTCTGTGGAAGTTGACTTGATTTCTAGAAATTTCTCACATTCATAGGTTTGAGGTCATGTGTCTTCCACAAATCATTGTCCACATCCTCCCACCCTCACCCACCTCTTCTGCTCCTTTCTGGCTTGCATCTATCAGTAACATCTGGACGGCTGAAGAAAACTCAGATGGCTTCCAGATGTCAGTAAACATTCCTATGGCAACTGCTGAAGGATGACAGGAGAAAGAGGCAAGAGAGGATTGCAGGAGGACTCATCTTTGCATTGCCCATTTTCCTTCCACGAATGGTGGCTGCCTAGTGGTTACACAGGCATTTGTGGAGGGGGAATCCCAGGGACAAAGTGGTGCTTTTATGACTTTCCCAAAGACCCTTGGGATCATCTTGGCAGGCATGGTGACATGGACCTTCAACTTGAACTTGTGGGGAAAAGTTGTAATCTCATCACTTCCAACAGAAATATTATTTTTCCTGAATATGTGTCCATCTAGTTCAGGATTAGCCAGAGGCTAATATTGGTTCTCCCTGCATTCAGATAAGGAAAAGGCTTTTAGATATGCCAGGAGACATCGGGGGTTAAACCTGGAGTTTTCTGCCTGCTAGTGAGGGCTCTGCTACAGAGCTATGGATTTTGTCAAGTTAGAAACCCTTTTTTTTTCCAAGAGTCGAAAAGAAATATTTGGACCCAGGCCACTTACCTGGTTCAAAAACTTATCTTCCATTAAGATTGGCATCCAAAAGTATAGGAATCTCTTAATCTTATTCCCCTCACGCTTTTTTTTTTTTTTCTAAGTTAGAGGTTTAGACTCCGGGCTGAAATCAGGTTCAAAATATACACAGGACGTTTTGTGTGTGGGTTGTGAGATAAGCCAAGAAGATTTTAGCCAATATTTTTGATATTTTCGATAGCTGCTGCTGGCCATCCAAGGAAGATAGAAGAGACCAAAAAATTGAGTAACAACAATAACAATAGTAATAAATCTTGGAACATTACCTTTAACATCATCATCAAGTTACAACATCAGGTCCTTGTGGGAAATTTGATAGGTGGATGAAAAAGCCATACCCATCTGGCTGACTGTGCAACCAGCCACAATAATATCATTTCCTAGTTGGTTATCATGATCTTCTCCAATATTTTATAATCTTGGAAGCCACCTAGAGGCACTGGCATCAGGCAGTTTCTGTATTTGCTAAACAAACAACTGCAAAGCCAAATTTCTACCTACTGAGCAGTTTTGCAGCCCCAAGCGAATGGGGACTTTAATAAGCCATTAGCAGGCCACCCCTGGCTAACTGCACGAGCCTTCTGAACTGTGTCTCTCTGCTACATTGAAGTCAAATCTCATGCCCCAAGTCTTCTCTTCGTTTGTACATCACGCCCATTTCTTATTAACAGAGCAAAAAATGAGAAAGTTGATTTGAGTGTTTTTGTTGATTGTTTTGAGTTTGGTTGCTGCTGGGCGGGCAGCCAAAGAGCTAGGAAGCAGCAAGAGGAAGAACAACTCCATCAATCAACTTCCCTATGATGAAAAAAAAGGCTTTCTGCACGTGAGAACGTCTGGAAGAGCAAGAGGCTGTCGGCTGGGTTACTTGCTGCTGCTGTGCCAGAGACACTAAAATTGCTCCTCTGCTTATGAAAGGAGAGGGCATGAAAGAAGAGGAACCATTCCAACCATAGCACCAGGTGCCTTGGAATATGCTCTGCGGCTTTATCCCATATTGATCTCTTCCATTTATAGCAAAAAAGTAACCCAGGCTCATGATCAGCCTGGCAACTAAATGTAGATTGGTTCACATTTCCCGTAGCTACTTACGGTTGCAAAAATTGGACCATGAAATAGCTAGACAGGAGGAAAATCGACTCATTCAAGCTGTGATGATGGAGAAGGCACCTGTGCATTCCTTGGACAGTGGAGATGACACACAAACAAGTGCTGGAGGATATAAAACCAGACCTATTGCCCAAAGGTAAAATCACAAAATTCTGCCTTACTTATTTTGGTCATGTCATGCAAACATACACACTGGAAAAAGCAGTTATGCTCAGCATGGTCAATGGTGAAAGGAAACGAAGCTGCCAAAACACATGGTGGCTAATCACCATCAAAGCCGACACCAGCCAGAACATAAAACACCTGAAGATCACACAAGATCAGAAAATGTGAAGAGACTTGGTCCATAGAATTGCTGAGAATTCGGCATAATTGAATGGATAGGACCATTTATTTATTTGTTTGATTTTTATTCTAATTATCTCCCTCCACCAAAGGCAGGCTAGAAGTCATTGTTTCCTGGTGATTGACCAAAATCCACCCAGCCAGCTTTCAATCCTAAAACAGGACTAGGACTCATAGTCATCTCATTTCTAGACCAGCACCTTAACCACTTAGACAGCTCTCATCATCATCATGGTCCATACACTCCACCAACTGATGGAGAACAATTCAAACCAGTACCAAATTAAAAAGGGTTATTAAAAGACAGAAGGGTCAAAAATAAGTGTTGCCCATCTTTGTCTGCACTTGGAAACTAAGCAGGATCAGATCTTATTTACAAATATGTGGAAAGTCAGAAAAATCTTGACAGTGATAGTGGTAATCTCCTTCTCTCCCAGTTGCATCCATAAAGTCAGCAGGAAATTACTGACTTCAGAACAGACATCAAGAAGAGATGTGGTTGACTCAAAAGAGACTTGGGATTATTAAAGATAGAAATGATAATGATAGTAATCTAATGGTATGTTGATTAGATAGTAATCTAACGGTATGTTGGAATGATCTTGGGAGATGGGAGTGGGAAGAGATGCTGCCTAGGGAATAGTCAGATTAGAGAAGGCATAGCTTGCAGATGCATAATGGGTGGAGAAAGAGATTCAGGAGGAATACACCATTCCAAGTTCTCAGGCTGTAAAGATGATAGTAGGAGATTTGTACTTTCAGACTTGCAAAGATTCTGTTAATGTAGCCTTACAGTAAAATAGAATTAACTCATCTGGTTGTGATTCCTACCTAGTTTCCCTGGGAAGGCTGATATCATTCTCCACCCGTTATGTAGCTGTGAGCTTTCTCCTTTTTTATCTGACCATTGCCTAAGCAGCATCTCCCCGCCCCTCATCTCCCAAGGTCGTTCCCCCATATCATTACATATTAGTAAAAATGTATTTAATTAAAGCAGGCGGAAGCAGCAGATGAGGCATTCAATAACATATTTTATTATTCATGAAGTCAGTGCCTGACATATTGTGATCCATCGGTGAAAGGCCAGAGAGAAAAGGCTGTTAAACTGGCTGCCGGGGTGCAGGGAGTCCCATTGATTTAGAGGCAGCGTTTGATGAAAGCCCTTCTTCTTAATTCCAATGAAACCAACTCTGCCATAGTAGGATGTAGAGTAGTGCTTGTCCATTAGAAATTAAGGTTTGAGCTGAAAAGCGAGGAGGAGGTTCTGAAGGGATCGTAGACCCTAGTCCATTTTCAGCTAAGCCCCGTAGGTGGGACTCACCGCCATCTCTATAAAACCCAGCAAAATAAACCAGGCAGGGATCTGACAAGATAACCACCTTTTGCAAGAAGTATGTTTGTATGGTGCATGGCACATCCTGCGAAGGTCTCCCGCAATGTCTTATTTTGGGTCTAGGACAATTTGCTACGGCCAACTTGCCATGACCACCTCGCTAAGGCCATCTTGCCATAGTCAACTCACCAAGGCAAATTGTCCCATTCTGCCCCTTCCTTGCAAAGAACTGCTGATCTTATTAGATCTGCCAACATACAGATAATCCTCAATTTAAGACCACAACTGAGAGCAGAATTTCTGTTGTTAAGCAAAGCAGTTGTTAAGTGAGCTGCACCCAATTTTATCACCTTTTTGCCACCATTGTGATTGCACGATCATTGCAGTTGTTAAGTGAGACATGCAGTCATGAAGTTGGCCTGGCAAGTCACAAATGGTGAATGCACATCCCCAGGTGGTTGCAACCATTGTAAATACATGTCAAGTTCCAAGTGTTTGCATTTTGATGGCAGGTGCTGGAACGGTTTCAAGTGTGAGGGCTGGTTGTAAGTCACTTTTTTCAATGCTGTTGTAGCTTCAAATGGGCACTAAAAGAATGTGACCTTGTGATACTTGTATCCCCAAAGATTTAAGTGTTCTTAGTAACATAGAGAGAAAGAGGGCAACCTTACTGGATTTATATTGTACATCCTCACTAAGATGTTGTAAACCCATCAACCTTCTCATTATGTTTAGGACTGATTGTAGTTTTCTAAGGATTTTCACAGTTAACTCCATGTAGATAAAGATATAGTTTACTGGTTCCTTTATCAACACATCTCTATGGTTTTCTTAGCAAAAAGACATTTTCATTTTCTTTCAGCTTTTTTTAAATAAGTAATTTACATTTCTGGAATTTATAGAAAGAGAGAGAGAGAGTGTGCAAAATATACAATAACAAATAACAAGAATAAATATAGAAAATAAGAAATAGCAATACAAAAAAAAGAAACTGAAAAACAAACAAAACACACAATTGTGTCTTCTACCCTTCTTCCTATCGAGGACTTATCATCTTAGAACTTTTCTGCTGCCTCTTCATTTCATTTTTAATCCCCCATCTGTTTGTTCTTCTATTCTTTCAGAAAAAGTCCAGATAAGGCTTCCTGTCTTTGAAAAAAAAAAACATTGTTTTTGCTCTGATCAAACTGGCCACTTTTGCCATTTTTGCAAATTCAGTTAATTTTATCATCCAATCTTCCACTGTAGGCATTTCACTGCTTTTCTGACTTTTTGCTTACTACAAGCTTCCCCAAACCCCAAAAACTTTAACCTTAGACTGTCTACTATTGACCTCACCCCCTTCCTAAGAGGCCTGTAGGGGGTGTGCATAAGCGCACCAACGTGCCTACCATCCCTGTCCTATTGTTTCTTTTTATTTTTCTTATAATTCAAAACTATATTCAAAACTATATTTATTCTTGTACCTGTATCTTGTAAGTGATTGACAAATCAAATTAAAAAAAAAAATACTAAAGTGTGAGGGGATGGACAAAAAAAAAAAATTCCTGGAACTTCACTGCCTCTCCATCCAGAGGTGGTTCAGGACCAATACTGCTTGGCTCTCTGGGGATCAGCCAAGACCAGAAAGGTACAGAGCTCCATTCCAGATGTTAATGAGGCATTCAATGTAGACATGAATGGCTTCTTTTTCTTCCATGCCGCAGAGGGGAAAAAAATCGTACCTTTCCCACAGGGGTTTTCCTGCAAGCATCTGGCTGGCAGTTGTGGTCGGAAAAGAGAACCATTTTGGTTCAATCCCACAAAATTACACTTCCGCTCTGAATCTGACAGGCCGTCTTTCAATTATGGAAAAGAACCATTTCAAGAGTTAAACCAAATCTTCTTCTGAGCTTTCTAGCTGACTCAGTGCAACGAGTTCTAGCATTTGCAAAAGTAGCTGCCTCAGGACCTGGTTTTCTTTGGGCAGTCAAAGTTTAGTCAGCTAATTTATTTTTCTTTTTTTGGGGGAGGGATTTTTTGGCCAGGAGGGGCAAAGAGAGGCAGAGGTATGCTACTATACCTCTGCAGAATATTTGAGCCCCGCTTTTTGTCGAATGAAAATGATGAATTTAGTGAAAATGATGAATTATCAACCCTTTGAGGTTGACCACACCAGGAAACAGAAACCTCCTGAACTTCTGCAACTCGGTTTTACAGGCAGTCCTCCACTTATGACCACAATTGGGTCCAAAACTCTCTTGCTAAGTGAGACATTTGTTAAATGATTTTTCCCCATTTTATGACCTTTCTTGCCACAGTTGTTATCACTGAATTACTGAGGTTGTTAAGTAAGTAACACGGTTGTTAAGCAAATTTGGTTTCCCCCTTGCTTGTCAGAAGGTTGCAAAAGGCGATCACGTGACCTCAGGACACTGAAACCGTCATAAATATGAGTCAGTTTCCAACTCTCTGGATTTTGATCGCGTGAGCCTGGGGATGCTGCAATGGTCGTAAGTGTAACAAATGGTCATAAGTCGCTGTTTTCAATGAGGAGGTAACTTTGAACAGTCACTAAACGAACTGTTGTAAGTCGAGGACTACTTGTATTTATGCAGACACTAACAGCAGAATCTTGAAAATAATAGCAGAGTTTCTCTTGCTCTTATTTTATTCCAGGGAGAACCGATCTTGTCTTTTTTTTTGTACTTTCCTCTTTTTCTGGGTGAAGATTGTGTTTTATTAATATTTTCCCCGTAACTTATTTTAGGGCAGCCATCTCTCTACAGGTAGTCCTCAACTTACAACTGGTCACTAAGCAGCCATATGAAGTTCTGATGGACCTACCCAGGGTGTACTTATGATCCAGATTTAAATTTCTCAGTCATGTGACCACACTTCAGGTGCTTATGGCCATTTGCGGCATCCCACAGTCACATAACTGTGTTTTATGATGGTCTTGCCAAAAACCTGCATTTACTTCCAGTTTGGGGCAAAATCAAACCCACAGGGAATCTTTGGTTTGTTTCGTTGTGTCATTAGCTTAATAACTGCTGCAAAAAGGCTCATAAAATTAAGTTAGTCGTGTGATCAAATGTCATGAGTTACAACCCTGGTAGGCAGGCTCCATTATGGTCATAACTCAAAAACTATCTGTACTCCACTATAGTCTATGGAGATTCTCAATCATCCGGGTCATGGTTGTCCCAAAGGCGCTTTTCCAAAAGGCAACTGAAGAAGCTTCTTGGATGAGAAGCTAAATGTTTTCAAAGAGGAAATCAAGAAAGCCCAGTTGTCCTTTGCAAAAAAACAAACAAACCTGCCTTTTACACTAGTATAGGAATGCACCCTAGACGTGTTCAGAGCAGTAATTTATGATCATATCCAGAACATTCATGCTTGTTCAAATTAAGCTACATCTGGTCCTTAACTGCAAGATGCGTTGGTGAGACTCCCATCCAGTTCCATGCTGAGTGACACTTAATGCAGTTACTGCTTTCTCTGACTTACTGTCTAGGCCTTCCCCACAATTAGACCCCCAAAAGAGCCCCCCAGTAACATTTGGCTGTTCATCTTCTCAGCAGCCCATTTTCCATGGGTGCCTTTTCAGCCTCCCAAGCCAAGGCACGGAATCACTTTCAGGTCTGAGTCTTCTCCTGTCTTGGCCGATGCCTTGCTGGCCATGGGCTGTGAATCCTCTACCTCCCTGTAGGGCATCCACACAACTATCCTTTTCCCAGGGATAATTTGCAGGTGAAGGAGGAAACTGCAGGGGGACCAGACAGATGTGCTGAAATGTCAGACTGAGTAACATGAGAGGTCAAGATGAACACAAGGGACTTCATCTTAAATCATCCCAACTGATACCTCTATAAACTCTCCATCTAAGACACCAGGACCAACAGCTGACTTTGAGGTGCAGAGTATCCTTGGGGGTGGGATGGGTGCTAGAGCAGAGAATCAGACCTCCTCCTTCCCAGATTGTCTTGCTGGAGCTGTGTTAGGTATAACATTGATACCAAATATGGTTTGGGTGAATAAATATATAAAACTTAGATATCATGGTTTAAGTGCTTATCACTTTAAGCACAATGCAGCAGGCAATTAGCCGATTAAGGGTGCGGTTAGAAGTTACAATATAAGGAAGCATTAGAAGCTGGAAAGCTTACTGGCTGTTACTGGCTGACTGTAACTGTGTGCTGCTGCGAGTAACTGTGTGTTACTGTGACTAACTGTGATTACTGACTGTGAGTGCCTGTGACTGAACTGTTATTGTTTGCTACTGTTTACTGAATATCCAGCGTTTGTTTCTCTGGAGAGTGAAACCGGAGGAGGAGAAGATATCTTTATCGGCTGATAAAGATATTGCAAGGACTCTTAACTTGGACTATACTAGTGAGTCTTACTGGATGGAAATACTGTGAATGACTTAATGGACTGAATGACAATGCTTAAACTCTAACTGGATTAAAAACTATTTAAACTACAAACAGTGTTTGTGTTCAGTGTGAGTATACTCTGGGGCCCTTCCGCTCTCGTTTGGCTTCCTGGCTTGACTACTGCTGCAATACTCTTCTAGGGGTTAATTTCCCAAACCCTAACATTGGTTATGGGCCCAGCAGCATAGTCTAACTAACCAGGATATAGCAGAGAGAGAGTTGGTGTGAGTTGCACATTACTGTAAAAACAAACTGTTTTAATTAGTTTAAAATAGTCAAAATATCTGAAGAGTAATGGCACAAGTAAATTTGTCACAACTGTCCATGATATCCAGGCTGGATGGAACAAACTATGTTTCATGGTCAATGAAATGTAGTTTACTTCTACGCAGAGAAGGTTTGTGGGACATTATAGCAAACCCACCAGATGTAAGTAGCTGGGATCCTGCTAATGATGATGATAACGAAAAGTTACAAGACTTTAAACTGAAGAATGAGCAGGCTTTATGCATCATAGGACTGACTCTCTGTGATCAGCAGCTTGTCCATATTCGTGGAGAAGAAAATGCTGCAAACTGCTGGGAGAACCTCAGGAAGATTTATGTTCGGGACAGTGTAGGAGCACATATAAATCTTACACGGAAGCTTTTTCGAACGCATATTCAGAGGAATGGAGATATGTTAGTTCATTTAAACTGTATGAAGAGCATTTTTCAAGATTTGCAAGAAAAAGAGCTTATATTTAATGAACTGCAACAAGTCTACATAATATTATCTTCATTAGATCAAAGCTATGATGACTATGTGACTTCGTTAGAGGTATTGCCAAAAGAAAGCCTCTCATTAACCGACATAACAGGCAGGCTATTAGAAGAAGCCAGAAGAAGGCGTGGCGTGACGAGCTGAGAGAAGATAAGAAAGAAGAGAAATTATCTTCAAAGCTTGAAAGAAACCAGCAAAGCAAAGTAAAGCACCTGGAAGAAGAGAATTTATCTTCACGGCATACACAATTAAAAGTGTTTTAATTGTGGAGGCAGAGGACATTGGCAAGATTCTGCAAAAAGAGAAAAAGCCAGAATGTAAAAAAGCCAAAGAAAGCATTTGAACTAGCCACGTTTAACAACTCTGATGTGAAGAATAATTTATGGGTGGTTGACAGTGGCGCATCCCACTGCATCACAAGAGATAAGACAAAATTTATAAAAATGTCTACAAGCTCTCAACATATATCTCTTGCCAATGGCTGGAACCTGAAAGCGAAAGGTCAAGGTTTTGCACGTTGTCCAGACATAAACCAGGATATAAAAATGTTGTATGTACCGCAACTAAAGTTTAATTTGCTTTCAGTAAGGGTATTAGATAAATTAGGTTATGTAATTACTTTTAAAGATAATAATTGCATAATTGAAAAAGATAACAAAAGGGTAACTGCAGCTTTAAATGGAACATTATATGTATTAGATAATAGTAAGAAAGGGGAGGCACAAACTGTATTTAATAATATAAAGCCTCATGAAGAATGTATCCATTTATTGCATAGGCGTTTGGGGCATGTAAATTTTAAAATGCTAAAACGTACAGTTGAGTTATCTGAAGGAATAAGGTTAAAACCTTGTGATAAATATTTGCGTTGTAATGTTTGCTGTGAAGATAAGAGCAAAGTATTGCCTGCAAATAGGCTAAATGGTTTCAAAACAAAAGAACCTTTAGAAGTAGTATTTGCAGACATAATAGGTCCAAAGAAACCCAGTATGGGGGTGCTAGATATATACTGAGCATTATGGACCATTATTCTAGATATGGGTTTTGCTATTTAATGAAAAGCAAAACTGAAACATATCAACATTTTTTCAATTGGCTTAGGTTTGCTGAAAGAAAGTCTAAGCGACAACTGATAACCCTGGTGACAGATAATGGTACGGAATTTATTAATAACAAATTCCAGAACAGACTTAAGGTAGCTGGAATAGAGCATAAGAAGTCTGCTCCATACAGGCCAGAACATAATGCTTTTATTGAAAGAAGAGGCCAAACACTACAGGCAATGGTTAGAACAATGTTAAATGATTCTGGGTTACCTGATTCTTTGTGGGGAGGCTACAATGTGTGCTAATAACATATTGAACAACGTTGTTAATACAACAACAGGTGAAATACCATTTACCAGGTGGCATGGCAGGAAACCTGATCTAAGTTACCTGCACACATTTGGTGCACCAGCATGGGTGCATATTCCTGCACAACTCAGAAAAAAAGGGCAACATAGAGCTAAAAGATTTTTCTTCGTTGGTTATCAGGCAAACCATAGGGCATATAGATTTTGGGAGAAAGGCACATCTAAAGTGTTATGTAGTGCTAGTGCCCAATTTCTAGAACATGAAGGATGGGAGAAATTAGAACAGGATGCCAATAAAGATGTAATTATTGAATCCTATAGAAATCCCATTAGTTATCCCTGTAATTTTAAAAATAAAGTAAAGAGACAAATACAGGATGAAATAGTGCCCATAAAGGAAGAAACAGATTCAATAGCTGAACAGGATGAGGAAGATGAACAGGTAGAAGTTCAACAAAGTCCTCCTGTAAGCCCTGTAATTCCCAGAAGAACTACACGTATATCTAGACCGCCTGATAGGTACCAGGCTAACACAGTGTGCCAGATTAATCAAGTTCCTAATTCTGTTGAAGAAATTAAAAAGTATCCTAATAAGGAAAAAGAAAAATGGTATGCAGCAATGAATAAGGAACTGAATTCATTAAGTGATATGAAGGTGTATGAAAATGCCAAATTACCTGTAGGAAAGAAATCCATTGGCTGCAAATGGATATTTAAGGTAAAAACAGATAAAGATGGTAATTTAATCCATAAGGCAAGGTTAGTAGCCCAAGGTTTTAGACAGAATGCTAATGACTATGATGAGGTGTTTGCACCTAGTCTTAAGGCAGCAACCTTGAGAGCAGCTTTAGTGTGGGCAGCTAGTAAAAACTATATAGTTAACCATTTAGATGTGGAAACTGCTTACTTGCACACCCCATTAAAACATATTATTTATATGAAAAAACCTGTTGGTATTAAAAGTGAAAGTAAGGATAATAATGATTGTTGGTTGTTAAAGAAAAGCCTCTATGGTCTTAAACAATCAGGCTATGAATGGAACCAGTATATTGTAAAGGAACTAGACAATATAGGATTTAAAGCTGGTTTAGCCGATCCATGTCTGTTTAAGAGGGAGACAAATGGGAAAGTATCATTATTATTACTATTCACAGATGACATTGCTTTGATAACTGAAACTAATGATGAAGCAAATAAAATAATAGCATCATTAGGAAAAAGAATAAAGATCAAGCAATTAGGGAGATAAAGAAGTATCTCGGTTTGAATATAAAGAAAACACGGAAAGGTTATAAGATATCTCAGGAAGATAAGATAAGCAAATTACTAAAAGATTACAAAATGGAGCTTTGTAAGCGGCTAAGACTCAATGAGTCAGGAGTTTAGCAACACTGATGTACAAAGCCCTGAGTTTGATAAGGTGATTTATCAATCTTTAATTGGTAGTTTGAGTTATATTAGTAATTGGTCTAGACCAGATATATCGTACTGTGTGAATCAGTTGGCTAGATTCAATTCTGCACCATGTGAAAGACACTGGATTGCAGCTAAGAGGATATTAAGATATCTTAAAAAGACAATGAATTATTCATTGTATTTAGAACCAAAGGGTGATTTAATTTTGAGTGCATATGCAGATGCTAGCTTTGCATCAGATAGAGACACTAGAAAGTCGACTTCAGGAACAGCCATAATGCTGGGTAAGACATTAATAGGCTGGAAGTCAATTAGACAACAGCATATAAGTTTGTCTACTATGGAGGCAGAATTCTCCTGTTTATCATTGTTATGTACAGAATTAATAATGTATAAACAAATGTTAATTGATATAGGTATAACTGTAGATTATCCTATAATTATACATGAAGATAATCAGGCAGCAATTCAAATGGCCACAAATATTGGAGTAAAAACAAGGAGCAAGCATACAGATCTAAGATACCTAAACGTGAGACAATCTGTAAGAAGTAAGATGATTCAGCTAGAGTACTGTATGTCAGAGGACAATTTAGCTGATAATTTTACTAAAGCCCAAGGTGCCAGTAAGCACCAGGAGAGTTGTGAAAATTATGGGGTTAGATTGTAAGGTATTATATATTTATTTCACCCAAAAGGGAGTATGTTAGGTATAACATTGATACCAAATATGGTTTGGGTGAATAAATATATAAAACTTAGATATCATGGTTTAAGTGCTTATCACTTTAAGCACAATGCAGCAGGCAATTAGCCGATTAAGGGTGCGGTTAGAAGTTACAATATAAGGAAGCATTAGAAGCTGGAAAGCTTACTGGCTGTTACTGGCTGACTGTAACTGTGTGCTGCTGCGAGTAACTGTGTGTTACTGTGACTAACTGTGATTACTGACTGTGAGTGCCTGTGACTGAACTGTTATTGTTTGCTACTGTTTACTGAATATCCAGCGTTTGTTTCTCTGGAGAGTGAAACCGGAGGAGAGAAGATATCTTTATCGGCTGATAAAGATATTGCAAGGACTCTTAACTTGGACTATACTAGTGAGTCTTACTGGATGGAAATACTGTGAATGACTTAATGGACTGAATGACAATGCTTAAACTCTAACTGGATTAAAAACTATTTAAACTACAAACAGTGTTTGTGTTCAGTGTGTGTATACTCTGGGGCCCTTCCGCTCTCGTTTGGCTTCCTGGCTTGACTACTGCTGCAATACTCTTCTAGGGGTTAATTTCCCAAACCCTAACAAGCTGGCAGCAAAATTGAAAGTCTGCATCCAAACAACCGCTGTCCCCTTCCTGCAGGGTCAATGAATGAATGAAGCTGCCAGAAGTTTCCTTTCTGCTAAATCAATCAACCAGCCACAAATTTCCCAGAAATGAAATAAAAAGAGGTTTGTTTTTTCACTGACTTCCTCTGTTGTCATTCCTATCAAGCCCCTGCAGTTCTTGGAATTCGTCTATCCTAGCCTGAAAGAGAGACAGTTTACTATGTTGGCCAAGGCATCAGGCTAGAAACTGGGAGGCGATGACTTTTAGTTTGACTTAGGCACAAAGGCAGCTGAGTGACCTTTGCCCAGTCACTCTTTCTTAGCCTTTAGAAGTAGGCAATAACAAGCCATTTCTGAAAATCCTTGTCAACAAGGCCTGCAGGAACTTGTCCAGGCAACTTCAGAGAAGGAGACACAATTGAACAGAAAAAACAAAACACTGTAAATATTATTCATTTTTTATTTCCTATTTCCCAAGGGTCTCCTGTAAGTTCATATAAGCCAGTGGTGAGATGCAATTACTAAAAAAAAAGGCAAATAAGATTTGGGGGAGCATTCAGAGAAGCACAGGGTCAAAGTTTTGGGAAGTAACCATTCTCATCTACTTTATCCTACTCAGACTTCATTTAGAGTATTGTGCTCAAATATATCATTCAAAAAGGATAGCAACTAACTGGATCAAGTTCAGAGAAAGGCAGAGAAAGTTGTGAAGGATCTGTATTCTAAGCTGATGAAGAAGAGTCGAAGGACTTCCATCTGTTTAGCTCACATAAAAGATGAATGACAGGAGAGACAGTAGTGGGCTTCAAATTTCTGAAGGGTTATCACACAGAAAAAGGAGCAGGTTGATAATTTGTTACCCTAGAAGCCAGGACAAGGATTAAAACTACAAGAAAGGAGATCCAGGCAAGAAATCTGGAGGAATATCTCACTGTATGAGCTATCAGTTTCTGAAATGGGCAGATAAACTCTCCTTCACAAGATGTCTTCTTACAAAGGTTGGGCATCTGTTAGAGACGCTCTCACAAGCCCTGTACTACACCAGGGGATAGGGCAAAGAACCCTTTCCTTCCCTTCCAAATATGTGGTTCTTTGGAATCCGTATAACAGAATAACAGAGTTGAAAGTGACTTTGGAGGTCTTCTAATCCAATTCCTAGCTCAAGCAGGAGACCCTATACCATTACAGGCAAATGGTTGTCCAATCTCTTCTTAAAAACCTCTGGTGTTGGAGCATCCACAACTTCTGACAGCAAGTTGCTCCACTGATTAATCGTTCTAACTGTCAGGAAATTTCTCCTTAGTTCTAGCTTTTCATCCATTACTTCTTGCCCTGCTTTCAAGAGCTTTAAGAATAGTTTGACTTCCTCTTCTTTGTGGCAGGCCCTTAGATATTGGAAGACTGCGATCATGTCACTCCTAGTCCTTCTCTTCATTTGACTAGACATACCCAGTTCCTGCAACCATTAGAGGTTGCATGCATGCAAGATCTATTTGGAACTGATTTAAGGGCATCTTTATATGTGCAGAAATCCTACCATATATTGCAGCAGAACAGCTTCCAAAGCTGAGGGCTTGCTTTAGGACGAGCCCTGGAGTTGACCGTCAATATGACTTCCCATTTGTGTGATTTATGCAACAGAAGAAGAAACCATTCCCAAAGCATAGGAATGTTTAAACTAGCCCCTCTTAATCTATCATGGAAATGCAGCTACCCAATCTTGGGATCAAGCAGATTATCCAGTGCTGGGTAAAGGGGTTTTACTGACCTGGCACAATGCCTAAGAAGACCACTTGGTCTGAGGATCTTGCATCTCTGCTGACTTCCCTGCTTGTCACCCTTCACTCTCAAAGATTTAACTCCAGTGGTTACGTCACCCCTGAAACCCAGCATGTAGAATTTATCCCCAGGTCTCTCTCTCTCTCTTAGTTGCCAGGATCTCCAGAAGGCACTTGGTCCCCTTTTCTCTCTTACAATTTTGAGAATCCCTTCTGGGAATTAGCTCCTTTGCCCAACCAACTTTGTTCCCAAACTCTTCAGCTCATTGACCCTTTCCACAAAGTTTCAGAGTGTTCATTGATCCCCCCCCCAAACATATATTACATGAAAATAACGTGATAAATACTACTTTAATCACACCATGAATAACAACAGATAATAGGTACCAACAATGATTTCATAAGAATAGGTAATATTTAAAAACATGAAAAATATAAGATTTAACAATATCTTTTTTACTAAATGGTTGATATCATTCATAGGAAGGATGAAGCTGAGTGTCAAAAAGGCTGGTGATACTTTACTGGAAAAATGATGATTTTTAATCCCATGTCACCTCATTCTTCCAGATTCAATCTATTCCTATTGACTTTCAGCCTCCTTTTGACCTCCAGCCGTTTAATGACCCCTTCGATAGTCTTATGAACTTTTGGACAGTGATGTTGACCATTTTGTGGAACCCTGGGATGAATGTATGGCTTAGAACCAACCATATTCCTGTCTCCTTCTCCTTAATGAACTTGCATTTTCATTTTGCTTTCCTAGCTTGACTCAGCCTTCTGTCCTTTGGAGGTTGGTAAAATGAGGACTCAGATTGTTGGGAACAATAGGCTGACTCTGTAAACCTCTTAGAGAGGGCTGTAAAGCACTGTGAAGCAGTATATAAGTCTAACTGTTATTGCTATTACCTCTGCTTTTCTTCCCTTGGAGGAAACAAGAAGAAGGTCCTCTCCATCTTCTTAAGTTTGAATCCCTTGCTGAGTCACATGGCCCTTTACAAATCTCATATTTTATCTTTTGGAAATGCTTGTTTCTTCTACTTTGCCATTTGGTTTGCTCCTGGGTGTCTCCATCAAATGCATTCATATTGTTTTTCCCCACACAGGCTACCCTGGGTCCTCCTGGTTTGAAGGTATGTCTCCCCCTTTTCTCAATCATCTCATCTGCTTGCGGCACTGAATCCCACCATTCTCCTAATTTCCTTTTCTCTCCTATGCAAAAACCTGACCACCGTCCCCAAAATTGCTATTACTCACAGTGGCATAGTGGTTAGAATGCAGTACTGCAGGCTAATTCTGCTGACTGCAGCAGTTCGATCCTAACTAGGCTCCAGGTTGACTCAGCCTTCCGTCCTTCTGAGGTCAGTAAAATGAAGACCCAGATTGTTGGGGGCAAGAGGCAGACTCTGTAATCCGCTTAGAGTAAAGCACTGTGAAGTGGTATACAGATCTAAGTGCTATTGCTATTTTCCGCTTTCTTTTCTGATTCTCTTTAATTAGATTTATTTTTTTGTCAAATATGTAACTTCCACTACATCAAGCAGTTCCAGAATCTTTGCAGATTGGTTCCAAAATCAATAATGTTTCCCAAGAGTTTAAATAGATTAAAATGCTTTCTCTGGCTTTAATAAACTCATTGTATCACCATTATTGCTAATCTTGCAGATCTCACAGGTACCCATACATAATTTAATGATATTTTAATTTTGTGTATTTACAGTAATTTCAAGAGGGGGTGAATTGTGTGTCCTAGTCACTAATGCTATTTGATGTACCCATAAACATTGTTGTTGCCATTGTGAGAACATCTGCTAAGTGTGCAGTCAATCTTTCACTCTCACTCTCTCCTCATTCGATGAGTATTTCCTTCCACCATTGTATCGCTTTCCTTCACCACCATATCTGCCATATATTCTCCGTTTCTTCCTTATGCCCAATTCCACTTCCCTATTCAGGTAACAGGAAAAGGTGAAAAAGGAAGTGTGGTTGTGTGACTACAAGAACATATTAAGACAATTGACCAAATTCATGCAGAGATGATGGAATTGCCAATGCTCGGTGCTGAGACCCAGTTTGAAGGAGGGTTTATTTTGGACAGCTTCAAAAGGGAATTCTACAGAGAACTGCCCTGACACTGTTCTTCTGGTGGTCATTTTCTTAAGCTTTGTCTCTCTTCCCTGCAGGGTGGGAAAGGCGAACGAGGATCTCCAGGAATCTATGGATCCAAAGGAGAGAAAGGTGATCGTGTAAGTAGGCCCTTTCTTAAGCTTCACGGGATACCTGTCCACTTTTAGGATGCAATGTCCTAAAGTAGGATCTGGGGATTAAAATGGATTTTTTACGGATTGATTTTCCACATTTCTGAACCGCCCATTTTCCTCAAAAAGGGATGCTGGCTTATAAGTCTTGGAACATTCAGCTGCTGCAGGAAAGGGCTCAGGGCTGGAAAGAAATGAAAGCATCTCAAAAATTTAACTCATGGTGAACAGAGGGATATTTCGGGATCAGTCTTGTCTGGAAGAAAGATGGCTAGCCTTTCAGTATCGTATTTTTAGAAAAAGAGTTCAAGTGGCTCTCAGTGTCCCCACTTTAATTAATTCATTAATATCTATTTATTTATTAAATACACTGTCTATTAAAGAATTCACCAATAAATCTTTCTTTCTGGATTGTCCTGTGCTTATGGTTTGACAATGGTCCTTCGATGTGTCCTAAGATTATTTTATCTTCTAATCTCCCTTCAGGGTGCTGACTGTGTCCGGATCTCACCTGAGGCTCCATTACAGGTGAGGCCCCTAGTCTTAAGGAGACTCATGAGAAGTTGATGACTTCTGCTTTTCCTCTTTTCCCTCTGTATCCTATGTTGCCATCCTAACCCTTCCTCGTTTGTTTTTTAAGTGTGCCGAAGGCCCAAAAGGGGAGAAGGGAGACCGAGGAGAAAAGGTAGGCATGCCTTTATCAAAACATGGGAAAAACAAAATACGTTTTATTTAAGCCTCTCCCTCTTCTTTCTCTTCGCTTTAACAGGCCTCTGATCTTTACACAAATCCCTTTCCTCATTCCAACAGATTTGACCCAGGAAGGATTTGGTCAATATTAGCTTAAGATATTATGATTTATTTTTGAAACATGCTCTGCTTGTAAAGCAAGCCTTAACTTGGGGAGGAAATATGAGGGGGGGGATCCCAAACATTCTTTGAGTGATGTGGGCCCAGATATACCTGCAAAAATCAGTGGCCCTGAAAAATGGGCTGCAGAACATTGATTGTAAGTAACATATGATGTTCCTGAAAAGAACAAAAATGGAGTTGTTACAGTCCAAATGTAGCCCTGGCACAGGACAAGAAGTCTTCAGATTGGCAAAGTTGTCTTCCTCCTAATGTCTTTTCTGTCTCCTTTTTTTCCACTTAAGCTAACAGCATCCATGGCTGCGTTCACACAATATCATGTTATCACTGAACATTCTGAGTTTTCTGTCTATCTTGGCCCATAAACTATACTATCCAAAAAGACTCCTGTCAGTCTGTGCTCCATTCAAAATCCAAGAAAGAAATACTCAGACTCCATAGATTTGAGCAAAGTTTTTCTTTTACTGAAATTCAAAGTGGAAGCTACAGGTAGAATTCTGAATCTAAGGAATTTGGCGCTCAGATCACATATACAAAGGGATGGAATTGTTCCCACCCCCCAAAGTCCAAAAGACTCTTCCAATTAAAAGTTCTGAATATGATAATGTGGGCATCTTCAGGTGGTGATGAGGCCTCTGTCCGTTGACCTTGACATATTTTGATAAAACTTCGCAGCTGCGCAAAGGAAAGAAAGCTAAGCAAGGAAATAGAAACTTAAGAGCAGGAATTTATACTCCCCCCCCCCACTCCTCATTTATACAAGACAAGAATGTAACACCTCCAGTTCTCTTCCCACAAGATGCAACCCCTCCTCCCCCCCGTTACTCATGGCAGCCGAAAGATGCAAAGCAGTAGAAAGCAATAGAAAAGTAGAAAAGATCTTGAAGGCTGACAACTCCTTTCATACAACATAGTAAGAAAATCTCTCTCTCTCTCTCTCTCCCTCCCTCCCCCACTCTCTCTCTGTGTCACTCACACACACACATTCAAAAGCAATCAAAGTTAAAGCAGCTTGCAAAATGAATAAACACCCATCTTTGTAACTGACTTCATAACGACTATTGTGTGAACAGGATCTTTTTGTGTGTTCTTTGCCTCTCTCAACATGCCTTCTAGGCTGGATCTGTGGAGCCTGTTTGTCTAGATGTCCTTTATTTAACCAAAAATAATTCTTTAAGAAGAATAACAGAGAGAATGATGAAAGAAAGGAGACACAATTTTGTCCAGTGCTTTTAAACATAGGGCCCTCTTAAAGGGAGACCCTTTGATCTGTCCCCAGTGGTCCAATCTGCTGGAGACCAAAACAACATTATTTACAATATTTATAGTTTGTTCTATACCAGAGAGCCAACTATCAGACCTTTGACAGGAAGCACCAACCATGAATACTAACACTCTCCTTATTGTAAAGTTATATTACAAAGTCTTGCAAATCTAAATGTACATCTCCCCTACCTTTCTTTTATTCTCCCCATAACTAGGGAGAGTCCCTTTTGAAACCTCATCCTTTGTTTATCACACTATTATCTAAGCTGTGGCTCTTTCTCCTATTTTCCAAGGTCATGTCCACACACCACTACACCAACCTTGGATTAGATGAACAAAATAAAACAGGACTGAGCTAGGTTGAACTAGGTTCAGAAACCACAGTAAAAGCCACAGTTAGAGACTGGACTTGAAGTTGGAAAGACATTATGAAAGAAGATAATGACAACTGCCTTATGCCTTATTTCTACAAATGCCAACTGAAAGAGTCTATAAAATCATCAGGGGTCAACTCAGTTCAAAGGAAAATAACTTGACCTATTTTGGGATTTGCCATCATTTTAAGGGACAGAATCCTTTGTAGCATCTTTACTTGATACGTGTTCCTATTCAAGTGTAGGCAAGTATATATAATATAGCAATGTAATAAGGTTATGTCAAAAAATCAGCCATGGCCAGGATAAATGCAATTTCAAATGACACAAACACCAGGGTCTACTGTGATTTCAATTGTTTAGGAATAGAGTGACAAGGCAGGATTGAAAGAGCCACATCAAAGTTGTGTAAAGGAAGAGTTAATCACATCAGAGGTATAAGCGTATGTGAAAAGTCAAAGTGTCAGGTGCACTCACACAAATCCCAACCATTTTTTTTTTTATGTGGACAAAGGAGTGGGACTTCAACTGCAAAATTGCAGCTTGACATCTTGATTTTGGTGACCTTCTCTTTCAGCTACCCAAGATACCTCCATCTAAACTTTTGCTGTCTGTTGTCCTATAAACTGATGCAACTATGATCTAGAAAAGTGGCAGAGGACACAACATTGCCATACTACCATCTCAGCAAAGAGGGAGTTTCTTTATTCCCCCATAGGGATCTGGACCAAGACCAGAACCATCAAAACCACAAGAAAGGTGGTTCAGAATAATATTCCTTACAGTTCCAGCTATCAGCCAATAGAACAGGCTACTGTGTGAGGTAGAAAGCTTTCCTTTCCTTACTGGAAGTCTTCAAACTGTAAACACTTCAAGGAAGACCAGACTAGTAAACCAAAGTCATGCAGGCTAATACTGTTTTTATTATATAGTAACAGAATTTTGTATGTGTGAATGCACTTCTCCCTCCTGTTAGTTTTGTGAGAACTAGGAAAGGTTTCATCTAGGGCAGTGATGGCTAACCTATGACACACGTGTCACTTGTGACACGCCGAGGCACTTTGACTGACACGCCTGTTGGTGTGGGGAAAACCTGCACATTTAGAGGCTGCCTGTGCTCTGCTCCAATCCCTGCTCCCTGCTTGTTGCGTGGTGTCACCGCTGCCGCGAGATCTTTGCAGCAGAGAACCAGTTTTAACCGCCATAAACTGAGGTTTGTCAGTTTCATTACCTCAGGAACGCTACAGGAGGAAAGGAGATCCATGAGGTTCACAGCCCTGTAAGGTGGCCTTCCGATCCCCACATCCTGCACCTGCAGCCCTGAGACCAGGGAGACGAGTTTCACAGCCCTATGTGATCACCCCAGCCCAGTCCGTCATAAACCAAATTATTGATATTTCTTGAAGTGACACACGACCCGAGGAAGGCTACACTTTTCCCCGATTTTTGACACACCAAGCTGAAAAGGTTAGCCATCATTGATCTAGGGCACTGTCCCAAGTTACAGTTCTGCTCTGAATTCAGATTTCTTTTATCTGATCACTGTCTTGGTTACTGTTCTTCCTCTTAACCCCCAAAGCGATTCCTTCTGCTTATTGCATAAACAGATGCTGGATGGTTATCATTCAAAGATTCTGTAGATTCTGCAACAAGCAGGGGTTTGGATTTGATGATCTCTCAATTCCCTTCCAATTCTAGGATCCTTTGCATCTTTAGAAAAACTTCACTTGGCAGGTTTCTCTGCATCTGAATCCAGGGGTTGACTTCCTTTAGCCGTCTTGCTTCAACCTGGCTTCAGTAGGGCAATATCCGTCAAGTGCAATCTAAACAGTTGACTCAGCCAGTAAACATCCTGTGACCTTCCTAATCCTGGACAGAGCCTTGCGCCCAACTGCTTAAGACTTCACCATCTCCTCTGTGCTGTTTCGCAGAGATGCTGAGGTTTTCCCCTCCTTGCAGTATTTGGAACTAAGGCTAAGGAAACAGGTCATTGCGCACAGCCAAAATTTATATTGTGAATGATAAATATTTAGTTTCACTATTTTAGAGCCAGGACTATGAAGGCATTACAGCTCTTCTCTGGGGCTGGCCCAATGCCTCCTGCTTTATGTGCAGAAAGACCAACCTAGAAATGTAACAAAACAAAGATTTTGGCTGGTTGTTACAAACCAATATTATTTAGTTGACTTTCCCTTTCATTCTGATCTGGTTGTCCTCTTCTCATTCCTTAGGACCTCTTCCTGTTTCAGATCTCCTTTTCTTCTCCCCACTGCACCAAACCACTGGAAGTAACAGCTCCACTTAGATGATTGAGTAGCCAAACTCTACCTGGGGTACTAGACTTACTACTTTAACAAAATTCCCAAGAAGCTAGAAGGATAATAAGGATGGTCAGAGAATTGGAAATCAAGCCAAAGTTGTAGGAACTAAATCTTTATCTTTGAAGGAAAAATTATGTAGGATCAGATCTTCCAGGTAGATCAGACTAGGAATCCAATGGCATGTAGGAATCTAATGCCATGTATCTTTTATTGTAAAGATAAAGTAGCAGAATCTTGCAAATATGAATGTGCTTTCCTCCTCTCTCCCATTATCTTCATGTGAACTAGGGAGGCTCTTGTGTGACATGCTTACTCAGATTGCATTCCTTCCCCGAACTTGTTAGTTTTTTTTAAAATCTGACTACTGTCTTGGTTGCAGTTGTTACTCCTGACCCTCAAGGCCACCCCCTCTTTTCTCTATATATAGGGAGGTCTGGATCACATTTTTTAAAGTATAGGGTGGAATTATATCAAAGAAGCGTATGATTCTATCATTCCAGCCATAAAAGACTTGGCATCAGACTTGGCATCAGTTACCCAGATTTGCTTCTTTCATAAGAACCAAATTAATTATAATTAATACGGTGACTCTTTGGACCTAGTAATATCCATTATGGCCTTGATAAAACTCTGGCTGAATTTAAGCAAAGGATATAGGATCAAGAAATTCAGTCCAAAGTTACCCAGTTCCACCATAGTGCAATTTTTTTTACTCTTCTTGGACATCCCTTGGACAGTAACATTTTACATGCTCTATACCAGAGTTCCCCAACGATTCTTGGAAGGGGAGGGGATATATTTTATCTGCAGTATTTGATGTGTTCTTATCTGCCATAAATGATTTCACTGAAATTCTTGTTATAAGCAAAAGCTTGGATTTGATGATTTAAATCAGGATTTCTCAACCTTAGCCATTTTAAGACTGTGGACTTCAACTTCCAGAGTTCCCCAACCAGCAAGCTGAATGGGGAATTCTAGAAGTTAAAGTCCACACATCTTAAAATTGCAAAGGTTGAAAAACTCTGATCTAAATAATCCTTTCCAATTCTAGAAATTGCCAGGCCTCTCCATGTCCTTTCCTATGTCTTGGCTTGGCCTTTCTGAGATATGTTTTCCATTCTCATAACTTCTTACTTAATGACATCTAGAATTCATTGTTTTAATACAAGAGAGCAGCTTTGTGGCTAACTTCATTTCTCTACCATTGTATGGTAGAATGTAGTCTGGATTCCCAGGAGGGAAGGAGTGCATTCTAGAGGAGCAAAAGACTGTGAAATTTAGATAGCTTGTTTGGGAGGAAAAGGGTCAAGACAGCTCCTCCTTAGAAGTTCTTACAGTTCATCTTTAACGATGCAAGTAGTTTGCTTTACATTGACAAGATTTCTGTCTATGAATGAGGAACATTAAGGTAAACTATGTAGAAGAAACTCAGTTGCCTCTCTTGGTTTTTGGAGCTTGACACTTTGCAACCATTTCCTTCAGCAGCCTTAAACTTCATGCATTTGAAGAAGTGGTTAAGACTGAAACCAAACTGTAGAGATAATATACAATCCAATGTCTCAACTCATTCATGGTTCAACCCCCAGGCCACTATGAAGAGAAAACGTATGCAGGTACATCAAGAATAGAATAGAATAGAATAGAATAGAATAGAATAGAATAGAATAGAATAGAATAGAATAGAATAGAATAGAATAGAATACTTTATTGGCCAAGTGTGATTGGACACACAAGGAATTTGTCTTGGTGTAAATGCTCTCAGTATACATAAAGAAAAGATACATTCGTTAAGAATCGAGAATCATAACGTACAACATTTAATGATAGTCATAGGGTACAATCAACAATCAAATCATACTAGGAAACAGTCAATATAAGGACACAAGCGACAAAGTTACAGTCCTACAATCACAAGTGGGAGGGGATGGGTGATAAGGAGTGATGAAAAGATTACCAGCACACTTTGTAAATAGTTGAACAGTGTTGAGGGAATTATTTGTTTACCAGAGTGATGGCTTTCAGGAAAAAACTGTCCTTGTGTCTAGTTGTTCTGGTGTGCAGGGCTCTATAGTGTTGTTTTGAGGGAAGGCCTTGAAACAGTTTATGTCCGGGATGTGAGGGGTCTGTAGAAAATCATTTATCAGGAATATTATGTTGACTGTTGGCCAGCTCTCAAAACTTAACTCCTTCTATCATGTCCTTTCAATGGGTTTGTTTAATTTCTGAAAACTCTACATATTTCATCCCATAGCTTATCTGAACACATGAATACATTGGATATATATGTGTTCCAAATAACACATTTGTAAACCTCCAAACCAGCATTCTTTTCCAATTTTGTGTCCTTTATGGTGGATTTTGAATCCCAGATTGCAAGCCAACACTTCTGCATAGTGGCTGTTTTAGGAATGTAAAATTAATTGTTCATGATAACTGGTTCTTAAGTTTTAGTGCAGTTTAGACAAACCTGTTGGCTGGGAAATTCTCAGAAGTGAGGTCCATACAGCTTAACGCTGCCAAGGATGAGAAACACTGGTTTAGACTATAAATTTCTACATTGCTAATTAATGGATACTTTTTTGTTTCCAGGGGCTTCAAGGATTGAGCGGAACTCATGGACAGAAAGTAAGTTTTGTGGAGGTTCAATTCAGGAATTGAATTAGAAGCGGATGCAACTGAACAATTCAGAATCTGATTTGACATGCTTCAAAACTGAATCACGATAGACTTCCTAAATTGATTGGATTGAATTGACTAATTCCAGCTTTGGAGAATGAAGTAGAAAGTTCATGGGAAAATGGTCCACCTGATTGTTTCCCTCAAATTTCAAGCAAGGAAATTATGATTTCCTTAGTGAATGGTTATGGAAGTATGCTGTGATTAAAAGTAGTAGTTCACTGTTCAGTTAAGAAGCCCTAACACCACTTGGGAAAATAGCAGATCAATGAACTAGAATCAGTGATGAAATTATAGGTTAAGAAAACTTAAATTGTGGCTGAAATACACTGAATTGCGTACTAAATTCTACTAAATTGGTCATTTTCTGCAGGGGCAGAAGGGTGAGAAAGGTGACTTTGGACTTCAAGGGAAACCAGGCAGCCCTGGGCGAGATGTAAGTTGCACAACAGGCATCTTTCTCTTTGGTGTCATTTTTGTGGCTGCTTTCCTCTTGTTTCCTGTATTAGATGATTCTCAAATGATGCCCTGAGTATTACATCAATATTCAAATACTATTTTTACCAGGATCAGGAATTCAACTCTTTGTATCTTTGAGGAATGGGGTAGAGATGGTTTTTTTAATATTTTCAATATTTTCAATATGTTCAATAGCTGTTCAGCTATTTTGCTATCCTATACAGGTAGAAATGGATCAAAGTAGTTGCATTAGAGGTCAACCATTGCATGACTTGAGAACAGTGACCAAGCTAAGTATAATAATATATAATAATAATAGGTATAGGTATATAATAGTGGTCAGACTAATCACTATTGACCTCACCCCATTCCTAAGAGGTCTGTAAGGGGCGTGCATAAGTGCACCGTCGCGCCTACCGTCCCTGTCCTATTGTCCCCATTTATTTGTACCTGTTTCCTGTATTCTTACTCATGTTTATACTTATATCTATTATCTTGTAAGTGATTGACAAATCAAATAAATAAATAAAATAAAATAAGTTGAACCATAATTCACTAATATGTAAGAAATGTGTGCCAGGTTCAGCCCATCCAAAGGCTTAATAATTCCTGGCCAATAACAATTTCTGTCTTGCTTCCTACTCTTTTCTTAACTAAAGGGAGAGATTAGCATATTCAGGCTTAAGTAAATCTCTTATTATCCTCAGCCTCTATAGAGTAACAGTAACAATATAACAGAGTTTGAAGGTTCCTTGGAGGTCTTCTAATCCAACCACTTGCTCAAGCAGGAGACCCTGTACCATTTCAGACAAATGGTTGTCCAATCTCTTCTTAAAAGCCTCCAATGTCAGAGCATTTACAACTTCTGGAGGCAAGTTGTTCTACTGATAAATTGTTCTCACTCTCAGGAAATTCCTCCTGAGTTCTAGGTTGCTTCTCTCCTGGATTAGTTTCCATCTCTTACTTTATTCTTGGGGTGAGGTTTAGTTTCAGAGTCCATCTCTGAGGAAGCTGATCGTGAATTGCATGAAGTGTGAGGAAAGCTCCTCTTCTAACAAAGCCTGTTTTTTGCAATTTTCTAGGGCCGACCTGGAGAGCTGTGTTTGGTAGGGCCCAAAGGCCAAAGGGTATTTATTAATTTATTTCATTAAATTCAAATACCACCCATCTCACTGTTATGTATTGTGCAAGTCGAAGACAGGGGTGGGGAGGGGTCTTTTTCTGAAAGATAAATGTGACTAATGGCTGTGTTTTTACCTTAGGGGGATCCAGGTTTTGTTGGCCCCGAAGGGCTTGCTGGAGAACCAGGACCTCCAGGGTTGCCAGGCCCACCTGGAATTGGCTTTCCAGGAAAACCAGTAAGGATGATTTTCTGACTCACCATTACTACTCTTCTTGGAAAATAAATCATCTTTAAAAATAGAGTCTCTTTCAAATTAAGTTTGATCTCTAATGGTCTCATAGACACAGAGGTGGGCTGCACATAATGTAACAACCAGTTCATCTAGTGAAGAATGAAAATGTGAGCACATGCACACACATCCGCTTTGTACACGTGTGCACCATCCACGCTTGGGTGCGGCAGCAAACACACAGCAATTTCACGCGGGTGGCAGCTGCTGTGAGTAGAGCAGGAGAGGCATGAAAATCAGCTGGCCTGCATGGGCAGGAGTGAGCCAGGGCAAGTGAGCCAGAGAGTGAGATATATAGGACGGGATAGCATCAGAGTGGGTGGGCGGGGCCCATCCGATGGTTGGAACTACCTGTCCAGGCAAACCGGTCCAAACCGGCAGCAGCTTCTCACTGCATAAACATATCTATGTATTTTTCTTGGGAACAATAACATGTCATTGCCTCCTTCTCTTTCCACATCACAGTCTAGTGTACAGTCCTCATAATCCCATAAACCAATCTTGTGTAGTGGTTAAAGTGCTGGCCCAGAAACTAGGAGGTGGTGAGTTCTAGTCCTAATTTAGGCATGAAAGCCAGCTGGATGACTTTGGGCTGATCACAAGATGACTCTGAGCGCTGGTCCCAACTTAGGCATGAAAAGTCTACTGGGAGAATTTGAGCCAGTCCCTCTCTCTCAGCCCAACCCATTTCATAGGGGGTTGTTGTTGTGGGGAACATAAGAGGAGGAAGGAGTATTAGGAATGTTCACTGCCTTGAATAATAATAATAATAATAATAATAATAATAATAATAATAATAATAATAATAATAATAATAATAATAATAATAATAATAATAATACTCCATTTGTGGTCACAGACCAAAACACAAGTACAACAAAAGAAGAACATGGGAAAATTAATCATGAACAATTGGTCACCAAAAACTTGACTAAGGGGGATTACAGCATTCTCCTCTGATGGTTACAGCTTTTTTAAAAAAATTGGAAACCAAAGAAGTGATATATGAGGAGCTATCCCCTAGACAATATAAGAACAAATTACTAACATTGGGTCTAGGAGGGTCTGTTTCAAGGAGAGACAGTAACTTAGATCTGCCTGCGTTATACATAGGGCAATATAAAAGGACATGCTCCACAGTTTCAACCTCAGCTCTGTCTGTCACAGGGGCATAGCCGCTCGCTAATCAGGAGCCTCTTAAATCACCCATCCAGTAGTGCTGAGGGCAGAACATTAAAGCAAGCTAGGGAGAAAGCTCTTCTATACTTGGGAATGGTTAGAGTGTAAAAATAGGAAGCCATCCTCAGTCTGTAATTATTAAATTGGCTGAAGATCAGAGGAGAGCAAGTTTTGTTAGCTCTGGCTCGTAGATATTGCAAGTCAATGTCCACAAGCCGTTGGACTACCCTAAATTGGGCGTCCTTAATAATCTCCCAGGGCATCCCCCGTAAAACCTAGGAGGTGTAATTTCTTCATCAGCTCCCTCTCCCAACGAGAAATATGAGAGTCAGCAAATGCCAAGGAGAGGTAGATACCAGGAACTGCCAGAAAGAGCACCCGAAACCACCATTTAAAGGTGTTAATCCATGCCATACATTCGACTGATCGAGTGCCCATTTCTAGGTACATCAGAGCAAAACCAACACAAGGAGGAAGACCCAGAAGTTTTCTAAAAAAGACAGCCTGGGTTCTTTCAATACAATCCTTGAAGCCCCGTAGCCATATGGGAATAGCCTTGAATTATTTATAAAGCAATAGATGTGGGATAAAAACCTAATAGATAAATAAGGACCTCCCATCTACAGTAAATACTAACCATGCTCAACCTTGTTCACCTTCTATGCACAAACTAGGTCAGCCAGATACTGCCACCTGCTGATTCTTTCCCTACTAGTGCTTTAAACCTGTAATTCAGAGAAGACCTAAATTACTTAGGACTTGATGGGAACACCATGAAGAGGTGTTCTACTTTTACTGCTGGGCTTATTTTTCCAATTCAAGAAAATGGATGGAGGTTGAGGTAAAAGCAGATAAATTGCAGTAAGGGAGGTGAAGGCATTTAACCCTTCTCCACTTCATCTCCTCTGGCCTAAATATCTCATTTCTCCCCCCAAAAAAACTGCTATTTCATCCTTTCAAAGGAGATATATGTTCCTGGAGACCAGTTTTAGGTTGAGAAAATGTAAACTTAGATTAAATTCAAAGAACTTTGAATCTAACAAGAAGATTCCACTAATAAGCCTCTCCAATCCTATCAAAATATTGCTTTAGCTCTGGTCACATTTTTCAGTTTCTATATAGGGCATATCAAGATTCATTCTGGGGCTCCTGCAGAGAGAATGACAAACCTGGCTAGAAGCTTGATGAGGTTGAGGATGATGATGAATGTGATGATGATGATGAACATGATGATGATGATAACTGTGATGTTGAGGAGGAAGATTTTCTTGGAAGTGATAACCATAATGGGTTGATGACTGTTTCTGACTGAGCTTGAGTGGATGTCCAATAGTTACATCCATTCAGATCTTGGACTTTTCTCTTTCCCTTACAGTGCTTCCCTCTTGGGAGATTTCCTTTTCTCTTAACACTAATCTCCAACTGTCTGTTAGTGACATATGGTTGTTTACATTCTTTGCATTTGTACTGTCCCTTCAGCTAATTCTACCAATGGAACAGGAATCCTCCAGCCCCTTAATCCTGATAGGGATGCTTCTGATAAAACTAACATAAAGTTGAAGGGGGACTGAACTGGAGGTTTCAAAAGTGGAATCAGTTCAGTGCTTTTTCCTACAGTGTGAACTGTACTGGCTGATGGATAGGTACGACCTCGTGTTTAATGCTTTTGCCTGGGGTGCATTTATTTTGAGCTCTGTTACAATCTCAGCTACCTGTGATAGAGTTTTGATTTCCCTGTGGTGGACAGACATGCTAACAGCTGGGGACATCTGTTTTATTACCAGGAAGAGGGTTGGTTCCTTCAGTTAATGCACTTTTTGTAGCATCCCTTTGAATGGTTCTCCACTATTCCAGAAGTTATCATACTGATAGAATACCTACAGGACATAACTCTGGACTTTTTTTTTTGATCAGATTGTGTTTCCTGTCGTTAATAGTACTTTTGATGGCTCATTTCTGAACAACTTTAACAGTTTGGTTTTCATTTCAGGGTGATCCTGGTGGGCCCCCAGGTTTGAAAGGAGATAAGGTATGTGACAAACCTTTAAAAGCTTTGCGACCTCCAATGGTTCTAATCTTGAAATGAACATCATGTTTTTTGTTCTTAATAGTGTCACTACTGGGCTAAACTTCATTGCCATCCATCTTGTTCTCTATTTCCAGGGGAGTTCAGGATCTCCAGGGGACAGTGGATCTCCTGGGAAGCCAGTAAGTCCTTTCTCCAGCATACAAATCAATGAACCAAAGGCCACAACATCTAAGGAGCTTCTAGTCATTTGATTTCCAAGCTCTTGATTGGGCTGTCTTACCCAAGTCATGGGATCACAGAGAGATCCTTGGGAAACTGGATCAATTTATCTTAAAACAGGCATCTTCGGCCTGCTTTCTCCTGTTGTGGTCATGGTCTTCCATGATTTGAGATACATTTCATCAAGCAAAATCAAGAGTTTCCTAGTTGTAGGGAACTAGTTGAAAGCAAGTCCTCCTGTCTTAAGGAATTTCACGATGGCAGAAGATCTCCTCTATGCATTTTCAGCAATTTAATCCCCATTCTGTTGGCAGAATAAAGCAATGTTCCCAGGTGTTTTGAAGCAGGAGACCTGCTCAATCTTGTGGTCATATATCCCCCAGGAGTGGCTTTTGAGCCTTTTGGCAAATGCAGTGATTTGGGTTTTCTGATAATTGAGTACTGGCTGGTCTTCCATGCTGTACTGGGCTAATGATTTCAGTGTTCTTTAAGGCCAGTCAATGTTCTGGAAAGTGTTGCTGCTTTGTCTACATAGAGTAGAACAAAGATATGCCTCTCAGCAAGTTTAGTGTGTGGGAATAAAAGTTCATGTTGAGGAGATGGCCCAGCATTAATATAAAAAAATGAAGTGGGGGGGATATGCAGCCTTG
The DNA here is from genome assembly GCF_049901735.1 of Notechis scutatus. Taxonomy (NCBI): domain Eukaryota; kingdom Metazoa; phylum Chordata; class Lepidosauria; order Squamata; family Elapidae; genus Notechis; species Notechis scutatus. The sequence continues at coordinate 4,786,595 of NC_142016.1, forward strand.
CTTGATGCCTGTTTCCATTTGAATGGCTGAAGAAAGACAGAAAAAAAAGACAAAGAAATAAAACAATAAGGGGAAAAGAAAAAACTAGAGAGAGAGTTGCTTTGATTTTGCTGTGATTTAGAAAAAGATCTTTTTCTTTTGATCTGTTTCTCCCCTTTTCCTTTCTTTCTTACTTTCTTTTTCATTCTTTCTTCCTCCCTCCCTCTCTTTCTTTCTTTCCTTTCCTTCTCTCTCTCTCTCTCTCTCTTCTCCATTTCTTTTTTCCTTTTCTTTTCAGAGTATTATATTCATATATAAATATATACACAATTTCCACAACAGTTTCAGTAACACATAACCGTTTGTTCTGCATCTGGAACTGTATTTCATCTGTATTTGCTTTTTCTTTTGGGAAAATGTGTGTCCCAAAGTTTCCAGTGTGCATTGAATGTGCAAATTTACATAGTGCATGCAATTTCCCTCCCTATATTTATTTCTGGCATATTTTTCCTATGAAGGAAAGGCATATAAATGCCAGTTGTGTCCTGCTGGTGCTCTGAGTACGGGTCCCCTAGCAGCTTATCCTTGGGAAACAGTCCAACTTCACTGCTGTCTATTTTCACATTCCATTGTGAACATTGCAATCTGAGAAACACTTGATTTGAATCCTTGTCAGCTCTAATTCCTTTTGTTTAGGGTTGTTTAGGAGAACAGATCTTGTGGAAAATTGGAAGCATTTGCTACCCCCTCCCCATTGGTTGCTTTTGTTAAATGTTATTTTTATGTCTTTTGTGTGCATGTGTCTTCTAATGTCATGGAAATTATTGTTTTGCAAAGACTACTCTATGTCCCAGTTTATACGAAACTAAAGTATATTGGCCCTACTAATACTTTGTGACTCTGGATGACAAAGAGGCCATCAGGTTATTTGGGTAAAGGACTGGCAGAAACTGAGAAAACGTACTTCTGAGATTGCTTTCCAAAAATGAAGCTCACTGGACCTTTGGCTTCAATTTCAGGCAGAAAAATTACAAACACTCACACATACCCCATTCAGCTATTGATTCTTACATGCTTAATTCTTACATCTTAGTATGTCATGGAGGACAGAAATGTAATACAAGTTTTCTGTATGTTCTGAAATATGTCATCCATGTGGAACAGGGATGTCAAACTCACGTCATCACAGCGGCGTCACATGATGTATCGGGACTTTTTTTCCCCTTCGCTAAACTGGTCATGGGTGTGGCCAGAGCATAATGCATCCGGTCCATGGGCCGGGAGTTTGACAGCCCTGATGTAGAATTAGGTGAATATCTGAGACATCTTTTGATGAGGCTGCAGGTGGAAAGGAAGGCAGGAAGGGAAGGAGTATAAGGAGCAAACATTCATTTCTTTCTCTTTCCTATACACTTTACTTAATTTCACCCCAAACATCTCTTCAGAGTAGGCTGGCTTTCAAACAATGAGGGCTGCAATCTTCGCTCCTATTCTAGGCTTTGGGCTCAGAGGTGAGTTTCTTATAAAAGTGAAACATTATTAATAGACATGTCCCTTAAAAGACAGTGGCACCTGGAGACAACTTAAGGAAGTGGTAACTATCTGTCCTTACCTGTGACCTTCCTGATCAGAAAAAAATAAAACATTCTTCTTTATGTGTTGAGCAGCCATGTTTTTGCCTCTTGGTGAGACCAGAGTTGACCAGGATTGAAAAAGAGTTGGTAGGCAGACAGCACTGGATATTACTAGCCTCATTACAATAGCCGTTCCCAAACTTGCTGTATATATCTCAAGTCCATTTGGCTGGAATCTTGTAGGATCAATCCACCACATCTAAAAGATGTTAAGTTGTTGAGGGTTTCCTTGAAGCAAATATCCATGGAATAGATAAAACCTGCCCCCAGATCTTTGGAGGAAGCCCCAAAATTGATTAGAGGGTGCTTGTTTGAGCCATGTCATATAATAAAAGACATAGAGGCCAGCCACCCTCCACCCATTTGGGGAAGAGGACAGATGCCAGAAGAGTCACCACCATCTTACTCTGTTCCCAGTCCTTCTTTTCTCTGTGTATTCATCTTCTCTTGAGGTGGCGTTCCTCTGAATTTAATGGGTCTGGCCTTATGGGTGAGGTGGTGGGACTTCAAGTAAGTTCAGAAAGCACAATGGCACAGTTTTCATACCTCTTGTGCATATGAAGGATAGGTTAGGAGATGGCCTTACTAGCATTTTATCAACCAAATTAAATCCATACCCCTTTCTCTCCAGGGCAAACCAGGGACCCCGGGCCTGAGAGGAGAAAAGGTAAGTATAAATAGGTCAGGATCAAGACAGCCCTTCAGAGGGGAAACCAACAGCTCTGCCATTGTGAGTCCAATGGCATTGAAACTAAATGGGGACCTTTGAGAAATGGTTAACATAGATCTCTGAGAAAGAAGATGACAAATGAGGTAGACTTTCCTTTCACTCCTTGATCTTTTCTGAAGTTCTTAGGGAATGGTACCATCTGGAAAAGCACCCACGTTTGCACAAGGATAACTTTATTTTGAGAAATCCAATCCAAAGGAGATGTGCGTCTTTCCAGGGGTGGGATTCTACCAGTTCTGTCCACCTCTGTAGAACCAGTAGCTCTGAAGAGCAGCAGACAGAGAGCATACATAGAACCAGTTCTATGTCTGCTGCTGTTTTGGCCCACCTGCCCGCCCGGGCTCTTACCTGACCTTTATTTCCTGCTTTTCTTTGTATTCTTTTTTTTTTTTAATGCATTTTTATGTATTCCCAATAGGGCGATCCATGTGAAGTTTGCCCCATTATTACTGATGAAAATCAAATCGGCCTCCCTGGGAATCCAGGAGCCAAGGGGGAACCTGGACCACCTGGGAAACCTGGCAAATCAGTGAGTCCCCTTCATAGATTGCTTTGTTCTTTGAGGTCGTGGTGAAGAAGCCATCCAAATGCTCTTGGGAAATGGGAATTTGCTGGCCTGATTAGCTAGCAGAAATGACTTCTGAAGCCTTCCATAGATTCTCCTTTCTTTTCCTTTTTGCAGGACAAATCTGGGCCTCCGGGAGTTAAAGGCAACAGGGTAAGTGTTGGATCCAGCTCCTGTGAGGAAAAGAGAAAGGGAAAAAGAGATTATAGGTGCAGTTCTATGATTCACACAGGACCCCTGATGGTGCAGTGGTTAGAATGCAGTATTGCAGGCAAATTCTGCTGACTGCCAAGAATTTGATCCTGACTGGCTCAAGGCTGACTCAGCCTTACATCCTTCCGAGGTGGGTAAATGGGGACCCAGATTGTTGGGGGCAAAAGGCTGACTCTGTAAACTTCTTAGCGAGGGTCTAAACTAAAGCACTATGGAGCTAAGTGCTATTGCTATCTGCAAAATGAAAATCCCAGTTTTAGCCTCTTGTCTCGGTAGTTTCAGTTTTAAAAAAATATGGTCTGTTTAATCCAAGGCTAGACCAGGATCAGACCCTTGTCTCCAATTTAAGTTGGGAGATGGATTGAGTTATTGGGCATTCCAATGGATACTTATCAAAATCCACCTTTTCAGCCCAAGGCACAAAATGGAAGTCATATTCATTTTGTTTTGAATTACAATGCACATTTTCAATTTAAAAACAATACATTAGAGGAAAGTCTGCCTAAAATGCATATGTTTAGAAGAATGCTCTAGTAGGCCTTATACTAGAGAAATGAATTGCATTTATCTATCTGAGTAAAATGCTGTGATAGGTGGCAAAGGTCTGTATCTCTGGGTTTGAATTGGCACATGGAAGATTGTCTATGGAATTTAAAAGGAGCAAAGACTAGCAAGCTGGAGTGGATAAATATAGCTAAATATATTTATGTATGTATGTGTGTGTCTTTGAAACGAAGAGAAGGGTAGAAATTAATAGATCAGAAGAAAGAGGGGTCTGATCTTGTGGTATGTAAATGATGAATGGACGTAGGGAATTTACTGATGTACAATTTTAGCCTTTATGTTTAATTATGAATGGGAGGGCTAAAAAGGATGTCATTTGGTATGAATTAGTGGCATTTTGGTTATTATGGATGCATAGGAAAGTAGAAATCGATGGACTGCTGATCAGCGTATGTTATGCTCCAGTGAATAATAATAATGGAAGAATTGGATATGACTTTTGGGGGGAAATTGTGCAACCTTCTGAATGTATATGACCCAGGACAGATAAATATTCATTTTAGTGACTTGCTTGGATGGCTGGGAATGAGATGAGAAAGAACAGAAAAAGTGATTGCGCCATTAGGAGACCCAATATGGAAGGAATAAGGTGAATGTTGAATGAGCAGAGACATGGCTGTTGGCTTCAAGGATTTAAGCATAAATCTCCATGTATACATTGGGCAAGGGAAGAAGTGTAAATCTAAAACAATGGCTAGTTTTGTTTCTTTAATGGTTATCTGTTGATTAGACAGACAGAAAAATAAATGCTACAAATCCCAGAAGAAAGTAATATGCTGTTGCTTATTAATATATATTTAGATCCAAACATATATTGATAATGTTCCCATTACTTAGCTAATGAATAATGAGCTAATGCATGTTATCTACCCCAGACAGAAGCATCTGCAGGGAATGGTGGTCGGTGGGTATTAAACTATCAAGATGACATTCAAAGCCATGTAATTAAAGCCCCAGCTGGATGGCCTTGATCTCAAATTATAAACTAATGTGTACAGGAGGGGACCAGGCTGAGGCCAAGGGAGGGGTCAAATGTGTCATAAGTCATGAGTCCCTGTGCACCGTGAAGTCCACCTTGAATGCCTCTCTTATCTCCCACTCATTTGCTTTGACCAATAGTAGTTCAGATTCTAGTAGAGAGCTTAAGCTTGCAATAAATCTTTATATTCATTTGAACTGCCTGAATCTCCTGATTTCCCTGGCACTTGGCAGTGTGGTTCTATAACAGAACAATGACATCATTTTTTTTACTGCATGTCATACTTGGAAAATCCATAGTTTTTCCTATATTGAATAATTTGACATTAATTCAAAATCACATTCATATCTTTAAACCATATTAATTTCCCCAAAGCATTATAAAATAACTTAGGGCTTTTAGACCAGACAAAAATATGGCAGAACCTTATCTTACATACAAGTGTCCCCTCTATTGTTTTATATTTCCTGTATTATTAATAGCCAAACCTTTTTAAATGTTTTCTGAGGTGTCGAATAAACATGATTGATTTTATTTATTTTTTTGCTGATCTTGGTCATTTCTGCAGCAGGAACTCACAGTGTCTTCCATTGCGGTCATGTGATGTCTCACTTAATGAATGCAGGTGTTCCATTTAATGTGGAAAAAAACCTTGTTACTTATTTATTTATAACATTTATACAGTCACCCATTTTACTCCAATGAAAAGTTGAAGCGACATAAAAACCGTAGCCAAAGTATAAAATTAAATACATTGAAAACAGCACGTCTCACTTAATGACTGCACTACATAATGATGGATTTTCTGATCCCTACTGTGGTTGTGAGGATTACCTGTGAGAATAAGGAGAGGTAAACGGCATATTCTTGACCATTTCCATGAAATATTTTGACAGGTGTGATGCTATGTGCAGAGTCTGTCGGAAATTCTCTTTCCGACTACTTGGGCATTACTTATTAATTAAGATAACAGCTGCCTCACCAGTTCACAAAGGAGCCCCACAGACCAAAAACGCTCCTGACTTGGCAACCTGCGTGATGGATTAGATTCTAAAGTGAAAGCAAGCCAATTGCTAGATTTGCTGGAAGTTTTTCCTGTCCCCTTTCAATAAATCCTGTTACACTCGGGGAAAATCTACTTTCTGTTGAAGAGGGTTGCCAAGAGCTTCACAACACATGAGGCAATAATTCCATGTGCAATATTTATGTATTTATTTGTCAAATTTCACAAAAAAGTGACAGCATACAACAAAGCAGAAAAACAGTTAAGTTGATAAATACCATGGTAAAACTATTATCATTGTAATTATTTTATAAAAGCATTTCAAAACAATAAAAGACAAAGCAGAAAAGGAAGAAATATTAGGTGAAGATATATATGTTAGTAATAATTAATCATACCATTAGCACTGACACTTTCCCTGTCTGTCAATTGCAAAAGGTAGCTTTACTGGGAACAATTTACATCCTGCAACGATATCAGTAACCACACCCACAAGAACCTATCAGGTTCTTGGAAAGAATTCGAAAGGCAGACAAAAATGCCAAATCTAGTCTGAACATCTGGTGGACTATGCAACAAACAATAATGAATAATAGTATTATAATTATATTAATATATTTCACCTCAATAACTCATCAGTCCTTGGGGTACCCAGGCCTTCCCATGGAGTGGAATGGAAATGCAGATTTTGCAGGATCCTTCCCCTGCCACGCCCACCAAGCCACACCAAGCCCACCAAGCCATGCCCACAGAACCAGTAGTAAAAAAATTGAATACCACCACTGGTGTCAGCCCATACAGCACCAAAGATGGCATAGTTCTGGAACCAGTGGGCACCCAACCCAACATCACTCAGTCTTGCCAGGGTTCAAACCTATTATTTGAGACCCCCACAGCTTCCAGGCACCTAGAGAAGACATTAGCAGCACAACCAAAGAGAGAAGCAACCTAGAATTAAGAAGAACTTCCCAACAGTGAGGACACTAGCTTGCCTTCCGAAATCATGGGTGCTCCTTCACTGGAGGTTTTTAAGAAGAGACTTATTTGAAATAGGATAGGTTCTCCTGCTTGAGCAGGGGAATGGACTAGAAGACCTCCAAGGTCCCTTCCAGCTCTGTTCTATTCTATTCCCTCTCCCCCAGTAACCACCTACTGAAATCAACCCCAGAGAAACAAGGTGAACTAGTACAACACCATGTTGGCAGCATCCAACTTCTGGGTGTGCAGCTAATGAATAGGCTGGCTTGGTTGCTCAACAGCGAGACATTAGTGAAGTGAGCACAGCTTCACCTGAGAAAAGCTCATCATCCTCCCCCTGTCCTTATCACTTTCTATAAAGGGACGATCGAGAGCATCCTGTCGTACTGCATTGCGGTCTAGGTTGGAAGCATCACTGCTTCAGACAGGAAGGCGGGGCAGAGAGTGGCGAGGATGGCCGAAAAGATTATTCACAGTTCACTCCCTTCTCTCCAGGACATGGCATATAAGCATTTGCTTGAGCAGGGTCTGCAGGATTGTCTGGGATGCTACATATCCTCTTCACAACCTCTTTTCCTTGTTACCTTCTGGGAGCGGGCTTCACGGTATCTGAAGCAGAACATCCAGGTTCAGCCACAGTACAGTATCAACATTGCAATTTTCAAGCTTCTTCTTTCCACTACATATTCAAGATGGACAGTGATTAATATTTATATGTATGTTTGGTTGTAGGTACAGAGGGTGGGATTCTCCTGGTGTAAAAACCGGCTCGCTAATCGCGCACTTTGGGCACACAATTACTTACCTTCAATGTTACTTCGGGGAAGTAACACAGCTGAAGCATGGCGATCCGCTCTGCCACACCAATCCGCTGAGCACACATAAGTGAGTCCAGTGCAGGCCCACATGATCATCGGATCGAACCGGTTAGGAGCCAGCTGATCTTGGCAGCTAGGGGTTCACCCGAACCGGTCCGAACTGGGAGAATCCCACCCCTGTGTAGATATATACAAATGTATGTATATAGCATGTCTATTTGTGTGTTAGATACATGTACACTTTTGAGAGCAGGCAATAGATTTTCATTTTTAGTGTGTGCCAGTGTGCCCGCAGGGGAAAAAAAAAAAAAGGACAATAAAGTCTATCTTATCTTGTCCCCAATCTTCTGAGCCAATCTAGAAGGATATCTTGGTCAATGGTATTGAAAGCCACTGAGAGGTCAGGTGGGACGAGGTTGAATGCACAGCCCCCTCCTCATCCATGCCAGCGATCATCCAAAAACATGACCCAGGGCTGTTTCCATCCACAGTATTCTCGGCAGGGGCGGGGGGGTTCTAAATAAAAACATGGTGATTTATTAAGTTCATGATATGTTTTGCTGTCAGCGTAGTAGAGTACAGGTAGTCCTCAGCTTACAACAGTTTGTTTAGTGACCATTCGAAGCTACAATATCACTGGAAAAAGTGATGCATGACTGTTTTTTTTTCACCCTTAGACCCATCCACTTGGTCACGTAATCAAAATTCAGATGCTTGGCAACTGACTCATATTTGTGACGGTTGCAGTGTCCTGGGGTCATGTGTGATCCCCTTTTGCAACCTCTGACAAGCAAAATCAATGGGGAAGACAGATTCACCAAACAACCATATTACTAACTTGACAACTGTAGTGATTCGCTTAACAACTGTAGCAAGAAAGGTCATAAAATGGAGCAAATGTCTCTCTTAGCAACAGAAAATTTGGGTTCAATTATGGTTGTACTTCAAGGGCTATCTTTACAATGTACAATGCACGCTATACAATGTATAGTGTACAGTACAATCTAGCTGCCATTTCAGTCAAGAACCCAATTATTTAGCAGGTTTTTCTACATTCCTAATACATTCTTTGCTTTATGTAATTCAATCAGTATTCTATACTAAGTCCATAAATTAAAATTAAGTTCCAATTTAGCCAACATAAAAGGTTTACCAATTTTGATATAGATTGTTTCTATACATGGTCAAGAGTTTTTTAACTCTGATCTCCAAATTTTCTTTTTTCTTTCTTTTTCCATGAAACATTTGCATTAATAAGTCCAAAAACATATGTCTTAAAATATTTCAAACAACCATTACATTCTCAATTTAAAAAACCTTCAAAATACTGTTTAATCTATTTTAGTAAAAATATCTTTAATAATTAGGTTATATCTAAAATATATAATGTTGCTGGAGAATGATCAGATATTTCTGTAGAAATAAATATTGCATTTATCCATCCAATTAACTGAGGATAAAACTAGTAAAAATTAATCAAGTTGGGAACAAGTTTAATAAGAATATTAAATAGAATATAATTTAAAAAGAATATTCTTGCTGTGAAGGATTTAAAACTTACCATACAATTACAAAATTAAACTCCAGCATATAAGATTGTAACATTTCCATGAATAACAGGTAAATTTAGTCAAGCAATATAATGATATGAGAAAGGATCTAATAACTCATCAAAATATTTAGTCCTAAATATCTTAACTCACTAGCAAACTAAAAATGTATTAAAATACCTATATACGACAATGGGTGGTCTTTAGTTATGCCATAATAATTAATCGATGCAGTGTGATTAATATATCCTTTATCCATCAATTTTTTTAAAAAAAATCCTCCTTGTTTATTACAAAATTTGAAGATTTAATAATCAACAATATGGCATTTCTGTCAGATTTTGAATTCCAGTAATGTATGATTGACAACTCTTTCTCTAGCTAAGCAATCTCTCTTATATGGAAGGATGCTTATTGACTTGCATATTAAGCTCATATGTTTAATGCAGGGGTGTCAAACTCGCATCGTCACATGACATATTGGGACTTTTTTCCCCCTTGCTAAACCAGGTGGGGGCAGGGCCAGCATGTGGCACATCTGGCCCACAGCATGTGACACATCTGGCCCGCAATCCGCAAGTTTGACACCCCTGGTTTAATGGACACAAACTAATCAGCCCACAAGCAGTGTGGCAGAAAATGGGGAGACCAGGAGAAGAATGAGAGAGAGGTTAGGCAAACATAAACCATTGAGACATAGAAGGTACAGCTAGTCCTTGACTTATGACCATAAGGGAGCCTGCCCATCATGGTTGTAAGTCATGACGGTTGTATGATGTTACAATCTATTTTGCAAGGGTTGTTAAGTGAACAGGATGGTTCTAAAGCATTCAGTGAACGCCATAAGCTCCTAAGTGAACTAATAGTTCATTATTGTCCTGACCTAGGCTTCCCCCAAAAGCACTAAGCAGTGCTTTTCATTGTCCCGGCAGGACCCCTTTTATTAAACAAAGGTGAATTTCTTGCATTCACTTTCAGCCAAAGGCCTGGCAAACCGTCTTTCAAGGGTATAATTAGGAGCACAGACCTTATCTAGCTTGGAGAGCTGCCAAGTAAATATTTTCAAACGCAGTGCTGACAAGGAAGGGCTCAGCACAAGAGCCTCTGAGATGCACAGACAGCTCTTCACACTGCTGCAGCAAATGAATTGTTTCCTGCAAAAGCCCCCTCCCCTTTTGCTCCTCTTTTAATCCTTATGGTAGGGACCATTCACCGTCCACCTGTGGCCTTACTCCCACATTGACCCTTAGTTCGTAACTGTTGTTTTCTTTTGGCAGCTGTGCACATGCACAGACTGGGAACCGGCTCCAGCCTCACTGCTATCTGACTCCGAAGGCAGCTGATAACTGCCAGACTGTCCTGGCCCCATCTCTGCCTCTGACGCAGAGCCCTCGTCCGAGGCTTCCTCAGCCTCCAGGACTGGCCCAGGTTCCTCCCCAACCTCCTCACTGTCCGACTCTGCTGCCAGCTCCACTAGCCACTGGTAGGCCAGAACAACTATGGGCAGTTTTGCCAAACATTGGAAGGAAATGCTGGTGTGTGTGGGGGGGAAGGGGGTTTGGCAAAACCATTGTACAATGCAGTCATATTACTGCAGGACACTACAAACAGCCATAAATGAAGTTTAATTGATGAGCATCTGAAGTTGGGTCACATGATTGCAGGGGGCAGTCACCATTGGAACTCTGAATCCAGGTTGAAAGTAGCACCCTGATAGGTCCCATCATAACTTTGACCAATCACTAAGCAACCAGTCATAAGTCAAGGACTACCTGTAATACATTGACAGCCTACCTTATAAACAACTCAGTCCAGGTGGAAAGATACCTGGGAAAAATCATTGGAAGAGACTCTGCTCTAATGTGCTCACCTTAAATGTGGGATGGATTAGGAATAGGATTAAGACTCAACATGGCAGGCGAGCGAGTCTCCTCCATAAATGAGGAAAATTCTCCTCTTTGTAGTGCTCTGAAGCAAACAATGTGGCACATTGTAGAACAGAGTCCTCTGAGTACATTTCAGGGAGAGCCCAGAGACTTTCTCTATGCAACTCCATCTTGTATTGGCTATATAAATAAGTCTACCTTTCAATTTGTAAAAAAAAGACTAAAGAGGTTCATGTTTGCCCATTGAGAATGTAATTGTGATATTCATCTTCCAGTTTCCAGGGTACTTTGTTTACCCCAAGACTAGCATGAAAGAAAACTTCCTGAAGTCTGTAGAGTTCTTGTTTCCTGAAATTGGCCCAGCTGGATATTGCCTTTGCTTCATATTAATCTTGGAAACTGCAAAAGAAATTTCCAACCTTCACTTTTTATGAGTTCATCAAGGTACAGTGTCTTCAAATTTGAAATGTTCCTTGCAACAGAGACCTGGAAGGGGTTTTCTCTTCCATCTCAAGGACTAAGTGGTCCCAGAGATAATGAAGTCCTGCACTGTGCAGGTCCTTAAAGCTGATAATTAGAAACCTAAATTGCATTCAGAAGCAACGTGATACCGATAGCCCTAGGTTTATGACCATTCATTTAGTTACAGCAGCACTGAAAAAAGTGACTTAGAACCAGTCCTCCCACTTATGATTGTTAAAGCATTCCTCTGGTTGCATGATTGTGATTTGGGTGCTTGGCAACCATTGTGTATTTGCAATGGTTGCACTATCCTCAATCACATGATCACCATTTCTGATGTTCCCAGACAGCTTCCCACAAGTAAAGTTGGGAGGGAAGGTTGCAAGTCACAACCATGTGATGCCTTACGTAACAATGCTGGTATAAAGAGTTGTGAAATCAGGTGCAATCATGTGGTGCCTCCCTTAATGACTACACCATTTAACAATGAACATTGGGGATCCCTCTAGTCATAATTCTAGGACTACCTACTCTATACAGTTCTCAAAATAATGGGCCATATTTGCTTGGGCTTCTGCATTCTGGGCCAACTGAAGCTTTCAGGTGAAAGGACCTGCTTACATAGAGTAGTATTGTAGTCAGTAGAAGCAAAACTGGTAGCTGTGATTTCACATTTTTGTAATAATAATAATAATAACAACAACAACAACAACAACCAACTCTGTGCTACTTGGAACAACATACATTTTAAGATGATACTTGGTTGATACCCCGGGGGGGGGGGGGGGGGGGGGGGGGGGGCCGGGCCGCCGAACCCCCCCCCCCCCCCGGGGGAGGGTACAAAAAAACAAAAAAAAAAACCCCCCCCCCCCCCCCCCCCCCCCAAACGGGTAGGATGTTGCCAGCATCCCATATCAACCATCAGTACCAGTCAATAATATTTGTGATATGCTTTTAAATGTTCAGTTGATTGAATTTCATGTTTAATGAATAAAAGTTTATAATAATAATATAGCAATGGCTTATACCTGGAACATTAAAAAAACAACTGAAGACTTGGTTGCTCAAGACCAAATTATTCAAGCTAATGCAACCAAGGCCAGAATGGAAAAATCATCAAATAATTCAAAGTGCAGATTGTACAAAGAGGCAAAAGAAACAGCTGATCTTGTACTCAGCTTTTCACAAACTGATTATAAACAATTACATAACACAGTTGCCAAAAATGATTTATTGCAGCATATGTAAAAATTATCATGTTTCACAATAATGAAAAATTGGGAACCTAGAGTTGAAAAAGTTGTTGAAAATGAGCAGATTAAAATATTATGAGTTTTCCCAACACAAACTGATCAAACAATCAAAATACATCAGATGTAACCAGAAAAAGAAGAAAAGAAATAAAATGCAGATAATTGATATAGCAATACCAGAATACACCGTAGAATAGAATGGAATAGAAGGCAAAGAATTGGAGAAGATCAGAATGAAGATCACACAATTTCCAGATTTCAAGATCTGAAAATCAAAGGTGAAAGATTGTAGCCTAGATAGTAGCCTAAACCAGTTGTGGTGGTCCCAGTTGTTGTAATCAGCACACTGGATACCATACCAAAGGATCTTAGACAGCACTCAGAAAATCTGTGCATTGAGAAAATTTCTATTTGTCAATTGCAAAAGGCCTCAGTGCTTGGACCCATACGTATATTACAATGATATGTTATGACATTCGAGGTTCTTGGGAAGAATTTAATGAGTATGAAGGCCAACTAGTAAAACCTTGTTACATAATCTGCATTTCCCAACTATTTGTAAAGGCAGATCTGGAAAAAATATTATCTTCCTTATATTCTATTCCAAAGATTCTGTTATCCAATATAAATGTAGGATATCATCCTATTGTCATCTGAAACATCACAATAGTCCAAGGTTTCTCTTCTGAACAGAAATAGAAACTCCGTGTTAACCTGTTTCAATTTCTATTTAATATTATGGCTGCACTGAAAAGACTTTGTATATAAATGAAGAATGTATTAGCCTGCATTCCAATCTGCATTGTCAGGAATGTTTAAAATGTTATGATGTACAGCTTGTAAATGGTTCACTTCATCTTGAACCTGCTTATTTACTTTCAATATAGTTTTGACCTTGATGGCAAATTGCTGATCAGAATTCTTAAGCTAATTTCTTCTTATGTGATTTAATCGCTAAGGTTTGGAATTCCTGCCTGTTTCCCCATCTTAAAAAAAAAAAAAAAAAAAGCTCTCTTTTATTTGTAGAAGTCCTGTTTCACCTTACATACTGTGCTCATTCTCTTTATAAATTTGGTTTTTATAAAAAAAAATCTATAAATCATAAGAAAGGGCTTTTTTTCAAGAGATAAGTATTATAAGCTGCTCCTGTATTACTATCTCTGTTATGCTTTCCCTGCAGCTGATTAGACAGTTAAAGTTTTATTTCATCAAGGCTGAGTAGCCCCTTTGCCCTATGACAATGTTTTTCAACCTTGGCAACTTAAAGATGTCTGAACTTTAGCTCCCAGATTCTGGGAACTGAAGTTCAGATATCTTCAAGTTGCCAAGGTTGAGAAATACTGCTCTAAGAACTGCAATGGTTATCAGTTGACTTCTGGGAGCAATTCAAGTTATTACCTTAAAGGAGTGGTGTAATCTGCATCTGGAGTAAGACTGGGGGAAATATTTTTTTTCAAGAGCATCGCAGTTTCCCAGGGAAGAGTCCATGACAAGACATTGCACAGACCTGAACCAGATGAGGAAGGAGGAAAAGGCTCTGGGTAACCACACCTTGGAATCTCCCAGGGCATCTCTATTAGGTTATAAGGTTATAGCTTTAATCTGGTAAGGCTTGGTTCTTTAGGTGTAAGGAAATAAAGAACTGGACTCAATTTGGATCTTGTTGCATTGTCTTTGGGCTTAGGCCAGATAAAAAGCCTTGATGCATGATTATTTTCAGGCACAAGGAATTCCTTTGAAGTTGTTCTCCTCTTTAGAAAAATCTTGCCAGACCAATTTTGTTCTCTTGGGAACAGGCAGATGAAGACTTCAGAAGTCTGGCCTCTGTTGTTTCTTCTCACAATGTGACTCTAAGCTAGTCAGCCTCTTTACTCCTCCTCCTCTACGCTAGCTAGAGATTTCACCACAGTTATCCAAAGAGCCACCTGTTTTTCATGGCTTCTGCCCAACCTGTACAATCAGGCAGAGTTGGCGTGCTCTTTGCCCTGCCAATTAAATTGTGTATCTAGTGACACCCCAGGATGTATGCCTTTTCTGTTGCCTTCTGGAACACCATCTTCCCTAAGATCTCCCCACTATCCATGTTCAAAACATGGATAGAAAATCTGGCTGATTCTCCAGCCTTTGTAGTTAGAATGAGTGGCAGGTCTTGCATGTCTCCTGGCAGTTGGGTGTTATTTGTTAGTTTTAATTGTACAGTATGATTATTTCAACTAGACACTGTCCAGACTTGTCATAGAGCAGCCTTACATATTTCTGCAATAAATAAATAAAGTTCCGGAATAAATCCAGTTTTTGATTGCTCTTCAGTTTGAAGAAACTGTACTTGCTTAGATGGAGAGCAGTAAGAAGCCATTTCCGCTTTCTCTGTAATTTTAACCTCCGTCTTGTCATTCATCAACCTAGAGCTTAGTTTAAACAAAGGGAAACAAGGGGAGCTTTTGACTTAACAATTAATAGAACAATCAAAAGAAGAGCAGAGAGGCTGTTTCCTTCAGTGAAGAACCAAGACTGTGAAGTCAGCACATTGCCTTTCTCAGCTGGAAAGCAAAGAAATTAATACAAATCTAAAAGCATGATTGATTTGATGGTCCATGGTGAAAGACTGAGACAATTAGCTAAGCGATGCTTTCAATGTGAGACAAATCATTTATCAGTGAGAAAAAGTGGTTCTCGGGAAAAATTAAACATGGAAGGAAATTGAAGAAAGAGAAATAACAAGGGTGAAAGTAGAAATTATTGCAGGAAGAAAAAATAGAAATCAGGTATCAAAAAAAGTTTCAGATGCAAAGGAAGAAATTGTGGAAGCTGCACAAAACAAAATCAATCACGTTTCCGGATGCCACAGCAGGTGTGGAATTACAATAATGGGATATGTGGGAAAAAAAGTAATGGCATGATGAAGGAAAAGAGGTTGTGGATGAAAAATAATGCATATAAGAGAATGATTGCTGCAAAATAGAAAGCCGAACGATGTTTAATAATATGTATTGAAAGAGAAGAATTTGCAAAAATATAGTCCGAAAAAATAAGGAATGGTTAAGATTAAAAGAACCTGAGAAAACGCAGGGAGATTTTGATAGAAATAAAATGCCTACTGTTTTGCAAGTAGGGAGAGAGGATTAAACAAGGAATCTCCTGCAGAGTGCATAGAATTAAAAATAAAAGTGATGAAATGAAATTCTCCTTCAAAAGTGAAATGAGAAAATGTTGCAAGGAATATTTTAGAGAGTAGTAAATGGAAGAGGGGAACTGAAATAAATACTTGTTCAACTTTATTATCTAAGTAACAAGAGCTGAAAAACGAAAACCTGTGTGTTGTGTGGGTGTTGAAAAAAGGCCAAGGCTAAGGAGTATATGGAATTATTGGAGAACCACTGAAATTTGGATGCTGTGTGTTCTGCTTACTCTATGTGTACAGAATGCATTTATGTCTGATGATTGGAGCTGTGCTGTCATTACGGCCTATACAAAGGAAAAGATCGCAAGGACAAATGCAAATATTACAGGGGAATTAAATTTATTAGGTGTATCTGGGAAACCATTTGGTAGAATTTTGACTGAAAAAGTATCAAAAATGACAATTTGGAAAGTGCACCATGGCTTTACAGTAAGCAGGGAGAGCACAGATCAGAATTTTACTCTTCAGTAGGTCCTTAAGAAGCAAAGGAGAAAGAAAATATTTTGATTTAGAGAAGGCATGTGAGAGTTGCTTGATAGTAGGATAGGTGGCATATACATGTAATAATAACTCCCTTTTTCAGTCCTGTAATCCCTTAATTCAGGGTAGAGTTGGGGCAACTGGATGGAGCTGAGGGTTTACTGACATCACATGGAGTTTGCAGCAGATACTTTTTTTTTCTTTGCGCCCTAGGAGAGAAATATCTGTTGCTACCTAGGACTGAACTTCAACCTTCTGAATTGGAGACAAACATCTTTACCATTAAGCCACTGCACTGCTCTTTGAAAGCAGGCAAATACGAGTAGATAAATGAGTCCACTGGTGGGAAAGTAACAGCATTTTGTGTGCCTTCAGCAAATCAAAGAGAGAAGCAACTTGGAATTAAGGAGAAACATCCTAACTGTGAGGACAATTAACCAGTGGAACAGCTTGCCTCCAGAAATTGTGGGCACACCATCACTGGAAGTTTTTAAGAAGAGAGTAGACAGTCATTTATCTAAAATGGTATAGGTGTTTCTCCTCAAGCAGGGGGCTGGACTAGAAGACCTCCAAGGTCCCTTTCATCTCTATTCTCTATTCTAGCATATAATCATGTTGGCCACATGATAACAGAAATGTCTTCAGACAACATTGCTGCCCCAGACAAGAAACAGAGATGAGCACCATTCCCTAGAGTCAGACACAACTGGACACAGGAAACTTTTACCTCTTTATCTGTATAATGATTATGTCAGGATTCCAGCAATTGCCCTAATTAAACCAGGATTCTCGAGCCAAACTTCAAAAAACTTCAAAGGATTCATTAAAGGCAACATACTGGCCCTGCCCTGCATGAAGCCAATTCTACCCTACGTAATTTACAGTCCCCTGTGACCTTGTTTCCCCACTCCCCCCAGGTGTCTCATAAACCAGATTCTCCAATTGAGCACATCCATGGGCTGGGTGTCATCATTCATGTTCTCCAATTAAATATATTTGAGACCAAAAGCTCTGGTATTTTAGTTACAATCTTTTAAAGATAACAGTTGGAATGTACTTTCGCTTTCAAACTGCTGCATTGCTCTTCCAGATTTCCTTCCTCCCACCCCCTTTTTTTTTTTTTTTTTATTTATGGCAACTACTAAAACAGGCATAGGAATGTTTCATGAGTTGACAGGTTAGGGATATGAATGTAGCTGATAACATGCTTGGCTGAAAGCCCAAATGTTGTGCACCAAACATTAGTAGCAATAAGAAACACTTCTAAAAATGAATGTTTCAATGACCATCTTAGTTGTGTTTCACAGGGAAAATGGAGTAAGAATTATAAATCATAGTGTATATAAAAGGAAAAAAATATTGAAAATTGATTAATTGGTGCACTTCAGTGAAATTCTTATTAAAGATAGGGAAGTTAAGATATTCAATTACTTGGTAGAAAGTTAGTACCAGTAGGTAATATGTTGTCATCAAAAGAAGCCAAAAGGGCCATACGTTAGACCATGTTTCTGCCACCATAGGTGCATGGAAGTTAATACTGAATATGTCAGAAAACACATAGGAAACTGCTGAATGCAATGGGACAGCATGGTTAAGTGTGTGCGATGATAAAACAAGAATGAAGAAATAAGGAAGGTGTATGTATCACCTATATGGAAGAAGTGCATTTCAGCGGCTTGGCTAAAAACAGAAAGTAAAGTAATACTGTATCAAATTGCACAACAAGTATGCAAACGGGGGAAAAATGGGTTGAGGGAGAAGAACAAGGAAAGTCGTGGTTGAATGGAATTGATGAGATCTTCAGAAAGAGGAGTGAGAGCTTTAAAGAACAAAGGAAATGCACAAAGCAGTGGATGGATATGAGAGAAACAAGATGAGTGTGCAGAATAGAACTGCATGGAGAGGTATGGCAAATGCTATCTGGGTTAAGTGTTTATTTACTCGATGTTGATAGCTGTGATTCCAGGTAGTTTACAATGAAATAGATAAAATGCACACTATAGTAAACCATGCAGCAGTTGGGCATCATCCAAACTATGAACACAAGAAGGAGATGGTCTTTCTTTCTCTCTCTCTCTCTCTCTCTCTCTCACACACACACACATCCCCAAGCTCAACATAAAACCAAGTTTCTTAAGTTGTTTCTTTGCATGTAAAATACTTGTGAAAACTTTTCTGTTTTGAGTAAAACTGCAGGTCCAGATGTACAACTTTGAGATTTACCAAAATACACCCATATTCTTGTATTTTTTTTTTTTTAAAAAAGTGCATTTCATATTTGCAAGCTGGGCTTAAGAAATTTGCAAAGTTGAGGTGGAAAAAAGAGCACCTTTTCCCAGTCTTAGTTTAAGACTTCCTTTGTGCTCTTTCTGAGATCCCTTAGCTGGGAAGAAGAGATTTCTGACTTGCTCACACCAGCAGGACCCAGAAATATAAGGGGCAGAAAGGAAAGTAAAAAGTAACCACAAGGGCCATTAAGCAGGCAATCATTGCAGCCTGATTCCAGCACACTTCCAAAATTGGTGAGTGTCTTTGCTTGGTTACATCCAATTCCACTCATGCTGACTATGGTATGACAGACATGAGTCACCTCTGAAGTTAAGCATTGAACCGGTTCTGGAACTTTTACTGACAAATGCCCAATTGGGCACCAATCCATTCAGCCCCCTGTCTTCTAAGTCACCAGGTGGAAGGGCTTGGAAGAACTGTCACTGTGTACATAACAGCTGTTTGGAACCATTTTCAGACTTCTGTCAACTGTATTTACTGTCTGGATTCCCAGATGCAGCAGCCTTGCCATGGTGAACAACTCTCAGCTGGAGGCAGGGTTGTTCATTTTTTCTACTCCCAATTTCCATTTCTTGTTTTTTTTTTCTTTTTTCTTTTAGGGGGACCCTGGGATTAATGGCATTAAAGGAGAAAAGGTAATTGGCAATTTCTCTGGATAATCCCTTTCTTATCTCTCCTTGGGCCTATTTTCTCTTTAATTTTAGGCTGCCCCCCCCTTGCTGACTTCCTGGCTTCAGATCCTATTCAACGAATCAATGCTATGATGTTTTCTCTGCCTCCTTCTCCTCTTGGTAAATTCCTCTCTTTTGCCGATTTTACTCACAAATCTGCTACAGACCACTAAGCATGTGTAAAACAAATAATCATAATAGCTCTGAAACTGAGATTGATCTCTTTTCCCATTTACGTATAGTATACACTATATAGTGCCTTGGTAAGACGACACTTGGAATACTGCATCCAGTTTTGGTCACCACGATACAAAAAAGGGTGTTGGGACTCTGGAAAGAGTACAAAGAACAGCAACAAAGATGATTTAGAGGGCTGGAGGTTGAAACATATGATGAAGGGTTGCAGGAACTGGGTAGGTCTAGTCTAAGGAAGAGAAGGACTAGGGGTGACATGATAGCTGTCTTCCGGTATTTGAAATGCTGTCACAAAAAAGAGGGAGACAACCTATTCCCCGAAACATTGAGACAGAAAAAGAAGTAATGGATGGAGACTTATCAAAGAGAGATCTAACCTAGAACTAAGGAGAAATTTCCTGCCAGTGAGAACAATTAATCAGTGTTGTTGAACGTCTTGCCTTCAGAAGTTGTGGATGGTTCATCCCTGGAGGTTTTTAAGAAGAGATTGGACATCCATCTGCTCAGAATAATATAGGGTCTCTTGCTTAGGCAGGAGGTTGGATAAGAAGACTTCCAAACTCGTCCTTTCAAACTCAGTTATTCTGTATTCTGTATTCCTTAGATTAAGTCTATTTACTAGACACTAACTTGGTCTGCTCCTGACCTCCTTTGACACCATCTTTGGTGGAAGCTTTACTGACTTAACAGCCAGCAGAACTGAACTGGTCCTATCTAAATCTTGGCTTTTTGCTCTCTGTCTTTTTAGGGTGAACCCTGTTTGTCATGCATCAGTTTTGAATCACAACTTCGTGGGAAAAATAGTTCTGTAGGAACCAATTCAATTGGACTTCCCGTATGTACAAACTCCTTTTTTATGACTTTAAGTCTCTGGCAGGTAGAAGGGATGAAGAGCAATAAGGAGAATGTGAAGGAGGGTTTCTGGTCCTCATTGATAGAATGCAATGCCCTGAACATTCTCTGTAAATGGAAAAGTCCATGATGTTCATATCATCTTCTGAGCCGCTTTTTGCTCATTGCCTCAGCCTTCTTCTACAAAGTTGGCTGATGATATTGAAGAGCACAAAATACTGTACATTAATATCAAGGTTTGGTTGATGGGTCATCGGGGGGAGGGGGAGCATTATTCAAGAAAGTTTAACTGTTTTAAACTATTTAAACGGGCCATCCAATTAATTAATTGACAGCATCTAAGATCCATTCTGGGTTGGTTACCAGGACTAGAGTTTTAGTCTTCCAAGCTTTTGGACTCATTCTGGAGCCCATCCTCAGGGAACATCTTTATCACCAGAATGTATCATTCTGACTAAACCCTATAGTCCCAGTCACTGACCCAGATTGGATCCTGTAACATTATTCTGGGACACATATATTTGCCTTCATTCGTGACAGTGTCGTATGAGCCGTGGTGGCTCAGTGGTTAGAATGCAGTATTGCAGTCTAATTCTGCTGACTGCTGGCTGTCAGCAGTTTGGCATTTCGATCCTCACCAGCTCAAGGTTGACTCAGCCTTCCATCCTTCCCAGGTCAGTAAAATAATGGTTTAGTTTGCTGGGGGGGGGGGGGCAATAGGCTGACTCTATAAAAAGTTTAGAGAGGGCTGTAAAGCACTGTGAAGTGGTATATAAGTCTGAGTGCTGTTGCTCTCTACAGTAGTTGACATTAGCTGGTCTTGAAATCTTGCCAGGATCGTAGGCTAGATTGAAAAATGGAAAAAGTCACAAATACAGTGGCAAACCATTTCTATATTGTTACAAAGAATACTTTTTCTCTGGATATATTACAGGTAGTCCTCAAGTTACAACCTTTTGTTTAGTGACCATTTGCAGTTAAATGACATTGAAACAAGGGGTTTATGACCAGTGCTCATAAATTTAATGACTGTGGCAGCATCCCCATGGCCACATGATCATAATTCGGTTGCTTGGCAACTGGTATGTATTTGTGACAGTTGGACTATCCCAGCCTCATAGGGTCCTTTGTAACTTTCCCAGATGGTTTTTGACAAACAGAGTCCGTGAGGGTAGCCAGATTTCCTGAATGACTTCCTGATTAATTTAACAACTGCAACAATTCATTCAACAACTGTTGCAAAAAAAAAAAAAAAAATCAGGCATGACTTATTTAACAACCACCTTAGTAACAGTAATTCCGGTCCCGACTGTAGTTGCAGGTTGAAGACCACTTTTACTTTTGATAAATTATCTTGATAAGTGCCATATTAATAGTTTCCTCACTAAAGTTGCCCGCTGTTCTTCCCACCCCACAGGGCAAAACTGGCCCTCCTGGAATGGCTGGATTAAAAGGAGAAAAGGTAAAATGTTCAGCATGTATAATTCAGTTTCAGGTGTTTCTTCATTCAGAGTTTAATGAAACTGTAACTGTTTACATGCGTATCTGCGTGCTTGCATAATATGCGTATACTGTTCTGTCTTTTCCTTCATTATCCGCCCTGTTTTTACTTGCTTGGATTATTACTGAGTTATTCAAAGAACACATAAATCTACAGTCTTAGATTTAGGCTCATAAACCTGAATCCCTTATCTTCTTTTACAAGGCAGAGATTCCAGTGGCATGTTCACAATGCATGAACATATAAGCTTCCTGTCTTGGTGAAGGCTACGTATTTGCAGGTTTAACCTAATGATCTTCCATAGAAATCTGCAGGGTTTGCTGGAAACTTATAATCATCATTGAGGCTGTTTAATGTCACTCAATGACAGTTTTTCAGATTCTTTATGTGAGCATCAAAATCAATTCAGTGTACCAACTTTGAACTGCCAATAGTGCTTAATACCATATTATTGTTTGCTTGGAATGAGAAATGTTGCACCCTGAGCTATGATTTATGCTTTCATTTATTCCACTGCCATTTCCCAGGTTAATCCTTTGATCAATAGGCTGTTTTTATCTCAGAAATTCCATTATGGCCCATTTTCTTCTTTCAGTAACCCACCTGTGTTTATCTATTCCCTAGGGAGATGCTGGACTTTTCGGACCTATGGGCAAACCTGTGAGTAGGTTCTCTCCAGAATCACCTTCTGTGGTCTGAATAGTGTGAAGATGTTGTGAAAGTGAACGAAAGCCATATGAATTGTGAGAAATGACAGTGAAATAAAATGTCACCATTTCCGAGTTCTCAAAAAAATCAGTGTTTCAGATCACCTTCCAGGTACTGGCTAGTTTGGTCTAGTGGTGAAGGCACCATGCTAGAAGCCAGGAGATGGTGAGTTCTAGTTCTAGTCCTACCTAAGGCATGAAAGCTGAGTGAATTTGGATCAATCACCAGAGACTCTGAGTCCTGATTCTACTTTAGGCATGAAAGTTAAATGGTTGACTTTGGACCAATCACCAGGAGACTGTGAGTTCTAGTCTTGACATAGGTATGAAAGACAGCTGGGTGACCTTGGGCCAATCCCTCTGTCTCAGTTCAACTCATCTCATATTTGTTGTTTTCAGAAAAAGAGGAGGAGGAATAGATATGTTTGTCACCTTCAATTATTTATAAAATAATAAAAGTGGGATAAAAATATCTAACAATAACAAAAAATTAATAACCAAGGAAAGGGGAATGCATTTTCAAATGAGTGTAGAAGGAGAGATTGTTGTAGCAAAGAATAGTAATTCTATATTCTTATGAATGAATTGCATACAGTTAGGCTCTCTGTGGGATTATTTTCCTCCTCAGAAATTCTGTTCCAGATGTTACAACCCAGACACTCACACACAGGAGCTCGGAGAGCTGTTCAATACATTCTAACTCTGGACAATTAACTTTAATGATTGGTTTCATTATCTATCTAAACTACAGTGCCAACAAGATTAAAAGAACCCTCTGGCTTTTCCCCTTTTCCACTTCCTTCTTAATTGCATCTTAATTTCTTCTCTGTTTTCAGGGAATCCGGGGAAATAAAGGGGACACTGGAGGTCCAGGAGTCAAAGGCGAGAAGGTGAGCAACTTGATAACAAGAAATGAAACAAGCATGACTCACCTCTTCCTGGAAGAGAGCTATGGATTTTGACAAGTCTTTTCTCTTATCCCACCACCTTTTCTCAGGGAGAATCGTGCACGTCCTGTTCTTCTCTAGAAGGTGGAAAGGTTACCATCAGTGTTCCTGGGCCTCAGGGTGAAAAGGGTGAACTGGGTCTCCCTGGGATTGGACTTCCGGGAAAACAAGTGAGTGGACCCTCATTATATCTCATTTGAGGGGAGGAGAAAGGGGAGCTGTTCTCCTAATAGCACTTGCTGGAAGATGGTACCTAGATGTGGAAGGAAACCACCATTTCCTGACATAGAAACCACCTTTTCCTGACATAGCATTCATTTACTTTGCAATTGAGCTGCAGCAGAGATGTAGTGATATCTATGTATTCATTATCTATTTGTTTATTTGTTAAATGTATACATACATCGCACCAATAAGATGACTCTATCAATAAAAGAGGATTGTATTTAAGTTGAAAGGTGTCTACATTTTATTTTAGTTCAATATCATGAATACATAAACTTGCTCAAAATAGAGTTGGCTTACAAAAGTGTTTTTCAAAAGGCAAGTGAACTTTTTGGGGGGTTTTCCTTGAAAACATTTCACTTCTCACCCAAGAAGCTTCTTCAGTTGATCTGAAGAAGCTGAACTGAAGGAGCTTCTTGGATGAGAAGTGACATGTTTTCAAGGAAAAAAAAACCCAAAAAGCCCAGTTGCCATTTGAAAAGCACCTTTGGGACAATCGTGACCTGAATGATTGAGGATCTCCATAGACAGTTGGCTTACAAAATCCCTTTCTGCATTTCAACCCTTTTGTCTCCTTTGGCAGCAGTGACAGCCTGGGGTTCTGTCCAGACTGCACTTGCTTAAGCTCAGTTTGTGTATCTCCTTGCTTCTTTACTCCATCATCACAAGAAAGCAAGTTCAATCACTTCCCCTTTCATTGGAGGGTTCTGAAGAACTTGTGGCTCCCACTGCATGTCTTTTACATCAACCTGGTGACTCCCCATGTGGATTATCAGTCAGGTGTATCCATTGGTAGATTGGTGAAAAAAGGGGGGGAAGTAGGAGCATTATTGTACCCTTCAGGTAGGCTAGAAGGGGAAACTGGCAGAATTGTTGCCAAATTCACTGGGAAGGGAAGGAGAGAGGGAGGGAAGGAAGGAAACAAAGGGAGGGAGGGAGGGAGGAAAGAAGGAAGGATCAACATACCCCCATTTGTAAAAGAAAAAAGGGACACATTTAATTCATTTTGCCAATGCATTTCTTTAAAAAAGGATTCACCAGTGAAGGTCTCTTTTGAAGAGGGTATGCAATAGAGCAAGTCAAGACAAAATAGCTTGGAAAGCAGTGACCAGTGATGGGGACAGGAGGGTTCTGCCACAGTAGCCCATATAAAGGAATTCGGTTACAAAGAATTCCAGCAGAGCAGGCAACACCACTTGAACTGCTGACCTTACCAAGAAATCAACTCTGCAAGAAGGCTAAAACTGCTTTAATTGAGATTGGCAAAGATAACCAAATGTTGCAAGTCTCCTTGGATTGTACTTCATGCTCTTTCAGTGAATTGGAGAGCATTCTGTCTGAGCCAGATTTAAAAGTTTATCTGAACTCAGAAAATATTTACCCCTTGCCAATGGAGCTTTGCATATCTCCATCTAGCCATTTTCCTTACTTTCTATGAGCTGGCCTAACTAGGAGACTGCTATGTTTGCGGTGTTGCTGGAAAAGATGGGTGGGCCATTTTGTTAGACTGAGGGGAGGTGGAGGATAACAATATCTGTGTGTTTCAACCCTTGGGAAATGATCATTGGGCTGTTCAAACTGCTTATGCAAATTAGCCCAAAGAGTACCAAAACATGGTGGGAAATCCCATTGGTGTAATTGATCAGTGTATCACCCAGATTTGGCCACCATTGGTTGACTATTAATGAAAACAGTTTTCAGTCAGAAATGTGGAGCACATGAAACAGTATGTTTTACTAATAGAACAGAATATTTGTAGTTCAGGGATGAACTGTGGGGTTGTTGATGCTCTATGAGCTTGGTGGGTTTTTTGCAGATGTTTCACTACCCAACTAGGTAACATCAGAGTTAAAAGGGAGTGCCAATAAGGTTATCTAGTTGGATAATGAAACATCTGCAAGAAAACCACCAAGCTTAGAGAGCACCAAAGACTCCTCAGTGCATCTTGCTATGATTTGACAGCTGATGCCATTGTTCCATGCAGAACATGATTGCGGAAGATACTGTAAACAGCTTTCTTATTAGATTGCCTGCCAAACCTCTATAAAAGGAATTTCCGGCTTCCAGAAGGTAGTTGCAATCAATCAGTCTGGGTGGAAAACTATTGAGTTCATATTTTTTTTTCTCTGCTTTAGGGAATACCCGGAGAAGCTGGACTAAAAGGGCAGAAGGTAAGGAAAAGCTTTGGTTTTTCAGCCCAAAAGTAAACAGGATGAGCTCCTGACTGTGGCTAGGAACATAATTTGTTTCCCAAAACACTGATGTGTTGCAAAGCAAGTGCATTCATTTGCATTATTAAGGCTGGATCATAGCAAAAATGCATAAATTATATATTGACATGAACTAGTTGTGGAAAAAAACTGCAATAATTTGTAATGCAATCAAGTTATAAAAGCTACAGAAAAAACACTGGAAATATCCGCAGATATATTTCCTTTGTTTGCCAGCTTTATTATTCTGTTATTCATTCCATTTCTTAACCACCACCCAGATCTACAATATGATGTGAGTAGAAAATTGCTCCTTCAGTGGAGTCTGTTTTATTATTCTGATTAAACCCTTTTTAAATAAGCCCTGGCAGAAAATGAGTCCATTCGTGCATTCCTTATTAATGGAAAACAGATTATTTCCTCAATCTTTATAAGAATAATATTGTTCCACATGTACTGCATCTTTTAAAACTGAGCACTTGGAACGCTGCAGGGTAAGTAAAGATGGAAATGGGTCTGCCTTTATCCTATCACCAGCAGGGACCAATGCCCACCAGATGTGCCATGGCTACAACAGGAAGTTTGAGGGAGATGCAGTTAGACAGATTCACCTAGTTACACCAAACCAAGGTTTTATTCATCCTGGTCTACTGAATATGGTACAATGGGCTGGTTCACACATCAAACAAAGCCTGGAAACAGCAGTTCACACAACCTTTTCTTATTCAAAAATCAGCAATCCTTGTGATGCATTCACTTTATAGTGACCCTAATTTTGGGGAAAATAAAGGACAAACCAGAAAAGGGGGCAAATCTGAAAGAGATTTATAAGGAGATATACACACGTACATTTATTTGCTACAGAAAGGAAATGCAAGGGCCAAACCGAGAAAATAAACAATTAAATTAAATAAATCTAAAGGACAGGTTTTTTAAAAAATAAAGAATGGCCCTTTATAATAAAGGATGGATGGTCACTGTAATTTACCTATACAGGGAAATTATCTGTACAGGTAAATTATCTATACATCATTCATTTATTGACTGTTCAAAGTTACTGTGGTGCTGAAGAAGTGACTTACAACCAGTCCTCATAGTTACAACCCTCACAGCATACCTGTGGTCATGTGATCAAAATTCAGGCCATCGGCATGTATTTATGACACTTGAAGTGTCCTTAAATTGGATACTTTCTTTAAAGAGGAAGGTATGGTCTTATTTGGATATCATTTCTGGAATTAGTGCTTGTGAAGAAAAAAAAATGAAACTTCGATTTTTGTTTCGTTGATTAGAAAAAATTGGAGTTATAAAAATGCCTAGTTATATATTAATATATAAAAGCAAAAAGTTGAGTTTCAAGTGTGTTTATCTTGTACTGTGCTAGGAAGAGTTGGAAGTCAATGCTCCCTTTTCTTTCTTTTTCTCTTCCCCCTTGTATCTCACACCCCCTCTTCCCCGTTCCCTTTCCCCCCTTAATTTCCTATTTTCTTTCCTTTCCTTTTGTATTTTATACAATAAAAAAAATAAAAAATAAGAGAGTTGCAGTGTCCTGGTGTCACATGAGCATTATTTGTGACCCTCCCAGCTAACTTCCAACCTGCAAAGTCAATGGGGGAAATGTGGATTCACTTAAGTACCTACAATTCACTTAATGGCCACTTAAACAAGTGTGTGTCATAAAAAATGGCAAAATCAGATTTGGCTCACTTATTGACCATTTTTCTTAACAATCTACATTCGGGCCCCAATTGTGGTTGTAAATTGAGGACTACCTGTATGGGTGCAAATATATATATGTTACAGGTAGTCGAGGACTACCTGTAGATGGGTTCAAATGCATGTATGCATGTTAGGCCAGAGCAAAATGAAGAGAAAAAAAAATGTTTCTTGCATCGTTCAAGAATATAGATAAAATAATTTCAGCAGAAGCAGCTTGTTCTTCAGAACTGAGAAATAATTTAATTCTGGAAATTCCTTTTTATGCAGTTCTGAAAGGCACACAGGCCCCAAGACTCAAGAACTAGAACCACAGTTGCCTAGCAACCCTTACAAAGCAGGCCATCTTGGCCTGTGCACCCGCACACCTTTCCTCTTCTAGCCAGCATCACCCGAAAGCCTGAGGGTTGCCTGGCAACCTTGCCCTGGGATCCTGGAATTAGCATTAGGAATTAGAAAGGTTTCGTAGAATTTAGGAGAAACAATATGTACAATTGTGGTGAGAGGACTTGGCATTGTGTTAACTGGCACCCATCATAGAGCTGTAACCTTACTGATTAAAGCACACCAGGCACTCACCATTATTATTATTATTATATACACAAAAAATGTGAAATCACAGCTGCCGGAAATCCTTAGCTAGTGTTGGCCTTCGTTCACATCATGTTCTTCACAAGATACCATTGATATCATATCAGCATGGTACAGGTAGTCCTCAACTTAAAATAGTTCACTTAATGAACATTCAAACTTACCACAGCACTGAAAAAAGGAACATGACTATTTTTCACACTTACAGTGAGAGGTGGGCTGCACTTATGTTAACAACCAGTTTGCTGGGTGTGGCCACATCAAATATTCTCACTTTCTTATAATTAGTGAGGCAAAAGTTGTTGGCCTTCTAGATGTTGTTATCCTATAATGCCAACATTCCTCACCATTGTAGTAAGTACACCAGGAGGCTACCAGCACGCGGCCGACCCGAGGCCTTTGACGCACGCTGTTGGGGGGAAACCCATTGAGGCGCCGTCGCTCAACGCCCTCTTGTTGCGGGGCGGGGCACCCCCAAGACTGCACGAGACCAGTTTAACGAACGAGGTTTGTGTCAACCCAGGAAGCACAGGGGAAAGGAGACCATGAGCCAGCCCTGTAGGGCGACCACCTGCACCTGCAGCCCTGGACCAGTTCCGCCCTGTGTGACACCCCAGCCCAGCCATCTAAACCAAATTATTGATATTTCTTGAAGTGACCAACCCGAGAGGCACCTGAACACAACGGGCAAGTACTAGTCAGTGCACATGATTCATTCCCCTCTTTCCTTTACAACAGCCCTGCAAAATAATTGAACCAATTGCTCTTATTTCGTAGCTAAGGGAAGGCTCATATCTGACATTTGTTACACCATTGGTATCAGTTCTATGGCCATGCTACAGAAGGCCTGCTCTGGCCCTTGTAACACATTGCTCTGGGTATAGTCTGATGCAGGGGTGGGATTCTATCAGTTCGCACCTATTCGCTAGAACCGGTTGTTAACATTCTAAGCAGTTCGGAGAACCAGTTGTCAGAAGAAATTACTGGCCTAATCCTGTAAGGAAGCAGGAAGGAAACATTCTGGTGTTGCTTACAGAAACTGCCTCTCCGTTAACCATTTTTACATTCTTGGCAGGACTAGATTTCCTGTCTCAGGAACTTCTTTGGAGTTTTTTTCCCCTCCTTTGCTGGTACTTTGCTTGTGTGGAGTGACCATTCAAAGTTACAATGGCACTGAAAAAAGTGACTTATGACCATTTTTCACACTTACAACTGTTGTAGCATCCCCACAGTCATGAGAGGCCAGGCGAGGAGATACGTGCCTCGATGTGAGTGATATTGAGTTGGCCACACCCAGCCAATAACATGACCACCAAGCCACGCCCACCCAGTCACATGACCACCAAATCACGCCCACCAACTAAGCCACGTCTACAGAACTGGTTGTTAAAAAATTTGAATCCCACCCCTGGTCTGATGTCATATTGTATGGCATCACAGACACAACATATACAGAAGCACACACTTAGGGAGTTGTGCAACTGTAACTATTTACATCTGAACTCACTTGAGTGTGATGCATGAACATAGCCACACTGAGCACCAGATTTGGATCATCTGAATCCAGCATGTTTTGCTGTCTACAGAAGACTCACTTTGGTTTAGAAGGATGAACTTTCTTTCATATCTTACACGTGTGTGTGTGTTGTGTGTATGTGTTCTGATTCTTCAAAGACTGACGAATAAGAGAGAAGGCCATTCTCAAAGGTGTTTTCATCTCTCTGTCTCCTTCTATCTTCTGTGCTTTCCAGGGTGATGCAGGAAACCCAGGTGATATGGGCACACCTGGGGAAGCAGGTTTAAATGGCCTTCCTGGGGAGCCTGGCATCAGAGGACCAGCAGGGGTGAAAGGTGAAAAGGTGAGAGTCTGCTTTTTTGAAATAGTTGGAACTTGTAAGAAAACTAGCTTGGACACATACTAATATGTATGTTAATTAAGCTCAGCTCGACTAAATTGTTTCTCATTCACCAGCTGTCTGCAAGTAGAAAGGATAATTTTAACACATTTGTAAATCCATAGGAACACAGTCATTAATAAATAGAGTTGGTAGGGTGTCACAGTTATGGTAAAAAAAAAAAAAGTCAAGGTATAATACATATGACATACTGTTCTGACCAAGGCTTCCTGAGATATTAACAAACACAAGTTAGTCTCAAAAATCTTTTATTTTATTTCAACGGCTGTGAATTATAGTAATTCACAGCCCATAATGAGTCTCAAACAGTTTGTAACTAGTCCCACAGAAGTCTGCCAAAGTCCTTCAGGATAAGTCTGATAAGCATGCACCTTTATCTTTCTTGAAATGCTGCCAACGACAAAATTGCCAGTTAGTTATATAAGACCAAACAGAGCACAAATTCAACATTGAGCTTCAAGTTTCAAACTGACCAGTACAAACAAAGTTGCTTCCTGAAAAGGTTCCTGTCCCTTTGCTCCTCCTTTATGTCTTATGGGAGGGCCAATCACCTCCAAGCCTTACTCCCAAGTCACCCCTTTTGTCTTAATTATTCTTGCCTTCTGGCAGCTCTGTGCACACATGCACTGGTAACAGGCTCCCCCTGTTCCTCTGCCTCACTGCTGTCAGATTCTGGAAGCTCCAGAGTCAGCATATAACTCCCAGATGGTCCTGGCCCCATCTCTGTATCAGAGGCAGGACCCTCATCAGAGACCTCCCCAGACTCCCGGACTGGCCCATGTTCCTCCCCACTGTCCGACTCTGCTGCCAGCTCTGCAGGCTGCTGGTGGACCACAACACCTACTGAGGAAGATTTGCTTAAATGGTGCTTCCCTCCCCCGCCCTCAAAAAAAAATCCCTAGAAGCATTTTTACTCTTACATGAATCTTTTAAGATACAAACTGCGATTTCATATATTTCCACAGAATAGCGGATTCCCCTGCTACCAGTTATTTGCACCTTATTCAGATGACATGGGGAGGTTATAGAAAAGTAGGTTCAAGGATGTCTATGAGCCTCTGGTTGCTTATTCCTCTTTCTGTAAACCTTCTTCAAAGGTTATTTAAACAATCTGTTTGCACAAAGCTTGTGCAAAGCTTTTTGGCCACACTGTTGTGGATGTGGAGAGCATGACCAGTGAAGAGTCTCATATCTTCCATTCCAGTTCTGCAACTTTCTGTCACCAATGGCTGTGTGACATGTTGTATGAAGAAATAACACAGTATTTGTATCAAACTTGGAACTGACATCACTGTGTGTTGTTTCTCACCTGCCTTCTCTCATCCTACAGGGAGATGCTTGTGAGTCATGTCCCATGATCAACACAGATTCTGGAGTAGTTGGTATCCCAGGCCCACCTGGTAAAAAAGGGGACCCTGGTCTTCCAGGTGTGAGTCAGCCAGGCATACCTGTAAGTAACTTTCTAACCAATACAACCTGTGATCAGTTATGAGTTTATTTTCTTACTATTTATGTTTATCCTGCCTTTGTTATTGTTTATAAATAACTCAAGGTGACAAATACACCCAATATTCTTTCCTCTTCCTCCTACTTTCCCCATAACAGGTAAATGACGTTTATGCCTAAAACAGGACTACCGTAGAACTCACTGTCTCCTGGTTTCTAGCCTGGTGCCTTCGCCACCAAACCAAATTAGAACAAATTTTTTTTAAAATTGAGAACTTGGTCTGATATAGCCAAGACTCCTTCCTGTTCTTCCCAGTTATTTGTATAAAAAAGGCAGAACATTTCAGCCTGCATCTTTAGCCACCCATGTCACTCTGTATTTTTGGAACTGAACTTGTTAGCTAGTCAATGGATCTTTAGAAATGCCTTGATGCTTTAGATTAACTTGCCAGCTCATCCAGGGCTGGGTTCAGTTTTCCAGTAATTGAATTTCCTTTGATGTCAGATTGCAGACTCCCATGGTTCTCACTCCACGTGGCCTTGAGTAGGTTGTCTAGGGATTATGGGCTTTGTAATCAGGAAGCCATCAAATTGGGGAAGAGTATCCTATCACTCTCATGGCTAATAGCTATTGCCAGAATTCTTTTTCCCCCGAATCTTTCTAATCCCTTAAGATGAGCCATTGCCAGAGCGTACAGAAATGACTTTCATCAGTTAATTACGCATTGCATGAAGATACATTTCCTCTCATCTGCTGGTTCCAATCAAGTTTATTTGAAGGCACCGTGTTAACTGCTGGTTTTTATTCCTTTAATTAACTGATTTGATTTACATATCAGAACACCTCCATCAAGCAGCTTGTTTGAATAAAAGGTGACCATTGCGAAACAATGAATGTCAAATCATTAATGTTCCCAGACGTTGATTAACAAAAGAAAATCTATCTGCGTGAGTTTTTTTTTTATTAAGGCTACAAAATAAACCAAGCTGTAATCTTATTAAGCTGAGAATATATCTGATGATTTGGAGGATAACACAGCAATAGCACTTTAGTTATATTCTCACATATATTGATCTTTAACCTTAATTTGAGAGAGGTGCCCTTATTCATGCCAGCAAGGTTGACACACACCCCCTCTAATTTTCTGTGTATTTTGTAATTTCATTCATGCACAGAAGTAGCCTAGATTTTCCCACTGGGATTCAGATTCCAGCTTGCTCAAAATCTCCATGTTGATTTTACTTTAAAAGAAGAAATGCATTTCTACCCTCCGGATTGTGAAATAAAGTTTAAAAGGGTGAAGAGAAATGAAAGTATTTGGGCCTATTTTGGCCTTCAGAAGATTGAAGATTATATTAGAGCAGTCTAAATACCTGAGGATATCATACAAAGGAAGCTAAGGCTGTTATTTCTCATCCCAGAGTTCAAGACAAAGAATAATGGGTTTGTGGAATGGCAGGTAGAGAAATGTGGTGAAACTGGAACCAATTACTAAATGAGGTGAATTTCTCTGCAGTAGATATACTCGCGTAGAGACTGAGGAGCCATCTGCTGATAATGCTTTAATTTGGCTTCTTACTTGAAGTGTAAGATTCATCTTGATTACCCGAATAACCCCTTCCAAAATTTAGAGGTGTAAAGGCTTAAGGCTTTATATAACTATTCACTGTGGTTCATCCTTTCCAGGGTAAATAAACATATTTTTTTTTTTCTGTTTTGCCAAATCAACTGTAGGGTCCTCAGTTTTCTTCCTCAGAATTATCTATCAGTTGGATGCTAGTCAAGCAGGGATGGGGAACTTGCAACTATAGCTACAACTCCTGACAACCCTCATTATCAGCTAGGAATATGAGGATTTTACAAACCAACATCTGGAGCGCTTCAGATTTCCATCCCTTTGATAAAGCAATCTTCTCAGCCATACAGATGTGTGCTCTCTGAACTTAGTTGCTTTTTTATAGACATTTCATTATCAAACTAGGTAACATCATCATCACCATGGATGGAGTTGCTTAGTTTGGTAATGAAATGGAAAACCACCAAACTTGGAGAGCATCAAGGACCTCACAGTTCAACCCTAAAATACAAATCTTTTCTTCTATCAGTACATACAGAAGTAATTCGCCATACAGGCTGGGAATTATAGGAAGTGATCCAGTATATCTGGAATAGACTGTTGTCAAAGATAGAAGACTTTTCTCTTGAGTTTTGTCGACGATGCCTTCAGAAGGGAAGAGTTGTAAAGTTTACAATGTGTTGGGCTAATTCTTTGTTCCACCTCCAATTTTCAGGGAAAACCAGGACTTCGGGGTATTCAGGGGCCTCCTGGTTTGAAGGGATTGCAGGTGAGTATCAATCAGGGTTGTATTTATTCAAAGACCCTTTCTCGGGCATCCATTTTTAGCTTTCCTGGGGTGGTAGAAGAGACTCAACAAAAAAAAAAAAAATAAAAATAATGGCTATGGTTAAGTAGCTACTATGAGCTCCATATCAATTTTTGGGCAAATAAATAAAGCTTATGGAACAGGATGGAGGTAAGGGGTGATCAGAGGTCCTACATAGGATGGGTTAAGACATTGATTCTGATTTCTTGGAGGAGGAAAACAGGGAGGAAAAACATTAAGCTAATTCTTCTCAAGAGTTGTGCAATGAAAGTTTTTCACTAAGTTTCATGTTTCCACTAACACAACCTTTGCAACTTTTTAGGGAGAACCAGGTACCCCTGGCATAGGAATCCAAGGGCCTGAAGTGAGTAACTGCCTTTTTAACCTGTGGTACAGATTGCTCCAACCATGCATTACCATTAGCATCAACCCCAAATGTTTATCTGTGCTTTTCGCAGGGAGAACCTGGGCAGAAAGGTTTACCAGGAAATCCAGTAAGTATCAACCCAGTGGGCACCTTGACCACATGGAGATCACCTTTTCCCAAGAGTCTCAACCCATCCAACCAGATCTAGCAGAATGGGCATTGCGTGCTGCAGATCTCATCAGCCAAAGATTGTCAGCTGGCAGGGTCTAGAATATAAGCTTTTCCTGGAGTGGCCTCATTCTATGGAACAATCTCTCTTCAGAGATTTGAATGGCCCCAACCCTATAGGCCTTTCATAAAGCTCTAAAAACCTGGCTATGCCCCTGAGACTAGGATGCTGAATATGTTAAGGCTCTCTTTTCCTAGCTATATTGCTAATTGGTCAAGTATCTCAGCTGCTATGTATATTTATTTTGGATGTGACTATTGTTTTTATTGTTTGAAGGTATTTTTAATATTTTGATTGTTATATATTTTTTTGGAATTGTGAGCCACACAGAGTCATTGACAGAAATAGGCAGCTGTAGAAATCGAATGAATGAATGAATGAATGAATGGTAGCCATCCTTCACTGCATGCCAGTTACTTGATGCACAGGATAGCTGACCCCAATCATTTGGGCAATTTTAGGGCAAAAAAATAACGCTCATGGAATAAGATGGGGGTAGAGTGGTGATCAAAGAGCTTCCATGGGATAGTTTCATCCAGGAATCCATGGTTTTATTGCACGTGGACTTTGCAGATTCTTGGGAATCCATATGGAGTTGGAGGAATGCAAATAATAAAATAACATCTGGCACTAACCAGGAAATTACAACACCTTTGCTTTTGCTGTACAGTAATTGTTTTCCCTCCTTTTTTTCTGATCTTCAGGGGCCACCAGGAATAAAAGGTGCAAAGGTGAGTATCTGCATGTAGAAAGATTTCATTCTCTAGGGTTGGGGAAACAGTTGGAAAAAGCCGTGATGGCCCAGTGGTTAGAATGCAGTATTGCAGGCTGATTCTGCTGACTGCCAGCAGTTCGATTCTCACTGGTTCGAGGTTTACTCAGCCTTCCATCCTTCTGAGGTCAGTAAAATGAGGGCAAGAGATTGTTGGGGGCAATATGCTGACTCGGTAAACCACTTAGAGAGGGCTGTAAAGCAGTAAATAAGTCTACGTGCTATTGCTATTTAGGAATTTCCATGTGAGTGCTTAATCCATCTTTATGTTCTTGTTCCTGTCTATATATTTCTTGTGAAATGTATCTGACAAGAAATTTTGTCTCAGGCATAAGGAATCAGAATAATACCATGAGCTGATAGACAAGTTTCCACCACACCATCTTACCTGTAGCTCTCAGAGCAGAGAGAGAGAGAGAGAGAGAGAGAGAGAGAGAGAGAGAGAAATGTTATATTCTTCCCCCCATGTATGCGGTTTAACATGACTTCCATTTACTCTTGGGGGGGGCATTATTCTATTTTTATCCAGCATATTTTCTTTGTGGTGTTTTTAATCACATAGACCACATGAGCCACTGCATTATTGGCTTCATCCTTATTGACAATTATCAAGTGTGTGTAATGAGATGTTATTTTACAGGGTTCAAACCCTCTTTGGGGCATTGAACTCTCATGCACCATCAAACTTTTGTACAATAAAACACTCTAGCTTTAGGAGTTATACAGATGCTGACGCTCAGTGATGTTGTAGGAAGAAATACATAGTACAGAATATGTCAGAATGAGATCAATGGTCACTTCATCTCTCAGAGAAACGCATGTTATGTTGATGTTGAATCTGGGGCTAAAAGACAAATCAGCCTTGAGTGCTTGGTTTGCAGTCAGAGGCCCAGAAGGGACCCTCCCTATAACCTTCACACAACTGATAGTTATGCAGAGTGTGCTTCAGTCTGGCAAGATTCTATCTGTGGGCAAACAGCAACAAAGAAGCTACTCTGAGCAATTAATTGTGTTGTTTTTCATTCATACACCTGACAGTCAAGCCCCTACATCAGGGGTGGGCAAACTTTTTGGCTCGGGGGCCGCATTGACTTTTAAAATTTGACAGACGGGCCGGGTCAGCACAAGATTTTTTGGGAATCGTCCCCCACCCTTCCCCCTTCTCCTCCTTCCCCTCCCCTCGGAGGCCCCCTGAGTCAGGAGTTACTACCGCCAGTGCGGCTCCGCGCTGCTCCAGTCCGCGTTGCCTCGGGAAGGAAAGGCAAAAGGAAGAGCGCGGCGGTGCTTTGCAACGGAGCAGCGGCACCGGAGGCTCAGGCTCAGCGGCTCCTGGTTTTGCCTTTTCCTTCCCAAGGCAACGCGGACTGGAGCTGCGCCGGCGGTAGCAACTCCTCACAGCCCCAGCCAGACACCTGAGCGGAGCCCGGGCGAAACTGCCTGTTGCTGCTGCCGGAGCACCGCCGGGTTGCCTCCTCCAAGCAGCTCGCCCGCCCGCCGGGCTTCCCTCTACCCGCGCGGCTCAGGGCCAGGCGCGAGCGCCCGCGAGTTAAAAGGAAGCCGAAAGTTGCTGGGAAGTTGCTCGGGTGCTAGGAGCAGGCTTTTAAAGTGCCGCCCGAGCAAAGTTTAAGCAGCACGCCCGTCTGCCGGGCGGAACCCTTCCTGCTCCTCGGCGGGAAGACGCTCCAGCCTGTAAACTTTGCCTTTGCAAAGTTTAAGCCTGGAAGCCCCGGAAACCCAAGCAACTTCCCAGCAACTTTCGGCTTCCTTTTAACTCGCAGGCACTCATGCCTGGCAGAGGGGAAGCCCGGAGCCTCCTCCAAGCAGTCCGCCCGCCCGCCCGCCCGCCGGGCTTCCCATCCGCCCGCGCGGCTTGGGGCCAGGCGCGAGCGCCCGAAGTTAAAAGGAAGCCGAAAGTTGCTGGGAAGTTGCTTGGGTTTCCGGGGCTTCCAGGGCTTTGCAAAGGCAAAGTTTGCAGGCGGGAGCGTCTTCCCGCCGAGGAGCGGAAGGTTCCGCCCGGCGGGCGGGCGGGCTGCTGGAGCGGGCTGCTGTGCGGCTCGGGAGAGGCGCGAGCGCCCGCGAGTTAAAAGTTGCTGGGAAGTTGCTCGGGTGCTGGGAGCAGGCTTTTAAAGTGCCGCCCGAGCAAAGTTTAAGCAGCCCGCCCGCCCACCGGGCGGAACCTTCCTGCTCCTCGGCGGGAAGACGCTCCAGTCTGCAAACTTTGCCTTTGCAAAGCCCTGGAAGCCCCGGAAACCCGAGCAACTTCCCAGCAACTTTCGGCTTCCTTTTAACTCACGGGCGCTCGCACCTGGCGGAGAGGAAGCCCGGAACCTCCTCAAGCAGCCTGCACGCCCGCCCGCCGGGCTTCCCTTCGCCCGCGCGGCTCGGGGCGGCGCGAGCGCCCGCGAGTTAAAAGGAAGCCGAAAGTTGCTGGGAAGTTGCTCGGGTGCTGGGAGCAGGCTTTTAAAGTGTCACCCGAGCAAAGTTTAAGCCTGGAAGCCCGGAAATCCGAGCAACTTCCCAGCAACTTTCGGCTTCGTTTTAACTCGCGGGCGCTCGCGCCGCCCGAGCCGCACAGCAGCCCGATCCAAGCAGCCCGCCCCGCCCGCCGGGCGGAACCATTCCCGCTCCTCGGCGGGAAGACGCTCCCACCTGCAAACTTTGCCTTTGCAAAGCCCTGGAAGCCCCAGAAAACCGAGCAACTTCCCAGCAACTTTCGGCTTCGTTTTAACTGCGGGCGCTCGCGCCCGCCCTGAGCTGCATGGCGGAGGGAAGCCCGGAGCGCCGCTGGGTCGCCTCGTCCAAGCAGCCCGCCTGCCCGCCTGCCCGCCGGGCTTCCCCTCTGCCGCGCGGCTCGGGCCAGGCGCGAGCGCCCCAGGCATGATATTCTTCCGATTAAAATCGAATTCCGATTTTGGGGAATCGCCCCTCCTTTCCCCCACCCTTCTTCTCCTCCTTCCCCTCCCTCGGAGGCCCGAGTCAGGAGTTGCTGGCGCGGCTCCGTGCTGCTCCAGTCCCGCGTTGCCTCAGGAAGGGAAAGGCAAAAGGAAGAGCCGCGGCGGCGCTTTGCAACGGCAGCAGCGGCTCCTGGTTTTGCCTTTCCCTTCCCGAGGCAACGCGGGACTGGAGCCAGCGTGAGCTGCGCCGGCGGTAGCAACTCCTGACAGCCCCAGCCGGATACCTGAGCGGAGCCCGGGAGGTGCGGCGGAGGCCGCTGAGCGGCAGGAAAAGGGAGCTGGGCCAGCCACAAACCAGCCTCCGTGCAACACGCCGCCGCCCGGCCCGGCGAGGGAAAGCAGCGGGCACTCCCGGGCGCGCGGCGGGGGTCTCTTTTGGCCGGCCCGATTTTTCTCAGAGCGGAATATCATGCCTGGCGCCCGCGAGTTAAAACGAAGCCGAAAGTTGCTGGTAAGTTGCTCGGGTTCTGGGAGCAGGCTTTTAAAGTGCTGCCCGAGCAGGACCGCCGAGCCAGGAAACGGGGCACCAAGGCAGGGCAAGGCTCCACCAGCAGCGGCCTAGCTTTAGGTGGCTCCAAGCAGCCCGCCCCGCCTGCCGGGTGGAACCTTTCCCGCTCCTCGGCGGGAAGACGCTCCAGCCTGCAAGCTTTGCCTTTGCAAAGTTTAAGCCTGGAAGCCCCAGAAAAAAAAGGGGGATCGGCGGGGATTCACCTTCGGAGAGGTCGCACTCGAAGGTGATTTCGAACTCCCAGCCGAGGCCTTTGCAAATTTCTTTTCTTTCCTACCCCTAGATCGCTCCGCACTGTTTTGCAGCTTTGGGGGCCACGCGACACAGGGCAATACGCCACACCCAGTGATTTTTTTTTCAGGGGCGGGCCGGATTGGACAGACCAATGGCAGTTATTTTTTTCAGGGGCGGGCCGCATTGGACAGACCAACGGGCCGGATGTGGCCCCCAGGCCGTAGTTTGCCCACCCCTGCCCTACATACACAATTCTGGCTACCCATGTCTGATAGTGTCCAGTAAGGATAATACCAGTAGCATGGTGCTTCCTGATGATCGACGTAACCATACCATTGAACGTTTGCCATTGAGGTGTTGTTGGAGTCCATCGCATGGCCAATGGCCAGCTCTGGGCTAATACAAGTTGTAATCCAGCTCCAACAGATGGCTACAGGTTATCCGTGCTTCTTTCACTGAGACATGTGACAATTAACTTGGTATCATTTCAGTGCAAAAACTCTTTTCTTCCCCTTGCTTTTTCATGCCTTTGTTTGTTTTTTTGTTATCTCTGATGACAGAATGTAATAATACTGCAGTACATGATTACATCTTTTGTTTTCTGGTCACTGAACTTAAAATTGTTTTGTTTCATGTTGAGATCCCTTCTGAGAGATTGGCTGCCATGCTGCTAATAAAATCTAAATAAGAATCAATATGGAAGCTATGAGCTTCCCTGATTAATTATTTTTTCTCCATTCCCCATATTTGTTACCATAAATAAGTGTCTCAAATCAGCTGCCAGTTTGTGAATATTCTGGGATACTTTGGGTAGAGAAGAGGGCTCTAATTGCACAGAATACCACTATCAACTACAATTAGGATGCACACTGACTCAAACTGCGTTCAATATTTTTAAATTGGGTGGGGAAGGACATTGCACCATTTCAGATGATACCAGACATACCCCAGTTTTGGCAGCAGAGATAAATAGTTGTGAAAGGAAAAAGATGAGTGTCATATGGACCGATATATTTTTAGCAGGAAACCAATTACAAAGCCAAATTGGAGTGTTTGGACTGGACTGAGACGTCTGGAACCTGTGCACAACACAGGTAGACTTTTACTTAAAACTGCAGTTGGGACCAGCATTTCTGTTGCAAATTTTTGCCACAGTTGTTAAGCAAATCACTGCAGTTGTTAAATGACTCATAGTCATTAAGTGAATTTAGCTTCTCCCATTTTCAGAAACTATCTGGGAAGATCCCAAATAGAGATCACATGACTGCAGGGCACTGTGCCCATCATAAATACATACCAAATTTGTCAGCTCCCCAAATTTTGATTTCTTGAATTACTTGAGACAACAGCTGTATGTGTGAATTGGGGGGGAATGTAGGGGGTGAGGCAACAGCTGTATGTGTGAGGACTGGTTAGAAGTAGTTTCTTTCAGTGCCATTATAAATTCAAACTGTTGCTAAGAAAATGATTGTAAGTCAAAGAGGACCTATAATGTTTTGTTTTGTTTTTCAATATAGGGCTCACCAGGTGTTAAAGGTGCCATTGGTCCCCCTGGGCTTCCAGGTCTACCAATTCCTGGCCCACAGGTAAGTATAAGAATCTTTCCCTCTCCCTCACTTTCATCTTAGACCCTGGAAATTTTAAGCTGGCCACCGTCCAGTCTTGTTCACTTTCTCCAGGTGTAATAACTCTGGTTGGAATAATCTTCCAGTTCTTTTCCTGGGCTCTGTATTTAGCAGAGCCTGAGCATGCAAATAGGAACAAGCTAGCAAGTGGATGATGAGTGTGATGAGGTCCAATATGACCACCAAGGTTTCCATGCTAGAAATTTGGCATCTGTGATCAAAGGAGGAGGTAAGAAAGGGCTGTCTTTCCATTAGAAAGCTCAGTGAATGGTTATAATAGTATGTGAGAATGGCCCTGGAAGATGAATGGAATAAATGCTGCCTAGGTAATGATCAGACAAGAG
Organism: Notechis scutatus; assembly: GCF_049901735.1. Taxonomy (NCBI): domain Eukaryota; kingdom Metazoa; phylum Chordata; class Lepidosauria; order Squamata; family Elapidae; genus Notechis; species Notechis scutatus. The sequence goes on from NC_142016.1 coordinate 4,827,554, forward strand.
AGGGAGGATCCCAGTCACTCAATGGTCAAGGAAAGAAACTTAGGAAGGCACCACCCTCATGGATTGACCAGTTCAAAGGGACGGCAGGAGAAACATACTTTCAGACTTGCACAATACTGTTAATACTGCATCCTTACAATAAAGTAAATTTAACTTACCTAGTTGTGTTTTCTGTCTGGTTGTGTTTTCTGTAATCAGGAGGGCTGATTATGGTAAAGTTTTAAAGGATCAGTTGTCCAAGCAGGGGAAACAAATGAAAAAATTAAGAGGGGGCCACAGACTCTTGGCTCCCTCTCCTCCTAGTATCCCATAATTGGCTGATAGTGGCCAAAATGATGTTTCTGGAGCTGTCTCTACAACACTGTCTTAACCCTTTGCTATATTTCTTTTCAGGGTCCAGAAGGCCAGCAGGGCCTCCCTGGAGTTTCTGGTTCCAATGGTTTAATGGTACGTAAGCTGCAACCTGAATTCCTTTGAGGGAAGATTTATACAAAACTTCCAAGATCTCTTCCAGTACACCCTTTTGAATTACCTGCAAACTTCTCAAATCTCAAAGCACTAGCGACAGATAATTCTTCTCCAAAACCCTGTTGGATTTCAGAATGGTGTCAGAAAACACTTTTTCTTTAGAAGAGGTTGGCCTACTTGGAAAGCTTGTAATTACTAAAGCACCATCTCTCTACCTTTTGCCAAACTCTGCAGCTGTTTGGAGCAAGCTCTGAAACAGAAGTACAGTACAAAATACAAACAAAGAAAGAATCAGATTCATAGAATGTCACCAAATTCAGCCTTGACACAGCCCAGGTGTGAACATTGGTGCAAATTAGAGTAAATAGCTTTTTCCAGGCCATAAGGCACATGAATAGTGAGCCCAAGTCTACAATTCCAAAATTAGCAAAGCCAAAGAGAGAGAGGAGCCAGGCGGATTTAATTTCACATGAATGTAAATCAAATCCCATTGGATTAATTTAGTATAAGGGTTTTGTCTCCACTTATTGAATATTTTTGTTCTTCTGCCTCTTATGCCCCAAAGATTCTTTTTCAAAAAGCAGCTGGATTTTCAAAAAAGTCAAGTTGCCTTTTGAAAAAGTGCTTTTGGGGCAACCATGTGTCAGTGTTCCAACTAGCCAACCTCCAAACTGAAACAAACAATTCTTCAAAACTCCATTTTATTAGAGTTGTCATATAGATACAGCTGGGAAAACCTAAATCTGAGAGCTCCGGGTTTTCTCTTCCCAAAATAGAATCAAAAAATCCACCCCCCTGCACCCACCAGTCCATCACATGCAGTGGTGGGATTCAAAAAAATTTATTACTAGTTCTGTGGACATGGCTTGGTGGGCATGGCAGGGGAAGGATACTATAAAATCTCCAGTCAGAGGGGGTATTTGCTGGTTCTCCAAACTACTCAAAAGTTCCGCTCCTGGTTCTCCAGAACTGGTCAGAACCTGCTGAATTCCACCTCTGATCACATGGCCCAATCAAGCCTTTGTCCCAACTGGAGACATCCATCCCAGTCACTCCCCTTCAGGTGCAGGGCAACATGTCCTTGACTCTCTGAGAAAGAATGTTGTTGTGTCTAGTCTTTTACCCCACTATGAAATCCCCCCTCCCAAATTCCCAGGCACTGAATGTGGCAGCCTCGAAGCTTCCAAAAAAAAAAAAAAAATGGCTTCCAAGGCTGACACCATGATCTGGATGACTGAGAATCTTCCTAGACATTCTTCTGCCTCATATAAGAATTGCAGCTTTTTAGCAACCTTTGGAGGGGCTGTAAAGACAACCCTCCCAAGCTTTGAGGATCTGGACATAGGGCACTTGGATTGCACATCCCTGGTGAAAATTTTGGGTTTCTACTGGAAAATAAGGCTGATATAACCATGGTTAGACTAGCCGGGTGTTAGAGAAAAAAATCAAGAGGAACACAACGTGCCGTCTCATTTGCAAAGCATAGACAATTGTTCGTGGTTATTGGAAAAGTACAGCTCAAATGTTCACTGCTGTTCTAATAGCAAGCTGTGTTTCAAAGGCCAGCATACAACATTGAAAACCAAATTGGATTTGGGCCGTTTTTTATTATTTAATAACTTCAGAATGTGATCAGCCACTGAGATAAAGAGTTATTAATTATACATTCTCTCTCACAAGGGGAGACTTTTGACTCTTCCAATCCAAAAACCATTATGCAGAGTCTTCAGAGACCTGTTCTTTGGTTATTAAGTAATTCCAATTGATTTTTGCATGTATCTCGCCTGTTTTTTTAATGCAGCGATGCTGTTCAGGGGCTGGGTGGAATATGGATCTGGAGACACGTCTCTGCTGAAGCCAAGCTGGAGATGGGATTTTCTTTGCTTCTGTGAACTGCAAATGAAAAATTGTAACCTGGCCAGGGTGTCTGCATGGTGCATCACACCTTTAAAAAAAAATAGGCAGAATGGGGTTGTACTGTCATGACTTGCCATACTAATTTTTTGGCCACACCTCCAGATGCCCTTGTAACCCTCTGAGATAGTGATAATCCATCCCAAGATGGGTTGTGCAACAGCCCACCGGCATGATCTTCTCTGTGCATAAAGAGAAGGAAAAAGGACAGGGGAAAGATAAATACATTAAACTGTGTAAACACAATATCTCTAGACTAGTGTTTTTCAACCTTGGCAACTGTAAGATATGTGTTCCAAAGGTGCTTTCTCGAGAAGCAACTGGACTTTCTGGTTTTTTTTCCTTTGAAGATGTTTCACTTCTCATCCAAGAAGCTTCTTCAGCTCTGAGAGTCCAGTTGTCTCTTGAAAAAGCACCTTTGGGACAACCATGACCAGGATGACTGAGAATCTCCATAGACCTGTAAGATATGTGAACTTCAACTCCCAGAATTCCTCAGCCAATTCTGGGAATTGAAGTCCATCTATCTTTAAGTTGCTGGTTGAGAAAGGGAGCCCACAGGATCTGGGTGGGAGCTCTCTCTGGTGATTTTAGAAAGCAATTTTCTTCTGATGGATTTGTTAGCGCCTTGATTTGACCCAGGAATGAAATCCACATTTAGATTTGGGGATACAAATAAGGAAATCAACTAATGGCTATAAATATTTTCTAATCTAAATGGATGGTGTTGTTTAGAAATAACAGTACCATATGATGGATGAAGCGAAATAAGTTTTAGACAAAGAGGTAGGCTTGGAACTGGATATAGGTAGTCCTTGACTTATGACTGGTCAGTTATAAGTCATGACAGTTATGACAGACCCAAAAATAGATTCAAAATTCTGGAAATGTAAATTTTCAGTCACATGATCACATTTTGGCACTTGACAACCAGATTATATTTGCGGCCATTTGTAGCATGCCATAGTCATGTGACCAAAATTTACATTTCTTGGTTGAAAATCGGTGTTTACTTGCAGTGTCCAGGAAAAAATATACATGGCAGACAATGAGTTCACTTAACAGTCATGGTGTCGCCTTTATGACTGAAACAAAAAAAAATGTAAAATTGGGTTGGTCACATGATGAACTGCTTAACAACAGTCACAATGTATGGCTATAATTCCAGTCTCAATTATAGTTGTTGTCAGGGTTCTGACCAGGACCCTAATGCAATTAAGAGCCTCAAGCCATCTGTCAATAAAAATCCAATCTTTTATTAGGAGCATCATGTCAGCCTTGCCTGGGTGAAGCCAACTCTGACTTCACCCCCTTTGCGCCTCACCTCTGACCCTGTTTCCCCCTCCCCCCAAAATGTGTCACCCGTCACGTTCCCCAACGAGGTAATTTCGCGGGTTGTGGAAGTCACTCCCTCTAGGCATTGCTGATATCTATTGGAGATGCCCTTGACTTGCTTGGCCAGATTGCGTCCTGTTATGACTGAGGAGTAAATTCCCCGGTGCAGTTGCAAGGCGCAATTTCCCATCCCCTGCCTATGGCAATTCAGGAGCGGGTCAGGGAAGCTTCACGAGTTGACAGTTGTCAGTCAAGAATTACCTGTACTTTTAATATAGATGTTCTTTTACAAAAATTACTGCTATTAGTATTATTATTAAAGTGGCTTCTTTGAAATGGGTGGCCATATAAATTTGACTAATACATACATAAAAATAATTTTTAGAAATGCCTTCTGTGCAGAATCCTAGAGGATATTTTGAGAATACTGACTTGTCTGAGGAAATCAAGCCAAACCCAATTTCATAGGCATTGATTCAAAAAAGAAAAGTGTGAAAACAGCTTTTTGGGTTAAAGCATTTGTTTCAAAAAATGGCTTGTTAGCAACGATTGGATCTAAAGTTTTAAAAGCCTGAAAATTTTGTAAAGGATACATGATGCAGTCAACTTATTTTTAAAAGGAAAGAGATCTGCTTCGCTAGCAGATATTGTTAGGTTGTGAGGGTTGGGGAGTGTAACATTTTGTATGAAAGTAACCAATAACACAGATGTTTCTCCTTGCAAAAATCCTTTTGAGACATATTGTACTGTATGGGAGCTAAGCTGAATGAAAAACAGAATAAGATTTTTTCTGCGTTTTGCTCAGAACTCTTCCCCCCCGAAAAAGGACACCTGTTAAAAATGTTTAGAGTGGGGCAGTCATTTGCTCCAAAAAAGGACACCTCAATATACTTCTTCTCCTCTAAGGAATTTTGTTTTAGCGAACAAATTGGGAAGGGATGCATTAAAGTTTGTAAATCCATTGACTCTCTTTCTAAGTCCATCTAAATCAGATTTGGATTTGATGTCCTTTTCTTGGCCTGGCCTGAAACACCTGGATAAAAGAGCCACGGTGGTGCAGTGGTTAGAGTGCAATATTGCAGGCTCCTTCCGCTGACTGCCAGCTGACTGCAATTTGGCAGTTCGAATCTCACCAGGCTCAAGTTGACTCAGCCTTCCATTCTTCCAAGGTCGGTAAATTGAGGACCTAGATTGTTTGGGGCAATATGCTGACTCTGTAAACCGCTTAGAGAGGGCTGTAAAAAGAACCGTGGAGCAGTATATGTCTAAGTGCTATTGCTATTGTTATTTAAGAAAATATTTTTCAACCTCAGCAACTTTAAGACATGTAAATGTCAATTCCCAAAATTCCCTGGTCAGTATAGTGGGCTGGGAAATTCTGGGAGTTGAAGTCCACACATTTTAAAGTTGCCAAGAGACAAAGGCTTAAGGTACGGTAAAATTGGGAGGGATACCAAAATTGTTACCAAAACAGATTTCATAGTAGTCCCAAAGTGCTTTGTTTTCCCTTGAAGGTATTTTGCTTCTCATCCAAGAACTGAAGAAGCTTCTTGGATGGGAAACAAAACGTCTTCAAGGAAAAACAAAGTCCAGTTGCTTTTCAAAAAAGCACCTTTGGAACAGCCACGACCTGAATGACTGACAATCTCCATGGAGATTTCATAGTAGAATTATGATCTGGGATATATTTATGTTTGTTTGTTCATTGTAATGGTAGCCTGATTTGGAACAAGATCTCTTTGGGGTGGACAAGGCTGAAGTTGAGTCAGAACTAAAATGGTTTGAAGATAATCTCTCAGTCTTTCTGCCATCTTCCTTTCTTTTCCCTCTTTCCCTTTTCTTCAATCCCCTAAGAGAGATGTCTGAAAGAGAGGCATCTTCTTGACAGATACATGTAGACACATACTTGCAGAGACATTTTCAAGGGAGACACAGGGCTGGGAGTCTTCTAGGGCCCCCATTTCCCTATTCCTGATGCAGAAGTTCCTCAGCCTAATTCCTAGTAACTCCAAAGAATTTGAGAATCAAACTCTTGATTGGGACCTGGCAGGCCTTGAAATCTGTCCCAGTGAAGGGTAAACTAGTCCACTTTTGGCAGAACTGAGAACGTACCTTTAAAAAGGACTAGACGGAGTCTCAGTAAGGATATGTCTGAGATGTGCTAGTCAAGAGAGCAAGTCAAGAGGACTTTGCAAGATTTCGGGGTTAGTTCTGAGTTTCATCTGATAATGATCTAAGTGAGCCTCTTAATACCACAATAGCGCCCATGTTTGATTTTGCTTTCTTTCCTTTTCCATTTTTGTCTAGGGTGAAAAAGGTGCGAAAGGCGAGAAGGTGGGTTAATCTTCTCATCCTACTACATTCCCATTTGGTACATTTGCTTGTTTTTAACTTCAATTTTGAGGGCATTCAATGCCATCCATGGTTTATACAAACCCCTCACTTTGGTTTATGGATCAAGCGAAAACCTTCAGTAGCAAAGGATGCCCTGTTCCCCACACCTGTCCTCACTAGGTTCTTCAAGCCCACATACCTGTTTTTTTTTTTTTTTTATCTTCCCAGGGAGATTCTGGCGAATGCACCTGCCAGCCTGGCCCTCGGACGGACACAAGCCATGTTGGGCTTCCGGTAAGCGTCGCCCCACACTCCTGCTTCCCCACAGCCCTGGGGATTTGCTGCCAGGCTGGATGAGAGTTCAAGCCACCCATACCCCATTCTTCGCTCAACTGCTCAACGCCTTTGCTGCTCCGGAAGGTGGAACCCATGTCCTGCTTGGCCTTTGCTAAATGCTCTCCCCTTTTGGATCCCACAGGGCGCTCCGGGACTGTGGATCGGGAACCCCTGGCAGCCTCAGCCGGGCCCTCAGGTGTGTGTGTGGGTGTATGTGCATGCTTGCTCCTCTGTGTGTGGCAACTTTGGCTCCTCAATCGTGGGGAGGGTTCCGTGTTCTCTGAAGAGCCGAATTTTCTATCACTTTTTCTTTTAATTTGTGGCTTGCAGGGACCTCCAGGCGCTCCGGGACCTCCAGGCCCACCGGGAGCCCCTGGAACTCAGGTAAGTGATCGGAGGGCCAGGTTTACTTTCTGACAAACAGGAACAAGGGCACAAAAATGTTCATTATTATCACCTTTGGAACTGAGGAGGCCTTGTAAATATAGCACCACTACAGTGATCCTCATTAAAGTGGTACACTCAGAAATCCCTCCCCGATGTTCTTGTGGCTGCACAAAATCCCCATCAGTAGTGTTTTGAGCAGTAGTAGCTAAGTTCTAGCCCTCCAGATGTTCTTGGTCCACAACTTTCTTTATTCCTGGCCTTCAGCCATTTTAACTGCAACCGACGGGCGCTAGAGTGCAACCACATCTAAAGGACCACCTTTCACCCAGTAGTGCTTTGCAGAGGGAGGTGACATAGGAGATTTTGCATCAAGCCCCCAGGAGCAAGATTCTCAGCATCAACTTTAACCAGCTTGAAAAGAAAAGGGATTTGGTTTCAGAAATGTTAGCAGTTGGATACATTTACTTTTAACATCCAATTTATTTTGCTTAAATGTGACACAATGAGGTGGCTACCCGTTTTGCCGATAAAAGAAGATTGTGCAAGCATCTGTCCTAGTAATATTTTGCAAATGGCCAATCTATTTCCCAGGCTCTGAAAAACCCATTACAGTCTTGCTGCCGTGTTTTTTTTTTTCTCTACAGGACACCCTTTCATTTGAATGATTTGTAATGGACAAGTGGGGCTCTCCAGTAATCCCTTTAGTGCTGTTTCTTTCTATTTTTACTGTTCAGTTCAGAAATACTGATCTGAAGATAACCGGAGAGGCCAGCACTTGTTTTCATCAAGATGCAGCAGAAGGATTGTCTAATGGTGTTGGGGGAGTGGGGAGCAATAAGCGAACAAACAACAGATATGTGTTCATCTGTAGTCCTATGGGGTTCTCCTCGTCTGCATGATAGCTACAAATCAAAACTGTAGAGGGATAGTGTCAAGATCACGTGAAGTGTATGGTATACAGTAGTATATACTATATACTGCCTTGGTAAGACCACACTTGGAATACGGCATCCAATTCTGGTCACCATAATACAAAAAAGATGTGGAGACTTTAGAAAGAGTGCAGAGAAGGGGCAACAAAGATGATTGTCTCAAAGGTGCTTTTCAAGAGGCAACTGGATTTTCTGGTTTCCTTTGAATGTTCTTGACTGTGACTTTTCTTTTTCTGAGAAAAACCAGAAAGTCCACTTGCCTCGTGAAAAAGCACCTTTGGGACAACCATGACCTGGATGACCAAGAATCTCCATAGACATGAAACAAAGATGATTAGGGGTCTGGTGGATAAAGCATATGATGAACGATTGGGGGAACTGGATATGACTAGTCTAACAAAGGGATAACTGAGATGACATGATAGCAGTCTTCTGATGTTTGACGGGTGGTCACAGAAGAGGGGGTTGAGCATCTGAGGACAGGACAACCGATGGAAGTTTATCAAAGAGGGAACCCATCTAGAATTAAGGAGAAACTTTCTGACAGTGAAAATAATCAATCAGCGAAACAATTTGCCTCCAGAAGTTTTGAGGTTTTTAAGAAGAGATTAGATAACCATGTGTCCAAACTGGTATATGGTCTCCAGCTCAAGGAGGAGGTTAGATTAGAGGACCTCAAAGGTCCATTCCAATTCTGTTATTCTGTATTCTCCCTCCCACTGTCCTTCAGCACTCTGCTGCTGCTGCTTAATTCAAAGACAAGAACAACATTTTGGTCTTTCTTTCAGCCACAGTGAACAAAGTCATGATGTAACACAAACAGGGTTGAGGAAAATCCCCCTGCCCCACAAAAAAAGAGAAACCCAGAAAGTAGCATTTCGGCTCTCAAATAATGGCTTGTGCAAAACCGCACTAATTTTCCATGCAAAGTCAGGCTGCCAGATTTTACCAATGAAATTGCTAGAAGGCTGGAAAGTGCAAAGTGGGAAGCTGAGGGGTGGCCAAATAAAAAGAGGCAAAGGACAGAAATAATTTCCCTCCTCTTGTATAACCTTGTGCAGCATGGTGTTAAATGTCAATTAGTTTTTGGAAAGGTAGTGAAGTGTAATATGCCTTGGAAATATTATGTTCCCCTGGGAGATCATCTGTGGCTTTATGGGTCTCAGAGCAGGAAATCAGGAGAGGATCTCTTTCAGCAAGGCATTCAACAAGTAGACCATAACCTACTTCTTGGCAAGATACAAAAAAGTGGGATAGATAGCATCACCACCATATGGATTCTTAACTGGCTGATAAACTGTACTCAATGAGTAGTCCTTAATGGATCTACGTCTACATGAATGGAAGTAAGCAGTGGGGTACCACAAGGCTCCATCTTAGGCCCAGTACTCTTCAATATCTTCATAAATGACTTAGATGAGGGAATAGAAGTGGAACTTACCTAATTTGTGGATGATACCTAACTGGCAGGAATAGCCAACACCCTACATGGTAGGCTCAAGATCCAGAGGGATATTGATAGACCTGAACACTGGGCCCTATCTAACAAAATGAAATTCAATTTAGAGAAAAGTAAAGTCTTACACTTAGACAAGAAAAACCAAAAGCACACATATAGATTGGGTGAAATCAGGCTTAATAGCAGTAACTGAGTGGGGGATCTTGGAGTCTTAGTGGACAACCAGCTAAATATGAGCCAGCAGTGTGCAACAGCAGCCAAAAAAGCCAATGCAATCCTAAGTTGCATTAACAGAGGGATACAATCAAGATAAATGAGGTACTAATACCATTCTATCAGGCCTTAGTAAGACCACATCTAGAATACTTCATCCAATTTTGGTCACCACACTATAAAAAAGATGCTGAAACTCTAGAAAAAGTGCAGAGAAGAGCAACCAGAATGATTAGGGGCAGTGGTGGGACTCAATTTTTTTTTACTACTGGTTCTGTGGTGTTGGGCGTGGCTTGGTGGGCGTAGCTTGGCTTGGTGGGCATGGCTTGGTGGGCGTGACAGGGGAAGGATACTCCAAAATATCCATGCCCACCCTACTTCAGATGGAAGGTTACTGCAAAATCCCATTCCCTCTCCACCCCATTAACCTGCTTCGGTTTTATTGTATTGAGAACAGCTGCTGGGGTGCATCCACAGTTTCGTTGTACTTGTACAATGACAATAAACTTCTTCTTCTTCTTCTTCTTCTTCTTCTTCTTCTTCTTCTTCTTCTTCTTCTTCTTCTTCTTCTTCTTCTTCTTCTTCTTCTTCTTCTTCTTCTCCTCCTCCTCCTCCTCCTCCTCCTCCTCCTCCTCCTCCTCCTCCTCCTCCTCCTCCTCCTCCTCCTCCTCCTTCTTCTTTCCAGCTCCATTCTTCTGTGCAGGGCAACCAAAGAAGACCCAGCCAATCAGCTGGGACTCAGGAGGCAGAGAATAGATGGAGACATTTTTCATACATTTCCAGATATTTATTCTGTATCTGAGAAAGCTGGGCATCATAAATCAAGATGGATCATACAAGGAAAAGTGTAGAGGGGAGTGGAAAAGTAAGATAACGAGAATCGGATTCCTTAGGATTTGACAGGGGTGAAGGGAGAAATTTCAGAATTGGCTGAAGGGGGACATTTCTCTGTACAGTTTGGGTTCTCATCCAGAGGTAGAAGTTACAGAGACATGGGTGTTCACAACTACTGCTACATCTCCAAAGATCCATCTTCTTCTACACCACCATAGCCCTGTCTTTTCAGGAAAATGGCTGGAAAAATAGGTGAAGGATCTGGAAAAGCGTGGAGGAGAATGTTTGGGCAGGTGTTAGGTGAAGGGGAACAGGGCCTTGAAGTCCCCTTGGGTGGCAACCGGATTCCTTTGGAAGACAATAGTCAGGGAGGATTCACGTATTCAAAGTTTCTCCTTGCCTTTAGGGCATCCCAGGAGAGAATGGCTTGCCGGGAGTACCTGGGCTATCAGATGGAAGGGTAGGTACAGGACTGCAGCGTCCGCTATTCCCTGCACTTGCTCAGCCCTGTGCTTACTGCTCTCCCCTTTGTGCAGCTGCCGCCATCTTCCAAGTGCAGAAGAGCATCCAAAGCAAAGCAAAGCAAAAAAAAAAAAAAAAAAGCAGAGCAACATCAATGAAGAATTGGTTAGGAACTCCCACCGCTTTTGGCAACAACCCTAGAAGCTCATAACGCCATTGTGCTTTTCTTCCTGTAAAAGAAAGCAAGACTAGAACTACCTTTTTTCCATGCACCCTTTATTTCTCTTGCTTTGTCTCTCCATTGCAGAATCCTCTACCACAAGAGAGCATTTCTGTAGGAACGGTAGGACAATATGACCATCATCATCATGTTTCTTTTATGTAGTTCAGGTGGTCCTTGACCTATGACTGTTGTTAGTCATTGAAGTCATTCAGTGGGTCACCATGTGATGAGTCCCAATGTTATGACTTTTTATATCATGGTCATTAAGCGAACACTGTGGTGGTTAAGTGAATTCATTATACCCAATCGGCATATTTTGTTGGAAACTAAAAGTAAAAATCAGCAAAGAGTTGCCGAAAATCTTGGTCATGTCACCATGGGACATTGCAAATGGCCATAAAGATGAGCTAGTTCCCAAGCACCCAAAAATGTGACTGTGTGACCATGGAGAGGTGGGGGTGGCCATTGTAACTTCAAAATCGGGTCATAAATACATCTTTGTAACCGCCTTATAACTTTGAATGGTCACTAGGCAATCAGTCATAAGTTGAGGACAATTTAGTACAATACATGTAGTCCACGACTTACAGTAGTTCATTTAGTGACCGTTTACTGAAAAAAATGACATAACTGTTTTTCACACTTAACGACCATTGTAGCATCCCCAGGGTCACCTGATTTATATTTGGATGCTTGACAGTTTACTCATTTTTATGACGATTGTAGTATCCCAGAGTCATGAAATTGCCTTTTGCGACCTTCTGACAAGCAAAGTCAATGAGGAAACCAAATTTAATTAACAACCATGTTAACTAATTGAACAGCTGCAATGATTCACTTAAATGTGGCAAGGAAAATCGTAAAATGGGGTAAAATTCACTTAACAAATTTCTCACTTAACAGCGTAATTTTGGGCTCAATTGTGGTCATATGTTGAGGACTACCTGTACAATATTGCAACACAATACAAAATATCAATCCTGAATTTGCTCATTTGGGTTATTGGTTATTCTGCAAAGAAAACTATGGATTTTCTGAGAGGGTTAAGGATACTGATCATTAAATCTATATTACATTTTTCAACTGTTCTAAACATTAACACAAGTAACTACTGTGGGAGCATAGAAGAACATGGGGAATTGTTGATTTATCAAGGGCTCAGAGAAAATGGAATACCATAGAAAAAGATGACAACCATAGGACTAGAAACTAGGTCTAACAGAGATACTGGGAGTTTTCCTTGAGAAAAAATGAATAAGCAGGAGATACGATAATGCTCTGGATTTCTTAATGTTGGCAACTTTAAAATAAGTGGACTTCAATTCCCAGAATTCCTCAGTCAGCATGGCTGGCTGGGGAATTCTGAGAGTTGAAGTCCATATATCAGTGGTGGGGTTCAAATTTTTTTACTACCAGTTCTGTGGCCGTGGCTTGGTGGGCGTGGCAGGGGAAGAATACTGTAAAATCTCCATTCAGAGGTGGCAATTGCAAGTTCTCTGAACTACTCAAAATTTCCGCTACTGGTTCTCCAAAACTGGTCAGAACCTGCTGAATACCACCTCTGCCATATATGTTAAAGTTGCTAAGGTAGCACTCTAGAAATACTCTGAAGCAAATCATAAGGAATTTTCACCAAAGCTGTAAAACTTCACCCAAGAATTATAGAGTATTATAAATTATTATAAAGAGTATTATAAATCATTTACTTTAGAGAGATATGAATGGCTGAATGAAAGTAGAAATTGATTATGTGTGGCCCATTTTCTATGATTTCAGAAGGCATGAATTTTTAGACTGATTTTTAGACTGATGCTAAGATAAGTGTTGCCTTATTGGGAAGATGGGCAGCATATAAATTAAATAATTGAGCAAAATTCAACTTTATGCGAAGAAATATTTCCAGGCACAAGAGCAGTTCAGTAGTAGAGTCAATTACCAAAGGAAGTTGGAGGACTGTCCTTCATTCAGCAGATCCAAGCAGAAGTTGGATGGTCTTCCTTCAGGGATACTTCAATTTAGATTTCTCCATGAAGCAGAAGGTTGGACTCCGTGGTTCTTCCAGAATCAGACATGTATGAAATACTATCACTCCGTCTGATCCAGCTTATATCTCTAGCTGAGAAACATCCATTTATTTTTATTTATTTAATTTATTTATTTATTTATTTGATTTGTCAATCGCTTACAAGATAATAGGTATAAGTATAAACATAGTTGTGAATATATGGAATGGATAATATAAGAAAAATAAAAAGAATCAACAGGACAGGGACGGTAGGCACATTGGTGCGCTTATGCATGCCCCCTACAGACCTCTTAGGAAAGGGGTGAGGTCAATAGTAGACAGTCTAAGGTTAAAGTTTTTGGGGTTTGGGGAAGAAACCAGAGTCAGGTAGAGTATTCCAGACATTGACCACTCTGTTGCTGAAGTCGTATTTCCTGCAATCAAGTTTGGTGCGGTTTACCTTGAGTTTGTATCTACTGTGTGCTCTTGTATTGTTATGGTTGAAGCTGAAGTATTCATTGACAGGTAGGACATTGCAATGTATGATTTTATATACTATACTTAGATCAGACCGAAGGCGGCATAGTTCTAGGTTTTCTAGGACTAGAATTTCAAGTCTGGTGGCATAAGGTATTCTGCAACGAGTAGAGGAGTGGAGAACTCTTCTTGTGAAATATTTCTGGACTTTCTCAACTGTGTTAATATCAGATACATAATGTGGGTTCCAGACTGATGAGCTGTATTCAAGTATAGGTCTACCAAATGTTTTGTATACTCTAGTTAGTAGTGTGATATCACCAGAGAAAAAGCTATGTAAGATTAGGTTAACAACTCTTAATGCCTTTTTGGCTATGTAGTTACAGTGGGCTCTAGCACTTGGATCATTAGAGATAAGTACTCCAAGGTCCTTGACAGAGTTTGGATCATCAACAAGGTCTTGACTATTCAACTTTTATTTTCGGATTTTTTGGGGGGGCAATATGTAAGACAGAACATTTATTTGTTGAGATTTGAAGTTGCCATTTGTTTGACCATTCTGACACATAGTCGAGGTCTTTTTGAAGGGTAGCAGTATTGTCTGTGGTGTTGAATAGCTTTACATCATCAGCAAAGAGAACACAGTTGCTCTTAATATGATCACAGAGGTCATTTATGTAGAGTATGAAGAGAGTTGGTCCTAGAACACTGCCTTGGGGGACACCACTGTTGGCAGGTACAGAACTTGATAGGACGCTCCCAATTTTGACCATTTGTTGTCTGTTTGACAGGAATGCTTCTATCCAGTTATGCAGGTATCCAGAGATACCATAAGATTTTAGTTTTAGTAGTAGTTTGTACCACTGAATCAAAGGCTTTACAGAAGTCTATGTAGATTGCGTCTATTGCTTTGTCTTGATTGAGTTGTGTAGTCCATATGTTTTTGCAGTGTAAGAGTTGCAGATTACAGGATAGTGTTTTTTTTCTGAAACCAAATTGTTTATTAGAGAGTAGGTTGTTTGTCTCTAAGTGGAGGATAATGGATTGGTTAATAATTGATTCCATGACTTTACAGGTGATGCAGCATAAGAGATTGGTCTGTAATTTTCAACTAGGCTGGGGTCTCCCTTTTTGAAGATGGGGATGACCGTGGCTAGTGACCATAGGTTTGGCAAAGAGCTGGTCCTGAAAGATTTTTCAAAGATTATGCTTAGAGGTTCAGTTATGGCAGTAGATAGCTTTTTAAGAAGTAGGCACATATTCCGTCCGGTCCGATAGATAGAGATGGTTTTAGATTGTGTAGTGCTTTTTCAACATTGTCTTCTGTAAAATCGATATATATTAGATCATCTGTGGTTCGACTAGGAAATACTGGGCATGATCCATTGCTGTTTACAAATACTGAGCCAAAGAATGTGTTAAAGAGGTTGGTTTTAATGGTGTCATCGTTGCAGTCTTTACCATTAGGTCCTTTCACGGGTGGGAAGGAGCTTGCCTCTTTTAGTTTGTTGTTTACAAAATTGTAGAAAGCGCGGGTGGAATTGGTGCATAGAAGGTTTTCCTCTTGTTTAATGTGATAATTGGTGCATTCAGTCTTTATCTGGTGGCATAAATTTTTGTATCAGCTTTTGAAGTTGGCAACATGACCAGATTTGTTTTTCTGCCAAAGTGATCTCTTTTTGGACTGAAGCTTCCTTGTTATGAGTAATCTGTTTTTTTCTGGTTTTAGGAGTTGTTATTGGTACATATAGTTTGATGATTCTTTTGACTTCAAGTAAAAATATGTTGTAATGGTCTTCAACAGTATTGCATCCAGTGAATAGAAATTGCCAATCAAGGGATGAGAGATCTATAACTATGTCTATAAGATCATAGTTGCCTTTTTTGAAGTTATAATTGGGAATCCTGTCGTTATGATGATTTTTGTGTGGACGTATGTTGAGACAAAAGTCAATCATGTTGTGGTCACTGTTGGAAAAGGGTTCTTTAATTTGTATTCCATAAATTGAATTCAAACTATTGCAGGAGATGAGATCGAGGCAGTTGTTAAGCCTAGTATTGTTGGTTACTAATTGTTCCAGTCCCAGATTTGTTACAGCATTGTAGAAGGTTGCATGTATGGGTTCAGTTGTACATTTGTTTAGGGTCTGGTTAATATGAGGTAGATTGAAGTCACCAAGAAAGATAAAAGCATGTGGGCAGGATGCTGCCCATGTTAGTGGTGTATTTAGCTTGTTTACATGTTCGATGTCATAATCAGGGGCTCTGTAACACAGTAAGAACCAAAATGTAATATTTAAGGACAGTTCACAGACGATGGTCTCAGGAATAGCAAGCTCCTGGGTAACTTGGATGTTTTTTAGATGTAGGGACTTTTTATAGAAGATAGCAACACCATCTCCTCTATGGATTTCATGATCTGGTCGGTAAACATGGTAGTCTCTTACTGTGGTAATGGAGTCAGGGAGAGATGCGTTGAGCCATGTTTCACAGAAAAATATGATGTTGAATTTAGCTGTATTTAGTAAGAGGAGACATTCAGGTATTTTATTCACAAGGCTTCTTGCATTGAGTAGCTTGCATTTAAGGCCAGTTGTAGTTGGAATTGAAGTAGTTAGGGGTGTGCATGCCTAGTTTTGAGTGATGGTGGGATGGATGTGGTAGGGTTGGATGCTGAGTTGTGGGTTGTGTGACTTACTTTGGATACAATCAGTGCAGTAATCAATGTACAGGTCCTTCTCTCCATTGTCTAGACGTCTTTTGAATTCAGTGTGGAGTTCACGGGAGCGGATTCTTTGCAGTATGGATAAGTCTGGTCTTGAGCGAAGTTTTTTGTGGTTGGGATTCGTTTTTGCAATGGTGTTTATTATATGAATGAATATACGTTTGCTGGACTCATTTTTGCATACAACTCTACAAAATTTTGGGGCCACCGAGCCATCATTATATTTGAACTCAGGGCCATCTCTGGTTATTTCAATCCATATTTCAAGTGGTAAACCTTATCAGACTTACATTCTTTCTCTTCTCTTATAGCAAACCTACTGTGCAGATTGCAACTCCCAAAGCTCTAATGGGATAAAAGGAGAAAAGGGAGATCAGGGACAACCTGGAGCTCCAGGAATAGATAATTGTGCACAGGTGAGTTATCTCTGAGTCTCTTCAGCCACAAAGCAGATTCAGTGGGCTTGCAAGGGTGTCCATCTGAAACGCACACACTTTCAATCATTGTGCAGTCACACTGCATATGTGTGATGGAATCTCCAGCTGGACTGGAGGGAAGCATTAAGAGGAATCCTCGCATTGCAGAAAATGGCACAGGTCTTCATACATACTTCTTCATTACAGACACCAAACTCAATTTCATGCTCATTTTTATATTCTATTCCATATCTTATTACCGTTTTATATTTTCTACATAGTTTTTCCCCTCTTTTAATTTTCTCAATGTTATTTTAATTATCTCATCTCAATTCAAATAATTATATTTATACTTTTGTCTGTCCTGTTTCAATTTCATATTATCTTTTCTTATTAAACAAATTTTTCCCTGTAGTTACCAATTGGAGTATGACACCTTTATATCCTTTAATTTTATCCATTCAAACTCTTATTTAAGCTTCAATGTATACCTTTAAGATTATAGCATTCAATATAATACATAACTTCCAGTCGAATTCTGCTTGGTACATTCTTAAAATACACATGATATTCTTAAAAGGAAAAAATTATATATATATGTAAATAAAGCACACATTCCATTCCAATTCAATTCTATCATTAATATTCATTAGAATCTTAACATCTTTAACATTTCTTTTCAATTAAATATCATACTTCCTTGGGAACACTTATAAATTTTCCATAGTTAATTCTTTTTTTTCATATTTCTCACGTATATTGTTATAAATCATTACTAATAATTTAAAATGTTCCCTTTTAATTCTCTCAATCATTTTAATTCATTTATTTATTAACAAACATCCCACTGCATTACAATAAATATTTTATCTATCATCATATTTTCTAAAGGTATTTCTATTTGTAATATAACAATGCTATCTTATGTAACTTTGCAGAATCCCTTTTGCAATTAAATTTTCACCCATTATCTCTAAACAAGCTTATGGTTACAATCCTTATATCTTTTCCCTGTTTCTCCATTTCTTGTTTCTGTCTTTTACAACTTCTTTTCCTTGCCTTCTTCCCCCTCTTCTTCTCCCTCCCCTTTTTACCCCCTCGTCTCTCTACTTCTAACTCTCTCATCTGTAATCCCCTCTTCTGTTGCTTTCTAATCTTATACTTATTTTCAAATTATTATTATTCTTTTTGGCTGTTTTTTCTAGTCTTAAACCTTTCACTCTCTTTCCCCCCACTTAAAATTATTTGATCATTAAAGATGGCTTCTTCTTTGTCCCAATCTTCTTGTTCTGCAAGCGTTTCTTATTGTTTCTCATAGTTCCAGATCTCCATTTCTAAGAATTGAAATACGAATCTTCTAAGAGTGATACCATTTTAAAGACTTTTAAACAACCACTCGGTTAATTTTAGTCATCCAGATGCATCTGTTGCTAAGCAAGACAGTTGTTAAGTGAGTTTTGCCCCATTTTCAGTGAATCACTGCCACTGTTAAGTTAGTAGTACAGTTGTTAAGTCTGACTTCCCCATTGACTTTGCTCGTCAGAATGTTGCAAAAGGTGAACACATGACCCTGGGACACTACAGCCATCATAAATACATTCCAGTTGCCAAGTGTCCAAATTTTAATCATGTGACCATGGGGATGCTGCAATGTTGTGTGAACAACTATCATAAGTCACTTTTCTAAGTGCCATTGTAACTTTGAATGGTCACTAAATGAATACTTGTAAATTGAGGACAGCCTTTTCAAGTTTTTGGCACTTCCTGCTCAATCTCATTCAGTGCCATGAAGTCCCTCATATCACTATACCTAGAGGTGTATGTTGGTACCTATTTTTCATACAAGTGAAAGTTTGGTACTCTTGAGCAAGATTATAAAATCTTTTGCACTTTCTCCAAATCCATATTCTGGTCATAACATTCACATGTGGGTTACTTAAAGAAATACAATCCACCATAGTTGTTATGATGTGTACAGAATAACCTTTGAGTAACAAGGATATGCACATGGAAACGTTTATGAGAGTAGTTATGAATAATTATACAGCCACACTCAGATACACTAAATTGAGTTAAAGTTTACTTGAAGAAATAGCACAGTCCAATAAACGGTCCAGGTCATATATGATTTACAGTCCAAAGAATATCCAATTACAAAATCTTACCGGTTGCCTTTGTCATTTCCACTAAACAAAAATATCAAAGTATAAGCACAGCATAAATACAACAGAGATACTGAATGTCAGAGATACAGCATGTCAGAGAGAATAAGCCATGATCTCTAGCACCCTCTTATGGCAACCTGCAATACAATCAACCAATCGGAATATAGTATAAATCAACACAGTGATTTTGTCTTAAAGCTACAAACATACATTGCTGGTTTATATATTGCCAACCCAACTAATTGGTGGACAGATTCCTAACAATAGTCTTTTAGATCTCATATAGCAGGAGGCATTCCCAGTTGAAGTTGGATGATCTCAAGGTTTGGTTTGGTTGATATTTGGTTTGGAAGGATGACAAAACCCCATACTGAATGATAGATTGTGAATTTTAAAAATATTCAGTAAAAGAGTAGTAAAGCATTTCTGTATCATTGCCAAATGAGCTATTAGATATTTCCAGCAGTCGTGAGAAGTTGAGTTCCACTTAAGGATGTCTTGACTTGACTTAACACATTGAGATTTCCCAACCAATTGAAGCAAATTGGGGATACTATATCTCCATCAGGTTCACTGACCTGAGCAATTTCTTTGTGTGATTCCATAAATACATTCAGGTCTCCTGTGCTGCCATATATCACAAAGGGGAACAAGCCTAAGTGCAATGCCTGACCCACAATTTATACCTTACCATGATCACAAGGGGTCCTGGAGCATGCTCATCAGTTGCCAATTGCTTTATTGGCATCCTGAAAAATATATAGGCTCAAAAGAAAACTTGAGTGGATTCTTCAATTGAATTAGTCCTGCACTGATCAAGCAAATTTAGCATCTGCAGAACTTTAGTGTGCCGTAAATTCTGGACTAGGAATTAAACTCATGATGCATCTCTTCTACTTTCAGTGCCACACTGAGTTCCGTGCAGAAGAACCCCAGGTGAGTAAATCTCTAGGCCAGATATTTATCCATAAGGCTGCAAAGGAAAGATAAAGACATAACAAATTAGTATCACTTCTTTTCTCCAAATAATATGCAAAAAACAACAGGATACCTATTTCTTTGGCAAATTGACTTGGAGCTCATGTGCTGCTGTATTTGACCCAACTGGCACCAGCTGAAAACTCCTTAAGTTAAAATAGTTTCATTACAACTGAGACCTTCTGTACTCAGGAATCAATTCTCACCAAAATTATATTGGGAATTAGATCTTTCTAAAAACAAGCCATTTGTATGGGCCTTTGCAAAGCTGTTTTAAGTAGTAGTTCTTCTGGAAAAACTGGACTGCTGTCTAAATAAACATTTCAATGAATTTTTTAAAGGATATTGGCTATTCACATTTCTGAAGTTATGTATTTTAGTTGTGACCTTAAGTTGGATAGTAGTGTGGTATTATATTAATTCTTGATTCTGTTGATACCATCAATTATTATTATTTATTTTGTCTAGCTATCGGTATATAAAGACAACAACTATTACTTACTGGTAATACATAAAATAGTAGATATTGTAAGTTGCCCCAAATCTTTTGGAATGAGTGGCCATAATAAATTTAATTACCATCATCATCATGAAATGATGGTTAGTAGATGGTTGTTTCACTGAAAGCTGTCTTCCCAACAGTACAGTTGTCCTTAACACCAAACACAGCCTTAATATTCTTGACCCAAGCCATTTCACTCTTTCTCTAAAGAGTGAAACATAGTCACTCAGTGACTATGTTCATTCAACCCTCTTAACCACACATGGCCACACATTTCCAAACTTGGTCAGCATGCTAAGTTGGGTTGCATGAACACACATCATTTGAGTAATCTAAGGTTCAATAGTTTTGTAAAACTTGGGTTAATCTAACAGAGCACATTGTGTGCATGCAGCCATTGTTTGAGCACTGAAGCTACGTGACAAGAACTAGGTTTGCTAGAGATGAGAGAAAACAGCTAGAAAATGTCTAAATCCAGAAAATATTTTCTGATGCCAGCTGTGCCATGGAAAATGGGAAAAAGAATTATCACCCAACTGCCACAAAGCATTCAAAATGGTGCAATTGTTCCTGTATTGCACAAGGATTGTGCAAATAATTGAGTGGAGTAAAAGAAACAAACACACTGTAAATAAGCACCAAACAATTCCGACTAAGCATGCTTAAAATGTATGAACAGTCACAGTTTTTCTATAAAAGAATTAAAAAGATAAAACAGCTGTTCAAAAGGCTTATTTGTTTTGTTTAGTCCCAGTACTCAGGAACATTTGTGGACCAGGTGTCTCCAAACGGGGATTTGGTGGATCTCTAAGTTCAGGACACTCCAGAGTTTGTTAGCAGTCATTAATAAATTAAAAAATGCCAAATTGTCCAAAGTTATTACTGAGTTGATATTCTATGGTTGATTTCCCTATGAATATTTAAAAATTTCCAATCCAGCTGGAGCTGGTGGCAGAAGTGTCTGCAGTCAAAAAATGTCAAGGCTACAACTGCAAGATTAACTGCATGATGCCCTCCTGGAGTCACAAAGAGCAGGTGGCCGTCATGATAGGAGGACCTTTGCTCCATTTTGTACTGTGCACCAGTTACACGCTTCCCTAGGCAGGGAGGCCTCCTGCTAGGCCACTCATCTCAATATGTTCTGCACTACCCTTGAAAAGTATCCAGAAGCTTCAGCTGGTACAGAATGTGATGGCACGGACAATCTTGGGCACCCAAAGAACAGTGCATGTAACATCTCTATTGCACAAGTTGCTCTGTTTCTTGGGCCAATTCAAGGTGTTGGTGATTCAAAGCCCTACATGGCATGGGGCTAGGTTACCTATGGAACCATCTTTACCTCATCACATCATTCTGTCCCACCCAGTCAGGAAGAGAAGCTATCTTGGAGGCTTCTGGTAGTGCTTCCATCAACAACGGATTAGAGACCGTGATTGTGCACGGCCTCAATGTATGTTTACCTTGTCGGAGGGTCCCAAACGGGACTGGATCTACCTCGGAGGGGTGGGGAAAGAGGGGGAGACTGCCAGCGGGGTCAAGGGGAGCCGCATCTCCCCTCCCTGGCTTGGCCTACTCCCCTTGAAGACAGGAGTAAGCGGCAGTCTTTAATGGCTGCACTGAAGATGGGAAGCCATTCGGGATTAAGATCATGCTGAAGCAGAGAAGAAGTCGGCAGTGTGGAGACCAGGCAAACTAGTTAACATATGGACACTAAGGTACCCCAGAATTAAGCTAAAAAGAAACCTTAAGAAAGAAAGATAGTAAAAGCGGCGACCAGAAAAAGTGGGGAAAAATTGACAGCTGAAAGTGGCTTTGAACTTTGAAAGGAGCTAAATTCAAGGAGGAAGCCAGAAGAAAAAACGTGTTTAAATTGGATAAATAAATGATTTTGGCACTAAATAGGCAAAAATAAAAGCTGGACTTGAATGTGCAAAAAAAAAAAAAACAGTAATTGTTAATTGGACTTAAAAGCCCTAATGAGAGAAAAGTAAGTGTGGGGGGGTGGAACTTGGACATAACAGACAGCGCCATCAAATGGTAAAAGAAAAATTTTAGTGACTCTTTAAAAATGCCTGGTTCTTTCAAAAGTGGAATTTGATACAAAATAAGAGAAACTTTGTTTCAATAAAATAGAAACCCTGGAAAGTGAAAGTTGAAAATACAGAATATCAAAATAAAAGAAAGAAACGTGAAGAAATTACTCTGGGATTGTTTGGTGATTTGGCATAAATTTAAACTTATGGACACTGGACTGTTTGATGAACTTGGAAAAAACTTAAAGAGGATTTAATGGAAGTTCATAGTTGGAAATAAACATCAAAGACACTGGTTAAATTAAATTACTGGACAATTGGTTTGGATTTAAAGACTAAAGAAAGGGATAAAGAAAATATAAAAGAAGTGTTTAAAAATGGCAGAACTTTTTTTGGAACTAAAAATGGAATTAAGAAACATTAAAGAAATGTTACATGAAAGAGGTGAGACATTACTACCTAGCTTTACAATAATTAGAAATGGCAATTTTGGAGTATGAAGAATTAAAGA
This sequence comes from Notechis scutatus, assembly GCF_049901735.1. Lineage (NCBI taxonomy): Eukaryota > Metazoa > Chordata > Lepidosauria > Squamata > Elapidae > Notechis > Notechis scutatus. Next base: position 4,850,263 of record NC_142016.1, read on the forward strand.
AGATGCCAGCTTCAATGAACAAAGGGAGCAATGAATATTAAAGCAAAAGAGAAAAAGAATAGGAATTAAAACTTGGATATTTGAGGAGGCAATTAAAAAGGGAAATCTTTTGAAAGCCAAAGAATATGAAAATAGCAGAAAAGGGGATTACAGAGGGAAATTTTAAAGAGGGAGGGGATAAAAACTGGAGCAAGAAATGGAGGGGAAAAATGAAGGCAAAAAAGAAACAATAAGAGAAAGGACCAGGAAACAAGGAGATATGGAAATTGTACAAAAATGAAAAGAGATTGTTTAATCAAGAGACATAAAGATAATGGATAGATTAGAGTTAAGAAAGGGGCTTCTGCAAGGTAATGTGGTGTAATATAATGGCATTTGAAGTAATAAATTATCTAGGATATAGATTCTCAAAATGTAAAGATTGGAACTGATGTTTCTTTGTTACTAGACTACTTGATATTGTTAAATTACATACAGAGATAAATGGAATAAATGTGGGGAAAAGAAACTATGATAAATATGCTAATATGCTAGTCCTTGACTTATAACCATTCGTTTACAGCAGGGGTGTCCAACCTTGGCAACTTTAAGACTTGTGGACTTCAACTCCCAGAGTTCCTCAGCCAGAAAAGCTGGTGGAGGAATTCTGGGAGTTGAAGTCCACAAGTCTTAAAGTGGCCAAGGTTGGAGACCCCTGTTCTAGACCATTGCCACCCCTCCTGCATGGAACACTCCCCCTCACAGACCTCTTGACAAAGTGCTCTCAAGCTCTCAGAGGAGCATGCAGCCTTGGGTCTGTTTAGTGCCCTGAAGCCATCCCCTCTTGCAATTACTGTTTTTATGCTTCTAATATTTTATTATACACCACCCAGAGTCTCTCTGGGTGAGAGAGATGAGCAGTTCTTAAATATAATAGATTATAGATGACAGACGGACGGAGCCCTGCTCTTCTTTAAAATTTCCCATAGGACTTCAATGGTGCGATTGCAGCCGCCATCTTGATTTCGTTTTTACCATTACCACCATTGCTGTTGGCTGGTGATATTAGAGAAATATCATGGAATTGGGGTGGGGGTGGGGCGCTGGGGGTTGAAATATTTCTTTCTCTATGTGACTCCGTTAGGCAAGAGTTTTGAGTGCTATTGCAGTCTAGGAGCCTGCAAGCGCATTTTCCATTTAAGAAAAACAATGGTTGGCTACCTAATAATCTCCCGATGTGGCATCTAGTCTGGCCTTCAGAATAGCTCTAAGTCTAGAAATAGTGTGTCTGTGCCCAACAAGGCATGTAAATACACAAAGCAGCCCTGAAAAATTCACTCACACCATTTACCATGGGCCAAGGGACATGGAGGGTTCTAAACTCCTGTTCATTCATGCAATCAGTCCGGGGTTCTGACATTTGGTTCCACCAAAGATTGTTCCGCCCCCCCCCCCCAAAAAAAAACAAAAAAAAAACCCTCATTTGGCTCCTTGGAATTTTATTCATGGAATAAATAATTTTATCCATGGAATAAAATTCATGGAATTTTATCCCTAGTAATTCCCAGTCTCAATCCATGGCTATCCAGCAGTCAATTAAATGAGATTTCTTGTTGTTTGCTTGAAACAAACTCAAATGGATGTTCATAGGTACTGGCGTGGGTGGAAATCCAGATTTGGATGGAGGCAATTTACTAAGTGGGAGAGTGCTTCATTCTCAATATTTAATCTTAAATAATATTTAGGTTTGGTCTTTTGGAAAGCTTTAGAGTGAGCAGAAGCCCAGGAAGAGATAGAAATCTGTCAGGAAACAGTGACCACTAGAATTACTATGGCAGAAATGGAGCTTTCATCCAGCAGAGTCCATCTTGGGTTTTGAAACTGTTGCAGATCCTTAACCACTTGAGTCATCTTGTCTTCTCTTCCAGTCTGATAACAATGATCCTGATTGTGCTGGAGGACATCCTGGAAGCCCTGGCTATCCTGGACAGAGGGGTGAGCAGGTAAAGCCCCTGGAGAGATCAAGGAGCCAGGATGGTATTGCAGTTTCCTTGAATTCAGAAATGAATTTTGTCTTGGCTTCTCCTTAGGGCCCACCAGGCTTACGAGGCTCTCCAGGCCCACCTGGACCAACTGTAAGTATATCCTTTGAGCCAATTTCTGCTTAGATCTTTCCCTTAAGCCTTTACCCACTGCAGCATCATGTATTGGCATAATCTGATGCCTGTCTAAGAAACATGGAATGTAAAGCCACTTAAGGCCAGCCTTCCCCCTCAGGGGATGCTTCTACAACTGGACAGTGTTCAGTTGGGTGGCTGCTATCTTGCTCTTCACCAAGAGCCCAGCTAATTCTGGTCCAACAAATGTCCTCTTTGCTCATCCACACCTACACCCATAAAGGGAAGGGTGGGCCACTGTTTGTTCTCTTGGCAGCTATTTGGAGCAATAGAACTTGGAAGTTTACACTTGAATTAAGCAGAAATGCATAATATGTTGCGAAGGATTGGCCTTGTCTTCAACGAAAGCTCCTTTGTTTGCCTGCTTTCCCTAGTCCAGCCAATGTGATGACTGAGTGATGACCTCCCTGTTTCTTCCTGTAGGGGCCCCCAGGTTTTCCGGGAATGACTGGCCCACCTGGATTACCTGTAAGAACCGATAAAGCACGCGCTCTGTGCAGTCCTGTGTTGCTGCTGTTTGTTTGGCTTCTCATCCTACTTCCTCCCTTCTTCTCCAGGTTCTGGGTCTAATATCTCAGCCAGCCTATTCTCCCATGTGCTGCCACCTGGTCTGTAGCTCTTCCTCAGTCCTTCTCCTAGCTCAGGGATGCTATGCTATCTAGAACTTTTCTTTCAGTCAGAACTTTCCCTTCCAACGATCAATTGCGATAGGAAACTATCTAGTTCCATAGGCAACAGGGGGTTCACTTGATCTAGAGAATTCCCCTTTAAGGGTAAGCTCTCAGACAAGATCCTTCCTCAGCCTTCCTTCAGAAAAGCACACCAGAAGACTCCACAATCCCAATTTGTGATGGGATATTCTGGGTTTGGAACTATTTATCAGGCAGTGAGTAGACTGATTATTTCTAGACAGCTGATATTTCTCCCCAGAGATATTTCATATCAAGTAGATTCCAACACACAATTTTCCCCTCAGGGCTTAGCTTATCAATTAGACTCTGGTCATGAATACCTGCTGAGCTGAATCCCTTCAGAGGAAGCAGTTGGACCCAGGTTCAAATACATACCTGAGAAAGAATCTGTGGACTTGAGAAGAAGCTGTCACTTTTCCTAAACTAAAGAGCCTCCCTTGTCATGTCTGTGAGTTGTGCTTCCAGCTCTTGAAACATCATTGTATCCTCACCTGACCATCACCACCATTCATTAATTCCTGATTTTCATCTCACTAATGACACTGTAACTCCCAGTCTGTGTGATTAATCGCTCCGTGATGTGGCCCTGTCACTGTCTGGTGTCAAGAGTACATCCAATAAAAGCCATCACCATGTAACCTCAACTAACTCTACCCTGCAATGGTTCATGAAAGCCTCCAACATTTGTGTGGGGTGTAATTAATGGAGATTCATTCTTGTATTATAGGTTGTGTAGGTCTTTCTCCACTTAGCAAGAAATTACAGTTGAGAGATGCTTGTGATGTGGGACTTTTGGATACTAAAGAGTCTCTGGAGACATCCCCATTGATTGGATGAATGCACAAGCGAGGTCCTACAAGCAACCAGTGTCAACTGGGAGCATTACTTTCTCTCCTAGTCACCAGGCGTTCTTAGGGGAGATGCCAAACTGGGCTAGTATTTGCATTTAGTAAGAAAATTCAGAATCTCTTTGGGTCTATAGATGAGGAAATTGAACTGAAGCCTTTCACGGATGGACTCAGAGCACAAAGGGAAATGAATACAATGTTGGCCAAAATGCTTCATTTGACAATGGTTTTAGCAAGATAAGTATAAGTCCTTTTTTTTCTAACTTGGCCCTGCAGGTAGAAAGATTGTCCATTTTTCCTAGTTTGACTATCTGCAAGTAAGAAAAACAGTCTCAGTCCTCAAATCTTCCCTTTATAATTGGCACATCAGAATATAAAAACAGAAAAGACATCTGTAGGCAGCCTTTGTAAAAACAGTATTTCATAATTGCGGTGCAGGAAAAAAACCAACTTAAGTTAGTAAAAAGTGATTGCCTCCTTCCCTTCAACTGCTACACAATGAAAAAACATATTCTAGAAGCATTTTAGGAATATATTATTGGATGCCCTGATAAAACAAAGCCCCATTCCTCCCTAATACAACAATTTTATCCTACAATGAACTTATGGCATGAATTGCTGAATCTCCTCGTGAATCCAGTCCCAGGCTTTGGACCAAACTGAACAGTATCCAGGATGATGAAGCAACATGAGAAAAAGGAGGGGAGAATTATCAAAATATAATTCTCTTTCAGATATGTCAATAGGGTGAGGTCAAAACTTCAGGTCATAAATATGCAATCAAAGGCCCATATATATATATATATATTTTACATATGAAGCATAGTTGTGTCTTTTGACCCACCCTGAAGATATTCTGCCTTCTTCAGCCTTTTGCTCAACATAAAAATGTATATTTGCTAAGGCAAGGGTCTTCAAAGTTGGAAATTTAAGACTTGTGGACTTCAACTCCCAGAATTCCTGAACTAACATGACTGGAGGAGGAATTCTGGGAGGTGAAGTCCAGAAGTCGTAAAGCTGTCAAGTTTGAAGACCTCTGTGCTAAGGAAAGAACATTGTGGATCATTTTTTTTTATGTTTCATTTTCTCTTAGATCAATCTATTTTTGCTAACTTTCATATCTTCAGTCGAAACCTGATCCTACATTACAGGCCATTTTCTACTTCTGTCCTCCTGGTGGGGCTTCATGTATTTTCCTCATGATCCTGACATGATCACAGAGGAAGGAGCTGAATTAGTGATTGGGCAGTTACAATATTAGAATGACAGCATAAGAAAGAAAGAAAGAAAGAAAGAAAGAAAGAAAGAAAGAAAGAAAGAAAGAAAGAAAGAAAGAAAGAAAGAAAGAGAGGGAGGAGGGAGGGAGGGAGGGAGGGAGGGAGGAGGGAGGGGAGGGGAGGGAGGAAGGAAGGAAGGAAGGAAGGAAGGAAGGAAGGAAGGAAGGAAGGAAGGAAGGAAGGAAGGAAGATCATCTATCTAAATCAAAGACCAGCACAATCTATCTATCTTTGATGGGGGGAGGGATAGATGATAGATAGATAGATAGATAGATAGATAGATAGATAGATAGATAGATAGATAGATAGATAGATAAATAGATAGATTTCTCTAAGGATTTTTGCACAGGATTGCGACCTAAGATGTTCATTATTTTCTGTGGGAACTAGTCACCAGTTCCCATTGAATTATGAATCATGGCTGAATTGTGACTTTAATTTAAATGTTTGGCCAGGATCAGTAATGGAGACTGAAGTGGAATCTAATCAGATTCAATAGTTCTTGTGTAAGTAGTAAAGAGAAAAAAAAACAGTGAAATGATTTGATAATGATTTCATCTTCTCTAGAGCTTCCAAGATGCCAATGCAGGAAATGTGACAGCCACATAACACCACTCACTTTGCCTTGGAATTTAGATGTGTGTACTTAAAAACTTGCTGATTTTTTTTCTGCACCACATGCTGTCTTGAATACTCAGAGAAAGCTTTTCCTAGATCATAGAAAAGAAATCCAAATAGAGTTAATTCTTTTCATCTAGCAATGTGTTTCCAATAGTGCTTTGTGGGGATTGGGATATGTCTCCATGGGACAATTAAGACCTTATACAGGTGGTCCTCGCTTACCAACTATAATGCCCATTCAATATTACAGTGCTGTAAGAAATAGCTTTATAGCCAATCCTCACATTAATGACCATTGCAGCATCCTGCAGTCACATGATTGCCATTCAGATGCTTCCCAACCAGCTTGTGATTAGCAGAGTTAATAGAGATGGCGAAAATAAAATTGTAAGTGCAATCATGTGATGTTTTGCTTAGCGACTGCAGCACTTAGGAATGGAGTTCCAATTTTGGTCATTAAGCGAGGACTACCTGTATTTGGAACAAAATGTAAGTGTGTACATGTGTGTGTGTGTGTGTGTGAGAGAGAGAGAGAGAGAGAGAGAGAGAGAGAGAACATTTGTGAATCTTCTGTCCTCTAGATATTACCCAGATCATGATCCAAACCCATTTTGATTGTTCCTTGTCTCAATTAGCAATGTCATGTGTGCCCAGAATTTCTGCTGCAAACACTGCCCTTCTAAAACCTGGCTATTCGGATGTCTAACCCATCAAATCTGTGTGCATTCTATTGATCTGTAAGCCTAGAAAAAGCTATGGAAAACTGTGTTCCAGATGCTGATGGTAGCTTTCCTGGCACCAGTGGTTAATTAAAGAAGTGGTGACTACCTCAAGACTACTCGATACTTATGCTGTATTCCTATTTCTATAACTTATTCTCCATCTGTTCCCAGCCTGTTCCCAGGTACATAGCTAGAGAGGCCACCTTCGCAACCGTGGTTCAGTTAAATGGGGGAGGGCAGACAACATGAAACATGCCTGGTATCTTTTTCTTCCCGAAGGGACTCCAAGGTGAACGTGGGACAGCTGGATTCCCTGGATCCAAGGGAGAACCAGTGAGTGTTGGATCCAACTGATAATTTCAGAGAAGCCTTGAGCTATGCATGGCTCTCTACAGATCGATTGGGACAGCAACTTGTCTGCAAGATGCTAGGTTGGGAAAGACAGGTCTGAATTCCCTTCGATTGCACAGCTTAGAAGACTGATGACAAGCCTCATGGATGGGTGCAGTTGAGATTGATGGAGAACATTTTGGTGTGATCATGACTCCAAATGCCTGAAATAACAAGTTACAGATGACTTGAGGCAGGAGCTAGAATGCCCCATACATTTTTTTAAAGCAATGACAGAACCTGAAGAGTGTTTCGTTTGTAATCAACCACAAACAGATGATATCAGATCTGGAAAATCTATAATTAGAGGCTGTGTCCATGAGCATCCAGCTGTTGTTGGGCCTCTTCTATCTCTGATTTAAGTGCATTAAATAGATTCTTCTAATTTGCAGTAACAAGTAAATGGAGAACTCTAGAGGCATTTATCTCCTCTGAAGATGCCATGGAAGTGACAATATTCTCCCTCTCTGCCTAGAGGAAAAAAATCAAACGAGGATGACAGGGAATAGTAGAAGGGAGGACATTTAAATGGGTGGGGGAAGAACATCTCCTCATCATTGTAACTGGCCACATTCAAAATAGAAGTTATTTTGTAAAAGCACTTGCTGCGTGCTATCAAAATGCCTGATTGTCCACAAAGAGTTAACTGTGATTTAAAGTGATGGTTTTTGTCTGCTTAATGATAGGGAGGCAAGGCCAGGTAAGTCAGAAAAGGTCTACAGAATATCTTAGCATGCTTAAGCTTATTACTGAATTAACCTGTTTAGGGTTTGCACAGTAGGAACTATGAGCTGAGTGGGACCCCCAACTGCCCTCAACTCCCCTGAAATAAAAGCCGATTGTGTTGCATCAAAGTAGCCAGCAACTTTCTGGCTGATTTAGTTCAGCCTGTCATCTGAACATAGTAGCTACCCAGTGTACAGACCTAGAGAGGTTTCATGCATCCAAGGCTCCCCTTTCCATTCTACAGTGATACACACACACACACACACACACACACACACACACACACACACACATAGTTTCGGCAGAATCTCATCTGCCATCATCAGGCTTCTGTAGTGTGTTTGTCTGGACGACAGACGAACACAATACAGAAGCCTAATGATGGCAGATGAGATTCTGCCGAAACATTGCTACAACTTTAAAAGCACAACTACAATGACGTGGGAAAATACCCGAACAAAGCTGAATGCCATACATGTAAGTACCTGCGAAAACTTAAGAATATTATACATACATACATACATACATACATACATACATACATACATACATACATACATATATATATCCCCCTGCCCCCCTTAGTTTGATGTTTCTCAATCTTGGCTCCAGCTTCTCTTCCACTTCCCACTAGTTTCTCTTCCTGGCTTGAGCCGTGGTGGTGCAGTGGTTAGAATGCAGTACTGCAGGCTACTTCTGCTGCCTGCCTGCTTGCCTGCAATTAGGCAGTTCAAATCTCACCAGACTCAAGGTTGACTCAGCCTTCCATCCTTCCGAGCTCGGAAAAATGAGGAGCCAAATTGTTGGGGGCAATTGGCTGACTCTGTAAATGGCTTAGAGGGGGCTCTAAAGCACTGTGAAGCAATATATAAGTCTGCTATTGCTATCTGGGGAATTCTGGAGTTGAAGCCCATACATCTTAAAGTGGCCAAGGTTGAAAAACCTTGCCTTAGTTCCATGATTGCAGTTTTAATCTAAGAAATTCTAGATATCATCTGATCTAAATCTAAGAAATTCTAATCTAGTTGGAATCCTCACTTGACCTGCAAGGTTGCAGTAAAAAAGAACGGCTGTCCACCCATTTAATTATTCTGACTGAGGATTTGACAAGATGCCAAGAAGGGCCACCACTCCATGTTCAAGTAACTTGAGCACAAGGACATGGATTCTGCTGCATATTGCAGGAGGGGTTAAATGAGAAAAGGAAGGCTTGCCTGCCGTGTTCGAGCATCTACCTAAACATCCAAATGGAACTGCGTGGATGCCATAGAGAGCTGGTCCTGCCAGGTTAACTTGAAGCTTCAGTAGTAGCCTGCATTGAGATGTTTTCAATGTTCTTCTCTTTAGGGTCCTCCAGGTCAGCCTGGATATCCTGGATCAGTTGGACCACCTGGGCTCCCTGTGAGTATGACCTTCCTTTGTAGCCCTTCTTTCTCCTGGATCTCAAGGGGGTGTGTGCCTTGTACTGTCTCTTCTAATTTCTCCCCACTGCCACAGTCCTGTGAGGGCAATTCAGCTAAGCAGTAATGACCCTTTTGGCACTCAGAAAGGTTTCGCCATCCGCCTCTGCTATTTGGCTTAGGTGCTGATGGGAGCGCTCCATACTGGAGGTGGCTGGTGGACTGACAGGGAAGAGGAGGGCACCCCCATGCCGATCTTGCCTTGCGTTTCTCATCTTTGTATCTAATATTTTTATATTTATTATTTTAAGTGTAATTAGGTCCACTGAGAGTCAGTTTGCAGAGTGAGATGGGCAGCGTATAAATTAGATAGATAGATAGATAGATAGATAGATAGATAGATAGATAGATAGATAGATAGATAGATAGATAGATAGATAGATAGATAGATAGATAGATAGATAGATAGATAGATAGATAGATAGATAGATAGATAGATAGATAGATAGATAGATAGATAGATAGATAGATAGATAGATAGATAGATAGATAGATACATGATAGACAGATAGATTCATGATAGATAGATGATAGATAGATAGATAGATAGATAGATAGATAGATAGATAGATAGATAGATAGATAGATAGATAGATGATAGATAGATAGATACTTGATAGATAGATAGATAGATAGATAGATAGATAGATAGATAGATAGATGATAGATAGATGATAGATAGATAGATAGATAGATAGATAGATAGATAGATAGATAATAGATAGATAGATAGATAGATAGATAGATGATAGATAGATAGATAGATAGATAGATAGATAGATAGATAGATAGATAGATAGATACATAGATAGATACATGATAGATAGATAAATAGATAGATAGATAGATAGATAGATAGATAGATAGATAGATAGATAGATAGATAGATAGATACCGTGTTTCTCATATAATAAGGCCGGGTCTTATTTTTTTTGAGCCCGAAAAATGGCTAGGCCGTCTTTTCGGGTGACTTAATCCCCCTTGCATCTTCGGGCAGGCGGGCAGTGACGGCTTGGATGTTGACCTCGGCGTTGGTGGGGCACTTTGTATCAGGGTCAACGCAGGCAGCACCATATCCGGTGTGCAACAAAAGTACTTCCTAACGGCAAGCCCCACCACCATTCTCCCCATTTCACATGTTTTAATATAGGCCTTAATTTGGGGGAGGGGCTTAATTTCATTTCATGCCTATAAAACATACTGGGACTTCCTATTGGGGGAGGCCATATTGTTGGTGAAACAGGGTAGATAGATAGATAGATAGATAGATAGATAGATAGATAGATAGATAGATAGATAGATAGATAGATAGATAGATAGATAGACAGAGACAGATAGCATTGTTGGAGTTGTGGAAGATTAGAATTACACAAAGCTATTTCTATTATTATTGTTACTGTTACTTAAAAAAGACTTCACCCAGTCAATGCAATGCCCACAAAACATGTATGTTTATATTGAAAAATAAAAAAAATTATTTAACAAAAAAAGACAGACAGACAGACAGACAGAAGATGATCGATGGACTTCCATGGCTGCCGATGGGCCTGGACCTGGGTCTTCTAACTCATGCCAAAGAGATGGGCTGAATGGCTACATAATGCCTTGCTTTTGGGACTTAAGAAGGAACCTAGTGCCACCCAAAAACCATTTTCTGAAACCCAAGGAAGATGTTGGGTGTTCATCAATTACCCACAGTGGAGCAGAATTGCCTTGTAGGAAAAAAAAAATTCAAAGACATTTTTTCTGATCCAAAGTTTGCTCATATTTCTCTTCTTCTCATATGATTCTCTTTAGAATACAGTGTGCCTTCTTAAAGCCCTACTGGGTTTCTATTGCATGGAGGGGAAAGCGTAAAATATTCAGATTTTATCATGTGTGTTAAATTTTTCACCATTTTTAGAATCAACAGTTGGAAATTTAAAACATTGGTTTCAAAAGCAGAGTTTGCCATATTATGTTTGACCTTTTATTAAAAAAAAATATTTGCAGAACTTTTATTATTTTATTAGAAGAATGGAAGAAAGAGGGAATTCTTGTTTTACTGCAGTGCTCACTTGCTTTGGCTGCTGTTAATTGCTAGTTTAAGTGTAGGGATAAAGGCACCAGGTTAGAAATGGGAGACGGTGAGTTCTAGTCCCACTTTGGCCACAAAGACAACTGGGTGACCTTGAGCCAAGCGGTTCCTCTTACCCCTAGGAAACAGAGAGAATGGCAAACCCAGTGCAAATTATTTCCGAAAAACTTGAATCAAGAAAACTGCAGAGACGTGATCTGTGGAGTCTCTGAGAATTAGAAATGGTTGAATGGAGGGAGAGGTTTGCTCTTATAGCACTGCTGACAATATTCCCTTTTCATGTTTATGTATTTGCTTACCGTTAGGGTGCCAAAGGGGAACGGGGCTATGTTGGACCCTCAGGAGAGAAAGGGGAATCGGTAAGTAACTGGAAGAGGTTTTATCTTAAATGTCCTTTCCTGTAATCTTTTCGGAGCTCATCCTTGGAATTGTGGCTGGGGAAGAAGATCCTTTTTTTTTTTTTTTTTCGTATAACCAGGAGTGGAATTCAAATTTTTTAACAACTGGTTCTGTGGGTGTGGCTTAATTTGTGGGTGTGGCTTGCTTCTTCGCGGCCGGGGGGAGAAGGAGAACGTTCCCTTCTTTCCCAGCCAGCACAGCCATGGCCTTGCAGTGGGGGGGAGGCAGCTAGCTAGTGAGGTCATGGCAAAGCAAGCCAGGCAAGCCCGCGGATGGGGGGGAGCGAGAGCGCAGCGGCCTAGGCTGGCCCAGGAGATCAGGGCCGCGGTGGAAAGCAGGCAGCAATGGTGGGCAAAGGCAGGTTAGCAATGGCGGGCGAGATGAGGAATGACTTGGCGGGGTGAGTGGGGTGGGCAGGAAGGGGCGGGGCCAGCCAAGGGCGCGATTTACCGGTTCTCCAAACTGCGCAGAATCATAACAACCGGTTCTACCGAACCAGTCCGAACTGGTAGAATCCCACCCCTGCTTATAACCCTCTTCTCGTTTTTACAAAGCTCTCTCCCCTATCTTTACAGCTGCAAGTTATATCCTCAAAGGCCTTTTAAAATATCATTGGTACACATTTTATTCTGTAGTAGTTACATCCGCATTTTTAAAAAGTATTTTAATTTATGGCTTTAACTGTTTAACATTGCTATAAATCAGCCTGAAAGTAGGAATATGAAAGGGCAAGAAATGCATTAAGATTCATATTAAGTTAGGTAAATATAAAATACCTTGGTGAGGTAAGCTGCCGTACTTTAAGGGCATTGCTAAGCCAAGAGGGAGCCCTGGTTTTAGTGGTGCATTTCTTAACAACGATACCTTGGAAACGTGTGGATTTCAACTCGCTGGGGAATTCTGGGAGTTGAAGCCCCCATATCTTCAGGCTGCCGAGATTGACAAACACTGTCTAAGCTGAAGCAGATTTCCTAGTTATCAAACAACATTCTGACCAAAAGCCGGTGATTCCATAAAATGTTGATGTATTCTCCTTTATCTTTTCTATGAATAAGGAATTTCATGACATGATAGCTGTATTTCAGTACTTGAGGGACTGTCACAGAGAAGAGGGGATTGACTTATTCTCCAAAGCACCTGGAGGCAGGACAAAGAAGCAATGGGTGGAAGATCATTAAAGAGAGATCCAATCTAGAACCACAGGGACATTTTCTGACAGTGAGAACAATGAATCAATGGAATAGTTTGCCTCCTAGAATTGTGGGTGCTCCGTCACTGGAAGCTTTCAAAGATAGACTGGATAATCATCTGCCTGGGGTGGTATAAGATCTCCTGCCATGAGCAGGTTGTTGGACTAGAAAAGATCTCCAAGGATCCCTTCCAGCCCTATGTTCTAGGATTCTATGGTAGTCACTCTCTGTGAATCTAACCAACCAGGAAAGATAATCTCAAATTCAGTCCAAACCAAGTTATGGAGAAGAAGAAAGCTCACAGGGTGGCACCTTGCATGCCAATGTCTCCCCTGCCAAAGAAAAGGAGAATTGTTCCTTCCAAATTACCCAGAAAAAAACAGATACTTAAAGGAGCTAATTAACATCCTTTGCCACCCATTCATTTCATCTGAGCTACAATATGTGTGGGAAAACTGAAAGGAAGGGAAGGTAGGGACTAGGTAGGACTACATCATCAAGAATCAGGAGACCCACCATGAGCTCATTCTCTACTGAAATAGACTGATGGGTTGAGAGACCCAAGGGCTGGTCATGTGAAAGTGTTCTAATTCCCAAGACCATCTTGCTCAAATGGCTGTAGATTAACCTTTCCAAGCCTGACCCCTTTTAGGAGTGTTTGCCACAGCATCCACCATCTCCTGCCAGCATGTAAGTCAGAGGAAAAAACAACCTACAACAACTGAGTATGGTTCTTTGGGGTTTAAAAAAAACGGGACTTTCAAAACTTCTCTGGCAAGATTTTACAGATCAATTTTGGAGCCTCTTGCATGTAAACAATTTTACGAGTATCTCAGTAAGGCATAACTATCTGTTCATTAACGATGACATAAATCCTACACCCACTCTCACAAATGATGTCAAGGCTCTCGTAATTTTTATTTATATATTAGATTATATTTATTAAGTCTGCAATTTAGTAAATAAAAATAATAAACAGGTTTATGGAAGCGTGTACTCGTTCTTTTTAAACTGTCTTATTCTCTGAAGCCATTATTGTTAGATCAACAATTGTCAACTCAAAGAGCTTATCTCCTCCCTTCCATCCTCCACTAGGAGTATTCTTAATTTCTAGGAATGCTGCTGATGGAATGTCTCCTTTTGCTCTCCAGGGACCCCCTGGCGTAGACGGACCGATAGGACCCATAGGACCCTCGGTAAGCTTATCAGCTCACTGTATACAGCACGACTGTAGTGCAGGAAATCTTGAGGCTTCCATTGCCTCTGAAAACAACTGAGCTGCAGCAAGCCTTGTTATTTATGTTTTGAGGAGTTTCCAATCTAAAAACAGTCAGCAGTCAGAAAAGAAGGAACGGTATCAAAGGTTGGGTATCAGAGGTTGAGTCAACAGGGTAAGCTTTTGTGATCTCCTTAGAGATAGATAGATAGATAGATAGATAGATAGATAGATAGATAGATAGATAGATAGATAGATAGATGATAGAGATAGAGATAGATAGATAGATAGATAGATAGATAGATAAAGATAGATAGATAGATGATAGATGATAGATGATAGAGATAGAGATAGAGATAGAGATAGAGATAGAGATAGAGATAGATAGATAGATAGATAGATAGATAGATAGATAGATGATAGATAGATAGATAGATAGATAGATAGATAGATAGATAGATAGATAGATACATATACTTGTTAGCATGTTTGAGAATGCAGGAAGGGAATCTATTTTGTGTACTTTATATATGATCTGGGTCATAGTTCTCACTAAGGAGGTGAACCTGACTCTGGAGTTTATCATACCAGGCTAGTGGTGAGGGCTTAGATTATTTGAAGGGTTCTCTGGATTCAAAGCTGCTCTGCCAATTGAGAAGGAGCATGTCAGGGACAAAGGTTCCAGCTTTCATTCAGTCATCATCTAAGCCTGCCAGATTCAGGCTAACCAGCCCAGGGAGAAGTTCAAGCCTGCAGTGCAACAACTCTAAGCAAACAACACCCATGTTATTCTTTCCTTGCATCAGGGTCCCAGAGGAGAAAGAGGGTTGCCAGGCAGCTCAGGGGAAAAAGGAGACCAGGTAAGCTATTCTGGGCCAGGAGTGTTCCACTCTGGAAGTGGCCACCACGTGGGGCAATGTGCCCACAGGTTATCCCCGGAGAGAGGGAGGCTGTCCTTCTCTTCGGGCACTGCAATAGTGTCCCTGTGCCTCACTGCTTTGAGTGTTGTTTCCTCCAGCCTCTGCTAGAGGCTTAATCTGGAGTGCTGGTAGGAGTGGTTGCATGGCATGGTTGAAAAGGGCTAGTGCGGTCAAAATTCTGTCTGTTTTATGTCAACTGTCCTACCTACTGGTTAGACAGTAAGAGAAACTCCTGGGACATTCTTTTAACCAAGAGTTTACTGAACTCTTAAAGTTTTACTCAAAGTTTACTGAAAATAAATAAAGACTTTACCGAAAATCCCAAATGGGCACAGAAATAGAAACTCCAGTTTTTGTGCAAACAGCGTTAAGAAAACTTTCCCATTTCCCCTCCTGGCCCTCCCATTGTCCATTGTCCACCAATCATTGGCACTTTACTTGCTCTGTGAACAGTCTGCCAGCCTTGGATGTTCCCAGCCGATGATCTTGGGGTCTTGGGTCTGTCTCAAACTTCCAAGAGGGAAGTAAGGAAGTCCTTTAAAAGCTTAATGCCACCTGAATAAATAATACAGAAATCCAATACAGTAGTTTTTTGTCCTTGCCTCCTTCTGAGAGCTTTTTTTCCTCTTCCCAGTATAGTCATCTGCCCCAAGATTTCTCTGTGGTCTCCCGTCCAAAATGCTAATCTGGTTTTACTCGACTTAGCTTTTTCAGATCAGCACTGCTTGCATCAGGGGGGCTATTTTGCCTATCTATCTTGGGCATTGCTGGGTATTAATCTACATTTATTTTATTCACAGGGTTTTCAAGGCCAGCCTGGTTTTCCAGGGGCACCGGTAAGTTTGGTACATCCTAAAATATTTTGTCCTGGAGTGTTGGGTCTCCTTAGACAATCACTTGCAAAATGTCTGTGAATTGAAACAGCGCATGGCCATAAGTAAAGAGTCACAGCGCCTCTTCCAATAGATTCCAATCACATTAATTAAGATTCTCTTTAGGGATAAAATCCCCAAGAGAAATCTGTTTAAGAAGAAAAGCAGTACTAGCATGAGAAAAACCAATGTACTAATAGAAGAGAATATTTATAGCCCAGAGTTGAACTTTGGGCTCCTTGGTGCTCTCTGAGCTTGGTTGTTTTCTTGCATGATCCAATTAGGTAGCATCAGAACACTGACAATTAGAACAATTAATCAATGGAACAACTTGGCTCCAGAAGTTGTGGGTGCTCCAACACTGGAGGTGTTTAAGAATCATTTGTCTGAAATGCAGGGGGTTGGACTAGAAGACCTGCAAGGTCTCTTCCAACTCTGTTACTCTGTTATTCTGTGGGTAATGATGCATCTTCAAGAAAACAACTAAGCTCAAAAAACAAACATCCCAGACCTTTCTCTGGCAGTACAGAAATGGAAAATTAACTTTCCACAAGCTTCCAATCACCTTTTTCCAATCTGATGCCATCCAGATATGGTTTGGACCTGACAGGATGGAAATTGGTAATCCAGCATAGCTGGAGAACTTCAGCATAAAAAAATTCTGCTTAAAGCCAACCAAAGACACTATCTGTGAGAACTTCATCAGTTCATCACAGAACCACACAACTTTTTGCCCGCTTTTCTCACTTCCTGACTGCTACTTGGGGTGGAAAATCTCAGCTGGGGCCTCCCCTCGGCCTACTAGGACAAAACATCAACCCATTTTCCATTCAGAGGCCAGCATGAGCATTCTTTTCACCACAACGCATAGCCTCACATCAAAATCTCATACTACCATGAAGCACCTGATCCGACTAAAATCTCAGAAGCTCCAAAGTTAAATAATGAGTAAAATTAGTGGGGGAGTTTTGATTTTTGCAGAGCTTCTGCCCCTCTCTATGATAGGCTACAGAAATGTATAGTAACCTAATTCAAGTCATTTAGACATATTGCAGAATCCCTGCTTGTCCTATTACAAAATTCCACACTTAGACTGAATAGATCTTTTCTTACTAATGTAGCATATTTAGTGTTCTGAAATCATTGCTGGTGTCTTTTTCAGGGTCCTCCAGGTTTTCCAGGAAAAGCAGGGCCTCCTGGACCTCAAGGACCTCCAGCCGAAAAGGTGAGTGACCAAAGCCAAATCTTGAGGGGAGGGAAGATAAACGAAGCAGGAGCAATTTTGCAAGAAGCGGGAAGGCTGTAAACATACCTGCCATCCGATTTCAATGGGAGCAAAATTGCACCAGCTAATGAACACCCCGTTTTTCTTGGCATTTTCATTCACACAAAGAAGTTGTTCAAGAAAGATGCATCAAGAAGATTATATGTATTAAGGGGTAGTTGAGCTGAAATGATACTTCTGTATAAAAACATGGATGCAGTGTGTTTCTAAAAAATATAAAAGGGAAAGTCGCATACAAAACCATACACCTAAAGTGAAAACAATTCTATTACAACTGATTTTCCTGGATGATTTTTTTGCAGCTGCAGAAATATTGACAGAGGGAAAGAATGCATGGAAATCCGTGTGGTTAACCCAAATGCAGCCTTAGTGCTGTTATAAACTGCTGGGGAAAAGGGATTCTTCCGGTCTCCTGGGCTTGAAGAAGAGGGGTGGGTTCTGGCTTCCAAACTGGAAGAACAAGGCCAAAAGAAACAAAATATGAAGGTCAACTTCCCTGCTGGCCTTGATATTTTATACCAATTGCAGGACTGTTGCTACAGAAAGCAGCATGACTTCCTCCTTCCTCGTTCATCCCTTCCTTTCTCCTTCTGCAGAATCTGCACTTATCTGCAGGCAAAATTGGGATAATGACAGCATTGACTCTATATCTCCCTTCCCCTTCCTCTATCTTCAGGCAACTTGATCTCTGCAAGAGCAGCACTCCAGATGCTAGTCCATCTTTTGTTCCTGAGATTCTCTTGGAGGTTATATTTTCTTTCCCCAAACTCCACATCTAAAATGCTGCTCTTGCAGTCCTTTAATATTACTTAGAGCTGAACAGAAGGAGCAACCAAGGGAGACATAAAGACTTTGTCTCCACTAGTTTAGCTAATCCTAAACCTGCAACCATCCATTTAGCAACCATTCAAAGTTTCAATGGCACTGAAAAAAAAGTGACTTATGATTATTCCTCACACTTACAACCATCGTAGCATTTGATCAAAATCCAAACGCTTGGCAACTGGCATGTATTTATGAAGATTGTAGTGTCCCAGAATTTCATGATTCCCCATTTGTGGCCTTCCCATCTGGCTTCCAACAAGTGAAGTCCATGGGGAAAACCAGATTTGCTTAATAACCCTGTGATTCACTTAACTACAGTGATTCTCTTAACAGCCATGACAAAAAAAATGGGCATGATGGACCTTTCTTGGGAGTGGAAATTCTGGTCCCAATTCTGGTCATAACTCAAGGACTGCCTGTGCTGCCTTCCCACTAGGTACAGGAACCAAGAGACACAGCCATGAGATATTTCAGAGGCGGGAGAGTAAGAAGGCATGAATTGTCTCATCCACTCACATTTTCCATCTTCTAGGCAAGCAGTTGGGGGGTAAATGAAGACCCTTCTTCCCCCAGAGCTACAAATTCTCACACTCCTACTTCAGCTAGCTGGCTCTCTGTCCAACAAGACCATGGATGAACAACCTTCAGAAGAGCAAGGGGGGAACTGGGGTTTTTTTGCTCAAAGGAGGAGTTTCCACAGGGATTTGTAGTAGACACATACTATTAAAGGCAGAGAGTTTTATCTATGTATTACAGGTCATGGGAATACTTTCTGCAGATAGAAGGCTGGATGGAGAAGGCATTGGAAGCGTGGATCTGGAAAGGAGCCCCTTTGAGGATGCCAAGAGAAAAATAGCCGTTGGGTTGCAACAGGGAAGAGATTAGGAGAAGTGGGAGAGGGAGGGGAGCCTGCCAATTGCTGGCTTTTACTGACATCTGCTGCGTTTTCTCAGGATTGCAGCCTGGAGATTTTGTTTGGCTCTTGGGAAACAGGAAGAGGCACGTTGAAGGGAAGTAAACCTTGAGCCTAATTTAAGAAGGGTTTTTGTCTATGGAGATTTTCAATCATCGTTATAGGCCATAGTTGTCGTTATAGGTCATACTTGTCCTCATCATCGTTATAGGTCATAGTTGTCCTCAAGGTGCTTTTTTTTTTTTTTTTTCAAAAGGCAGCTCGATTTTCTAAGTTTTTTTTTTTTCCCCTTTGAAAACATTTCGATTCTCATCCAGGAAGCTTCTTCAGAACTGAAAAAGCTTATTGGATGAGAAGCGAAATGTTTTCAGGGGGGGGGAAAAAAACACAAGAAAAGTCCAGCTGCCTTTTTTAAAAAAGCCCCATTTGGGTTTAAGAAAGATTGTACGTTGTGGTGTTCAAATGGGGGACCTTCCTCTGGGGAGGGCTGGCAAAGCATAATTCTCACTTCCCCCAGAAGCAGATCAGCTTTCTGTCATCCGGGGAATGGGGACATTTTCCAGCAAAGGAAGCTAAGAGGAAGCCTAGAGGAGATGGGGCAACATAAGCATTTAATACAAGTAGTCCTCAACTTACAACCACAATTGAGTCCAACATTCCTGTTATTAAGTGAGGCGTTTGTGAAGTGAGGTTTGTCCCCTTTTACAGCCTTTCTTGCCACAGCCCTTAAGGGGTTGTTAAGTTAGTAACCCTGCTGTGAAGTGAACCTGGCTTCCCCACTGACTTTACTTGTCCGAAGGTGGCCAAGGGGGAATCATGTGACCTTGGGACACAGCCACGGTCATAAGTATGAATCAGTTTCAGAAGCCGGGCTTCTGAATTTTGATCACGTGATCATGGGGATGCTACAAAGGTGGCAAGTCAGAAAACGGTCACCAGTCATTTTTATCAGTGCCATTGTAAGTTTGAATGGTTGCTAAGTGAACTGTTGTAAGTCGAGGACCGCCTGTAAATGCGATGGAAAGGAAGACGCATGGGAATCTAATCGCATTTCTCCCCAGCCCAAGCTGTGTCCTCTCCTTGGCTTCTTCTCCTTTACTCTTCTTCTCCATGGCAGCCAACAGCAGCAGAATCATTGCAAGGGCTTCTCTCCTCTGTTTTCCGCAGGGCAGCGAAGGG
This sequence comes from Notechis scutatus, assembly GCF_049901735.1. NCBI lineage: Eukaryota > Metazoa > Chordata > Lepidosauria > Squamata > Elapidae > Notechis > Notechis scutatus. The sequence goes on from NC_142016.1 coordinate 4,870,031, forward strand.
ATGCGTGGGACTCCTGGCATGGCTGGTCCCCCTGGGCCTCCAGGGCAACCTGGACTGCAGGTAAGTAGGCTGAAGACCCAATGGTCTAAATCAGACAACCTTTGCGGATCAACGGTGTGTGTGTGTGAGGGGGAGATGGGAAAGGAGATGGTACTGCGTGAGTGCCTGGCAGTCATGCATGCACACAGGTCCATTTGCCCGAGTGGCGTGCATGTGTGATCACCACTCATGCAAGTGGAGCATGAATGCACACGCTCCCCCGTTGCTCGGGCAAGTGGGAATGCATGTGCACACGTCTGCCGTTTCCGTGGCCCGGTTGCAAACAGCTCATGACCCACTAGTGGGCTGTGGTCCTGAAGTTGGGAACCCCTGGTCTAAATCACCCTACAATGAAGGTGACAAAACAGCAGGTTTCACCCATGGTGTAAAATCAGCAGTACAGTTTTCCTGTGTCCACCCTAAGAAGTCCCTTTCAGATGCTGAAGCCAACTCATTGTCAACTCATAAAATATTTCTCTGGTCTTTTTAGAGTTGCCAACAGAAAGGGAAGGGGAAGCAGTGAGGCAGCTTGGAAAGTGAAACACAATTCCATACATAGTTTTCAAAGATAGTAACTAGGTGACTGAAGTTTCTGCAGCGCAAAATTCTAACTGGAGAGCATGATTGATGACTCTGGGCTATGGATGTGTCCCATTGGAGAATATGAATTACGGTACACCCAGGGGGTGGGGGAAAACCAGGGTCAAGGGTGACAATGAATGATGTGCCTCAGAGTTGGCTACACCCAGGCAGTGCCGGACATCTTAACTCCCAATAAATCCTTTTGAAGTTTTGGAAGTTTGGCTCGAGACTCATGATTTAAATGGGGGGAACTGCCGGAATCCTGACACTCATCTCATTCTGTTCTTAAACTACCAAATTAAACTCAAGTGTATCTCCTCATCACCCATTCTAAAACAAGGAAACTGTGGCAACTTGAAGTTGGAAAGTAAAAGATTTAAACGTTCCATCCACTGCGGCACCGGGTGGGGACAAAGACTGGGGAGCAAGGAGCAAGAAGATGCTTTATTATTTTTGTAACAGAAACTATGGCTCCTTCCATAAAATATTTATGATGTGCACCCTGTATTCAAAATGTCCTGCTTCCCCAGATGTACTTTTGTACTAAGAGCACAAGAGTTTGTTTTGTTGTCTTGTTTCAACATATCAACCCCCTTGCAAGACTGCCATAGGTAAAGATTAGAAGGAGTCTGTTCGCCCTTTTCCAAATGAACCAATTTTATGAAAAGGCTTAGAAAAGGGCACTTGTTTAAATTAGATCTCGCTAAAAGCCATGGCTTACACAGCCATCCATTTAGATTCTTTAGCTGTGATTTGCACAACAAGCAAATGACACCGTAACAAGCAGAATATTACGTAAATTTGTTTGACAATATTCACTTTCCATTTAGCTTCAGAGGCTGATATTGCAGCAATTTTCAGGTGTGGGTTTCCAGTTCTAACTGTAGTGCACTATTTTCCCCATTACACAGCGTCCAATTTAGCATCAAGGATATTTTGCAAGTCTACATCCAAACATAATTTCTGATTCTATAGGGCTATCAATTACAAACTATGCTTGATCATCATACCAGATCATTACAGTGAGACATCACTGTGTGTGGCTCATTTATTTTCATCTTAACAACTATGGTTAAAATGTTCCGGCTTAAAGATATCCATCCATAAACCAAACTTCAGCACATTAAGCTGTCTTAATATGTATAGTGCATTAAATAAACATAAAGCATTGACCGTTGCACTTGGATTTTTTTTTCTTCCTCTTGGCAGTTCAAAGAAAGAATGCACATGTAATCTAAGTTTATTTTTAGGGTCCATCTGGCCTGGAGGGACAAGATGGAAAAGATGGAAAACCAGGGTCACGGGTAAGAATGTGTGTCCCAGTAGCAAATTACACTAGCCTTTCTTACAACATTCACATGAACAATCATCCCCTAGCAATAGGTTGCATTCTACAGTCACTGCTGGCTCTTTAGGATTGAAAAGCGAACCATTAAGAAAGTTTGGCATCAGCTGACCTTCACCTCCTTGAGAATACAAATAGTCTTCAACTTAAAAACAGTTCACTTAGTGACCGTTCAAACTTACAGCAGCACTGAAAAAAGTTACTTATGACCATTTTTCACTTATGAATGTTGCAGCATCCCCGTAGTACATTTGGATGCTTGGCAACTGGTTCATAGTTATGACGGTTGCAGTATTCTGGGGTCACATGATCCCCTTTTGTGACCTTCTGGCAAGCAAAGTCAATGGGGAGAAGCCAGGTTCACTTAACAACCGTGTCACTGACTGAAGAGCTGCAGTGATTCACTTAACAAATGTGGCAAGGAAAGTCGTAAAACAAGGCAAAACTCACAACAAACTTCTCACTTAGCAAAATAAATTCTGAGCTTCAATTGTGGTCGTAAGTGCAAGATTACCTGTAATAGCAAGGTGGTGATTATATGCCTCCTGGGAAAAGAGAGTGTGGACCCATTTATATCCGGATGGGAAGTAGGGAGAGAAGACAACTTTGGTATGCTGAAGACTAGGAATATTGCAGTTATCTTTCTTTTAAGGAGCACTAACTCTTGACTTCTTCTAGGGTGACCCCGGATCTCCAGGACCTCCAGGAATGATGGGACCTCCAGTAAGTTGTTGGCTATCCAAGATTCTACTAGTCATTGGGAAAGAGGGGGACAGAGTTTTCTTTCTTCCATTTCTTTCTTAGTTTCTTGGGAGATTGGACGGTGCCATTTTTTCATCAGCTAGATGATGCCCTTTTAGCTTTGTCTTGGCACGCAGATGTTTACCAGCTGTTCTCAACTGTAATGATTGTTGCCAGATACTAAAACCAAGCCAGGTTCTTTTGTGGGGAAGTACATTTCTGGTCTGTTGAATCTTCAGTGCTCAGTGCCTGCTGACTTTGAGCCAAGTTTATAGCCTCTCTATTGTTGTTTTCTTTTTCTTCTCCCTAGGGATTCAAAGGGAAAACAGGTCATCCTGGCCTGCCAGGACAGAAGGTTAGCCTTGTCATTGACTGCAAGATCAAAATGTGATACATGTTCCTTCTTATTTATTCAACCTCATGTCAAATTGGTCAAATATATTGTCTAGGAGATGGTTTCTCCTTGCCTGAAAATTGGAAAAGCCAAAGTATCGTGAGTCTGAATGCAGGAAGACTGTAATTCTCACTGATATAAACCACTGATTGTTAATTATCTCCTTAGGGACAATTTGTTTGGGTAAATGTATTATTATAACCTATCAAGACTCTTCACAGCTTATGATAAACACAACAATCAAGTTAACTAGAAATGTTAAAAACAATGCTCACCATTAAAATCAGCAACTAAAATCCTTTTTTAAAGAAGTGCTTGGTCTTAAAAGCTTTTAAACCAAGACTTGCCATAATGCAGTAGAAAATACACCCCCCAAAACTGGGTGACCACAAAGAAAACTCCAGTAGACCTTGAATCCTAGAGCAAGAGGAACCTTCTCAAGAAGCCTTGATACAAACCACGGGCATCTTATAAAAGCAATAAGCAGCCCTTTGTATTTTGTCTGGAAAGAAATAGGCAACACATGATGGTATCAACAGAGAAGTTATAGCTCAGGGTTGAACTGTGGGTTCTTTTGGTGCTTGGTTGTTTTCTTGCAGACATTTCATTAACATCATCACTGCTTAAGTTACCCAGGTAACCGATGATGTTACCTAGTCAGATAATGAAACATCTGCAAGAAAACAATCAATGACCCCACATGATGACACAATTTTACCTCAGACGAGTTCTGTCAGACCCACAGATAGGCCTGCAGAGAACATGTTGCAGATGTCACACTCAGGCACCACACTATGAAGGTCATTTTCTTCCAATTGGCCAGTCAGATCAAAGATACTTCTGACCATTGACTATATGAGAGTTTAACATCTAGGAGCATCTCCAAGCTACACACTCGCTTCTTCCTCCTCCTTATTTCAGAATAGAGAGATCTCTCAGTTCTCTGGAAAGGTGACCCTCTGACAGAATCTGTCTTGTATTGTTGCATTTTCTGTATAGTATTCTACATGCAACTCATTATCTGTGGAAAATTTTTCTGCATACATTTGGCTGCTCCCGAAGGTGAGAATCTAAGATAAGCAATGCAAGCCGTTTTAAGAATTACAACAGAAAAGAGATTTATTTCAGGAAGAACAAGATAGGGATAAACAAAGCCTAGCACCTAGCTAACTACAACTTACCAGAAAGAGAATGGGAGAATGTGCATTCTTTAGGTGCATATCTGGAAGAAAAGGAAGAGACAGGGATTTGAGATTAGCTGTCTCAGAGATCAGGAGCAAGCAGAGTATTTAGACAAGGAATAAATTATTAGCTTGCTTTCTTTGCCCCACTGACCTTTGTCCTTGTGGTCAGCAGGTGACAAAGTGCTGAAGAGTCTGTACCACTGAAGTCACAGGTCCAACATTATTAACTGCAGGCTGGTGTTCATGACCATTGTTTGGTCAAGTATTAGGGCAGTGACCAGGTGCCCAAGCCGTTGCTTCTTTTGCATCCAGAAATAATGAACAAACCGGTAAATAAAGGGGTTTTAAGCTTTTTTATTAGTTCAAGCAAACTGATTGAAAGGCATAACATAAAAAGCTTACAGACCAAGCAAGCTAGTACCCAAATCTCTTACATGCTGTTAGGAACTCCTTAATAACAACAGCAGAGATATCCTAAGGACAGCCAATTTCTACAATACTAATGTGAGGTTACATGCAGAAGCTCCTCACAAATAAGTCCAAAGTTTGGATCAAAACCTGGCACTGTGACTTCATGGTCGTACTATGGTCAGAAGACTGCAAGACCTGATTTTGCTTGGTAGCAGGTGATTCTGGGAGGTAAATCAAATGTCGGAGACTTTCACAGCGAAAAAAGCTACACAAAGATTCCTTCCTTTCTCCTTTATTCAGTAAACAAAAGTAAAAGGCAAGCAGGTTACCTCCAAATGAGCTCTAAACTGGTCTTAATATAAAGGGGGAATATCATTAAGCTCCTCATAATAACAATGGTCTTCTTCATTGCCACTTCAACCATTTCTTGACAGTGTTATGAAAGTAGATTTCAGGGTCATCAACTCAACAATCAGGCAACAGCAATCCAGCTTGTTACATTAGAAGCTGAAAAATATTGGAGACCGAGAGAGATTATAAAGGCCCCTGTTTTGAGAAGCAATTCTTTCTAAGAGCAAAAAGAAATTCAGTAAAAAGATCTCAAGTAGACTCTGGAGAACTGCTGTCAATTAGGGCAGATCCATCTCTCCCAAACTTATCCCTTCAGAAACCCCCTGAATTCCCATTGAGAATTCTGGGGATCGAAACCCAACATTGGAAACTTGAAGAATAGTGACAGAGTTCCCCTTGGGCTCTGTGGACCATTGATTTAATCTGGCTCCAGGCAACTTCACACATCTCTTCAATCCCAAAGGTGTGTTTGGCTGTGACAAAGCATTCAGAGATTTGGGCCCGTTGGGACAGTGAGGAGGACAGCTGATCCTCATGACCGTCTGTCACCAAGGCTGGTTGAACAAGAAGACCAGGAAATTTACTGGAAAAAGATAGGCTTCAGTTGCTTTATATCGTCCATAATATACACATTCTAAGCCATGCCTCCTTGATTTTCTAGGGTGATTGTGGTAAGCCAGGACTTCCTGGAAATACGGGCCGGGCTGGAGCTGAGGTGAGTTGTCAACAACCAGACAAAAATGAATTGCAATGTCAGGAATACACTCTTGAGTTAATCCTGCACTGTGTTTGCCTGGATTCAGCAGTGGGCAGGGTGGCGGTGTATGAATATGTGGAAATCATTATAGAAGAATCTTCGTTCATTGTCGTAATATACCATGACTGACTAAAGGAACTCAAGTTGAGAATGCAGAGTAGATGAAGGATGGAGATATACAAAATGCTGTGGGTGGCTCAATTCAAAACACTTTGGTTTGTGTTTGTGGGACAAAGAAAGTGAGTTGGAATTAGCAAGATGTTGGGAGGAGAGCAAAGTAAATCCACAAGATTAATTCTTCTACTAGTAGTTTACCTCAGTTACCTTCATACAGATGTGTATGGAGAGAGAGAGAGGGAGAGACAGAGGGAGGGAGGGAGGGAGGGAGGGAGAGAGGGAGGGAGAGAGAGAGAAAGAGAGAGAGAGAAAAAGAGAGAATATGAAGGACATTGATGCAACAACAATCTTCATTACCAAACCTTCCCCACAGACAACCTTGTGCTGTGCAAATTATTATATTATGTACGCAGAAATTACTTGCTATGCCAAGGGAAGATAGATTGCTATGCAAACATATGCTTTATGGAAGTAGAGGAAGTCCTCAACTTACTATGTAATTGAACCCAGAACTATGGTCATAAGTCATTGCAGTTGTTAAGCAGCTCACCATGTCACAAGACACAATTTTATGACTTTTTTTGTAGCAGTTGTTAAGTGAACACAGCAGTTGTTAAGCATATCCATTTTATTCAATGGGCGTGTTTTGCCGGAAGCTGGAAATGAACACCAGCAACGGGCAAAAAAAGTCAAAAATTATCACAGGACCATAGGATGCTGTAAACAAAGGTGAGCTGGTTGCCAAGTGCCCAAAATGTGATCATGTGACCACATGGGGATGCTGCTGTCGTGGATACGTTCACCACCATGAGTTATTTGCAAAAATAATAAAGATGGGATACAAATAACTTCCATTCCCTTCCAATGTTTATTCTATTCTATTCTATTCTATTCTATTCTATGCTATGCTATGCTATGCCATGCCATGCCATGCCATGCCATGCCATGCCATGCCATTCCATTCCATTCCATTCTACTCTACTCTACTCTACTCTACTCTACCCTACCCTACCCTATCCTACCCTACCCTACCCTACCCTACCCTACTCTCTGAATAATGGTGATAGTAATGAACTTCAAAATTGGGTCATAAGTAGCTTTGTGGAAGTCCAGTATAACATCTAAGCAACCAGTCATAAGTTGAGGGCTGACTACCTGTAGATGAAATCAGAGAACAGTAGACGAGGCATAGTTCCGTGTATACATCCCAAGATATGTATGTTTCGATGCTATAGCATTGGTTAGCTTAGTTATAACTTGCCCAGAAGTCTCTGGCAATGTATTTATACAATTTGCTCCAAGAATAACCTAACACAGATAAATATTTGCTCTAATGTTCTTTTGCTTCTGCAGGGAGAGCCAGGTCCTGTGGGGCCTCAAGGTAGACCAGGCCCTCCTGGACATGTCGTAAGTCAAAATACTCTTTCTTGAATTTTGTGTGAGCAGATTTATAGTTGGGTTGCAAAGATGTCTATAAAGCTACCAGGTCAGGCTTCTGAACCACTGCTAAAAGGCAGATACCACTTGGCATAAAAGCCAAAGTAAAATGTCAACTGTTAAATTCTCCATTTGTATCATTTTGTTCTTTTCTGAATTCCCTTTTTTAAAACAAAAATAAAGCACCATTCACATTTTGGTTTTTATAAGATAAACCAAACAAACAAACAAAAATGAGCCCACCAAACCTATTCCTCAGAAATAACAGCAGTTCTGCAGATAGTCAGAATAAGCTATTCCAATTGCCAATCCCTCCTCAATCCAATAATTAAAGATTGGTCACTCAAAAGCTGTATGGAAACTATTGAACTTCCGTTATTGCAAATAACCTGTAGAATTCAGTATATTTTATTCTCAATCTGGACTGATATTTAGAAATTTATGTTCCTGTCAACTATAAAACTATAAATTGGAGTAACTGCCGGAATCCTGACAGATCCACTTAATCCACTGAAGAGAATCTAGTTACTTAAGGCATCTAGCTAGAAACTAGAAGGCCATGAGTTCTAGTCCTGCTTTAGGCATGAATGCCAGCTGAGTGATGTTGGGCCAATCACCAGGAAACTCTGTTTTAATTCCGCTTCAGGTATGAAAAAAATTGATAATCTTGGGCTAATCACTCTCTCTCAGTCCAACTCACCTCACAGGGTTGTTGTGGGGAGAAAAATAAGGATATTAGACATGTTCACTGTCTTGAGTTGTTTATAAAAATAATAAAGCAGGAATATAAATAGATTAAATAAATAGTTTTGCCAAATCTTAATTCTATAACTCCCATCCATCCATAACTAGGCAGCAACTGGGGCAAGCATTAACACTGTGGGATCATTGGTGCTCTCTTGAGTTTAGTTGTATTCTTTCAGACGTTTCAGGCACGTTTCAGATGTTTCAGGCATGTTGTGCAACAAGGTCACATAGTGGGAGTGAGTTAGGGACTTCTGTTCTCACTGTGAGTTGTTTTGGGGGTGGGTGCACGAAGGGAGGCTCAGCCAATCTCATTGTACACATGTTGTACTCTGACAATAAAGGTAGTAATAATCATCATTACCAAACTAGGTAACATCATCAGTGCTAGATTAGTGCTATCTTAACATTGCACATTAGAATTTTAACCAGAGTCAACCTAGATGGCACAGACCAGTGTGTCTGGTTGCTCTGAGCTGCCATATTTATCCATTTACATCTGGGAACTTACATTGGAAATGTAGCAGGAAGCTAGACAGCACCCTGTCTTAATTTCTTATGTGTGCTATGCTTCTCTGCAGCCCGAATCATGAAACAGACTGTGTGAAGAATATATGGGCAGATAAGAACAGAGATTTAAGGGGGGAGAAACCAGGTTTCCCCTTGCTTGAATAGCCCTTGTGATGTCAAGATCAGATACCCTTTGAGATCAGACTTAACTTACGAACAAGAAACGTAACTACTCCAGATTTCTCCCTTGGTCTCTATTCAGCAAGGATTCTGACATGAATGAATATGTCTGAGCTTTCTAAAATGCACCCAAGAGAACTTTATAAAGAATGCTGTTTTAGATGTCCATGACTAACTCCCGAGTATGCTTTTCTCTAATAATTCATTTTGGATTTATTTTTTAGACATGAAAGGCAGAGTCAGTCTTACTGGGGAAATACTCAATGGTGATCAGTATATTCAGTGTTTCCAAATTTCAGCAGCTTTAAGAGGTCTGGATTTCAACTCCCAGAATTCTTCAGCCAGCATGGGGAATTCTGGGAGTTGAAGTCCAGATCTCTTAAAGTTACCAAGGTTGAGAAACAGTGGGTTTGTCTACATTCTTACATCCTTTTGCAATGTTTCTGTCTCTTCAGGGTCCACCTGGAAGCCCTGGTCAACCTGGTCCATCAGGGCTTGCTGGAGTTGTGAGTATCCTCCCTTCCCTTTTGGCATTCTTAGGCTCTGGTCTTCTTGAGTCTGATCCAACATGGATCCTCTTCACTTCTGAATGAAGCCACAGTATAGGAACCATTCATTCTTTGAAGCTTGCAAATCTCTCTCCACTGGAACCCCTTTCCCATTTCTTTGTAAAGACAGTGAATCCCTACCTCCAAAATCATGTCCAACCAAATAAGAAAATGATCTCCAGGAAACATTCATTGAATTGTCAATTGTTAAGATGCCATCTTGGAAGGTGACATTTCATAGATTGGTACTGGACTGCAGAGGGTGCTCCCAAGAACTTCCCATCCTTCTCTAGCCAGATGTATCTGGACAATCTTGGAAATGCTCATCTTCTTAGCCAACCCAATCCCGGGGGCCAAGGAGGATGCAATCTACTATATCTAGAGACTGTCGTGTTGGGGGCGGGGAGGCGAACCTACCATCTAGCAAAGTAGAAATACTCTGTGCTATTCAGTCAACATTTTTTAGAACTTGGCTAAATATTTGGCCATGATTTTTTCTAGATGTGAGATTGACTCAAGACACGGAGATCTTTATCTCTGTCCCCATTATCATTCACCTCTGCTTTCTTTTCAATGAAGAAGCAGATGTGTGGAGAGAAACATGCCAGAAAGTTGCCCACCACTCATCTATGTATACAAAAATAGCTGCAACTGGAAAGGGGACCTTGAGTTCTCCCACAAAAATGAATCTCAGACAGTGGTGGGATTCAAATATTTTTATTACCATTTCTTGGTGGGCTTGGCAGGGGAAAGATACTGTAAAATCCCCATTCTCTCCCCACCCCACTAACCTGCTTTCCAGCTCCGTTCTCCTATGCAGATCAATCAAAGAAGACCCAACCAATCAACTGGGACTCGATGGGAGGCAGAGAATAGATGGGGGCGGGGCCAGTCAGAGGTGGTATTGGCTGGTTCACCAAACTACTCCAAATTTCTGCTACCGGTTCTCCAGAATTGGTCAGAACCTGCTGAATGCCACCTCTGATCTCAGAGCACATGCATTGGGAAGAACATTGTGGAGTTGGTCATCTATCTGAAGGAGTCACCTCAAAACACTGCATCTCCTTGATTGTCTCCAATAGTTTCTGACGCCATCTCTCCTTTTCCCAGGGTCTGAAGGGTGAACGGGGATCGACTGGAGAAAGAGGCCTCAGTGGGCTCCCAGGCCAGCCAGGAACACCGGGTCACCCAGGTCCACCGGTGAGTGTCCCTTGATGGAGTCAACATGTTTCAGAATCAATCATGAAGAGCTTATGGGAAAACCCTCTTGTTGAGAATGGATGGATGGATGCATGGATGGTTTGTAATGCTTCCTAGTCTTAATTCTTTGTTCAATATTAGGCTGAAAGAGATTAACAACATGACTATTTGACTTTGGACCCATTAGTAGAGAAATGAAACTAAATCCTCTTTTCCCCTTATTTTCTTTTTTGGTTCCTAGGGTGAGCCAGGCTCGGATGGACTGGGAGGCAAAGAGGTATGGTGACTCTTACTTTCTCATCACCTTCTTGAACAGAAGAGCCTTATTTACCCACATCTCACAACCAAAAATAGGAGTAACCCACTGTAACAAAGGAGGAAGCCACCTACATCACCTTTCTTATGCCCAAAACAACGTTCACATTTTTCATTCACACACAGGGGCAATATGGACCAGGGACAGAAAGAAGTTTCTTGGAAGGCAGCCCTTGGTCCACCTTGCATGCAGTATATCTTCAACTATTGCATTCCCACACTACCTTCTCTGCTTCCTGGAAGCTGACTTCCAAATGCTTCGTTTCTAATGCAGGGAGTTCTTAAATTACATACATAATTGAGCCTGGAATTATGGTTGTAAGTCATTGTGATTGTAAGTCAAGGCACCCATGCCACCAACTTACTGGCCTTTTTCGATGTGGTCATTAAGTAAAAATATTCATTTGAATGGGGGTATTTAGTCACAAACTGGCAAAAACATCACGAATTGCGGTCACATGACTGTGAACACCCCAACAAATCTAAAACTGATCTACCAGGCATGCAGTCATATGGCCACAGGGAATGGGTGGGCGCAGCCATTTATGATGGCCAGGAGTGCTTTAGAGACTGTAAAGCAGCCATTCCATGGCCGTTATTTCAAACAGCCATAAAACAGCCAGTCTTTAAGTGAGGACTACCTTGATTGCACAATAATGGAGACAAGTAACAGATAAGGAACACCTCCTGTAGAGGGCAGGTAAACAGCTTCAAGTTAAATGGTAGGACGAGGGCCACTTGATGGGGCAAAATAGCCTTAAGCTAATATTCTCTTCCACTCAAATGCATGATGGGTATTTATCACTATGTTGAAGATGGCTTCTTACTTTTCCACAGGGATCTCCTGGAAAACCAGGTCCTCCTGGTCCTTCTGGACAGAAAGTAAGTGGGACACCGCTGGGAGTGAATGTCAGGCTCTTCTCCTAGGACAACCTTTCATGGAATTGTCCTCTTTCTTCTTTCAGGGGGACCATGGCACTCCAGGGGAGATGGGTCACCCTGGAGAGAAAGGCAGAGCGGGGATGCCAGGAGGCCCAGGAAAAAGTGGTGAAATGGGCCCCATGGGACCACGTGGGTCCCCCGGGGAGAGAGGACACCCTGGCTCACCTGGCCCTGCAGGGAACCCTGGGAACCCAGGACTTCCGGGGACATCGGTAAGAACTGGGGCAAAGACAATGAGAGGCATGCAGCGTAATGGGCAACTGAACTATTAAGTCCTCTGTCATTTTGGTTCAATCTAAAAGTAGATGCAGTTAGAAGGGGCATCTGTCTTCTTCGATGGGTTCTAGGATGTGCCACCAGTGGTTGATATTCACTTGAAAGAGTTTTTCATACAACTTCACTGATGCATAAGGTGCCAAAACTGACTTGGCCGTGGCATCATGGGCCCAACCTTACCTCTTGGCTTCTCCTGCAATATAGAACTGCTGAGGAGATCCAGTGTAGTTCAGAGCTGCTAATCTGCAAATGCAACTACTCCAAAACACAACGTTGCTGAATCCTTCCTGAAGTTAAGCAGGAGAGGGGTTGCTTGTCCAGGATCCAGGACTGAGGAGCCCCAGAGGGTCCCACAAAGCATTGCTTCTCATGGATGGGAGGAAGTTAAAATAACAGCATGCTGGGAGATTGATTATCATGACCCTCAGCAGCCACTCCTTCAGCTAGGGAGGGAACAAGTGTGGAAGGAAGAAGATATGGATGGCAGGGTTGGAAGATTTGGTTCTGGGAGATTTTCTGGAGCTTGGGGGAAATGGCTGCATGTGGGGTGAAGCTGAGCATGTGAAAGTGGTCAAATGATACAAGTTAACATGCAAGATAAGGCAGAAATTGACTTCTGCTTTTCCCTCTTCCTTGTTTTTCTCAACAGGGAGATGCCATCAGCTATGACCAGATCAGGATGTTCATCAGAGAGGAGTTCCAAAAAATGTTTGATGGTGGGTGAAGAGAACAGATTGATGGCAGGGGGGAAGGCACAGGGTCTCTCTCTGCAGGTTGGAAACCCTAGAACACCAAGCAGAATTAGTTAAGAGGGTCAGGAAATGAATCAAGTGATGATGCCAAATCTTACCCCAAACTCCACCATAGAGAAGGTTATTTCAATGCTGCTCAATTTCATTCATTCGTTCATTCATTCAATTTCTATAACTGCTTATATCAAATCAATGGCTCTGGGCGGCTTCCAACTCCAAACTATAAAAAATAATTGAAACAATAAAAGCATTTTAAAAACAATAAAATATTCAAAAGAAATATCTAAAAAGGTTAAAGCAGGACAACTGGACCAAATATTTAACATTTTTAGGTACTTTTGGCCTGAACAATTGCGTCTTCATTTACATGTTCAAAATATACTTTCTATCAGGGGTTCCCAACCTGGGGTGATCGCACCCCCTGGGGGGGGCGAGACGATATTCCAGGGGTTGCGAGAAAAGTCCAGGTAAATAATAGGATATTGGCTATATGTTGGCATTTTTATTTATTATGCAATGGATTAACTTTGTTTTCATTTTAGAGTTAAGTATCGTTATTTAGTGGCCGTCACATACATAGCTGAAAAAATTCAATACTACCATATATTTAACGCGTTCAGTAGTTCCTAAAGTCTAAATTTCAGGGGGTGTGAGGTTCGAGTGAAATTTCTTTAGGGGTGTGGGGCGAAAAAAAGGTTGGGAACCACTGCTGTATATAGTAGCCAAGTTAACAATAAAGCCAAATTATGAGGCTCTTAACAAATCCAGCATCCCAGACTAAAGGAATATAGCCAGGTTTTTAAAGTCTTAGGAAAGGCCAACAGGGTTTAGGTCATTCTAATCTCCGAGGGGAAGATATTCCACAGAGTAGGAGCCACTGCAGAAAAGGCCCTTCTTTATCCCCACCGGCTGACATTCTTTGGGTGACAGGATCTGCAGCAGGCCCATTTTGCTAGATCCAATTGGACACGTAGAGAGCCTTGGAAAAAGGCGATCCCTCAAGGAACTCAGTCCCAAAACACGTAAGGCTTTAAAGGTGACAGCAACATCTTGAGTTGCACCCGGAGTACGCCGCTAGCAGTTCACATAGCGGCAATGTTACATGTGCTGTATATCTGTCACCTTTTACTATCTGCACAACCGCGTTCTCATCAGTTAAAGTTTCTGAATGCTCTTCAGGGCAATCTCATGTAGGGCACATTGGAGTAACAATGCAATGCATCTTTTCTGCCATGGACATCTAGAACAGATTTTGGTCTTTTCCAAGCAAGGGAAATGTTTGCATAACGCCTACAAAGCCCTACAGGGAAATTATGAATTTTCATCTATTTTAGAGCCACCTTCTAAGGGTGTTTTCAGAATTCCTGCGTGAGTCCTCTGCAGCAGAGTGGCGTCAAAAGAGTTGCGAAAAAGACCACACCTATGTAATCAAACCTTGCTCTGTCTTACGTTTTCCAACCATTAAGAGGAAGTGAAACTTCAATCACATGTTCACAGTTATCATCTTGACTTTCCTGATCATCTCCCTGCAGATCCCTCCTCACCACTCTGCCTGATAAATCACTATTTTAGGGGAAGCAATATTCAATAGCCATATTCAATTCAATAATATTTATTTGCAGACTCTGAGGATCTTTCTTTTTCTTTCTTTCTCTTTCTTTCTTTCCTTTCTTTTTCTTTCAACTGTTCTAGAGAGAAGAAAATAAATGAAAGCTAAGAATAGCGTGATCAGAATCAGAATTCAGACTTAATATTCCTCAAGCTTCTATCTTTTTCACCATCACCCCAGGCACTCTTGAAAATAAAAATAAGCAAAGAGAAAATGCTGAGAAAAGCCCGATTTGGCAAGGCTGTTGTAGGCTCCCATTTTAGTGTGGAATTGAGAATTTGTCTCAATATGCCTGTTGTTATAATATGACACAGCTGCCCAGGAGAATGTATTTTAACTACAAGTGCCCCCAGGCCTGCTGTGAATTAAAATTAACCCCACTCCTGACCTAAGAGGGTAGTTGGCTCCATCATTTCTGCAAATAGACCAGAAATTGACTAAAAGATGCCCCAATAAATTCAAACATTACAAGTTCAGATAACAAGACCAGATACAATTAATGATAAAGATAATACAAGATTGCAGAAGGAGTTCTAATCAATAGTTTGACTAATTCCTGAAGGAGGTCAGCTATAAAAGTGTGTGTCCAAGGAAGGTTATAGTACTATTAATTATGGTTGGTTGCATTCTCAGCCAGACGTTTAGACTGGATTTGGCATTTTGCCAAGTCCTTCCCTAGGTCCTGGAATAGGCAGATGTCGTTGTTTAAAAACATTACATATATTGTTGCAGGACATAAGATGATGGATGATAGATGATGGATGATGATGATGATGATTTTTTTTGGGAACCAGAAAAATCCAAAAGTTGCAGTGGTATTCTTTGTTAATAATACCATGTTTCTCATATAATAAGGCCAGGTCTTATTTATTTATTTTTTTGAGCCCCGAAAAAATGGCTAGGCCGTCTTTTTGGGGGGTGACTTAATTCCCCCCCCCCCTGCATCTTCGGGCGGGCGGGCGGCGATGGTTTCGATGTTGACCTCGGCGTTGGTGCAGCACTTCGTATCAGGGTCAATGCCGGCAGCACCATATCCGGGTGTGCAACAAAAGTACTTCCTAACGGCAAGCCCCCCCACCATTCCCCCCCCATTTCGCATGTTTTAATATAGGCCTTAATTTGGGGGGGAGGGGCTTAATTTCATTTCATGCCTATAAAACATGCTGGGACTTCCTATTGGGGGAGGCCATATTGTTGGAGAAACAGGGTAATTTGGCTTGAATGTATCTCAGGAAAAACACCCAGAATTGCCTCTCAGCGTGAGATATGCAGCATGCAAATTTAAATGAAGTAAAAAGCAAAGTAAAATAAAATGCCACTTTTTTAATTAACAGAATAGCCAGATCAACTTATCAATGAGTCTCTCAGGAGAACACATCTGCTTCCAAAGATTCCTGTAAGGGCTTATCTTAAGGGTTTCTATTCAACAGCTACAGAGAAAGTTGTCCTCCCCACAAACAGGTTTTCCTATTTCCTTACCTCACCAGTTCCTGTCCACCCCTTGAGCAGCAGAGCAAACAATGGCTCCCTTTTCTTTCCTACAGAACGGATGCAGTACTACGCTTCCCGACTGCCCATATCACCAGTAGAAGTCCTTTCCCAGCCAGGGAGACCAGGGTCACCTGGGAAAGACGGAACGCCAGGACGGCCAGGCCCTCCTGGTTCTCCAGGCCTGCCTGGACAAATTGGAAGGGAAGGCCGGCAAGGTGTGCCCGGCATGAGAGGTAAGCCTTGCAACTCCTCCTCCTGACAGAAGGTAGACTTACAGAGGCACATCATAGACCAGAGTTTCTCCACCTTGGTGACTTTAAGTGGACTTCAACTCCCGGAATCCTTCAACCAGCCTTAAAGTTGTCAAGCTTGGAGAATTTGAACCTTGATGGAGTTTTCAAATGGCTCTGCAAATAGTGTAAATTTAGGCAATGGGCAAAATCAGAAGCCAGGTTAAGCAGGTGACCACTCAGCCAGTAGATTCATGTCATCCAGATGGCACATCAGCAAGAGTCCCCAAATTTGGGGTGTGCCTGAGTTCTATAACTTTGTCCCAGCAGATTCCTCAGATGAATACTTAATCCCAGTTGGGCAAGAATGTGGTCACAGCTCTAAAGAAATACAAACAAGACTCTTTGCAAACCGTTTCAGATGTAGCCTGATGTTGTAAATGGATAGAGGCTTCGGTCAATTCACTTTCATGTTTTCTTCCTCAATGCAGGTGAGCCCGGAACCAAAGGAGAAAAAGGAGACAAAGGGACTGGAATCATGGGGGAGACCGGAGCACCAGGCCCTCCAGGTAAATTTGGCTCCCCTCGAAGTTAAACCTGCTTGCTTAAGTCTGCTTGCTTTCATCAGTCATTTGCTTTTATCCATCACCAAGACATAGAGCATATGTAGAGTTTTTTCTGCAGACCAGTGGTGCCATTCCTGGCCATTCAGAGTCTTACTATATGCATTAGGTTGCATCTTCACTCAGAAAGCAGTTTTTTTCTTGTTGCTGCCTTTAGCAATTTTAAACCACGGTGTTCTACTTCCTTTCATGGTCATTCAAAAGGATGGAAAAAATCTCTTTAGATCTACACCATTAGCGAAATGATCAACTTTGGTCTTACTAGCGATTGGAAAAAGAGGAGAGTCTCATAGCTTACTCCAACTCAATGAACCTAGAATAGGCCAAGCTTCTCTCCAGAAGCCTTGAACCATACTTCAATCTCTGTAGAGCAGAAGGTGGAAATATTGTTCTGATTAGCCAAAATAGAGGTTGTTCTTAGGTTTTTCTTGTAAGAACAAGGAGCCTGTTCTGAAATAATTTGTTCTTTAAATTCTCAAGAGTTGCTTTGCAGAGCAAGATGGGTAGCATATAAATTTAATAAATAAGTATGTAATGAAATAGGTGGTTTTCTTAGTGTCGCTGGTGGGACTACAAATCAAAACGTTCAGGTAGTATTTGGAGGGCCACCACTGGTTCTGCTGAGGACTGAGGCCTTCAACAGCAAGATCAACCTATTTGGCTCAACACTGAGCTTTCTAATAGATTCAAATCTACATTCCCTCAAAACTTTCTTCGCAAAGAAATGAGGCCTTCCCAACACACCTTTCCCCAACCTGGAAATTTTTTCAGGTTTGTGGACTTTACTTCCAGAATTCTTTAGAGTGGAGAATTTTGGGAGTTGAAGTGTACTGGTCTGAAGAGCATCCTCATGGGAAAGGTTTCTCCAATGTTTCCTATAATTTCAGGAAAGGAAAAACAGACCACCGAATGTAAGACTCTCAATTATACTTGTCTATTTCTTGTTTTCCTTTCTCAGGTATCCAGGGGCCTCCAGGTTATGGGAAAATGGGTCTTCCAGGGCCTATGGGGCAGCAAGGTATTCCGGGCATCCCAGGGCCACCAGGAATCACAGGCCCTCCTGGGAAAGTTGGTCACTGCAATCCTTCAGACTGTTTTGGCATGATGCCCATGGAGCAGCCCATGTACCCGCCCAAAAACATGAAGGGGCCTATGGGCTAAAGAATATTCTCCTTTCCCTCCCCACAAAGGACTCCATTTGGAATAGCCAAAGATCAAGTCTTCCATCATGACTAGCTGTGATGATGCTTTCATTGTTGTGAATATTTTGACTATATTTTTCTCCAGTGGAGTTCAACTTCTTCTCATGATGGCATTTTTTTTAAAAAAAAGATCTACCAGGATATCTGTGTCTGTCTGTGTATGTATGTGTGTGTGTGTGAAGAGAGAGAGAGAAGATTTCTGTGTGTGAATGTCTCCATATTCTGAGTGATTTTTACCGACGGTGAGCAAAATGTATTCAAGACAAAACTTCTGCTCATTATTTTCCCACCTCATTAGGAGTTATTATTTCCACAATATAGACGAAATCTGTTGAAATTTTTAAGAAAATATGCAAAGGGGAGACGGGAAAGAGGGAATACTGTGGTTTAATTTCAGTTTTGATTGGATTTTCCCTTTTAGAATGAGTTATAATGGGTATCTGAAAGGTAAGAGATAAACAGTTCTAAAATGCAATTGATAGAACAAAAATTGCCTCAGTATGGAATCACACCAGCAGAGCCATTGCAAATCAAGAAGTTGTCACCTATCACTTCTTGAGAGCACACACCGAGAAAGGCTGCCCTACCTAGCATTTACACACCTCTCTTGGAGCAAGTTGCACAAGTAAATGCAGCAGAATTTACTTCTAGTAGATATATATAAAATTGTACAGGAAAAAAAAGTCACTTCATACTCAGAGACATTCCCCCCTTAACTGAAATGAAAAAGTGGAACAAAAATTAATGTATTAAAAATTGTGTTGTCTTTGGAGAGGGGAAAAAATGGAAAGAACTCCTGAACTTAAAACAACTTGTGTGGTATTTAGGATGTATGAATGGGAATATCATCTTACGGTGTAATTACTTTTCCAGATGTCCAACATTCTGTTTTCTTCCTGTTGTACGAAATGTGAGGGACCATGTACCTTCTGGAATTAATTAATTTTTCTTGAATGTTCCTGATTTTGTTTTTTCATTGTTTTTATATCAAATATATTGAGCTTCATCCAAACCAGATTTAATTCTAGTTGCTCATATGTCTGGGCATCAGAACTGAGAGATCCTGGAGGATCAGGGGAAGATAAGACTGGGGTGGGAGCGGTCATTATCTGTGGCTAAGATGCCCCTTCATGATGGGAAATTGTGGAAGGAATAGTGATTGTCCCTTGCCTGCTGTCACCTTCACACAAATAACCTGAATTATCTTATTTGCAATGGCATAAATTATATAATTCTCATGATTTGCATGATGATCTCATGATCCAAGTAATATTATTGTGGCCTGTAGCAGACACCTGCAACTTCCTTTGACCACAAAAGAGAGAAAAAAAATTCTTTACTTAACCCCCCTCCCCACTCTTCCTCCAAACGATCCACAAGGTCTTCCTTCAAACTTCAAATCACATCTCTTCAGAAACTAGAATTGGCAGTAATCTAATCTTTAAGCCCCTTTATTAACTCTTTCCAGGTCCACCCCACCACAAACACAGAGATTACGTGAACACACGGTGTGTCCCTTACATCCTTGACCCAAATGGGTCTCCCCTAGAGGAGAGTCTCTCTCACACATGCACATTTGGGCCATTGATCCCAAGAGTTAATCATCACCACCCTAATTTTAATGTTTAAATAAATGATGCCTTGTTTCCTAATTGGTATTTGGCTCATGTTCATTTCAAACCACTGATTTACAAGCCAACGTTAGGTCATTCTGT
Source organism: Notechis scutatus (assembly GCF_049901735.1). Lineage (NCBI taxonomy): Eukaryota > Metazoa > Chordata > Lepidosauria > Squamata > Elapidae > Notechis > Notechis scutatus. The sequence continues at coordinate 4,889,726 of NC_142016.1, forward strand.
CAGCAAAGCCCATTCAATGAACAGGTACAGTAGAAGCAGAGAAATGAACTGTAATGTGGAATCCTTGGTTGCTCCCTCAGCTTGGTTGTTTTCCTGCAGATGTTTCATTACCCAACTAGGTAACATCATCAGTGCATTAGTGTACAGTGACTAGTTATTGTCAGTGACTATAGTCTTCTATTAGAAACATGTAGGCTAGCAACCCCTGTTGGTTCATCATGCAGCTTTGGTCCTTTAGATAAAAACAAACACATTCTCATCAGAAATCACTGCTGCAATGATAGGATCATGCCGCAAGGCAAGGCAACAACATGGTGACTGTCCTTCTCCTTGTCATGCCATAGACAAAAATTTTCTGACTGTATTTTTGAATGATGAAACCACAAGCCTGCTAGTCAAAAACGGTATGATTTTCCTCCCCTTAGTTCCGCATGGTGTCCATAGCAAGTTCATCCCACACTCTAGCAGCTACCATGATCCCCTGTGCTACTAAGTCTTTGGTCCTACACAACACCACCAAGATCTTCTCTTTGTGAATGTCCGTCTCTCATCTCCACCTCATCTTTTGAAAGAAACAAGTTGCTGCTCATCATTTTTCAAGTCAGAAGATAACTCCCGAGGAACATGGGGACAGCTTCTTCCCCCATGACAAGGCTGCTGGCCAAAAGACTAAGTGGCTTCTTTCCTCTCTCAATCTCGAAAAAGGAAAGTGCAAGAGTAAGATGGTCCTGCTTCTATGTCAGATAAACACCAAAGAACAACATCCAGCAGAGATTTTCAAGCATTAGAGAAAATATTTGCAGTTACTCCTTCAAACGGGTATCAAGAGGCTGATCCATCAAGTCAGACATTCTCTTCAAAATGTGGCTTGCTGCAAATTGATCAGAGAAAACCACACATAAATTCTTGATGGTCATATTTTCATAGTTGTCTCTGGACTGAAAAAAGCGTATGATTTGAGAAGAACAAGAGATAGATTTTTTTTTTAAATGAATTGGCAATTTTGGGAACAATAATTCCATAGAAGTCACCAGCATTCTTTAGCTGTCAGCTCAGGTTTTATGACTTTTTCTATTTGTTTTTGTTCTCTCTTTCTCTCTCTCCCTCCCTCCCTCCCTCCCTCTCTGAACGAGGACTATCCATTTAGCTGAAAAGGTCCACAACAAAACTCCAATCATCTATCCAATGGTGTGGATACTCCATAGCACTTCATGTCCATTAAGCCCAGAGGGAAAATTGCTTCAATATTGACAATGATGCCAGTTCCTCCATATTCCTTTTTTCACCACCGTCACAGCTTTGCAAAAGTGTATAAACTCACATCAAAAACCTGCTATTTTCCCACTTCACCTTTTGCTGTGGGCATCCTCTTTTCCATTGCAAAGTCAGTATTTGTACAGAGGTGGGAAATGTACCTGCTTGTATCTGCTCTTAAAATATTGCTCCTATAGATGTACTGATTCACAGAGCAATGGGTTATATGAAGCAATTACCAACCTCTAGCAGATAACATCCAAATTATTATTCTCAGTAATTATTGTTCTGGGGCTATTTACTCACACATTCCCTTCCCTAAGCTATATGGCTCCAGTCAAACATTTTGTTGCAAATTACAGCTTATTTCAACATTGCAAAACACAATACTCTGATAGGACATCTCGGTACAAAGTACTTGCTAGTACTTTGGTTTGCATTCAGATGTATGAAATACTTGCAGGTATATAAATGACAAAAGTTTGGTGCAGTGATTAAAGTCACCAGGCTAAGAATGGGAAACCTTGAGTTCCAATTCTGAAAGCTGGCTAGCTGGGTAACTTGGCCCAGTTCCTGTTTCAGCCCTGAATTCTGAAAAATTGTTGGCAATAAAACTGAGTCCTTTCTTTCTTTGTTTCATTCCTTCCTCCATTCGTTCCTTCCTCCTTCCTTCCAATTTCATTCTCACTTTCATGTTTCATTTCTTCCTATTTCATTTTTGCTTTTTTCTTCCTTCTTACCTTTTTCATTCTTGTTTTCACCTTTCCTTTCCTTTTTGTTGGAAGAAACGTCCCTCTGGGTTCAGTTCCAAGTGGGGAGAAAGGCACTGGAAACATGGAGGCTATTTGGAAAGATGATTTAATGGTGGACAGGACCACATGATTTGAAGTCCTGGGTGGCTGACCACATGGAGAAAAGAGTGAGATATATTTGTACCTTCTCTTGGGCTTTGAACTTGCTTCCTGTTCCTGTTAAAGAAATGTATTCTGATTGGTTGCCAGACTCCCATGGAGCCATGCAGGGGTAACTTTGTAGGTTGTCTTGAGTCCCAGGCTTGCTTGAATCTTGCTGGGTGATGTAATCTTCCCAGGTGCCATGTGGTGAGATGGGTAGAGGGCTAATCCTATCATGTCCTGAGAGTGAAGGTCTTTTGTGTTGTGGATAAGATGGCCCAGCCTTTTGTCTAGTAGATAGGATGGCACAGTCTATTTCTGGGGCTATTAAGAAAGTTGGGGGCTGCTTTCCAAGAGCATGTTTCTCCTTTTTTCATCCAGGGAAGTATAATTAGTCTTCAACACCAATAAGACCAAGGAGCTTATAGTGGATTATAGAAGGAACAGATCAGACATCCAGCCCTTGCTTATCAATGGAGACCGAATTGAGCAAGTGGCCAACTTTAAGTTTCTGGGTGTTACCCTAAAAGAGGACCTGAACTGGGGTGCCCACATTGCAGCCCTGGTCAAAAGGGCCCAGCAGAGATTATACTACCTGAGACTTCTCAGGAAACAAGAAGTGAATGGAAAACTGCTGGTGACCTTCAACCGCTGCACCATAGAGAGCATTTTAACATACTGTACCTCTGTATGGTTTGCCAATTGCACTCCAGAGGGTTAACGTCATTGCCCAGAGGATCATGGGTTGCTCTCTCCCTTCTTTGGAAGAGCTTTATAGCTCCCACTGCCTTAAGAAAGTTCAAAAGATTCTCAAAGATCGATCTCATCCTGGGAACCCTTTTTTTTTTTAACTATTACCATCTGGCAGACGGTACAGAATAATAAAAATAGGGACAAATAGGCTGAAAAACAGCTTCTATCCCAAGGCAGTAGCTCTTTTGAATTCTGCTGTATAGTGCAGTGTTGGTACGGTGTTGGGGGTTTTCGGTTCAATGTCTGATGGGTGAAGGATATGTGTTTGTGTTTATTTTCATGGTCATGATGTGCACTGAAGATGGTGTTTGATTTCATTGTTCGAGGTGCAATGACAATAAAGTAAAGTAATATTCTGCCTTTTTAATATTTCCTAGAATGCTTCATTCTTCTAGAAAGGTGAGTGCTAACTTTCTACACTTTTATTCTTAGTTTTCCTACCTTCCATTCCTTTCTCTCCTTTTCATTCTTTCTTTCCCATTCTCATTTTTTTCCTTCCTTCCTTCCTTCCTTCCTTCCTTCCTTCCTTCCTTCCTTCCTTCCTTCCTTCCTTCCTTCCTTCCTTCCTTCTCCCTCCCTCCAAAAACAACAAAAAAAAAAAAAAAAATCCAGCCCTTTCAATAATAAAATGAACTCTTGAAACAGAACCACAAAATATTTGAAATACGCCTTTCTTTCAGGAGAAGTAAACTTTTGAGAAACTGCATGTACATTTTGGCACAGTGACTATCTGAACAAAGAGAAAGTGAGGCTTTCAAAAGTAACATAAGGAACAGCAATGAAATATCAGGAAATTGTAGTTCTGGCATCAAGTAAGAATAGGGAAAAGGGAAAATATTGCAGGATGAAAATGATTTGTTTTGGCACACAAGCTGTAACTATGGGAGCGTTACAGAACCTCAACTGATGGCGTCGTTTTGTGCCTCAGTAAACGATGCCATGAAAAGAATTTGCTCATCCTCAGGACTCGATGCCTTTTTGTCAGTAAAATTGTTTCTTCAGATCAAATTGTTATCCACGGATTTTGTCTCCCCTTTTTTCTACTCCGTCTTTTCAGCCTTCTGGATTGACTTGCTTATAACGAGTGATGCTTCTGGCTCCTGCTTGTTGAATGAAATAACACCCTGTGCTATTTATGTTATTTATTCCCATTCCGCTAGATAGTAATTCAGACATTAAAAATAATGCCTGTGTAGCCGCATGCCTTAAATGTGATTCCACAAAGATTTGTGGCTCTATTATTGCGATGACAGAATCTTTTTTTCCCTTTCCTAGCATTTTGCTACAGGTAGTGGGTCTGCTTTTCAGATCAACCAAATGCCACGACAGATAATCCTACCGAAATGCAAGGCCCCTGGAGGCCTTTTTCCAATTGCATTAGGTTGAGCTATTCTTGCTCCCCCCTCAACAAAGCTGGCCTTTCAAACTTTTGCAAAGGTTGTTTTTTGTAGCCATAAATGAATTGTTCTAAATTAAATATATGATGAAACTTGCCCCTTTGATCCAAGATCACAACAGGAGGCAGCGCCTTGTGACCTTGGGTGATTTTGAAAAGAAGGGTTGAATTTAATTAGGATGGCAAACTGCTCCAAAAAATAATAATCCCAAGCTTAGAGTTTAGATTGAAAATAGCGCAAAAGTCAGCCACTTCCTTGTTTTCAAAAATCTCCCCAAATCCTGCACTGACTCCAAAAATGGGGGTAAGGGACGGGTAGTCCTCAATTTATGGCCACAATGGAGCCCAAAGTTTCCAAAGATGGTTAAGTCAGTTTTGCCTCATTTTGTAACTTTTCTTTCCACAGTTAAGTGAATCACCGCCGTTGTTAAGTTAGCAACACTGTTTTCAAATGAATCTGGCTTCCCCATTGACTTTGCTTGTCAGAAGGTCGCAAAAGGGGATCACAGGACACTGGAATCCTCCTAAATAACATTCCAGTTGCCACGAGCCCGAATTTGGATCGCGTGACCATAGAGATACAATAGCACTTAGACTTATATACCGCTTCATAGTGCTTTACAGCAGTGATCCCCAACCTTTTTGACACCGCATGCCCGGTACCGGCATCAGCTGGGCGCGCGGCCCGGTACCGCATCACTGGGCGCCGCCATCTTTTTGACGAAAAAGTGCTTCCGGTGACCTCACCGGAAGCACTTTTTCGTCAAAAAGATGGCGGCGCCAGCGCTCCAGTGAGCTTTTTCAGGTAGAAATGGCTTTCTACCCGGAAAAGCTCACCGGGAGTGCTGAGTGCCGCCATCTTTTTGATGAAAAGTGCTTCCGGTGAGCTTTCTACCCGGAAAAGCTCACCGGAAGCACTTTTTACCAAAAAGATGGCGGCACCAGCAACCAGCTGCCCGGTAAGACTTGTTCCGCGGACCGGTACCGGTCGCTGGACCAGCGGTTGGGGACCCTGCTTTACAGCCCCGTCTAAGCGGTTTACAGAGTCAGCATATTGCCCCCAACCATTTGAGTCCTCATTTTACCCACCTCGGAAAGATGGAAGGCTGAGTCAGCCTTAAGCCTTGCAGTAGGAGTAGCTTGTAGTACTGCACTCTAACTGCTGCGCCGCCGAGATCCTGCAATTGTGTGCAAAACATTTTTCAGTGCCGTTGTAACTTTGAACAAGCATCACTAAGCATTTTGTTGCAAGTCAAGGACTACCTAAATTTCTCGCTTAATGATGGTAATTGCGACTGGGCTTTCCATCACCAATAAATGCAGTCATAAAGCATGCTATCCACATGACTGCATCCTTTAGAAATGGCAATCCTGGCTGTCTCTGTTGCCATCGTTAAGCAAGGATCACATAGCCAGGCTCCTTGGGAGAAAAAGTGATGGGAATGTGAGCGAATAATCTGGGCAACATACAATTTTCCCCATCAGTTTCCAGGAAGGAAAGTGGCAAATGGCAGTCACACAACTTCAGCCTGCTGCAACCAATGTGAGCCTGTTGCCAAGCACCCAGTTCACAATCACATGGAATCATGGAGTCCTAGGGCTAGAAGGGACCCTGGAGGTCTTTTTGTCTAACCCTGTGCTCAAGCAAGAGATCCAATACCAAGGATGGGCAACTATGGCTCCTTTACGACCTGTGGACTTCATTCCCAGAATTCCTGAGCCAACTCCGGGGTGTTGAAGTCCACAGGTTGTAAAGGGGCCATAGTTGCCCATCTCTGCCCTATACCATTCCGGACAAATGGTTGTCCAATCTCTTCTTGAAAACTTCCAGTGATGGAACACCCACAATTTCCAGAGGTAAACTATTCCACCGATTGTTAATTAATTGTTAGTTAATTGTTCTCAATTCTAAGTTGGGTCTCTTTTTCATAATCATCTATCCATTACTTCTTATCCTGCCTTCAAGTACTATCCCATCCCTGTGGTGGCTTCAAGTATTAGAAACATACCAAGTTTCCTTAGCTGCTCATCATGCCATTTAACATCCAGATCCCTTAACTTTGTTGTGCTTCTCTGCACTCTTTCTGGGGCCTCAGCACCTCACCACATGACAGGGATGCTGTGATGGCCAGAACTTTGAAGACCAGTTCTAAGTCCCCTTAGTTCACCATGATCATAACAGTTGCTGAATGAGTGGTTGCACTTCAAGGACCCTTGACTGGAGGCTAAAACATATGAAGAACAGTTACAGGAATTGGGTATGGAAAAAAAAAGAACTAGGGCAGGCATGATGGCAGTGTTCTAATATTTGAGTGGCTTCTACAAAGACGAGAGGGTCAAACTATTTTCCAGACAACCAAAAGGCAAGATGAGAAACAATGGTTGGAAACTAACCAAGGAGAGAAGCAACCTAGAAGTAAGGAGAAATTTCCTAATGGTGAGAGCAATCAACCCATGGAACAACTTGCCAATGGAACAACGTGCTCCATCATTGGTGGCTTTCAAAAAGAGACAGGACAATCATTTATCTGAAATGATATAGGGCCTCCTGCCTGAGCAGGGGGTTGGACTAGAAGACCTCCAAAGCCCTTTCCATTATTCTATGTTTTACATTCCACCTTTCTTTGAAAATACTCTATCGGATGCTAGAAAGGCTGCAGAAAGCTAAAAAATACAATAGAGAGATCTGGCCACCTTGGTAAAGACATCTTACAACTAAATCACTGAAATTCATTCTCCTTTGGGGAAAAGAAATCAAATTCATTTTCATCAAATTGAATGGAAACGGATAGGAATAAAATGCAGGATATTTACTCATAATGCTAATTCAGTTCCTAAACAAAACATGACAGGATTTTTGTTTGAAAATTACTCAGTAATTTCCAATTTAGTTCCCAACCTACACTCTCCCAGTCAGTCCCCATATGTTCAGAACAAGCACACACACACAATTCAGATCAGCCAGCAAATACATAGCTCCCTGTTTATTTCTTACACATTAGCCTTCATTTATTCCAGCCTTAACCCTTTTATTTCCACAACAGCAATAGAATAAGGTGGAAAGTAGGATACCAGGAGATCCCTCATCTTGTGTATCATGAAGGAAACAATTTGGTGATAGTGATAATACTATATATCCAATAGTTTCTCTTCTTCTTAATTCTAATAGAATAGAATAGAATAGAATAGAATTAGAATAGAATAGAATTATTTTATTGGCCAAGTGTGATTGGACACACAAGGAATTTGTCTTGGTGCAAATGCTCTCAGTGTACATAAAAGAAAAGATCCATTCATCAAGAGTCAAGAATCATAAGGTACAATACTTAATAATAATAATACTTAATAATTTCCCACAAAAGCAAAACTATTTATTTTAGGGCAGAAATTTACCATGGAGAGATAGTTCTCAATTTACAATCATGTGTTTATTGACTGTACAAGTTATGGCTGATCTGAAAAAGGGAACTTGCAGCCCAATTTTGAAGTTCTGACAGTCATGCCTTCTATGGTCACATGATTGAACTTAGAGATATTTTCACATGGCACTTTACAATGGTTTTGCCGAAAACTGGCACTTATTTCTAGGTTTTGGCAAAACTGCATCGGTAGCAAACCATTGATTTGCTTGATGACCATGGCATTTTCTTAATGATTTTATGACAGCCATGTTCACTTAACAACTGCCGCAAAAAAAGGTCATAGTCAGGTCTACTCTCATGATTACTTACTTTACACCATCATGACTTACGACCATAATTGCCAGGCTGAATTACGATTGTAGGTCGAGGACCATGTTACTATAACTGGCATCATAGAGCTGATATTTCAACTCCCCTGCTACGTCTCTTCCAAGGTGCTATGTCTGTCCATGCCATCTTGCTTCTAATCAAGAAGATACCCACTGAGGATGACTCCTGTAGACCCCACAGGATGCCACTCTTGCGCCACTGTTTAATTTCCCATGCAAACTGAACCAGCAACCTAAAATCCCCAGATACTGCACTCACTGCACACCCAACATAACTCCTTGTCTGTCCTTTCATAAGGAGAAGCTTCATTACAACTAGCAAGTCAACACACTCAGTGATTTCCTCAAGGCTGAAAAACATGTCTTAGGGCAACGATGCTTTCACGTCAGACTCCTGATGACCATCTGGATTAGCTCCTGCAGTTTTCTTGGCAAGGTTTTTTTCTGAAATTGTTAGGTGTTGTGACTGGAAGGTTTGAGCCTGCTGTGAGCTTTGAGTCTGATGTATCAGAAGACACAGGGTCGAGTGATGAGGAAGGTTTGGCATTGGAATTGGAGCCTGCTCTAATGAGAGATGCAGACGTGAGCCAGGAGGATGAGGGAGTGTCGGAAACACACTCCTCTCCAGAACCTTCCACTTCAATCATGCCTCAGGTGTCAGCAGCTGATCCACAGAACATACCAGAGTCCTTGAGTGATGACGAATGTTGGGTTGATGCAAGGACTAGATGCAGGTTGAGACGTCAAGCACAATTTGAAAAGAAACATCAAGTCAGAGACTAATTAGAGAGATTGACAGGCCCCTTCAAGGAATATAAGGAAGCGTGATAGTTAACGATCCTTGTCTGGAGCAAACTTTGTTAGGAGCAAACTTTGTTAATTACTGCGCAGCTTTGAAGAAGCCCTCTGTTCCTGATTTATCTTGCGTTATCTCGGCTTGAAGACAGTTTCTGGGAAAGCTGCCAAGGACGATTACAGAGACAAGTTAACTCTGTGGTTTCTGGTATTATTTGTTCGTGTTTATTTCTTTGGGACATTTGGACTCTCACTTGTGGCTACAAGTGAGACAGAACAGTTAGGTATAGCTTTCTTCCTAGGGCTGGGAAGGGAAGGACTGGATCAAGGTCCAAGGTGGTTTTGTGTCTAAACCAGGACTAAAATTCATGATCTTTCCGGGCTGGTGCCTTCACCACTGCATCAAACTGACTAATTGCACCCCAAATTTGGCATAATTCCAAGGTTGTGAGCTCGGAAAGAGATAACCAGGATGCCATAACATTATAGAACATAACCTAGTTCTATTATTATTATTACGAGTAATCCTCGACTTATGAACACAATTGAGCCCAACATTTATATTGCTAATTGAGACATTTGTTAAGTGAGTTTTGCCCCTTTTTACAACCTTTCCTGACACATTTTTTTTAAGTAAATCACTGTGGTTCTTATGTTAGCAACATGATTCTAAAGTGAATCTGGCATGACTCCAGGACACTGCAACAGTCATACGAACCAGTGGACAAGCATCCAAAATTCTGATCACGTGACCTTAGAGATGCTGCAATGGTCATAAGCATGAAAAATGGCCATAAGTTCCTTTTGTCAGTGCCATTGTTAACTTTGAATGGTCACTAACGCAACTATTGTAAGTCGAGGATACCTGTATTACTACCACCATCATCATTCCTTATCTGCTCAACACCCAACATTCAGCTGTATTTCTCAAACTCAGCAACGTGTAGACTTCATCTCCTAGATTTCCCCAGCCAACTGGGATGGGCTTTTGATTCTGGGACTTGGTTGCTGAGGTGAAGAAATCCTTGCTTAGTCCTTCAAGGGTCTCAAGGCTTAGCAGCTTTTTCTCTGAATTTGTACTCACTTTCCCCCTCAAAACAACCTATGCGTGCTTTACCCAAGGAAGGAAAGATGAAAACGATAAAAAGGTGTGATTCAATAGTGAGAGAAGCTTTTGGAAACTTGCCCAATAAAAGTCAGTAGTCAGATTAACCCGCAAGTCACTGTCATCCCCCAATACATTAAGCCAGGGTCTCCAACCTTGGCAAGTTTAAGCCTGGAGGACTTCAACTCCCAGAATTCCCCAGCCAGCTTTGCTGGCTGGGGAATTCTGGGAGTTGAAGTCCTCCAGGCTTAAACTTGCCAAGGTTGGAGACCCCTGCATTAAGCAATAAACCAGGTTCACAAACCACCTTGATCCAACCAGGACTGCATCAAGTGATTACAAAATCCGTCCAGGAAAAGGCTCTGTTAACAACATCCGCACTGTATTTTTGGCCAAAAATTTTGGGCTTCCCCTCCAAAATATTTCATTCTTCTAGGAGGGAGGGGCTTCCCACAAAGTATTTGATAAAACACAGAACGTGAACGATTAAATACTGTATATTAAAGAGAGTAGACGCCACTCGTCAGCACCTGATTGGCACATACTGGTGATTTTGGGATGAGCTTGTGTAAATGCGGGCAGAATAACACACACATTTATCTAGGCCGCTGGCGTATTTCTGTTCTGATGCAAACCAGAACAGAAATACGCCATACGAACGATTGGAAAGTTATGGGCTGCCCTACCTCACCCCCCCACAACCACAATGAGAAACCTCTAACCGCCTCACTCGGCGGGGAAAAAGAGGTGGAAGAGAAACATCTTGCCCTTTTATAGCGTTCACCCTCGCGAAGCCCCGCCCACCAAGGTGAGTGACAGTTGATCCGCCCACGTTCGTGCTCCCCTCGAGGGTCATCTCGTCCAATCAAGTAGGACCGGGGGTGGAAGGGCGGAGAGAAAGAAGGAAGGGCGTTCCCGCGCGACAAGAAGGAAGATTTCATGGCGGCCAGTTACCCGTATGGACAGGTGAGGCGGCGTGCACGCGCGCGAAAGAGGCGTCGGGCTCACCCCGCCGCGCGGTGGTCGACGGGAGCCCCCCGTAACCGAAGCGAGATCGAGTGGGCTCTGGATTGAAGGGGGCTGGAAGTTGCCTAGGCAACCAGAAAGGGGTGGGGAGAGCCGAGAGGATGGCACCGGCAAGAAAACGAATCCCGCTTCTCAGGGTGACGTCACGGCCAGGCCAATGGAGTACTGTAGTGATGTCATTGTGAGGGGGGGGGGGAAATGGAGGTTGTTGGGGATGGAGGGGAAGGAAGGAAGCTCCCCAAAACGAGGTTAGGAAGTGTTTTCATTGGCTGGGGGAATTCTGGGAGTTGAAGTCCGCCCATCTTAACAACAGTTGCTGAGGGGGAGTGACACCCCCTTGGGGAGCCTGGTGAGTTAGTTAACGCTCAGGATGTTGTGCAAGCAGGGGAACGTAGGTGGTTATTTCGTCAAGAATGGGACACAGGTCGTCTGAGGACAGCCCTCAAATGGCTCTTCTGCCAGGGGACCAAACTTTCCTCCCCGTTCTGCATTGGCTCACAAGAAACACAACGAAGCAATTAGGAAACACTTACAAAATCAGACTTTTAAAAGGGATTAAAAACCAGGGATTCAGCCACCTGGAGGTCATCTGTCCCCCAAAGCAAGGTTGATGACAAATTTTCAAAGGGGTTCACTGCCAAGGGTTGCTAATGCAAAGTTGGGCAGCCATATAAATTGAACGGAATTGAAACAATAAATGCATAAAATACTTTGGCCGTCTGACTCCTGCGGGAGGGCACAGGCTGCCTTTAAGATTTAAGAGAAAAGTGGTGGTACTGGCAGAGCTTTTCTTGCAGAGATGAGAGAAGTGCATTCATTAAAACCCTGTCTTTTACACACCTGTGCCTTAAGCCCTGCTCCTTGTAACCTGCATTTTGCAATGAATCCGAATGTTCAAAAATGGCCATCTACCTTGGCTGCACACATGACTAAGGCTCAGAATAATAGAAAAGTTGGAAGAGACCTTGGAGGTCTTCTAGTCCAACCCTCTGCTCAAGATCCACGCCTTCCATTAAGCCAAGATTGTGTGGCTTATTGCAATATGTGAATCCAGCCTTCTTTTTTTTTTTACCCCCTCCTGTATCTGTTCTGGTAATTTTGTCTTTCCTAATTAAATTCATTTCCAAGGATAACAACATGGATTCAGATGTCTCTCTTGATTACCTGGACCAAGTTATTAATTGAGTCATCCACTCTGCCAGGAAATTGACTTATCGGTGCATGACTGAAATCAGTCAGCAAGGTTTTCTGACATACTGCCACAAAGGTGGCAGGAGGCTTTATTTCTTTATTGCACCATGTGGGGAGAAAAAAAATCATAGGGATGCATTGGAGCCCAAAGCCATCTTTTTCATTTCACTCTGGTATTGGGATATTGCATTATTGAATATTGAGTTTTAAGACTTCATTATTGCCTTGTAATCAGGAAGGAAGAATCTTCCCTCCTGTTCCTCAATAATAATAATAAAAACAGTTAACCAAACGGTTGGTTTAGCCTTGGGGTTGATAAATTGCTAAGATAAACCTTCCTTCTCTGGGTCAGTTGTGTTGGGGTTTAATAACTGGTATTTTCACAACACATTAAACTCATGCTCTCTGTCCTAGTTTAGCATGTGTGAACAAGACCTCTTCTGGGAGAGGAAATGCTCTTTGTTGTTTAGTGAAGTTAAATTCATGGTGGTTCGGAATTGAAGCTCAATGCTAAGGAGATTTTATTTTAAATATACATCAGTGTACTCGACTTCAGAATAAAAGGTATCTTAGACTGTTTCCAAGACACTGTTACAAGAGTTACAAGGAGCAAAGTATTGCATAAAAATTAAAATTTTGAGGATTTGCCATTTTATATGCCTATTTCATTTCTTAAAAGACTATTAGCTATACACTAACAGCTAATCAATAAAATATTGGCAAAATTATCTCTATGGATCCATCTGGCTTTATCCCAAATCAAAATATATTTACCCCATCAGGAAATTATGAAATATTATACAATCTAATAAAATTAATGTCTTCTCTAGCCACTTGTTCTTTAGATATATTTAAAGCTTTTTGATTCTCTAAAAATAGAATTTTTAAAACAAATATTAATTAAAATCAAACTTGGAGTTGGTATTTGTAAGATAATATAAAATGTTTATGGGCTAACTGAAGCTCAGACAATCCATGTTGCTGTCAAAAGAGCATATTTTACTGATTTCTCAGGCTGGCAATCAGTTCAGAGATTGAATCTGATACCTTCAACAGGGGAAATGTCTTTTTTAATAGTTGCACTTGTATTTTTCTTCCCCTAAAAAATAATGTCTCTTTTCTTCTGGAGTAAGAAGAGTCGGACTTCATCAACAGCAAAAGTGGCGCTTCAGTTCTGTTTACCCTGATAACTTGATGAGGAGTTGCCAGGGGGGTCAGGCGAGATCACAGCAGCAGGATGCCATTGTGCAAATGATGTGACTCATGTAAGGGGTATATTTTCCACCATGACTACTTCTTTATTTATACTACCACCAGTTTCTACGAATGGCGTCCTAGCCATTCACAGCTTAGGGTATATACCTTTTGTAAGGACGTAGGGTGGAACAAGGACCATTTCACCACCACGGAACTTACGAAGAAGGAAAAAGGACCATTTCACAACAAGGGAGTGAGAAACCTGGGCGCTGTGCTGATTCATTGTCTGCTTTTTTACAGTTCCTTCCTTCTCTCATTCCTTGACAGGGCTTCCCTGGGACTGCAGGACAGGCTCCAGGAGCTCCTCAAGGCAGCTATCCTGGTGGACAGTATGGAAGTGGACAGCCTTCTGGAGGAGCATATGGGAGCCCAGCACCTGGAGGCCCATATGGGCCACCGCCTAGTGGAGACCCATATGGATACTCTTCCTCTGGCTCTCCGGGAGGAATGTATGGGGGTGGCCCAGTCCCAGGAGGGTCGTATGGACAGCCTGCCAATCCCTATGGTGCTCCCCAGCCTGGACCTTATGGAGCATCTTATGGTCCTGGAGGTGAGTGGTAGGAGTTCAGTTGTGTTTCAGTTCAGTTGTCAGCTATTCGTTGTTGAACCAGGGTATCCTGATTTTATCTGGATTTGCTCTACTGACCATCCTTTTTCTCCCCTATCAGTTGCAACATTGATCCCCCTTTTTTTTAGCAAGCAAACATTTCAAACCAAGTCTGTTATCAGGTTTCCTCTCTTAAGAACCGGTTGATCTTGACCCTCAAATTTGCATTTTTCCACTGCAGTGTTTTTGCCTCCCTTCTACAAAACCCGTGATTACTAGATCTGGAATTTCAGGTTATAGTGAGAAATGTGTGGTGTCGCTTGTTGGTTTGTTCTTACTTCAGAGCATTTCTTATCTATTTTCTGGTGCTGATCAAAAGCTGCAAATAAACCACAAACCTGCATTGGGGCAGGTTGTGAGCCAAGTAGCACTTTCTTCTGGGCTAGCGACATTTTACAAGTGTTTTTGGAATACAAAAGTGCCTACATTTTGCAGACCTTTTGAAAGCCTTTGAGATGAAACCATCTCCCAAAGGAGGCAAACTTGTCTGTAGCTCCAGAGCTCCCTCGGCTACACAAGCCAGGTGTTAAGGAACAACCCAGGTGTCTGCGACATCTCTCACTTTATGGACTGGTTCCGCAGCTGCAGCAGTGGGTGCCTGTTTTGTATTTGCAGAATTGGAAAAACTGTCCGTAATTTGAATTATTCATCTTAATTTAAACCAGGGGTTCAGAAAGGCATTCCTATTGCATTATTTATTAAGGTTCCAAGGTGAGAACTGAAAAGAACCAAAGTCGCCCTCCTGAGGAAATGGACATAGAACTTTGCCACTGAGCAAAAGCCTCCTAAACACAACAGCGTTTGCATCCTGCTGAAGCGACACGCTTCTCCATGTTGGCATTGAGCATTACAGATCATTGGCAGAGACCTCATTTATTTTCTTTCTGTATTTACAAGATTTTGCATCCCACTGCCTAAGTGAACTTCCTTCCCTAGGGCTCACATTTAATATACTCACCCGGGCGTGTGTGTGTGTGTGTGAGGAGGCTGATTCAGCAAAGGTTTGAGTCTCGTCTTGTCCATTTGTCAGAAGCTTACTAGATGCTTCCTGTCAATGTTGGTGGGTACTTGGCATGCCCTGGTCAAAGGCCCTGCCTTTCTCTGTACATGTTCTTTATATCTCGTTCTTTCCCACACAGGCCATGTTCCCCCTGGTATGGACCCGGAAGCTTTCTCTTGGTTCCAGAGTGTAGATGCTGACCACAGTGGCTACATCACGACCAAGGAGCTCACGCAGGCCCTTGTCAACTCCAATTGGTCTGCTTTCAGCGATGATACTTGCTTGATGATGATGAGTAAGTTCAGGGTAAAATAATTTATACTCAGTGTGGTGAAAAGCATGTGAGGACCCTGTAATACTGTAGGTCTGATTCCCCATCAGAGTCTCTAGAGCAGTGATCCCCAACCTTTTTATGGCGCGGCCCGGTACCGGCATTAGCTGGGCGCCGCCATCTTTTTTGATGAAAAAGTGCTTCCAGTGAGCTTTCTACCCGGAAAAGCTCACCGGAAGCACTTTTTCATCAAAAAGATGGCGGCGCCAGCAAACCAGCGGCCCGGTAGGACTTGTTCCACGGACCGGTACCGGTCCGCGGACCGGTGGTTGGGGACCCCTGCTCTAGAGCTATTCTCTACTAGGATGTGGCTGTCAGAAGACCAAGTACATCCATGCAAGACAGTTCAGAAAGCTTCCCACACAATATTTTTTTTAAAAGGTGTTTGTATCTGAATGTGAACAAAATAGAATCTGTGGCTTCCCTTATATTTGCATTTTCTTGAGTCAATATAATATATTTTTTATGTTGTACCCAGACTAGATTTTCCCACTAAATCAACCTTTATTGTGATCGAAGATCAGCATTCAAAGTGTGAGATACAAAGAATTTAAAAACATAAAAAATATTTAAAAAGGCATTAAAAAACTAAAGATTATAAAAATAAAAAAACAAATTCTAAAAGGAGGGGTAAAAACAAATGGACATAAAAAACATGGCAAACAAAATCCATATAATACAAATAAATCTAATACAAATACTCTATAATAATAGTCTAGGCTAGGGTATATTGTACCAGGGATGGTATGTAAGAGCAGCAGGGAGCTGTAAAATCATCCTGTGTGCCTTGGTTATTTATGCAATAATGGTGCAAAGAGACTTAATAGGAATCTCTCTCTATATATATAGCCACTGGAGAAATCTTTTCAAGATATTCTGAAGAAATTAAGCTACTGGTCAATCCCTACTTACTCATCCAATTTAGAATAGGAAGAGATAATTGAAGCCATCAAAGTTGATCTCCTTTGGTGCACAAATGCAAATTAAAGCATTTCTAAGCAGCAGCAACCCAGCTTCTTATCTGGACGCATCCAAGAAAGGTGCCCCATGCTCCTGTAGGCCTTTAGTCCCATTGGCTGAACATTCTTACTCAGGTTCTGCAAGGTGGCTTAAATTTAGCTCAAGGAAGAGCTTCACACCTTGGAGGAAACCCGATTCTCTTTGTTGAAGCAAAGAAACAACCTGCTGTGTCCCAGGGCAGCATCTCACCTGCCTACATCCCTCACCTTTGTCACTTGTGAAAGCTGGGAGAGTCTTTTGATCAGACTTAATTGCTGGAGGAGATTCTGGCAAGTGCTGCTGGAGAAGACTGCAAGGAGACCCCAGCCTTCTCCAGCAGAAGGAAAGTTCTGTGAAGGTTCTGCAGATGGGCAGAATGTCCTTCCAGCTGTTGCAAGAGCCAGAGGCTGATAAGCAGCTGCAAAGTAAACCAACATGGTTATTTCTCTCCACTTTTAGAAGGGGTCACTCTTAGCCATTTAAGGAATTTCACTGAAATTTTTTCACAAAGCAAACCTTGATTCCCCCTGCTCTTACTTAGACATTCTAGTATTCCCAAAACTCCTTCCTGTCTTTAACACTGTGTTGCCGGGATGACAGAGACTAAGCCTTGTTCTTTGGACATTTTCCCTTCGGGTGTTTAAAGATTGTTCTCTTATCCCTTGTGATCATCTTTTCCTAAGGCTAAAGCTTCCAGCTCCTTCAATTCTCTCCTTTGGAAGAGCTCAAAGCTGAGGATCCATGAAATAGTAAAAGAAGCAAATGTTATAGGCTGCTTTGCATGTAATAGAAAAGAGAACAGAATAATAGAATAATGAAGTGACTCAAACATAATGAAATGCTAAAGATAATTATAAACATAATTATGCTTGAAGTTCATGGATTTTGATGCTTCCCTCCCTCAAAGGAGCTGTTTCTTCCAACTGCATTTTTCTTTTCCCATGTAAACAAGGGAGAAGTTGTGTTTTTCTCCACTGTTGTTCCATGGCTAGTAATTTGAAACGCAAATAGGAGCTACAGGTCTGCATGCATATACAGGTGAAACTCGAAAAATTAGAATATCGTGCATAAGTTCATTTATTTCAGTAATGCAACTTAAAAGGTGAACCTAATATATGAGATAGGCTCATTACATGCAAAGCAAGATAGTTCAAGCCATGATGTGTCATAATTGAGATGATTATGGCTTACAGCTCATGAAAACCCCAAATCCACAATCTCAGAAAATTAGAATATTGTGAAATGGTTCAATATTCTAGGCTCAAAGTGTCCCACTCTAATCAGCTAATTAAGCCATAACACCTGCAAAGGGTTCCTGGGTCTTTAAATGATCTCTCAGTCTGGTTCAGTAGGAATCACAATCATGGGAAAGACTGCTGACCCGACAGTTGTGCAGAAAACCATCATTGACACCCTCCATAAGGAGGGAAAGCCTCAAAATGTAATTGCAAAAGAAGTTGGATGTTCCCAAAGTGCTGTATCAAAGCACATTAATAGAAAGTTATGTGGAAGGGAAAAGTATGGAAGAAAAAGGTGCACAAGCAGCAGGGATGACCGCAGCCTGGAGAGGATTGTCAGGAAAAGGCCATTCAAAAGTGTTGGGGACTTTCACAAGGACTGGACTGAGGCTGGAGTCAGTGCATCAAGAGCCACCACACACAGACGGATCCTGGACATGGGCTTCAAATGTCGTATTCCTCTTGTCAAGCCGCTCCTGAACAACAAACAACGTCAGAAGTTTCTTACCTGGGCTAAAGAAAAACAGACCTGGTCTGTTGCTCAGTGGTCCAAAGTCCACTTTTCTGATGAGAGCAACTTTTGCATCTCATTTGGAAACCACTGACCCAGAGTCTGGAGGAAGAATGGAGAGGCACACACTGCAAGATCCTTGAAGTCCAGTGTGAAGTTTCCACAGTCTGTGTTGATTTGGGGAGCCATGTCATCTGCTGGTGTTGGTCCACTGTGCTTCATTAAGTCCAGGGTCAACACAGCCATCTACCAGGAGATTTTGGAGCACTTTATGCTTCCTTCTGCAGACGAGCTTCATGGGGATGCTGACTTCATTTTCCAGCAGGACTTGGCACCTGCCCACACTGACAAAAGCACCAAACCCTGGTTCAATGACCATGGGATTACTGTGCTTGATTGGCCAGCAAACTCGCCTGACCTGAACCCCATAGAGAATCTATGGGGCATTGCCAAGAGAAAGATGAGAGACATGAGACCGAACAATGCAGAAGAACTGAAGGCCACTATTGAAGCATCCTGGTCTCCCATAACACCTCAGCAGTGCCACAGGCTGATAGCTTCCATGCCATGTTGCATTGAGGCAGTAATTGCTGCAAAAGGGGCCCAAACCAAGTACTGAGTACATATGCATGCTTATACTTTTCAGAGGTCCGATATTGTTCTATGGACAATCCCTGTTTTATTGATTGCATGTAATATTCTAATTTTCTGAGATTGTAGATTTGGGGTTTTCATGAGCTGTAAGCCATAATCATCACAATTATGACAAATCACAGCTTGAACTATCTTGCTTTGCATGTAATGAGTCTATCTCATATATTAGTTTCACCTTTTAAGTTGCATTACTGAAATAAATGAACTTGCACGATATTCTAATTTTTCAAGTTTCACCTGTATATCTTCCTCAATATCTAAACCAGTAAATTCGGCTAAAGAATAAGGATAGCGTCCTAAAGATAGTTCACCATTGCCTTTGGCATATTTCAGGGAGAATCATTTTCCCAATTTCAGCCAAGTCTTCGGTTCTTTCTCCTGATGTCTTACTGAAATACAGATGGCATTCTAAGGAACAGGATAAATTTAGAAGATGTTCTTAAATAGGTTCAAATGGTATGCTAGTGCTTTTTTTGTTTTTTATATTTTTTTCCCTCCCAGTTTTTCCTGGGTTGAATAAATGGGTCAAGATTTTGGAAGCTTGTAAAAACCTTCTACCTTTTTAAGCAGTCTCAAAAAGTGGTATGATCTCTCAGCTTTTGGTTAGGGGAAAGTAGTTATTATACAGGCAATGAAACATTACTATTTAGTGCTCCGCTCTTGCCTTTCTGTCTTGGCAGACATGTTTGATAAAAGCAAATCTGGTCGGATCGATCTCTATGGGTTTTCAGCCCTGTGGCGTTTTATTCAACAGTGGAGGAATCTGTTCCAGCAGTTTGATCGGGACCATTCAGGAAACATTACTTGTAATGAGCTACACCAAGGTGAG
The DNA here is from genome assembly GCF_049901735.1 of Notechis scutatus. Lineage (NCBI taxonomy): Eukaryota > Metazoa > Chordata > Lepidosauria > Squamata > Elapidae > Notechis > Notechis scutatus. The sequence continues at coordinate 4,909,316 of NC_142016.1, forward strand.
AAAATTGAGGTTGGAGGTGGCAATGTTCTCCGTTGGTTTTGACTTTAGATTATCAAAATTAAATTAGATTGTCAGGTCCTTGGAATTCTCTGAGCTTGGTTGTTTTCTTGCAGACATTTCATTACCCAGTTAGGTAACATCATCCTTTGCACCATTCCATTCTAACACTGAAGATGTTACCTAGTTGGGTAATGAAACACCTGCAAGCAACCAGCCAAGCTCAGAGAGCACTGAAGATTTCACACAACATCTCCAGCAGCCAACACCCAGATAAGCAGGGATTAACACCAGACAAATAATACTCTGATCAAGGAACTGCCAAGGAGAAAAATTATACCCCACTGACATCAGGGTAAGCCACTGTATATAAGAGAGAGCAAACCCCACTTTGTTTTGGCACTGATGATATCTAGTTGGGTAATGAAATACCTGCAAGAAAACAACCAAGCTCAGAGAGCACCAAGGTCCCCACAGTTAAACTCTGAGCTTCTTCTATTAGAAATGAGATTCCCTGTGGGTTGGATTTCCAAGAGTGGTGCTGGCATTCCAAAGTCAGGTTCCATGTTTTCCAGGATTCCTCAGCTTGAAATCTTATCCAAGGCTGGATCTACCGCTGGCTCAGCCCAGTGTTCTTAGCTGTTATCGGCCTGGATCAATCCCACTATAATTTCCACTATAAAAGATCCTAGGGTTCAATTTCTGGCATTTAAAAATCTGTTGACAAGCAGCAGATTATCTGGCAATCAAAGTAATACTGAGCTGTTGAGCCAAGTAGTTTAATGAAAAGACAGCTGCTTCTACCTGTCTGATTCAGTTCATCAGAAAGCCATGCTCCTAAGGTGGATGTAGACTTTCTGGCAGTAAGGGCTGAGCTTGGAGACACAGAAAGAACTGGCAGCTGTACGTCCACTGAAAGGAGAAGATGGCAAAGGAAGCAAAAATTGTGGGGGGAAACCTTAGGTTCCATTAATTGTCAGGTAGTTCTTCCATGTTGGAATGTTTGGCTGATATAAAAATATCAGTCATGCCACTCTGTCACCAACTATTTGAGTCATCAGCATGGAGGATTTTCACTAGGGATTAAGTGTGAGTTATGTTAAAGTTAGTTCTCACTTTGTCAGAGGAATACTATCTGATATCTAATCAATCCATTGCCAATTTGTTTATTCATTTAACAAATTTATATAGCCTCCCATCTACTCAAGACCACCCAGAAACAAAACATAATAAACTATTAAAAATCCAGTTCAAAAGAGCCAGGCTCAGTGACTCTAAAAATCACATTATCAGCATACCAAACAGAACTTGCCAGAGCTTGATTAAAATCCCAGCTCAGGGTCCAGGAGACCCTGGATGGGATTGGGATTGTCAGTGTCTTATAGCAGAGGTGCCATAATAGAGAAGTTGTTTTCCTTACCAGAGACATTGATTCATTGACAGGGCCTGGAGCATGCCCATTTTTGCCAGCTCTAGTATGACGGACAGAAACCACTGGGCCCTGGGCAGTCTGACAGGGAGGCTTTCTCTCTCCCCCAAAAGAGAGATTGATCTGGACGACTGCATAGTTCAGGCAGGAGAAAGAGCTGCCAAAATATGAACGTTGGTTTCCCTGTAAATAGGGCTCACTTTTGATTCATAGCCTTAAAGTTTCTTAGCTTTTCTGCAATGAATTACTGGTTAGGAAAAAAGAAATCTTAATACTTGGGAGATGGTTTAATTGGTTTCAACCCAGCCCTGCTGGGGGAGAGATTTGACAGATTCCTCTATCGCATTTCTATTGCTTACCTTCCAGCTCTTTGCCAAATGGGGTACAACTTGAGCCCCCAGTTTTCCCAGCTGCTGGTGTCCCGTTATTCACAGAAGGGCTGCACTCCTGGCATTCAGTTGGACCGCTTCATCCAGACCTGCACTCTCCTTCAAACCATGACCGAAGCCTTCCGGGAGAAGGATACTGGCATGACGGGCACTGCACGGATCAGCTACGAAGATTTCCTCATGATGTCTGCTTCTCGCATGCTGTGAAACCTTTCCATCTAAGAAAGAGAGGGTGGGGGTAACACTGAGGACCCTGCATTGGATGGTTGGCTTTCCAGCAAGACAGAGAAGGGAAGGCCACCGTGTGCACAAGGTGTTGGGGATGAAGGAAACTGAAACAGCCATCATTTATTTTTACGAAGCTGAATGCCTCACAAATGGACTCTTTGACATTGTTCTGCAGATAGATTTGATTGTTGTGGATTGTTGTTGCATCATGTAACTCCTAAGGGAAGAAATTGTTCAGTCTGTCAGATTTCCCCAATGGAAATTCTTCCAGGTACACTGGAATTTAATTCCCAGAATCCTTCAGCCAGGTTGGTTGAAGATTCTGTTTGAATTGAAGTCCAAAATAATCTGGAGGCACCAGGTCAGAACAGGCACCTGATACCCTCTTCCCTAGATTTTCTTCTTTGGCCCCGGGCATAAAATTATATCAACCTTCAATTTAGGATTATCTTCTGGCTGTGGAGCAAGTAGCCCAGCATATTGAATAATAGCTCTTCTGAATTTTCCACCTGCATGTCACTATGAATTTACATGGGTCTACCTTGAGCAGACCTGGATTCCACAGTAGAAAGTGCCTGTAAGGACAGACTGAGGATTCTGTCCCTGATGCCCCTTTGAAATCCAGCTCCCAGTTCGCTATTAGGAGGTAGCCAGCATTCCATCCACCCATCCTGCCAAAATTTCTTTTTTGAGTGGACGTTCCTGGTTATCTTCATCTCCAGGTTATCACTCTTTGCTTCAAAACTACAGGTCCTCTTGCCAATCATTAACTTAGGTGCTTGTCTTTTTTCGTGCCAATGTTTTGCTTGTAACTTTCATAGTGGCCCAAATCATGGTTAACGATGTGCTAGCCAGAGATGTATGATTTATACTTGAATGCAATGTACAATAAACAATCCCAAGCACTGTGATTCTTCTTCTCCTCCTTCTCCTTCTCCTTCAGTGTAATAAATCTCTAGAGTTACATGGGGACAGAATGGCACAGCCTAATTTAAAACTCTATAAAGTTTCTTTGGGGAAAAAATGCTGAGATACAGATGTGAAAACTAAAACATGGTTAGAAGCTAGAGAACTGATGGAACAAGCATCCCTTTGGTGGGAGGTCTCTAAAGACTTACTAGGTCAATAAATGTGAATAGAAACCCCATATGGGGAATCACATCTATGTCTCTTTTTAGAAACATACCATCAACTTTGATTTCTGGGTCTTGCAATTGTAAGAGGAATTTGGAACTATTCTGAGAGACAGAAGCAGATGACAGACTGTTTTGAGTCAAGGGGCAACATATTAGTGTCCTTTCCATGTCTTGGTTTGCATAGCCAGTTCTCCTTATGTTTATGTGCTTATGACATTTTTACACTACCAACTTTAAACAGATTGATCACTTCTCATTTCACAAAGCTACACAAAATCCTTAAAATTTTATATAACTAGCCTACTCTAGCCTGCATCTAATGAACATCTTTCTTACTTCCTGTAGCTATGAAGGACAGCTCTGCTGTTACCTGCCCTCTAAAAGGCTGTCAGAGGGTACTGTTGAACATCCAAGACCTAAATTGTTTTCTAACATTGGAGCATGCTTGAAGAAACATCATGCTGTCACCCCCTCTTCCCTGTTCAAATATTTACTCCAAGATTACAAACTGGGTGAGTTGCGTCTACTTAAAGAAGATAGTCAGATGCCAAGTCATAAAGACCTTTATTGATTTAAAGTAATACTTTTTTAAACTACTGGGGAATCTGCTAGAAGAAAGTGTAGAACCCTCAATACCAATGTTATATAGCCCTGGCAGTTCTAAGACACCAGCAGGCTGGCTACTGCATCAATGGTTTGACTTCGAGAAGAACACAAATCATTGAAATGCTTCTCACTAATTTTTAAAAGATTTCCAATGTAGAATGGGTTCCACACTATACCAAAGTTGGTTTTTACTGGTGGTATTGAATAAGGTTGAGTTGACAGAAAAATATCCATGGTTTATGGTCAAATGAATTCAACATGCCATGGGGAAACCCAATTAATTATAGTTTACTATAGAGTAGGAACTTATGTAAGGATCTCTAAGTATTTTGGGGCATAATTTGAAGGGGAAATTTCTTATTGATTCAGGAGAACATATATTTTACCTGTCTCTAATTCTTGGATCTCTCAAGTTTCACATTCCTTGAGCAGGGCCCTTATCCTTTGCATCCTCTGCTCCTGAACAGGGAGGTTCCATCAAGGAGTCAGAACTGACTTATCAGGAGGATCATTTAATGGAAATTCCAACTATAGCCAGTCTTCTATCTGCAGGTTCACTGGATTCATCTAAATCCTTTTGGATGAAGGTAAAGTTTTTGTTAGGTAAATTAATCTTGAAAGACCTTTACCCTTATGCTTATATGCAAAGCTCACCATGAGAAAGATGGAGCTAGATGAATCAAAAGTTGGAATTAAGATTGCCGGGAGAAATATCAACAACCTCAGATATGCAGATGATACCACTCTAATGGCAGAAAGTGAAGAGGAACTAAAGAGCCTCTTGATGTGGGTGAAGAAGGAGAGTGCAAAAGTTGGCTTGAAACTCAACATTAAGAAAACTAAGATCATGGCATCCGGCCCTCTCAATTCCTGGCAAATAGATGGGGAAGAAATTGAGGTAGTGACAGATTTTATTTTCCTGGGCTCCAAGATCACCGCAGATGGGGACTGCAGCCAAGAAATTAAAAGATGCTTGCTCCTGGGGAGGAAAGCTATGACAAATCTAGACAGCATACTAAAAAGCAGAGACATCACCCTGCCAACAAAAGTGCGTATAGTCAAGGCTATGGTTTTCCCAGTTGCAATGTGTGGCTGTGAAAGTTGGACCATAAGTTGAGCGCCAAAGAATGGAGGCCTTTGAACTATGGTGCCAGAGAAGACTGCTGTGAGTCCCTTGGACTGCAAGGCGATCAAACCGGTCAGTCCTAGAGGAGATCAACCCTGACTGCTCTTCAGAAGGCCAGATCCTGAAGATGAAACTCAAAGACTTTGGCCACCTAACGAGAAGGAAGGACTCCCTGGAGAAGAGCCTAATGCTGGAAATGATTGAGAGCAAAAGAAGAAGGGGACGACAGAGAATGAGGTGGCTGGATGGAGTCACTGAATCAGTAGGCATGAGCTTAAATGGACTCCGGAGGATGGTAGTGGACAGGAAGGCCTGAGGGAACGTTGTCCATGGGGTCGCAATGGGTCAGACACGACTTCGCAACTAACAGCAACACTTTTTTCCAAGGCTGCGCATCCTGAATTCCCCATGCAAGAACACACCATGGACTTTCTCCTTCCATTATTGGTGGAAAAACTATGATGCTTTGCGCTAACTATTTTTTTTTTTTTTTAAACTGTTTTAGATGGATCTGCTGCCTTCTGGATGGAGACATTCACTTCGAAGACAAAGCTGTTTCAGGTTCTTATTGTTTGGGGGCAAGGAAGACTAGGGAAGAAATAGAGTCCACCATGTAAATGATGGGATAATTTTTTTAGTTTTGGAAGAAAATTGAGCCACTAATTACGCTGTCTGCTCTTCAGAAGCAGTTTTCTCATTAGACATGGGGTGTAATTCCAGCTTTTCAGTCAAGTGGTTGGCTTTCCTTGTAGTAAAAAAACATTCCTTTGCTAAATTCCTTTGCTAAATTTGCTACAATTCCCATCTCTATTTTTTTGGTAGTCTTGGTCGTCTTGCAAATTCATTCCTAACTCGTCTCTACTACTCGATTCTTCATGGCCTATCAATCGTTCGTAGAATTCTTGGGCTTTTTCCACAGAGTCTACTTTAATTTTTCTTTCTTCCCAAGTGATTAGCATTCCCTCTGGGATTAGCCATCTAAATATGATACCTTTTTGGTTTAATTGGTTCACCAAGAATTTATAATCTCACCTCTGCTCTCTCACTCTTCTTGGGATTTGTTTAAGCACCAAGATTTTTTTCCCTTTGTATGTAATTGTTTCTTCTCTAGAAATTTTTTATATAATATCTCGAACTTTCCTTCTGGCAAATCTCACATGGACCTCTTTTGGATGTTTATGTCGTCTTGCATAATTTGTGCTCACTCTGTATACTTCATCTAACTCTTTCAGAATATCGTCCTTATCTTTTTCCAATAGGCCTGCTAATATTCCTGCCATCACTAGTTCTAAGTCCTCTTCTTTAGATTCCATTATATTTTGGAATCTTAGATGTCCTGCGGCCTTATCCATTTCCAAAATTTACCAAGGAGTCGTCCATTTCTTTACTCACATTTCTTAATTGCTGACCAACCATTTCCAGCTTCTTTTCCATTTTTTCCGTTCTTTTCTCAACCTCCTTTATTGTTGATTCATTTCTTTCTAGTGCTTGCTGTATTGTTTCATTTTTTTGATCCAGCTTTAGGATGTCTAGTTTCATTTCTGCCTTTAAGTTTCCCATCTCTTCTTTTAGTTCATTTGTGTCAGCTCTTGGTTCGATATGATTTTTTACCACTATTTCCTGAAGCTTCAGCATGGACTCTTGTAAAGTAAGAAGGGTCGATTGAATATTGGCATTTGTGATGATAGGTTGTTTTTCTCCAGATAAAGTTTCTTCAATTGTCTTTTGTGCCATCACTGAGGTTGATGGCATTGAAGTTGTTTGTATTGAAGAAGTCTTCTTTCCAGTTTTAAGCGTTGTATTAGTGACGGAGGTCATTTCTTGTAAAATTTGTTTTTGTTTTATATTAAATATGTTGTCCCAAATTAACATTCACTATTAAGAAATATCAACTATAAATGGCCACTACACTAAATAATATGATATGTTACAGGATTAACCTCTCTTATCAATATATATATATATTCCAGAACACTTTTACAGCTAATTTCTAAATCAAATATCTGGATTTGTAATTCTTAATAATATATCAAATTCCTCTATTTAAATTTAAATAATATTAACCTGTATATCTATAAATGCTATATTTCAAATACTTACAAATCTAAATATAGATATATCAACCTTACTATACAATAATTAATTAGTTAATCTATAATAATCACAATTAATCACAATTAATTATTTAATTCAATCTAATCAGTGCCTATAATCAAATATCTATACCTAAATAATTAATTAATTATCACCTCCCTTTTTTATGTGTGTTATAACCAAATATAAACTACAATATTACTAATGTATCAATTAAATATATATAAATTACATTTACCACATTCAAAAATCAGTTAAGTTGGTGTCAAGAAATAATTGTTGCAATCCGCAAATTTAAAAGCTTAAAGTGTCTTCATATAATTGTTCAGTTCTTCAAGATTCCTTCACCAAGCGCACTGGAAGTACAGAGTTGCTGAGTAATGTCTCTGATTTCACTATCTCACCACACTTTCCACTGTAGTCGTTTCTCCTTTCGTTTGAAAGTTTAACAAGTCAATTTTCAGATTCAAATAGTCTCTTTCTTTAATAAATCTTCTCCACTTACTACAGCTCCAGTCCAATAATCCAAAAGGAGACTAGTAAATTATTCAGTTTCGTTCGTGGAATATTTAAAGTTGTAATTTAATTCCTTACTTCAAGTCTCCTTCCATCTCAAGTTCGTCCTTCCGATTTCCCCCAAAGTCCACAATTCAAATCCTTCAAAGTTCCCTTAAATTAAATTATTGTTCTTTCTTTCTTCTTCTTTTTCTCTCCCCCAATTATTATCAGTCTCTCAGATCCCTCAGATTCTCTTATCTTCTCTGTCCGATTGCCCGCGTCCTTACCCTCTTCCGTCTCATGAGCCCTTTCACTTTCGCCGCTGCTCGTATCTGCTTTGGCCGCTGTTTTCGGGCTTCATTCTGACTAAGATACTCCAATATTCAACGCTCAATCAGGATCGCAAATTCTTTCACTTGCACTCTTCGTTCACCACAGTCTGTCACTCACTCGCTTCCTCTTGTATGCAACAATTAAGGCTTTAGGACCGCCATTGCTGACAGTCTCTTGTTGTCGGTCTCCACAGGGTTTCTCTACGTCGCGATGAGAATCGCCTTTTCCACACCACAACTTGAGTCTCCCCACACTGGCACACTTCTCTACAAGATGCGTGCACCCCTAAGGGTCACTCCAACAGCAAGAGGAGATAGCATGAAACCCAGAGCGAGCTTCAGCACCTCCGTTTGCCCATATCTTGTCACCGGAAAATAAGACCTCTCATGGTGGAAGTATATAATGAGGTCCTACTAGCAGCAAGAATGCCGAATTCATGGAAGGAGACATTGATATCATTGATTCCGAAAGAAGATTCAGATTTACGACATATACAAAACTATAGACCAATTTCCCTGTTAAATACTGATTATAAAATATTTACTACAATTATAGCAAATAGATTGAAAAAAATATTGAATGAATATATACATAAAGATCAAAACAGATTTCTTCCTAATAGACAAATCAGGAATAATTTAAGGATAGTATTAAATGTTTTGAAATACTACGAAGCCCACCCGGAAAAACAAATAGCCCTTGTATTCTTGGATGCACAGAAGGCCTTTGACAATTTAAATTGGCAATTCCTAATTCAACAAATTTACAGTATGAATCTAAGCACTAAGTTTGAAAACATCGTGACTACAATTTATGATTCACAAAAGGCGAATATTATAATTAATGGAGAGTACACGCTGTTAGGGTTTTGGAATTAACCCCTAGAAGAGTATTGCAGCAGTAGTCAAGCCAGGCAACCAAAGGAGAGCGGAAGGGCCCCAGAGTATACACACACTGAACACAAACACTGTTTGTAGTTTAAATAGTTTTTAATCCAGTTAGAGTTTAAGCATTGTCATTCAGTCCATTAAGTCATTCACAGTATTTCCATCCAGTAAGACTCACTAGTATAGTCCAAGTTAAGAGTCCTTGCAATATCTTTATCAGCCGATAAAGATATCTTCTCCTCCTCCGGTTTCACTCTCCAGAGAAACAAACGCTGTATATTCAGCAAACAGTAGCAAACAATAACAGTTCAGTCACAGGCACTCACAGTCAGTAATCACAGTTAGTCGCAGCAGCACACAGTTACAGTAACAGACAGTAACAGCCAGCAAGCTTTCCAGCTTCTAATGCTTCCTTATATTGTAACTTCTAACCGCACCCTTAATCGGCTAATTGCCTGCTGCATTGTGCTTAAAGTGATAAGCACTTAAACCATGATATCTAAGTTTTATATATTTATTCACCCAAACCATATTTGGTATCAATGTTATACCTAACATACTCCCTTTTGGGTGAAATAAATATATAATACCTTTACAATCTAACCCCATATTTTTCACAACTCTCCTGGTGCTTACTGGCACCTTGGGCTTTAGTAAAATTATCAGCTAAATTGTCCTCCGACATACAGTACTCTAGCTGAATCATCTTACTTCTTACAGATTGTCTCACATTTAGGTATCTTAGATCTGTATGCTTGCTCCTTGTTTTTACTCCAATATTTGTGGCCATTTGAATTGCTGCCTGATTATCTTCATGTATAATTATAGGATAATCTACAGTTATACCTATATCAATTAACATTTGTTTATACATTATTAATTCTGTACATAACAATGATAAACAGGAGAATTCTGCCTCCATAGTAGACAAACTTATATGCTGTTGTCTTATTGACTTCCAGCCTATTAATGTCTTACCCAGCATTATGGCTGTTCCTGAAGTCGACTTTCTAGTGTCTCTTTCTGATGCAAAGCTAGCATCTGCATATGCACTTAGAATTAAATCACCCTTTGGTTCTAAATACAATGAATAATTCATTGTCTTTTTAAGATATCTTAATATCCTCTTAGCTGCTATCCAGTGTCTTTCACATGGTGCAGAATTGAATCTAGCCAACTGATTCACGCAGTACGATATATCTGGTCTAGACCAATTACTAATATAACTCAAACTACCAATTAAAGATTGATAAATCACCTTATCAAACTCAGGGCTTTGTACATCAGTGTTGCTAAACTCCTGACTCATTGGAGTCTTAGCTGGCTTACAAAGCTCCATCTTGTAATCTTTTAGCAATTTGCTTATCTTATCTTCCTGAGATATCTTAAAACCTTTCCGTGTTTTCTTTATATTCAAACCGAGATACTTCTTTATCTCCCTAATTGCTTGATCTTTATTCTCTTTCCTAATGATGCTATTATTTTATTTGCTTCATCATTAGTTTCAGTAATCAAAGCAATGTCATCTGTGAATAGTAATAATAATGATACTTTCCCATTTGTCTCCCTCTTAAACAGACATGGATCGGCTAAACCAGCTTTAAATCCTATATTGTCTAGTTCCTTTACAATATACTGGTTCCATTCATAGCCTGATTGTTTAAGACCATAGAGACTTTTCTTTAACAACCAACAATCATTATTATCCTTATTTTCACTTTTAATACCAACAGGTTTTTCATATAAATAATATGTTTTAATGGGGCGTGCAAGTAAGCAGTTTCCACATCTAAATGGTTAACTATATAGTTTTTACTAGCTGCCCACACTAAAGCTGCTCTCAAGGTTGCTGCCTTAAGACTAGGTGCAAACACCTCATCATAGTCATTAGCATTCTGCCTAAAACCTTGGGCTACTAACCTTGCCTTATGGATTAAATTACCATCTTTATCTATTTTTACCTTAAAAATCCATTTGCAGCCAATGGATTTCTTTCCTACAGGTAATTTAGCATTTTCATACACCTTCATATCTCTTAATGAATTCAGTTCCTTATTAATTGCTGCATACCATTTTTCTTTTTCCTTATTAGGATACTTTTTAATTTCTTCAACAGAATTAGGAACTTGATTAATCTGGCACACTGTGTTAGCCTGGTACCTATCAGGCGGTCTAGATATACGTGTAGTTCTTCTGGGAATTATAGGGCTTACAGGAGGACTTTCTTGAACTACTACTTGTTCATCTTTCTCATCCTGTTCAGCTATTGAATCTGTTTCTTCCTTTATGGGCACTATTTCATCCTGTATTCGTCTCTTTACTTTATTTTTATAAAGTTACAGGGATAACTAATGGGATTTCTATAGGATTCAATAATTACATCTTTATTGGCATCCTGTTCTAATTTCTCCCATCCTTCATGTTCTAGAAATTGGGCACTAGCACTACATAACACTTTAGATGTGCCTTTCTCCCAAAATCTATATGCCCTATGGTTTGCTTGATAACCAACGAAGAAAAATCTTTTAGCTCTATGTTGCCCTTTTTTTCTGAGTTGTGCAGGAATATGCACCCATGCTGGTGCACCAAATGTGTGCAGGTAACTTAGGTCAGGTTTCCTGCCATGCCATCTGGTAAATGGAATTTCACCTGTTGTTGTATTAACAACGTTGTTTAATATGTTATTAGCACACATTGTAGCCTCCCCACAAAGAATCAGGTAACCCAGAATCATTTAACATTGTTCTAACCATTGCCTGTAGTGTTTGGCCTCTTCTTTCAATAAAAGCATTATGTTCTGGCCTGTATGGAGCAGACTTCTTATGCTCTATTCCAGCTATCTTAAGTCTGTTCTGGAATTTGTTATTAATAAATTCCGTACCATTATCTGTCACCAGGGTTATCAGTTGCCGTTTAGACTTTCTTTCAGCAAACCTAAGCCAATTGAAAAAATGTTGATATGTTTCAGTTTTGCTTTTCATTAAATAGCAAAACCCATATCTAGAATAATGGTTCATAATGCTCAGTATATATCTAGCACCCCCATACTGGGTTTCTTTGGACCTATTATGTCTGCAAATACTACTTCTAAAGGTTCTTTTTGTTTTGAAACCATTTAGCCTATTTGCAGGCAATACTTTGCTCTTATCTTCACAGCAAACATTACAACGCAAATATTTATCACAAGGTTTTAACCTTATTCCTTCAGATAACTCAACTGTACGTTTTAGCATTTTAAAATTTACATGCCCCAAACGCCTATGCAATAAATGGATACATTCTTCATGAGGCTTTATATTATTAAATACAGTTTGAGCCTCCCCTTTCTTACTATTATCTAATACATATAATGTTCCATTTAAAGCTGCAGTTACCCTTTTGTTATCTTTTTCAATTATGCAATTATTATCTTTAAACGTAATTACATAACCTAATTTATCTAATACCCTTACTGAAAGCAAATTAAACTTTAGTTGCGGTACATACAACATTTTTATATCCTGGTTTATGTACGGACAACGTGCAAAACCTTGACCTTTCGCTTTCAGGTTCCAGCCGTTAGCAAGAGATATATGTTGAGAACTTGTAGACATTTTTATAAATTTTGTCTTATCTCTTGTGATGCAGTGGGATGCGCCACTGTCAACCACCCATAAATTATTCTTCACATCAGAGTTGCTAAACGTGGCTAGTTCAAATGCTTTCTTTGGCTTTTTTACATTCTGGCTTTTTCTCTTTTTGCAGAATCTTGCCAAATGTCCTCTGCCTCCACAATTAAAACACTTTTTAATTGTGTATGCCGTTGAAGATAAATTCTCTTCTTCCAGGTGCTTTACTTTGCTTTGCTGGTTTCTTTCAAGCTTTGAAGATAATTTCTCTTCTTTCTTATCTTCTCTCAGCTCGTCACGCTCACGCCTTCTTCTGGCTTCTTCTAATAGCCTGCCTGTTATGTCGGTTAATGAGAGGCTTTCTTTTGGCAATACCTCCAACGAAGTCACATAGTCATCATAGCTTTGATCTAATGAAGATAATATTATGTAGACTTGTTGCAGTTCATTAAATATAAGCTTTTTTTCTTGCAAATCTTGAAAAATGCTCTTCATACAGTTTAAATGAACTAACATATCTCCATTCCTCTGAAGATGCGTTCGAAAAAGCTTCCGTGTAAGATTTATATGTGCTCCTACACTGTCCCGAACATAAATCTTCCTGAGGTTCTCCCAGCAGTTTGCAACATTTTCTTCTCCACGAATATGGACAAGCTGCTGATCACAGAGAGTCAGTCCTATGATGCATAAAGCCTGCTCATTCTTCAGTTTAAAGTCTTGTAACTTTTCGTTATCATCATCATCAGCAGGATCCCAGCTACTCACATCTGGTGGGTTTGCTATAATGTCCCACAAACCTTCTTTGCGTAGAAGTAAACTACATTTCATTGACCATGAAACATAGTTTGTTCCATCCAGCCTGGATATCATGGACAGTTGTGACAAATTTACTTGTGCCATTACTCTTCAGATATTTTGACTATTTTAAACTAATTAAAACAGTTTGTTTTTACAGTAATGTGCAACTCACACCAACTCTCTATGCTATATCCTGGTTAGTTAGACTATGCTGCTGGGCCCATAACCAATGTTAGGGTTTTGGAATTAACCCTAGAAGAGTATTGCAGCAGTAGTCAAGCCAGGCAACCAAAGGAGAGCGGAAGGGCCCCAGAGTATACACACACTGAACACAAACACTGTTTGTAGTTTAAATAGTTTTTAATCCAGTTAGAGTTTAAGCATTGTCATTCAGTCCATTAAGTCATTCACAGTATTTCCATCCAGTAAGACTCACTAGTATAGTCCAAGTTAAGAGTCCTTGCAATATCTTTATCAGCCGATAAAGATATCTTCTCCTCCTCCGGTTTCACTCTCCAGAGAAACAAACGCTGTATATTCAGCAAACAGTAGCAAACAATAACAGTTCAGTCACAGGCACTCACAGTCAGTAATCACAGTTAGTCGCAGCAGCACACAGTTACAGTAACAGACAGTAACAGCCAGCAAGCTTTCCAGCTTCTAATGCTTCCTTATATTGTAACTTCTAACCGCACCCTTAATCGGCTAATTGCCTGCTGCATTGTGCTTAAAGTGATAAGCACTTAAACCATGATATCTAAGTTTTATATATTTATTCACCCAAACCATATTTGGTATCAATGTTATACCTAACACACGCGCTCAATAAAAATAGAGAAAGGAGTCAGGCAGGGATGTCCATTATCCCCCCTGCTCTTCATATTATCTTTGGAAACATTGCTTACATGAATTAGACAGAACCCAGGAACAAAAGAACTAAAAATTAAAAAAGAAGAATATAAACTCCATTCATTTGCGGATGATATGGTATTTTTCACAGAGGAACCAATTGAAACAGGTCAAGAATTACTGAAAGAGTTAGATCAATTTGGGGAAGTTGCAGGACTTAAAATTAATAGGGAAAAAACAAAATTAATCACTAAAAATTTAACAGAAAAACAAAAACTAAAATTGGAAAGGATAATGGGATTACAAATAGTAAAAAAAGTTAAATAACTAGGAATTTGGTTGACAGCTCAATGCAAAACTCTAATGGAAAATAATCATAATAAATTATTACAGCAAGTTAAAAAAGATTTAGAGATATGGGTTAAATTGCAAATCTCCTTAATAGGGAGGATTGCCACTCTAAAAATGAATATTCTGCCCAAATTTATTTACTTATTCCAAACAATACCAATAAAAATACATAAAAATTACTTCGTGGAACTTAACAAGATAATTACCAAATTTATCTGGCAAGGGAAAAAACTGAGGATAAACCTAAAGGCAATGCAAGATATGAAGAGCAGGGGAGGTATGGCACTCCCAAATTGGGAGTTATACTATAGTGCAGCCTCCTTACTCTGGTTGAAAGAGTGGGTAAATCTGTCGAAGAAAAGGATCTTATTTTTAGAAGGCCATGATTTACAGAGGGGATGGCATGCATTTTTATGGGACATTGGGAAAATTAAGCAGAAGTATTTCCACAGACATATAATTAGAGAATCCTTATTGGCTAATTGGAACAAAAAAAAAACATTCTTTAAAAATCCCAATTTGGATCTCAACGATGGAGGCGATGATACATCCAAATAATCTAGATCTTAATAAAATGATAACATACAAAGACCTTCTTGATGCGCAAGGAACTTTAAAATCATGGCAAGATCTCCAAGAACAGGGGCTACAAGTAGACCGGTGGGCTTACTTGCAAATTCAAAATAGATATAGCCAAGACAAGAAAAATTTTGGAATTTATACTAAGGCACAACAAATAGATAACATTTTATTAGGTCCAGATAAAAAAAATATAACTAAATTTTATAATTATTTACTAGAGACGGAATTAGAAGAGGAAGTAGTCAAAGGCAACATGATAGCTTGGAGCAGAAACATAGGACGTAGCATTACATTATTAGAATGGAAAAAGGTTTGGACAAGGAATAATAAAATTACAAGATCAGCAGCATATAAAGAAAATGCCTATAAAATGTTTTATAGATGGCATCTCTCACCCTCAAGAATAGCGAAAATGTCTCCTAACATGAATCCGAATTGCTGGAAAAGTAAAAAGAAACAGGGAACATTTTTTTCATATGTGGTGGTCCTGCACTGAAGCCCAAAGATACTGGCATAGAATAAAAAAGTGGTTAGAGGAAATAACGGCGGAGCAAATTGAATTAAAACCAGAATTCTTCCTATTGGGGATATTTAATAGACAAATTCCTAAAAATGTCAAATATATAATACTGCATATTCTTACTGCAGCCAGAATAACCTTTGCACAGTGTTGGAAACAAGCAGATATTCCAACAGAGGAGATGGTTATACAGAAGATAACAGCCTGTGCAGAGATGGACAAGTTAACCTTAGCACTTAAGGAAAAAAGAAACATCACAATATTATAGAAGCTGGGAATGCTGGTATGACTGGATAGAACAAAAATAGAAAATATATTAGTAAATAACGTAAAATGTAAATCATAATTATATATTCGCAATAAGATGTATTTGTAAATGTATCACCAATATTGATAACAAACAAGGAACCATAGACTGTCGATAGTAGAATTGTTAGTTTTTTAATCATTTTCTTTTTTTCTATTTCTTTTCTTTCTTCTTCTGTGTGTTGTGTTTGTTTGATATTTTGGTTTTGTAATCAATAAAGTTTGTTTAAAAAAAAAGAAAGAAAAAGAAAGAAGGCTTTTAAAAATATCTGTCTCTGTATTTGTATTTGAAACATTTATTCATAACTGTAGGCTTTAGCAAAATACATTTAAAATTGCAGCAATTATATCAGTTCTATACATTCTCTCTAATATTGACAGCACTATTTGTCAGAGTGTGTTCTTGTAGCTTCCTTGCAGCTGTTGCAAACAATGCAACTTGTTTTATTACATGTTCATCTTCAATAGACAAAAAGAAGAACGATTTTTTTCTCTCTAGTTAACTAGATTGATTCCGTTGGATTAACAAGGGCATAATGCATCTAGTTCTAAATTCCTGATAAAAGTTTGCAATATAATAAATCATGGGTCAGATCTTTCACCTGTACATTATTACAAATGCAAGAACTGTGTATGTGGTTGTTTAATCCTTTATATCTTCCATCCAAATAGGCCGCTGGCATTGCTAGGAAGTGAAGTTCTGTAAAGGCTTATCTCAGGCAATGGGATTTAATTGACTCTAAATGATAGGACATTCCTTGTCCTTCTTTAAAAAGAATTGATGCCACTTAACCAACCAACCACTCTCTATCATGACTAAAATCTTTAAAAAATAAATACAGATAATCCTCAACTTATTATCACAATTGAGTCCAAAATTTCTGTTGCTGAGACAGATGTTAAGTGAATTTTGCCCCATTTTATGGACTTTCTTGCCACAGTTGTTAAGTGAATCATTAAGTTACTAACATGGTTGTGAAGTGAATCTGCCTCTCCCGTTGACTTTGCTTGTTGGAAGGTCACAAAAAGTGATCTCATAGCCCCAGGATACTGCAACTGTCATAAATATGAGCCAGTTGCCAAGCCACCAAATTTTGATTATGTGGCTATGGCTTTGCTGCAAAAGGCATGTGAAAAATGGCAATTAATCACATTTTAGTGCCCTTGCAACTTTGCACGGTCATTAAATGAACCACCTGTAGTCCCTCAATAGTGTATGATAATTTATGTCACTCAGAAGTTCCTGATCTAGTGAGAATTGTGAGAGTAGTTTTAGACACAAATTGATATTTTTCTCTGTTCATTTTTCCTTCCCTTTCTAGTATGTGTTTGGTTTTTTTGGTTTGGTTTTTCATTTATTGTTACATAAATGTTTTGTTTGTTTTTCATTTATTGTTGCACATATGGTACTTTGTAAAGTTGGTTGGGCTACTTTTATTGAGAAAGTTGCATAAAATAGATTAAATTATAGCAGCCTGAAGTGTTGCAAATCATGATTTGTCATTTATGTTCATTTATGTTCTTTGAACAAACTGAGATTTATTCAATAGCCATGACATATTGTGCTCTGCGGACAGAGTCTAAGAGCTGAGAAGGAACCTACAGATGCCTTTCTCTGAGGAGAGTCTCATCATGTTTCTCATCATTTTAAGCATCAAGTTACATTTCTGATAAATAATAAAATCAAGAATTTGTCTTGGCAGCAAAAGAAAGCACACACAAAAACTCATGGCTCTCAGAAATGAACTTCACCTCTGCTTCAATCAGTTGCTCATGTTTTGCATTCCTTTTCTTGTCCGACATGTCAGGTTCACGCAACAGAGGAACCCAAAGCAAAGCCCTTTTTCTAAGCTCATGCAGTGGGTCAACCCATCCTGGCTTTGGAAGAATGCTACTTTTAGAACTGTACTCCAGAAAGTCTGCAGATGATCGATGATGAACTTCTTCAAATGATGAGGATGGGCACACCCACTTCAGACATCAGATCCACGCCTGGTTGACATAACTGTGAAACTAATATGGATCCCAAATAAGAGTCCAGAGAAAATAGACTGGAAAGATCTATCAGTCTAATTTCTTGGCCATGAGGTAGGAACATTTGGTTTCAAATGTTGCGACTTTGAAATCCCGTGTGTCTCATTTTATTGAGACCATCCACTTTTGCTTCTCTGATTCATTCTGCTTTTGCTCTCCAACTGAGAAATCTGAAATGGATATTTTCCAACTATATTCTTTAGTCATGTCATCCACAAGACAAAATTCAATTTGGTTCCTCTTGATTCATTTGGGTGGGGTCATGCTTTGTGGGTAAATGACTGTAATATCAGCTTTCCAGATTCTCAAGGTTTGGAAATATAACTTCATCCTCACCTGAACCCCAAGAGAAACATCTATTGTTGTCCATTACAGACCTAGCGAACTGGATGAATTTTAAAAAAGATTTTGTATACATGGTTTCTATGGTTTCCTATGTCTGTTGGGAAGACCAGCAGTATTCGTAATAACTATTTCAAGACTGTAAAGTAGAAATTAGTGCTTACAATAGGACTAGAATACAACCCTCACCTTAATATCAAGCCTATTCCTCTCCTTTCCTCTCCCCTTCCCTTCCTCTCTCCTTTGTATTTCCCCTGATAATATCATATTATTCTGTGCTGGAGGCATGCCTGAAGAAACAACATTTTTTTTTAATCAGACTCAAAATTAGAGGGACACTTTAGAGTTAGGGTTAGTTGTTGGAATGGGAAAACTTGCTACTTTCCATACTTTAATGCAGGTGTCAACAGGAGTCACTGGTCTCAAATTGGAAGACCAACAGCAAATAAGAGAGTTTGCATGGGGGCCCAAAGGCAGAATTTTAATGTTATGGTCGTGCTATTGTTCTGCCCCCACCCCCTTAAGAACAAAAGCAAGGATACAGAAAAATTGGATGATGAGACCAATACAAGACAAACAAGTCCTTACTTTTTTTGTTGTTCAGTTTTATTTATTTTTATTTATTTATTTTTATTTGTCAATCGCTTACAAGATAATAGGTATAAGTATATACACAGTTATGAATACATGAAATGGGTACATATAAGAAAAATAAAAGAAACAATAGGACAAGGACGGTAGGCATGTTGGTGCGCTTACGCACGCCCCCTACAGACCTCTTAGGAAAGGGATGAGGTTTCTTACCCTCGAGATGTATTTTGATATTACTTTTCAGAATATTAATGGGAAACATACCCCTCTCTGTCCATGTGTGTGTTTTAAACAGATTATGTTGTGTTTTTTTTATTTAAGTTTTTATTGGTTTTTAAAACCAAAATAAACAAACAAAACATAAAAACATCAAGCCATCTTCCATATGTATACATACAGTGTGCCGGTTGGTTTACAAATTGTTTTGTGCTTCCATTTCGTAGTCTTCAATTACAATTACATTGCATATAATCTCGTATTTTCAATCAAAAATTAAATACCTTAGTATCATTATTAATCAATCATTTGACTATACTTTTATTCATTCATGTTTTACAAGATAATCATAATTTACTTAGTTTGTTTTATAACAGTTCATATTATCATCCCAAATCTATCCTAAAATCATTTTGTAGATATAATAAGAAAGAAATACATCTTTATATATTTATTATTTTCTAAGAGTCTACAAATTGTGGTCTCAAAATTATAAAATGACAATGTCAACAGCATATAACGAAAATTTGTATAAGATGTTTTACAGGTGGCATTTCCCCCCGACAAGAATAGCAAGAATGTTCAAGAACAAATCGGAAAAATGTTGGAAATGTCATCAGACACCTGGCTCATATTACCATATGTGGTGGACTTGTGCGGATGCTAAAAAAATACTGGACTAAAATGCACATGTGGTTGGAAAAAATGACAAAAAAACATATAGACTTGAAAACAGAGATATTTTTATTGGGAATTTTACCTGAAATATATAGTAAAGACTTGAAATACCTGATTGTAAATGTATTAACAGCGGCTAGAATTGTATTTGCCAAAAACTGGAAAAATGAGAAAACACCATCACAGGAGGAAATCATTAAGAAAATATTGGAATGTGCTGAAATGAGTAGATTGACATTTGAAATTAGAAAACAAGATGATAAACAATTTTATAAAATCTGGGATCTATTCTATCAATGGTTAGACAATAAAATACAGTAATGAAATATGTAAACTCTTAGATTATTTTGTTTTCAGTTAGCCACCAGCATGTCTTTGATTTAAATTATTATGACTAAATGGTCTGAAGACTTGAAATCAGCACTGTAGAATTTTAAAAGGAAATTCCAAAACAAATTGAACACCAAGGATGAGCGAAAAGCAAATCAGAAAGGATGGATGAGTTTAAAAACTGAGTTAAAAATATCAGGGCAGGCAGGACTCTCCAAAAATAGACACACTTTCCTCTTTGACATAGTCTCAAAACATCCCAGAGTTAAGATATTTCCCAACACTTTAAAAAAAACCTGATTTATAATTGTAGCCAATGGAGTAAATCTGTACTCAGTTGTACTGAGAACAAAGGCTATTGAGAAGTAGGAGATGCAGTATTCCCTCTTCACCTTAGGAAGCTAATTGTCACAGCGTGTTCTGTGAAGAAATTAAATTCAACAGTAGACTTTGCATGCAAAACATCCCCCTGTCTGACTCTGGCAGGGCTGCTTTTAGCCTTAGAACCTGCCTTCTTGTTAGGGATATACACCCTAGCAGAACGTGCAATGGCAGTCTAGCAGACAGGCAGATATGTGAGACAAAACGTTGTAGTAGCTTACACTCAGTAAGACAGATACACTGTGCAAGTTAAATAGTTTTTATTCCAGTAAGAGTTATAGCATAGTCAAACGGTCCATATGTCATACACTAAGTTTAGTCAGTCCGGGGGTTATTCAGTTTGCAAAGTCCAGTGTTGAAAAAGAGTTCATTAAACTTACAATCAATCAGTCCAGTGATATATCTCTTTTGCAGTCAGAGATATGAAGAAAAAATCAAACCCCTTTTCTTCTCTCAGCAAATACGCAGTTATCACCATCAATCTATCATTGTCAGCATTCCAGTATAAGCCAGGGACAAACAGTGAGCTCTCTTGCTCCCTCTTATGGTGATTTTACAACCGCACCCAAAAACTTGGTTTACAGTTTAAAGTGATACATACACTTAAACTCACTAACATAGTTTATATATTATTTTACCCAAACTAAGTTAGGTAACCAATGTTATCCCTAACACTTCTGAACAGGACATACTAAATAGGATCGATCAGTGAACTAACCTTCCTAGCAGGCAATCTTATCTGGCTTGTAAAAATGGCCACCATCTATTTTGGTAGGGTCATTACTTTACAAGAAACCATATGCCTGCATACCAAAAGGGCCATCATTCAAATCATGGTCAGGAAAGACTACTGCTCAGAATGGACAGGGGGATGTGCAGCTCCAGCTTGGGGAGCTGGTTCATGGTTTAATGAGCCCAGTGCTGGCTGGGGAATTCTGGGAATTGAAGTTTACTTCAGTGGTGAGAACAGTAAAGTCCTGCACCTTGAGAGGAAAAAAATCAAGTGCATAAAGTATAGAATAGACAGTACCTGGCTCAATGGTAGTAGCTGTGAGAGGGATCTAGGTGCCTAGTGGACCACCATGGGAGTATGAGCCAGCAGTGTGGTGTGGCTGCCAAAAGAGCCAATGCAATCCTAGGCTGCATTAATAGAGAAATGGCATCAAGACCATGAGAAGTGATAATACCGCTTTATACTGCACTAGTGAGGCCACACTTGGAGTACTGCATCCATTTCTGGTCACCACAATACAAAAAAGATGCTACTTCTGGTTTGAGCTTCTTCGGCGACAGACCGAAACCTCATCTCTCCGAGGCTTCGATCCGTGCTCACCACTGGAGCACCCCGAGCCGGCTGGTTTTGGGGCTAAGCCACCCCGTAGAGGTGGTGAAGAAGGGGGAGACTGCCTGCAGGGTTGAGGAGAGCCGCATCTCTCCTCCCCAGCTGGCCATTACTCCCTTTCCCAAAGGCGGTTGTAGCAGTGGTCAGAAATGGCCACCATAAAGAAGAACTCAACCGGAAAAGAATGTGCAGGAGGAAAATAAGAAGAGAAAGTTTTGGTTGACCGAGTCAAACAGCAAAAGCAACAATTAAGGTACCCTGGAATTTACACTTAACAACATTGTTCCCAAAGAAGATTTTGAAGCTGCGAAGAAGAGAGAGAAGGGAAAGGATTAGTTTTTTTTTCTTCCCTTCCTTATACTGACAGCTAAGAGACTTAAGCAAGAAATTGGAAAAAAAAATCCACTTTGACATTAATAGGCATCTAAGCTGAAAATAAAAGTCAAAGGGATAAATAAAGATTTCTGGACATTTAAAAGTTTTTAAAAGCTGGAAAGGAGAAAAAAAAGAATAGAAGGGCAGGATCTGGAAAAATGGAGGAGACTGCCTGGAATTAAGGAATGGAACTGTAATTAAAAGGAACTTACAGTGAAATTTTAACAAGATTCCTCAAAGATACATTTTAATGGAAACTTGGTAACAAAATAATAGAACCCCAGGAAGAGAAAGTGGAAAAAAGAAGCAAGTAGAAACAGCCTTGGATTATTTGGATTACTTGGTGATTTTTGGTTTTTGCATCTAGATGACTAAAATTAACTGGGTGGTTGTTTAAAAGTTTTTAAAATGGTATCACTCTTAGAAGAACTGAAAATGGAACTTAAAAAATGGAAAGAAGACACACAAGAAGGAGCAGTTCTTTTGGCTTCGTGTTTCAATTCTTAGAAATGGAGATCTGGAACTATGAGAAGCAACAAGAAATGCTTGCAGAACAAGAAGATTGGGACAAAGAAGAAGCCATCTTTAATGATCAAATAATTTTAAGTGGGGGAAAAAGAAAAGGGGGAAAGAGAGTGAAAGGAGTGAAAGGCTTAAGATTAGAAAAAACAACCAAAAAGAAGAAGAACAATTTGAAAGATGAGTATAAGATTAGAAAGCAACAGAAGAGGGGATTACAGATGAGAGAGTTAGAAGTAGAGAGACGAGGGGGTAAAAGGGGAGGGAGAAGAAAAGGGGGAAGAAGGCAAGGAAAAGAAGTTGTAAAAGACAGAAGCAAGAAATGGAGAAACAGGGAAAAGATATAAGGATTGTAACCATAAGTTTGTTTAGAGATAATGGGTGAAAATTTAATTGTAAAAGGGATTCTGCAGAGGTACATAAGATAGCTTTGTTATATTACAAATAGAAATAACTTTAGAAAATATGATGATGGATAAAATATTTATTGTAATGCAGTGGGATGTTTGTTAATAAATAAATGAATTAAAATGATTGAGAAAATTAAAAGGGAACATTTTTAATTATTAGTAATGATTTATAAAAATATAAGTGAGAAATATGGGGGGGAAAAGAATTAACTATGGAAAGTTTATAAGTGTTCCCAAGGAAGTATGATATGTTGAAAGAAATGTTAAAGATGTTAGATTTAATGCATATTAATGATAAATTGAATTGGAATGGATATTCAGTTGAAAAGAAATGTTAAAGATGTTAAGATTTTAATGCATATTAATGATAGAATTGAATTGGAATGGAATGTGTTTTATTTACAAACTATATATATATAATTTTTCTTTTTAAGAATATAGTGTCTATTTTAAGAATATACCAAGCAGAATTCGATTGGAAGTTATGTATTATATTGAATGCTATAATCTTAAAGCTATACATTGAAACTTAAATAAGAGCTTGAATGGAAAAAGTTAAAGGATATAAAGGTGTCATACTGTAATTGGTAGCTACAGGGAAAAATTTGTTTAATAAGAAAAGATAATGTGAAATTGTAACAGGACAGACAAAAGTATAAATATAATGATTTGAATTGAGATAATCAAAACAAAGTTGAGAAAATTAGAAGAGGGGGGAAAACTATGTAGAAAATAAAAAATGGTAATAAGATATGGAATAGAATATAAAAATGAGCATGAAATTGAGTTTTGTGTCTGTATGAAGAAGTGATCACCTGGGACCATGCTATTTTCAAAAAAGATGTTTTATTTGTATTTTGTTTTTGTGAAAACCCAAATAAAATTTTCCAAAAAAAAATAATGCAAAAAAGATGCCGAAACACTAGAAAGAATGCAGAAAAGGTCAACTAAGATGATAAGGGGTCAGGAGGCTATATCGTACAAGGAACTGTTAAGGGAACTAGGTACGTCTAGCCTGATGAGGAGAAGAATTAAGGGTGGTATAACTGCCTTACAGTACCTGAGGGGCTTCCACAGGGAGGAGGAAGTTGACTTATTCTCCAAAGTTCCTAAGGGTAGGACAAGAAGCAATGGGTGGAAGCTCGTTAAAAAGAGATCCAACATGCAATTAAGGAGAAATTTTCTGACAGTGAACAGCTTGCCTCCTGGAGTTGTGGGTGATCTGTACTGAAGGTATTTAAGAATAGATTGGACAGCCATTTGTCCAGGACGAGATAAGGTCTCCTGCCACGGGTAGCGGGTTGGACTACAAGACCTTCCAATCCTATGATTCAATTCTGTCCAATTGAACTAGTTGGGGAATTCTGGGAGTTGGAAGACCACCCATCTTTCTGAGTTTGGGGCACAGTAGTCTAGATTGTTAAAGTACCCAAGAAATTTTAGGCTAAATCATACTATTGCTCTAAACTGGCCAGCATTATTAACACATTATTAACAAGGAACCAGATGTCTACTGGGACTGAAATTCCCAGAATTCTGATGCTGCTTGGGAAATTCTGGGGAATTTCTGTTCTGTTCCCCAAGGCAGTGTTCTAGGACCAACTCTCTTCATACTCTACATAAACGACCTCTGTGATCATATTAAGAGCAATTGCGTTCTCTTCGCTGATGATGTAAAGCTGTTCAATACCACAGACAATACTGCTACCCTACAAAAAGATCTTGACTATGTATCAGAGTGGTCAAACAAATGGCAACTTCAAATCTCAACAAATAAATGCTCTGTCTTACATATTGGCAAAAAAAATCAGAAAATAAAATACAAGCTGAATAGTCAAGATCTTGTTGATGACTCAAGCTCTGTAAAGGACCTTGGAATACTCACCTCTAATGATCTAAGTGCTAGAGCCCACTGCAACTACATAGCCAAAAAGGCATTAAGAGTTGTTAACCTAATCCTACGTAGCTTTTTCTCTGGTAATATCACACTACTAACCAGAGCATACAAAACATTTGCTAGACCAATACTCGAATACAGTTCATCAGTCTGGAACCCACACTACGTATCTGATATTAGCACAATTGAGAAAGTCCAGAAATATTTCACAAGAAGAGTTCTCCACTCCTCTACTCGTTGTAGAATACCTTATGCCACCAGACTTGAAATTCTAGAACTTGAAAACCTTGAATTACGCCGTCTTCGGTCTGACTTAAGCATGGTATATAAAATCATACATTGCAATGTCCTACCTGTCAATGAATACTTCAGCTTCAACCATAACAACACAAGAGCACACAATAGATACAAACTCAAAGTAAACCGCACCAAACTTGATTGCAGGAAATACGACTTCAGCAATAGAGTGGTCAATGTCTGGAATACTCTACCCGACTCTGTAGTTTCTTCCCCAAACCCCAAAAACTTTAACCTTAGACTGTCTACTATTGACCTCACCCCTTTCCTAAGAGGTCTGTAGGGGCGTGCATAAGCGCACCAACGTGCCTACCGTCCCTGTCCTATTGTTTCTCTTATTCTTTTATTTTTCTTATATGTACCCATTTCATGTATTCACAACTATGTATACATTTATACTTATTATCTTGTAAACAATTGGCAAATCAAATAAATAAATAAATATAAATAAATAAATAAATTGAAGTTCCACACATTTTGAAGTTGACAATATTGAGAAACATGAATCAAAACAATGGAATCTTTGCCTTTGCATATGGTGTCTTGGAATTGACCCAAGAAAGTCAGTCCAAATCCAAAGTGAGGACAGTGAAAAAGCATGAATTGCTCTAAACTCTAATGTACTTTGATTGTACTGTTTTATGTTATATGCATACCAACATCAAGGCCATTTTCACTCAACTAATTTGGCAGTGGAATGGGCTTAATTAAATGGTGGTGCAAACCCAGCCATTGCATCTTAAGACACTCTGGTTAATGACTTCATACAATATGTTGAAGACATTGAATGCAACAAGCCATGGCTTACATAGTGATGTGCTCTTTGTTCTGCAATTCTGATTGCCCAAAAAGGCATCCCAAAAGATTGTGTTCTGCAACTTCCCCATCTCCCAGATCAAAGGGCATTTTGGTATACTACCCAGTTCTAGTTTCCAGCTGTTCATGTACAACACTGACTATAATCATGTCTTTGCTGCATCAGCTGCACTCTGTGATGTCCTTCTGGGCTTGTGGAACACATTACTCCACTCAGCATGAGGTGAAATTCTGCTAAAGCTGCAGAAGTTTGTAGTAAGTGGGTGGGGAGAATATAATCCCATCCATTGTGGTGCATATAGCTGAAATTCCTTTAGCAGTGGCCATTGAAGAGCTGTCAGAAAAGGTGGATACAGAGTCAGTTGGTGAAAACTACCTGGGATATCATAAAAATCAGAGAATCCTATAGAGTGGAAGGGAACACAAGGAACCTCCAGCCCTGCTCTGTTTCAGCAACTTTAGAAGAAGAAAACTTCAACTCCCAGAATTCCACAGCCAGTTAATCATTAGAGCTTGGTTATTTGTGCTTTCAGTGAGAACTCTATATTGATTTGTTCTACAGTCCATTTGTTTGTTACCTTGACCATCCATCGTATTCTCAGGAGTCTTCCCCAAGATCAGTGTTCAAAACACTTCCTAATGTGCTTCATCAAAGTCCATTTCTATAGAAACAAAGAGAAGCACCCCTTGCAAAGTTCTGATCTTTGTACAAGTAATCCTCAGGTTTCAACCATAGCTAAGCCAGGCAGTTAAGGTCATAAGTGGGTCACTATGTAATTGGACTCAATTTGACAACCTTTTTTTTCATGTGATGGACATTAATGTGATGGACATTTTTTAATGTGATGGACATTAAGCAAACCTAATGATTTGCATGGGCTGGTTTTTTTTTTCCTGAAACAGGAAGTAAAGGCTGGCAAAACCATCATAAATCACAGCCAGGTGATCAAGACACTGCAAACAGTTGGAAATGTGGACTGGTTGTCAAATGCCCAAAATCTGGTCATGTGCCCACCAGGAGGGTGAGGTCAGAATTTTGAAACTGAGTCATAAGTAGTTTTTGAGGATCTGTCTGTCATAACTTTGAACAGTCACTAGGTAGCTGTCATAAGTAAATGACAACCTATAGATTAGATTAGATTCAACTTTATTGTCATTGCCATGGATACAGGCAATGAAATGCAGTTAGCATCCGACCAGAAGTGAATAGAATAGAATAGAATAGAATAGAATAGAATACTTTATTGGCCAAGTGTGATTGGACACACAAGGAATTTGTCTTGGTGTAAATACTCTCAGTATACATAAAGAAAAGATACATTCATCAAGAATCAAGAATCATAACGTACAACACTTAATAATAGTCATAGGGTACAATCAACAATCAAATCATACTAGGAAACAGTCAATATAAATTGTAAGGATACAAGCAACAAAGTTACAGTCCTACAATCACAAGTGGGAGGGAATGGGTGATAAGGAGTGGTGAGAAGATTAACAGTAATAGTAGTGTACACTTTGTAAATAGTTGAACAGTGTTGAGGGAATTGTTTGTTTAACAAAGTGATGGCTTTCGGGGAAAAAACTGTTCTTGTGTCTAGTTGTTCTGGTGTGCAGTGCTCTATAGCAAAACAACAGTAAAATATAAATATATGTATAGACATTAGAATACCTTTCTCAAGGCCTTCGTTGTTGTGCTATCAAGTGCTCATTTGTGGCATAATTCTTGTCTGGCAGTTTCTTTGTTAGTGGTTGATCCTACATGGCAGAAGCTCTTCAGTATCATCATCATTACAAATATATTAAAGTTGCTTGTTAAACCCCTTTGCCATTAGCTTGGTACAAATGTTCCAAAGAGCTACAAATCAAAATATATGGCATAAACTGTAGTAACCTTAGTAACAATAAAGTGAAAAATCTCAATGACTTGCTCTGCCTACATGAGATCAGTCTATTAGAGATCTGGCAAAGGACCAGAAACCTGTTAACAAATAAAAGGATCTAATATAATGAGTTCCTCCTGAATCAAACAAGCAGACCATTAAATGTACCCGAGAGCCTGGAATTTAACTAGAGGAGCTAAATGAAAAAACAACAACATCCTAATGTTTTTCAGTATGGAGTTCTGAAAAGGCACCAAGTGGAGAAAGATAGAGAAACTGCAGATTTCATGAATCTTAAATGAAGGAGGGAGAGAGAAAGAGGGCTCCTTGCATTAAGAAAGACAGCTTTAAAAATTGTCATGGAGGTAGAGACTTCAAGGACCGCCAAAGTCTTGAAAAGGAAGCAGGACTGGTCTGAATCTCATGTAACATTTTCCTAGGTCTCACAAAGGACATCAGAGAAGGAGGCACCTGACGTTTCCATGGAAGCCACACTTTTTCATCTTCAGATATGCCACGCTGACAAACTCACAGCTTCCACGCAGAAGGTAGAGAAGAGCAGGTATTTTGGGCCGACAATCAGCTTGACCTGAGATGTGTCCTCTGCATTGAGATTAAGAGGTTAAGAGTGGCCTGGAGAGATGACAGACTCAGCAGTCTTCAAGGTGCTGGGGATGTTCTTTATACATCAAATGATGGTTAAAAGGTTTGCAGTCTATAAACTACTTCTGGCAGTCATTTGGATTCATCTCTGAAATGGGAAATGTACTTCTGCTCACTTACACCCACGCTAGACTCAAAGTGTTGTTCATGCTTCAGGTCCAAAAAGCTGCATGTCCCATTTTGTGGTTGGAAAACTGAATGTGTGTGTGTGTGTGTGTGTGTGTACACCAATTTTTTATTATCTCATGGGTTTCAGAAGATCAAGTTTCAAGGTTTTTCCATGTGTTGTCTTAGCAAAAGTAAATCGTCTTAGCAAAAATAAATTGATCTCTGCAGCTTTTAATATCAACTAAGACTGATTTTTTTTTTTTGTCCTTCACTCTGTTTAATCTTTTCCATGTGTTTGAGCAGAGCTTCTGACTCAAGAGGTTTAAAACCCATTGGTGGAAACACTGTACTTCTTACCATTTCATTTCATTTGTTTTTCTCTTTAACTAACGTGTTTCTGCTCTTCGGGCAAAGGGGTTTATGAACTCTCCGTAGCAATTTTCAATGCAGAAAAACAGCAGGAAAGGAAAGAACAAAAGGGATGGAACACAGAGAGAGAGAGAGGGGGAAGGAGGGAGAGAGGGAAAGGGAAGGGGAGAGAGAGCATACTGAAATACTAGACCTTAATATTATAAAAGTATTCTTATTATCAGCTTGAATGGGAAGTGATTTTCAAACAGCCACTCAGCCAACCTAGTTCAGTTACTTTCCAACTAAGGCATCCAGAGTATTAATTTCTGGAACTTAGAAGACCTTGGGTGAGGAGCTGCTTTCTAATCCTACCATTCTGCCAAGGGGTTTCAAAATATCCTGTATTGAATAGATTTTTGCCTGCAGTATTTGTTTTACTTATTAATAAAGCTGTCCAGATATGTGTCTTCCTCCTTCAATAAACTCTTTATCTCTGGCATCTGCTGTGGGCTATTAAGAAAGACTTGGTGGACTGCTTTCTGCCTTTAAGTGCATGTTTCTCCATTTCTCCTTTAGGGAAATATAATATTATGCCTTTTTAATATTTTCCAAAATAATTCATTCTTTGGGAGGGGGGGCTTCCCACACTTATTAGCAAATTATTACAGACTTTTTGCAAGGGATCCATGGATGAGCTTCATCCAGTGGTAGGTACTTCATCTTCAACGCTCCATTTGTGCTTTTGCTGGAATTAGCAGGCAGTCAGCACCTGCTTTGACAACTTTTCACAAAGAACTAAGGGGGGGTGACTCCAAATGGTAAGAAGGATCAATCTAGTGGGCAGGATGTGACTTTGTAATCGTGCTGAAGCATTTTGCATAATATGTCACTACATGGTATAAATAAGTTTAAAGACTGATTAAATTTTATATCAATGCTAAAGGGGCACGTTATGGTTCTCTTTTCCCTTAATTATATTTTTCAATTTTTTGTTTATTTTAATTATAATGATTTTTATCTATAAGATAATTAATGTGTGTGTTGTGGATGTGTGTGTTATACATATATGTATATGAACACACATATACATATATGTATGTGTGTGTATGTGTATGTGTGTGTGTTTGGTATTCAGCTTTGTTCCGGTATTTTCCCATGTCATTATGGTTGTGCTTTTAAAGTTGTAGCAACATTTCGGCAGAATCTCATCTGCCATCATCAGGCTTCTGTATTGTGTTTGTCTGTGAGTCAGACTTTCACAGCCGTTTCTGTTTTAAATTTGGTGCTAGCCTACTGCTGTGCCAGAATGGTTTTTTCTTCATCCTGATTGGTTGGGAGTCTTGGTCTGTGTTTATTGGTCTTGGAGTTTGCTGTGTTCTGCTTGATTGGTGTTTCTAATATCTATAATATAAAGCACAACTATAATGATGTGGGAAAATACCCGAACAAAGCTGAATACCATACATAATACCAAACTTAAAAAATATATATATATATATATATATATATATATATAATACTATATATATATATAAATATATATACATACACCTATGAGCTTATATATATATATATATATATATATATATATATATATATATATATATATATATATATATATATATATATATATATATATATATATATATATATGTTTTCTTAAGTTTATATATATCTTTTATCTGTGTGTATGTGAGTGTATGATTTATAGTCTGTATTTCATTATGAAAATACAATTTAAAAACTTTTTTAAAAGTCCTAAAAAGTTCCTTATTAGCATGTTAAAAAACACACTCAGACCTACTGAGCTTAGCTTCTTAAGTTCAACTGCCTGTATGTTATGGGAAGTCACCCTAAACTGCACATGTCTTCAATAAATCAGGAAGAAAGGATGAAATATCAGGAAAATCTGAGGTGCATAGGTGGTTTTATGGTATAGGAGTAGCTTGTGGAGTGTCTGCAGCCATGCTCGATTTGGACTGGGGTCCCAAGCTTTCCTTCTGTGCAGACATAAAATATTGGATCCCAGGTTCCTCTATCAGCGTGATTATTGGCTCATTGTGCTGGGTAAAAGGAACCAGTGTTGGGCTGGGCC
This sequence comes from Notechis scutatus, assembly GCF_049901735.1. Lineage (NCBI taxonomy): Eukaryota > Metazoa > Chordata > Lepidosauria > Squamata > Elapidae > Notechis > Notechis scutatus. Next base: position 4,940,381 of record NC_142016.1, read on the forward strand.
AACCATGCATGCAGTTGACCTCTTTTAATGGAAGATGCTTAAGACATCATAAGAGGGGTCATCCTCCCTCCAAGCTGAATGCTGTCATTGCTCATCAATTCCAATGGACACATTAAAGACCTGCCTTGACATCACATTGGAATAAAGCAGAAACAAGAGAATGCTGTGCGGAAAGGACCCAGCTTATGAAAATTGCATTTTGCTTAGATAGCATCATCATCAAGCCCAACAGGACAGCTCTGAAACAGAACGGAGACTCATGGCGAGAGCACCATGTGCAGTCTCCTCAGAGGGCAGAGATTTCACAAATGAATGGTCTGGCTCTGTATGAATCCAGGACCTTCGCCCTTCCTCCCAGCAAAACAAATAAAAGGCAGTTCAAAGCTCAAAGTCATGCAGCCTGCAGCCTTATAGGAAACTTTAATTATGAAAGTAATTTATAGCACCCCAGGATGCCTCCAGAATACAATTTGGGAGTTGCTGTTAGATGAGTTAACCCTTCAAATCTCCCTGGAGGTTATGCAGTTTTCATGGCAACACTACATAAGTGGTCTGACCTTCTGTAATGTCATTTTGACTTTCCAGTCTAAAGTCAACATATCCTAAACAAGATGGATAAAGAGAGAGATAGGGAGGAGAGATAAGTAATAAATAGAGATGAATGAATAGTTGGATATATGGATGAGAGAGAGATGAGAGAGAGAGAGAGAGAGAGAGAGAGAGAGAGAGATAATAGATAAGAGAAAGATGAGAAAATGATGGATACAGATAATAAATGAATGGATGGATTGATAATGATAAAGAGAGATGAGAGAAAGATAAATAGAGGAAAAATGGATAGATAAATGGGTAGGTATATCATACTAATAGATAAAAGAGAATTAATAAAGAGATATAGTTATAGAGAGATTGATATGGAGAGTGGATGTAGAGAGAGAGAATACTCAAATACTAGACTAGAGAATGGACAGATACAGTACCTATGCATGCCATAAACAGAAAAACCCAAAGCATTGTAATTTTCTTTTCTTTTTTTAAATAAAGTTTTATTTGGGTTTTCACACATACAAAATACAAGTAAAACATCTTTTTTGAAAATAGCATGGTCCCGGGTTGAACTTCTTTATACAGACACAAAACTCAATTTCATGCTCCTTTTTGTGTTCTATTCCATATCTCATACTATTCTGCATTTTCTATATAGTTTTTCCCCTCTTTTAATTTTTTTCAATTTTATTTTGATTATCTCATCTCAATTCAAATCATTATATTTATACTTTTGTCTGTTCTGTTTCAATTTCATATTATCTTTTCTCATTAAACAAGTTTTCTCCTGTAGTTACTAATTGGAGTATGACACCTTTATATCTTTTAATTACACCCATTCAACTCTTATTTAAACTTCAATATATACCTTAAGGTTATAACCTTCAATATAATACATAATACATAATTTCCAATCGAATTCTGCTTGGTACATTCTTATAATATACACTATATTCTTTTTTTAAAAAAAGGATTAGAAATATACGTAATTATAAACCCTCATTCCATTCCAATTCAGTTCTATCATTAATAATCATTAAAATCTTAACATCTTTAACATTTCTTTTCAATTAAATATCATATTTCCTTAAAGACACGTATAATCTCCATAATTAATTTTTCCCTTATTTCTCTTCACATATGTTTTGTAAATCATTAAATATTCATTTTGTTACATTGATTTATTGACAAGCATTCCACTGAATTGCAATAGCTATTTTATCAAACATTTTAATCATACATTGTTGCATATTTTCTAAAATTATTTCTGCTTCTAATATAACAATACTATCTTATGTACCTTTGCAGAGTCCCTTTTTCCATTAAATTTTCACCCATTATCTCTAAATAGGCCCTGTTTCTCTATATTTTGTTTCTATCCTTTATAACTTCTTTTCCTTTTTTTCTTCCCTCTCATCTTCTCCCTCCCCTTTTTACATCCTTGTCTCTAGTTCTAATTCTCTCTTCTGCATTTCCCTCTTCTGTTGCTTTCTGATTTTATACTTATTTTTCACTCTATTTTTTTTGGGGTTGTTTTTCCCAATCTTAAACTTTCCATTCTCTTTCCCCCTTTTTTTTCCCATCTAAGATTACTTGTTCATTAGAGATGGCTTCTTCTTTGTCGCAATCTTCTTGTTCTGTAGGCATTTCTTGTTGTTTCTCATAGTTCCAAATCTCCATTTCTAAAAACTGAAATACGAAGCCAAAAGAACCTCTCCCTCCTTGTGCATCTTGTTTGTACTTTTTAAGTTCCATTTTCAGTTCTTCTAAAAGTGGAACCATTTTAAACAGTTTTAAACAACCACCTGATTAATTTTAGTCATTCAAATACAATAACCAAAAATCCAGAGATCATCAAGTAATCCAAATAGTTCCAAGCTGTTTCTTCTTATTTCTTTTTCGACTTTCTCTTCCTGGGGTTTTTGTTGCGATGTTTCAGTTAAAATGTATCTTTTGGAAGTCTTGTTGAGATTTTGCTGTAAATTCTTTTTAATTCCAGGCAGTCTCCTCCCTTCCAGATCCTGCCCTTTTATTCTTTTTCTCCCCTTTCCTGTTTTCAAAAGCTTTTGATTATCCAGAAATCTTTATTATCCCTTTGACTTTTTATTTTCAGCATTAAATGCCTATTAATGTCAAAGTGGATTTTTTCCCCAATTTCTTGCTTAAGTCTCTTAGCTGTCAGTATAGAAAAAGGAGAAAAAAAACAACAAATATTTTCCCTTTTCTCTCTCCTTCGCAGCTTAAAAATCTTCTTAGGGAACAATGTTATTGTTTTTTTTAAATAGTTTCAATTCCAGGGTACCTTATTTGTTGCTTTTGCTGTTTGATCCGGTCAACCAAAACTTTATCTTCTTATCTTCCTCCTGCACATTCTTTTCTGGCTGAGTTCTTCTTCGTTTCTGACCACCGCTACAACTGCCTTCGGGAAAGGGAGTAATGGCCAGCTGGGGAGGAGAGATGTGGCTCTCCTCAACCTTGCAGGCAGTCTCCCCCTTCTTCACCACCTCTACGGGGTGGCTTAGCCCCGAAACCAACTGGCTCGGGGTGCTCCAGTGGCGAGCACGGATCGAAACCTTGCAGAGACGAGGCTTCGGTCTGTTGCCGAAGAAGCTCAAACCGGAAGTCCCCTGTAATTTTCAACAAAATAAAGAACTTGCAAGTTAGGAAAAAAACAGCTTACAAAAATGTGTGCACTGGCAGAAATGCTTAGAGGTTCTTTTTATATTTATACCATGAATCAAGAATGTAAAGAAATAACTGTCACATCATTTTAATGGAGAATTTTCTCACCCATCTCTCTATCTATGAATCATCTTTATCAACCCAGACAACATAGTCTGATCAAAGAAAATCAAGCCAGATCATTTCAAAGACAGGGATGCCTGTTTGAACTTTCAGCTGCCTTTGGCTGGATTAGATGTGGCCCTAAAATCAACCCTTTTCAATCCACACTAATACACTACAATTTCTATGGATTATTTTGCTTTTGGCATCTTGGCATTTTCTCTTTTGGGCCACAGACTTCCTTTCCTTGCTTCACCTACAGAATATATTTTAATTTTCAATCCCATATCCTGCTTCTCTTTTCCCAAAATACTCTCGAAATCTTGGCAGAAGTCCATGAGAGACTTCAGTGTGTCTCCAGCCCCGCCTGCAGGACAGAAGCTGAATTGCATATCTCATGCTCATCAGAAGGTGCTCTGTTGTTTTATAACGAACAAAATATGATTCATGGCCCTACGGGCTGTCAAAATAGTATAAATGAATCCCTAGTAGGCAATTAAGAGCTGGGTATAAATTTCAGTGACCGGATTCTATAAATTCACACAAACTGCTATTAAATTTATATAGAGATGGTCAACTAGATTTAGGCAGCAGGAAGGCTGTTTCAGTGATAAGCAACGATTTTAGTAATAAAAATGGACTTTGGCAATTTCAGGGAGATTTCCTGGCATTTTGAAATCTGTGTTGGGTTTTGAAAAGCGTCCCTCACTAAGTTGCATTTTCCATTTCCTGCTTCCCTGCAGCTCTCCCAGTTCTTCCCTTGGATCCACACGATACATTTGCGCAGCAAAGTTGCAAAACTTAATCTAACCTCAGTTTTTAACTTGGTTGCTCAGACTGTGGTGTGAACCAGACCTGATGAGGGGGTGGGGGATAGTTTATGATTCAGTGTGTTGTTGAAAGCGGTAAAATATATTGCAGAGTGAATGTTGTGAGTTATAACACAGATTTTAGATCTCAGAAGATGAGTCATTTGTCTACGACATCTTTCTCTAAACCCAGCTTCTCAATTAGGGTACCTTTTTAAAGTAAATCTATAATTTTTCCTAGTCTGGTGTGTGTTTATTTCTCATTTCTAGTGGTTTGCTCTGTTTAACTGCTGACATAATTAAATCATTAGAGAGACAGTTGGTTCTAGTGATTAAAGTGCTGGTCTAGGAACCAGGAGATTGTGAGTTCTAGTCCTACTTTAGGCATGAAAGCTGGCTGGGTGACTTTGGGCCAATCACCAAGAGACATTAAGTACTTAGTCCTGCCTTAGGCATGAAAGCTGACGAGTGATTCTGGACCGCTTGCCCTTTCCCAGATTAACCTACCTCACAGGATAGTGGTTATAGGGAAAATAGGAAGAAATATTAGATATGCTCTCTGCCTTGAACTGTTATAAACAAAATTACAAAGAATGTAAATAAAAAATTCACCGTACCACAATTGATTAATTTCTAGAGAAAATCTCGAGCAGTGTTTCTCAATCTCAGCCACATTAAGATGGATGGACTTCAACTCCCACAATTCCCCCATGGGAGTTGTAGTCCACCCATTTTAATGTGGCCGAGGTTAAGAAACCCATTCTAAATGTGTTTAACAGAGTAGATTACATATTCTCTGTAAAGTGAGACATCTCTATCAGTGTTTAAAATGTGAGGAGATTAAGTGACACTTAGATACGCACACTGGGAAAATCTGGACTTCACATCAATTACTGGAGACATTCAAATCCATCCCCAAGGCAAATTCTCCTACTTATTCATGTGGAGTCACACATTTATTTAGGATATATTTAATTGTCCTTTAACAAAAGCTCCCAGAGCAACATAAAATAAAATGATAAAGGCAATAAAGAGCTAAATGGAAGAAAGCAGCCAAAAAGAAGGTTTGTTTTAAAATCAAACCTGCAGGACAGACAACAAAGGTTGGACATCTGCTGACTTTTACTCAGGTAAAATGATCAAAATGACACACCAATGTGGGTGCCAGGTGGGCCTGGCTGAGAAGAGGCTGAATTTCTCCACCATCTGGACTCAGCCAAAAGGCTTCTTGTCTTTCTGTCTCTGGCCAATCATTCAACAAGACTGTAGTGGGAAATGTTTTTGCATTTATGTTTTTGGTGTCAACTAGAAAGAAATGGATTATATTTTCAAGGAATTATTTTTAAAAAGTTCCACTGCAACAGACAAAATGTAAAATTTCAAAAAACAAACAAACCCGTATTTCTATTAAAATGGTTCTTTCCAAGAATGTGTGGCTACAATTCAATGCAAAAATGTTGTATCTCCTGCCTATGTGCCTATTGAGGCTTATAAACGCATGTGACCTCATCTTGCCTGGAATGTTCTCCATCTAGCTCTGTTTCCTTTGGATGCCGTTTGATTCTGAAATAAATAATGGATTCTTTCTTTCATTAAGCCTTTTTAGGAATGTATGGGGCTGCTGCTCTCAATGCCTTATTTGGCAAGGATTGGCTAAGCTGAGAAGTCTTTTTCCTACCTGGTGTCAGAGTGAGAAACTTAGTTCCCCAAACTACCCCCTACACCTGGAGAAAAAGTTCTTATTAAATTCAGAAATAGCAAGGAAACTGTCTTTTTGTTTGCACATAATGAGCCAAATGTCCTGTATGATAAATGCATTGCCCCATTTTCTCCAGTGAGCCATATGCAAGTGAGCCACCAGGGGGCAGCGGGTACTATGATTTCAATTCAGTGTTAGATTTTTCCCTATGCAGCCTGCAAATGTGCAAGATATCCACTAGGAGGCAGAGGTATCCAAACTTGGCAACTTTTAAGACTTGTGGACTTCAACTCCACAAGACCTGTGAAGTTATGAACCTCACAAGTGTCACAAGGACTGTTTCCCAGGGAAGCCCTGCCTTCTTTCTTCCTCTTCTCAGTTTAGGATATTGGGGGATTTTTTTAGACCTCCTATTTGATCTACACTGCAGAAGCCTTTCTTAAATGACAACTTTTCAGCCACACAGATCTGAGGGACAAACCCCCCCATCGCATGAAGTCAAAAGATACAAAACCCTCAGTTCTTTGCTGCCCTCTAGTGGTGGAAAGGTTAAAGAACCGACCCATAATCTTCAAGCACTGCTTAGTTTTATTCCTTAAAAGTGGTCCAATGATTCAGGGCTCTGCAGAATCAAAATGATTTGCCAAATATTGAAGATATTTGCAAAAATGGAGAACAATGTCACTCTTCCCATTATTGTTACAAGTAAGGCTGTTTTCATATACATTACTATTTAATGGTTTTAATATTGTAATTTTTATATGATTCTGTAAATAAATATTCTACCAATGGGACAATTTTAATTTTTCATACAAGTAAATATCTATAAAGATAACCATACAAGTAAAAGCTCTTTTGTGGTCCTCCATAATTTTTAAAAATTATGAGGAAAATTTTTAAGAAGCACCACTTAAAAAAAAAAGCAGATGATAGTACAACAGGAAAGAAGGAAAAAAATACAGTACACAGAGTAAATACAGTGTTGTGCATGTCAACTGGAGAAAGCTTTTCTTTAAATGGCTTTAGGCAGGGTGGAAAATACCAACCCTTGGGATGCTGCGCATTAAAACTATAGATACAATCCCATTCCAAGTATGTAGACTGAGCAAGGGCAAGGGTATGTGGGAATGACCTTGCGGGGTTGTTGGGGGAAAATATGCTGCCTAGGTAACTATCCAATAAGAGACGGGGAGCCCAAAACTGAATAACGGGCAGAGAAAGAAACTTGAAAAGGATCCTATTTACAGCCTCCTTAGGCTGTAAAAGAAACGGTGAGAAATTTGTACTTTCAGACTTGCAAAATGTCTATTAATTTACACCAAAATAGAATCTCCTGTTTGGGCAGGTTGTTAGACTAGTTGACCTACAAGACCCTTCCAACTTTATTGTTCTGTTCTCCTGGACAGCAGAGGAGCATCGCAAAGCAGCGATGTGAATATTGTCTTCCATACAGAAGTCGGAGGACTGATACCTGAACATATATTCTTTCTTGTGGAGAGACTGGAACGAGGTTATTTCTAGGTCTCCTCAAGACAATATATGGTAACAAGCAGAGGTGGGATTCAGCAGGTTCTGACCAGTTCTGGAGAACCGGCAGCGGAAATTTTGAGTAGTTGGGAGAACTGGCAAATCCCACCTCTGACTGGAGATTTTACAGCAGTGATCCCCAACCTTTTTTACGCCGCGGCCCGGTATCCCCAACCTTTTTTATGGCGCGCCCGGTACGGCATTAGTTGGGCGCTGCTTTTTGATGAAAAGTGCCCGTGAGCTTTCACCCGGAAAAGCTCACCGGAAGCACTTTTTCATCAAAACAAGATGGCGGCGCCCAGCAAGCCAGCGGCCCGGTAGGACTTGTTCCACGGACCGGGACCGGTCCGTGGACCGGTGGTTGGGGACCTCTGTTTTACAGTATCCTTTCCCTGCCACGCCCACCAAGCCCACAGAACCGGTAGTAAAAAAAAAAGGTAGTAAAAAAACATTGAATCCCACCACTATTCTGAAGAAAGGATTGCAGGTAGCTTTTGACTTATGACGTCAAAGGAGATTCTCAGTCATCAGGTCATGGTTGTCTCACAAAGGTGCTTTTTCCAAAAGGCACTTGGACTTTCTTGGTTTCTTCCTTTGAAATCGCTCCACTTCTCATCCAAGAAGCTTCTTCAGTTCTGACTTCAGTTCTAATTGAAACTTCAAAGGAAGAAACCAAGAAAGTTCAGCTGCCTTTCAGAAAAACACCTTGGGGGCTTAACTTATGATCACAGTTGAGTCATAAGTCTGGAGTCAAGCAATTGTATGACCCTTTTTGCCATAGTTCTTAAGTGAATCTCTGCAGTTGGTTAGTGAGTCATGTGGTCATTAAGCAAGTTTGGCTTCCCCATTGATTTTGCTTTTGGGAAACTAGCTGGGAAGGTCACAAAAGGCCCTTTAGGTGACCCTAGGACATCGTAACCATCATAAATGCATGCTGGTTCCCAAACGCCCAAATTCTGATCATGTGACCATGGGGTGCTGCAATGGTCATAAGTGTGAGAAACGATCATAAGTCACTTTTTTTTCAACGCTGCTGTCATTTCGAATGGTTCCTAAACAAATGGTTGTAAGTCGAGGTTGTAAAGAAAGGGGAAATTGTTGTCTTCCTAACAAAAATGTGGAACTTGTCTCCCAGATATGGCTTAGCGCCAGAGCGTGGGAATTTGGCCAACTTTTAAAAAGAGAACAATTTTTTTTTTTTTTAAAAAAAAAGGGAGACAAGGAGAGATCCAGGAAATTACAGGCCAATCATTTTAACATCAATTCCAGGAACATTATGAGAAAAACAATACACTTACAAAAATAACTCCTACAGATGGACGAGCACCATGAAGGCTGCAAAGACTGAGGCTGCCTTGCAGTCCATGGGCGCCAGAATAGAGGCAACCCTCTTAGCGTCGCATGGGTTCCCTTTCGAAAGATCTTTGACAGAGTTTGCCTGGAGGAAACTTAATTGCTCTCGTAGATGGGAGTTCTCAACTTACAACAGTTCATATAGTGATCACTCAAAGTTGCAACGGCACTGAAAAATGTGACTTATGACCATTCCCCCATTTACGACCGTTGGGGCATTCCCTATGGTCACGTGATCAAAATTCAGAGACATGGAAACGGACCCATATTTATGACGGTTGCAATGTCCTGGGAATCCCTTTTGTGACCAATAAAGTCAATGGGGAAGCCAGATTCACTTCACAAGCGTGTTACCAATGTAACAATTGCAGTGATTCACTTAACAACTGTGGCAAGAAAGATCACTGAAATTTCACTGAGCCAATGTCCCACTTAACAACAGAAATTTGGGGCTCCATTGTGGTCGTAAGCTGAGGATTACTTGCAAAAGAATCTGAACCTTCTGAAAGTTTCAGTGCTTCTTCATTTTTGCGGAAATTTTATTTATTTATTTAAAACATCTATATAGCATTACATGTAACACACATTATACTTATATAAAGGCAACTATATCGTGTTTTATGTATATTATGATAATGTATATGTTGCATTACATATAACATAACAGCAATAGTGTTTGACTTACAGCCGTTTGATTAGCAGCCAGTGAAAGTTGCAACAGCATGGGAAACTGTGACTTACGACCAGTCCTCACGCAACTGTCACAGCATTCCCATGGTCACATGGTCAAAATTGGGGCACTTGGTCCTGGCAGGTGTGATAGAGGCCGTTGTAGCATCACCTGATGGCTATTTGTCACCTTCTCAGCTGGTTTCTGACCCGCAAAGTCAATAGGAAAAGCCAGGTTCACTTAACAAGGGCAGTGATCCTCTTAACAACCAGGGATCAGGGATGACTCGCTTAGCAACCAACTTGCTTAGCAACCGAAATCCTGCTCCCAATTGTGGTCTTAAGTCGAGAACTACCTGTGTTTGGGCATGTGTCTGGGTGTGTATGTGTGGTTGTGATAAAGAGTGATAGAACAAATAGACTGTAACTCCTTGCCTATTTGTGTTGGCCTTGTGTGCCCTGATTAAGTGGGTCAGCATTCAAAACAAGGCTCAAGGACAAAACAGGCCCTTCCTTGTAGCTTGAAAGAGCCAAACAAAGTAGAAAGGAAGATGGGGGCCTCTGAGCACATCAGCACACACGTAGACACACCTGCACACACAGAGAAGCATGCACGTACTCCCACACACACGCACATGCACGCCCATACACACCTGCATGTGTATTTTGCACACACACAGAGAGACACACAGATACACACACTGCCCGATGCTCCGGGTTGCCCTCTTTTTGGCGCTAAGGGCTGCAAAGGAGGATTTCCAAGGTGACAACATCCCAGCACAACAGGAAAGCGAGACAAAGGCAGGAGACCTTATCTCGGCTGTCCAGCTTCCCAGGCTTGGCCTTTCCACCACCGTGAAAGCATTCCAACGGAGAGGAAGGGAGCCAAGACTTTGCAAGTCGTTCCCCCCACTTCCTAAGGGAGGCCTTGAACAGGGTGTGCAGCAGAGGTGCAGGGAAGACAGAAGTTGCCTCTGAGCCTTCCACTGGCGGTGATACTTCCTATTTGGTTTTATTGGATGGTGCTTTATTTGCAACCCATTATTTGGATGGCCCCGAATGATACCGGACTCTGCTCTAATCCAGATATAACAGTGGCATTTTCAATTATTTCATTTGCACTTTTTTTGTTGCGGGGCGGGGGGGCGGCAACCCAAACAATTTCAATCTGGATAAAAAAAAACAGACACATCTGGATTTTCAGGCTTTCTTTCCCTTCGCAGCCAAAGAAAATGTACCCTTGCATTCCGCGGCGGTTTGCCATAAGGAGTCCCTGACGTGACGGGAAAACTAGAAAGTTGGTATCCTCGTAACAAAATGGATCGTGCTCCTTGGGGAACAAGCGAAGTATGAACAAAACGCCACTTTTCCTACGGAAAAGCTCTCCCTAAGTCTCCCACTTTCACTTCCTTCATCCTTTTCTTTTTAATTTATTTACAGCAGGTGGCAGCAGTAAGTCAAAGCGGCCTAAGCTCCAAGGAGGGAGACCAGCAATGAAATTTGAAAAGCATCCTAAAAGGAGGGCAGGGCAAAGCATATCTGAATGATCAAGAAAGCTATACAGGTATTTCACCAGGAACCAGCCACCTTCATAGGGGCTTTATCTTTCATTATGATAAGCCACGCCCTATTTCCCCCCCTTCTCCCTCTCTCTTATCTATCATCTATCTCTATTTATCTGTCACCTTATTCTCTCTCTGTTTTCATCTATCTATCTATCATCTTATTTAGATTTTTCATTTTCTTGCTATATATCATCTCTATCATTCTCTCATTATCATCTCTATATTTCTTTCTATCTAATCCAGGGGTGTCCAACCTTGGCAACTTTAAGACTTGTGGACTTCAACTCCCAGAATTCCTCAGCCAGCTGGCTGAGGAATTCTGGGAGTTGAAGTCCACAAGTCTTAAAGTTGCCAAGGTTGGACACCCCTGATCTAATCTATCTATCTATCTATCTATCTATCTATCTATCTATCTATCTATCTATCTATCTATCTATCATCTATCTATCTATCTATCTATCTATCTATTATATCTATCCTATCTTTATTATCTCCTTCCCTTTCTCCCTTTTAATATTTCTGTTACCTCATGTTAATCTATATCCATTACATTTTCAGGCTTCAATGGCTTTGTGAAAATTCAGTAGTTCTTCATGGAGAAAAGAAAAAAAAAAACCTCTCTACAAATAACTTTCACAGCGCATCAACTACCAGTTCTATAAGCTTTAAAATATTTAGACTAATCATCACATTTAATACAGGAAGGGACCTAGATAAAACTTAGCTGGGAATCTAAGACAGGGCTGATAAACTAATCACACACAGTTCCTGCCAGCATCTTCGATGCACTTTATTCATGTCACAAATAAACAAAAGCAAAATAATAAATACTGAAATTGAACTGAAGATGTTTCGTGCTTAGTTAAAATAGCAGTATTTTTCTTTTCCAGGAATAAAGATTTTTACCTAATAAGAGAAAATATTTTTTTCTTCTTTTTGAAATGACATTTATCACCTGGGGAATTTGGGGGAGGGGAATTTTGTTGGCGTTTTGCTTATTCACTCAAGTGTCAACTTTGATTAGGTAACAGGAAGATTCAGAAGTTAGGTGAGGTTGGTCCTGGGAGACGGTAGACTTCTAAAACATCCCAGGGTTGTAGACCTAGACTGGGAAGTTGAAAAGAAATCTGAAAAAGATCAATTGTCAACTATTTCCATAACGTAGCCAAGGAAACTGCATATGTATAGATGCACATGCACAGTGTCAGATCAACAGAGCTCAACTGAAAGGAGGTTTTACCCTTTGGATACACATCTGAACTTTAACTTCTACAGCACAGGGCCTAAGGCTAAGCAAGGGATAGAACAGACAGATAGGCTGGCATGGAGGTCCTCCTTGCCAAACTGAGTGGCTGTAAAACCTACCAAAAATGGAATTACGGATGCCTATGGATGGTGGTTGCATATCAACAGCTCTGTTTCAATTCACCTGAAGGAACTTCATCTTTGTTTGGCCTGGATTGCCAAATGAAGGCCAATTAGACCAAATAATGATTTATTTATTTTTAATAGTCATAAAAACGCCCCTCACTGAGAACAGGACAGATTCAAGCCCAGCCTGAAAAGCTAGCTTTCTACCCTGGTTTGCACAACTATACTTTAAAGCAGATCTGCTACAAATCTAGCAGCTGTGTTTATGGACCATGCTTCGTTGGACTAGTTTTCATTTGATTTTGTTCTTTGGAAACTTAGCCTATGGTACAAGTCCAGCTTTTGGGATTTCCACCAATTGTTCCAATCCATAAAATGGGTGTTTTCAGTAACCAGGTTGAAAGAGACAAGGGATGTTCCTTTTCTTTCAAATGAATGCAACTAAGCAGCCCATTAGACCAGCTTCTAATGGCAGCCTGAAGGCTAACCTTGATTAGTCCCCTCCCAATTCCCCACCAGGACAACTCGGCCGAGATTCCCCTAATCTCTGCTTTGATCAGGTATTAGGGGAGGAAGCTCCACTTTCTCCCTTCATCCTCACATAAAAGAGTTTTCCGGCTCCATGGAAGGACTGCTAGCACAGGCACTTCTTCCAAAGCTCCCCGCCTCGGTCATGCATGAACACGCGCCTTTTAAAGCGCTTTTTTCCGCTTCTTTCACACAAATGGCAGCCGCTCGGTGTTTACATTGGCGCTTGCAAAGCTTGCAGAATGGGACAAAACCAACCTGCCTAGCTGGCTGAAGGCCTTCCCTTTCAACAGCCTTAAGTTCTCAACAAAGGGCCACTAAGCCAAGGAAGGCTTAACAGCGAGAGACTCTCACGCCAGCACGGAAGGTGCAGAGACGGGCATCAAAAGCCAGAAAAGGACAAAGAAAAAGAAAAAGAGGAAAGGCAGTAGGGTAAACCGAGAGTGGGTTCAGGCAGGAGGATAAAAAGTTTTCACTGTGGGTCAGAGCCAGGATGGTGCACCAAGTCATTGGACTCAGCAAAAGTTGGTGTTTGGCTATGCGGCAGGGACATGAAAATAAAAAAAAATATCCATGGGGGTTGAAACGAGGTGGAGGAGACAGGAGGAGGAGAATTTCCTCTTATTTTCCAGTTTAGATGGGCCTAAAACAGGTGGCCTGGGGGCTGATTTCAACTTGGCTTGGAAAGTCAACTGAAGGACTTTGGCAAAGCACTCAGCTGCTGAAGCTGTGGTGGAATTGCATTGTCTTTGGAGCAGCAATACCTCATGGTGGGCTGAACAAGGAAGCTTGAGAAACACAGGACGTCCTCCTTCCATTGTGGTAGACACACAAGGCAGCTTGACCTCATCCTGGTACTCTCCAGGGATTTGTGCCTTGATGTCCATAGATGGCCATGTTAGTAATTGTGGGGCTTGGAAGCCCAACATAGCTGAGAAGGACTGTTGGAGAAAGGGCGGTGTTGCCTAAAGGATATCAAACACTTTCTTCACTTTGATTACTTTGATTATTGCCTTGGAAGACCTGTGAGGTCTCTTCCAGCCCTGTGATTTTATGTTCTAAGATAGGATAGGCAGGAAAGAACTTGTTCCAGGTTGACAGAGAATCGAGGCTAAGCCAGCCTCCCCAAGTCTGGCCTCTCTCCGGATGGGTTGATTTCAGCCTATATAGCTGTTCTTGAAAGGACACATTGCAGACGCATAAAATGAGGCAGGGTTTCTTTCATCTAGTTCATCCGCCATTTTGGAGTCAGTGGCCATTGCTACAGACATGCTTGCTAGGACTAAAAATCCACTTATATGTAGATGTACTACCTGAGATGCTTGAAAATTTGGCCCAAGAGGATGACAACTCTTTATTTTACCATGGTTGCCTCTAGGGAAGGTCAAGCCAGAGATGCCATCACTTCCAAAAAGGTTCTGTAAGGTAGATCACAGAAAGGGCTTTTTTTTAAAAAAAAAAAAGGTGTTGGTTGGTCTCCCAGTCAACAGGTTTCTTCAGATCACTTGCAACTTTCCATCCTTGGTAGGGAATCCTGGCAAGGTTTCCTTCTGATATCTTCAGGTCCCTTTGGTTGTGGGTATGTGAGCTATGCATAACAGAATGTCAGATTGGATATCTTCTCTTGGTCCTTTTCAAGAAACTGTATCATTTTGGTAGTCATTTCAGAGGTTCTCAGGTGTTTTCCCCCCCCACCATCTGAGGAAGGATTCTCCAAAAGACTTTCCAAGTCCAAAATCCATATGATGGTTCTAGGCTTCCCCCAGAACAGAGATAAAGGCTGCTGTCTTTGGAGGCCAAACCCATAGTAGTTATGTCCTGTTGTGACTGTTCTAGATACCAGATGCTTTGAGGAGAAGAAAACATAGGTCCAACAGAAGGAAATAAGTTCTTCCTGTTATCATAATGCAAGGCTGAAGGATCCAATCTCCTTATTTCTTGTGGTGCATATCTTCCATTCCAACCCGGCCCCAGACACCCACCACAAAGGATTCGATCTCGCACTCGTTGGTCCCTCTGGCAATGCGGAAGTAGCCGTGTTCACCCCATGCCTTTCCCCAGGAGTTGGCTGCAATCTGAAGACAGAGATAGAATAGGCTATGAAAGGGGTTTCCAATAGAAAAAGCATTGATGTTTGTCTAATATAGCAGTTTTACATTTGTATTCTTTTTAAAATGCTTACAACAACCCTGGAGAACAAGTCAATAGGTAATCATCGGTCAATAGCAAGAGCCAGTTTCATAACTAATAATCTGAATTAGTCTCTCCACACATCATTCTTAGTGAAGCATGCAAACCAGAATCTGCATTTCCTGCATCGGGTGAGGAGAGCACATCTTTCTCCTTCTGTCCTGGCCACTTTTTACAGAGGCACAATTGAGAGCATTTTAACAAACTGTATGACTGTTTGGTTTGGTGGCAGCAGTGCCTCAGATAGAAAGTCCATACAGAGAGTGGTAAGGACAGCCGAGAAGATTCTGGGAAGCTCTCTTCCCGTTATTCAGGATGCTGCTTATAAGTGCTATGTGTTTAGAGCTCAAAGTATTATCAGAGATCCCCATACACCTACTTCATGGTCTGTTTCTGTTGCTCCCCCCTGAAACCTTGAAGGAGCTTTCAAAGTATTTCTAGTAGGATTTCCAGATTCTGTAACAGCTTTGTTCCCTAGGCCATCCGTCTGGTAAATTCACAAGATTCGTTTTTCTCACCATGTACATGTAGACACCCAAACTACATTGTGTTGTTTCTCTGTGACATGTATATATGTGGGTACAGGCATGCTTTTGTATTTATTTATTTTGCCATGTTTATGTAGTGTATATTGCAGGTGGTGACCCTTTGAGAGCTGTATGCAACGAAATTTCCTTTTAATGTACATTCAAAGTGACAATAAAGTTAGTCTAATTGTAGTGGTTAAGGAGGTAGGATAGAAAGCAGCAGTCTGTGAGTTCTAGGCCCACCTTAGCTATGGAGTTCAGCTGGGTGGCTTTGGGCCACTTCCTCTCTCTCAGCTCACCTCACCTCACAGGGCTGTTGTTGTGTGGAAAATCAGTGGAGAAAGATGTGTTGGATATGTTTGCCATCTTGAGTTATTTTTAAAAATAATAAAGGCGGGATGTAAATAAAATTAATTAATAAACTAGTGTAAGTTTGTAAGTTGTGATTGGGTTAGGTGACTGACCCAATTTTATGACCTTTTTTGCAGAGGTCATTAAGCAAACCAGTGGTTTGCTATGAGCTGGTTTTTGACAAAACTGTTGTAAAATGTGGTCACATGACCACAGGATACTACAAGCAGCCGTAAATGCAGGAGGGTTGCTGAGCACCCAAAATGCGATCATATGATTGGGGGAGGGGGCAGACCCAGATGTTGGAACTTCAAAAAGAAGTCATAAATAGCCATAGGGAGGTCCATAGTATCTTTGAACAGTTGCTAAGCGACCAGTCCTAAGTTGAAGATAAGGATAAGTTCTGGTCACTAAAGGAATCCAGTTAGGATAATAGGCCAGATTTTTTTTCAGAAGTGTAGTAATTTCCAGATGTATGGCCCTCAACTCCCAGAATTATTTGCATTGCCTGTGCTGGCTGAGGATTCTGGGAGTTGAAGTCCATGTGGCTTAAATTTACTAAGATTTAGAAACACTGGTCTAGATGGAAACTTCTGGTTGACCTAGTTAAGTGAACTGAGCTGAAGCATGATATTGTGAACTTATTGACAGAAGGAATACATTTACTATCGTTCCTTGGTGGTGGCACTTACCCAATATTTCCGATTTGACCCATCCGGCTTCCGTTCTTCTCCCCATCTGTGATAAAACAAAACAAAGAGTTTGTTCAATGGGAAAAGAGGAAGTAGGTAATCTAATCTTCTCAAGATGGATATTAGGATTTTTGAAAACTATACATGAAAATATGGGAAAGAAACTGGAATGAACATAGAATCAAAAAATTAAAAAGAAATGCAGACTCAATGGACAATATTGTCAATGGGCCACCATCACAGCTTCAAATTATAGCAGCTACATGGATTTTCTTCATGACAATCTGGTCTTTCGAATCTTCCAACATTGTACCCATCACCCCATAATAAAGTTCCATCCCTCTTGATGCCAATCATCAATTTTCTCCTCTTTCCTTCTACCTTTCCCCAAATAACTGACTTCTCCAGAGAGCTAGGACTTTTCACGAGATGTGTTCAAACAAGGAAAAGTTGAGCCTGGAGACTTGAGCCTCAAGTGGGAATTCTGAAATAATTTATGATCATAGGCCCAACCATTTTACTGTATCCCCTTAAAATGTAATCATTTTCAGCAAGTTCAACCACATGTAAATTCTACTGATAAGCACAGGTAGTCCTTAGCTTAAGATGGGTGGTTAAGAAATAGGAAAAATAAATACATAAGTAAAACGATTGATCACCTAGCAACCATTCAAAGTTCTGACAGATCTACTGGGGGGGGGGTATTTACGACCCAAATTTGAAGTTGCAATAGTCACACACACACACACACACACACACACACATCCCAGTCATGTCATTGCACTTCAGGTGCCTAATAACCGGACTGCATTTATGGCCATTTGCAGTGTCCCACAGTCCTGGGGTCACATTTTACAACTGTTTTGCTGAAAATCAACATTTACTTCCAGTTTTTGGCCAAACTCTGCCCATAGCGGACCTTCGCCTTTCACTCAATGAGTGCGGCCATTTGCTTAATAATCACAATGATTCACTTCATGATCAAAGGTTATAAAATTGGGTAGGTCACATGACTCACTGCTTTACAACTGCCAAGAGGTACAATTGTGATGGGCAGGCTCCATTACGGTTGTAACTCAAGGACTACCTGCAGCCACCCTAAATAAATATGATTCCCACAGGTCGACTCCTTCTCCACAATTCCCCTTGACTTCCTGATGTGCAAGTGATCTTCTGAAAACCACAGCTGGTCAGGAAGCTCTGGAGAAAATGCACAATGCAGACACACACACACAGCTTATTTCTTCTCTTCGGAAATGAAGAGAAGCCGAAGCGAAGACTTGGCGCTCAATCGAGGGATTTCCCATTTCATTTCTGGCTGATAAGCTTAAAGAAAGAGCCTGATTTTGCTTCAGCCATCAGCACGAGACAATAAGATTAAATGGAAAATACAGCACGGACTTTCTGGCTGGGGGCCACCGCTCGCCCTGTGCTTCACTTTTTCCTTCATTCCAACAGAAAGGAGAGTTGCATACCAGCATTTTTGATATTCTTCCTGAAATGAGTAACCAGGACAACCCTGTGTTTACTTCAACTCAGAAATCAGGATAAAATGAAGCACACAGGCTTCCTGAAGCTAAGGTTTCCTCAGAGCACTGCACTTCAAATATGACTGGGGGATTCTAGAAGTCCACCGTCTTCAAGTGGCCAAGTTTGGGAAACACTGCCCTAAACTCACCCAAGTAGCATGGTGGTACAAGAGGCTCAGTTCTCCGGATTAGAACATAGAATCATAGAGCTGAAAGCAATGGTGGGATTCAAATTTTTTTTACTACCGGTTCTGTCGGCGTGGCTTGGTGGGCGGTGCAGGGGAAGGATACTGTAAAATCTCTAGTCAGAGGTGGGATTTGCCGGTTCTCTGAACTACTCAAAATTTCCGTTACCGGTTCTCCAGAACTGGTCAGAACCTGCTGAATACTACCTCTGGCTGGAAGGGACCTCAGAGGTCTTCTATTCCAACCCCCTGTTCAGTCAATACCATCCCAGCCAAATGGTTCTCCAGTATATTTTTGAAAACTCCAGTGATGGAGCACCCGCAATTCTGGGAGGTAAGCTGTTCCACTGATGAATTGTTCTCCCAGTCAGGAAATTTCGTCTTACTTCAAAGTTGGGTCTCTCATTAACAAGCCTCCATCCATTACTTTTGTGCAAATGCTGAGTGTTTTCCCGGAGGGCATTTGTGATCACCAATGTGAAGACAATGCAGCTCTGTTTGGGAAATTCAGGGAATTGAAGTCCACACATCTTAAAGTTGCCAGGTCTGGGGAAAAAAAAATCCTCTGTCTTACCGCTTTGCAGCTTTCCTGATCTGCTGCAATCCAGTTCAAATTCTCCCTCAATTCTTGCCCAAATGGTTCAGAAGCTGAGATGCAAAGATTGCCTTTAAAAGGCAAGTGTGGTTTGTGTGTGTGTGTGTTTGTGTGTGAGGAGAAGGCATCACACTGACTTGTGAGGAATCCAGCTGCCAAGACCATACTCTTGGCAGAAATCCAGAAGGTTTAATCATCTGCATTTCACAGCACAAAAAATTTTCCACAACGCAGATAAAAACAGGCCAACTCTTTCATCCATGCCCAGCACCAAAACAGAACTAATACCAGCTTTGGACCATCCTGCCCGCTTCATTTTCATGACCAAGTTTGATCTAGTTCTAGACAGAGAAATTCTCATTTGTGTGGTTTCCCTCCCCCCCTCCCCATGCTCCTCAAAGAGCAATTTCTATCAATTAATAATATTTATTCAGAAAATGACCGGCCAAATTTAAAAGAACAAAACAAACAAAATCAGAGTGAAGCAAATAAATATAATAAATCAGCAGCTAGCAAAGACCAATTATATCCTGCTTTCATTGAGGCAATAGAACATTGAGCCTCTGCACATGTAATCGATGGTTTTAGATATTAAAGGAGAAAGTTCATCTAAAATTGATCTGGCCACCCAGGTTATTTATCTATTACGGGTACATGTCTCTGTAAAAGGTACAATGTTGTAATGTTGTAATATGTGTGACACGGTTTCAGCCTCCTTGTCATCACATGGGCTAATACGGGCAGTTACAGCGATTGTACTACACCTCTCTTTGTTGTGACTAGGAGGTTTGAACCTGCTCTGTCAGAAGACATAGACTCGAGTGATGAGGAAGATCTGGCATTAAGGTTTGAGCCTGCCTTGTTGAGTAACATAAATGGGAGTCAGGAGGAGGAGGAAGATAGGGCATTGGGGTTTGAACCTGCTTTGCTGGAAGTTTCGGAATCCTCATCCTCTCCCGGACCTTCCTCATTAGTTACACCTGTGTTGGCAGATAATCAGGAGAACGTGCCAGAGCCCTTGGATGAAGATCAAACCGAAGAATCTTGGTTTGATGCAAGGAACAGACGTAAGCAGAAACGTCAAGCACAAACTGGAAGGAGACGTTGAATCAGGGACTGACTAAGAGACTGACACGCCCCTTCAGGAAATATAAGGAGGTGTGTTAGCTCTGAAGCCCTGTTCGGATCAACTTGTTGATTTGCGTTTGCAGTTGGACAATTTATCCTGTTTGGAATTCATCTCTGATTTATAGTGCTGCTCGTTATCATAATTGGCTGACAGCTTCTGGGAAAACTGCCAACAACAAATTCAGACAAAGGAAAGTTAACTCTGTTGTTCCTGGTCTTTTCTGTTTGTATATTTTCCTTTGGACATTAGGACTCTCACCTCGTGGCCACAGGTGAGACAGAACATCTCTTGATGAAGTGCAGAGGGAAGAATGTTAAATCTAACTTTAAAGAATGTGATTCTCAGCTTAGGAAACTTCAGATTTAGCAAGTGATTTTCTGCTCCCCATGTTCCTCAATATAACCATGTTGATCGTATTGAGGGAGCCTATTAACTTCAATCTGAAATTCCACATCCCTTCTTTAAATAATTAATGGCTTGGCTTGATCGTAACCTAATGATTTTAAGAATGGTGGAGAAAGCCCATATGAAGCCAGCTTATGCTCTACCGCCTGTTTCCAGGATGAGGTACAATTACGTTAGAACTAGAAGGGGTCAAATCCACTGGCAAAAATTGCATTTTCAACCCTTGAAGAAGAAACCTGCAAGCTTGGTGATAGCATTTGTTTCTTACAGGGACCAGCCAAATGCCTCTGGGGCCCTTACACATATTTTCTGGTGATTGATGCTCTGCAAATATGATTTGGAGACTTCTGTCCCTGAACCAGAGGTAACTTTGGCTCTTCAAGAATGGTAGACTTTGACAATGCTGTCCTTCATGAACTGGACCTGGTTGTCTTCTCTCTTAGCTTCTTCCTACAAGCTGGAAGAGTTGGCATGTTCTGAGTGCTATCAATTATATAGTGTCACCTAGTGGTATTCAAGAAGTGAGCCTTCTCCGCTGTAGGGCCTCCCGCTTGGAATGATATCTATCTTGCTCTTATTCAAATGAGCCCTTAAAACCTGCCTCTTTCCTCAAGCTTACACTAAGCCAGTTTGGCGTAGTAGTAAAAGCTGATAGTCCACAAACCAGAAGATGGTGAATTTCAGTCTCATCTTAAATATGAAAGTTGGCTGGGTGATTATACCCAATCACCAAGAAAGGTGGACTTTGGACCACTCACCAAAATGATGGTGAGTTCTAGCCCCACTTTAGGTACAAAAATTAGCTGGAACACTTCAGGCTAATCACCAGGAGGTGGTGAGTTCTAGTTCTCCCTTAGTCAAGAAAGCCAGCTGAATTCTTTTGGCCAATCTCTCTCTCTGAGTCCAACCTACTTCAGAGTGGGAAAAATAGGAGGAAGAAAGAATATTAGGTATACCGTATATGCCGGCGGATAAGACGACCCGGCGTATAAGACGACCCCCCAACATTTCCACTCAAAATATAGTTTGTTATATACGCCCCTCTTCCGCACGCCTTCCACTTTTGCACTTTTTTTTTTTTTTGAGGCACTTTTGTCTCACCGTGGAAACGAATCCCGTGAAGCCGAAAGGAGCAGCCAGCCTTCTCCCAGCTCCCAAGGAAACGAGGCTCGCACCGCCTGGGCTCCGCTGAGGTATCCGGCTGGGGCTGTCAGGAGTTGTTACCGCTGGCGCAGCTCCGCTCGGCTCCAGTCCCGCGTTGCCTCGGGAAGGGAAAGGCAAAAAGGAAGAGCCGCGGCGGCGCTTTGCAATGGCAGCAGCGGCTCCTGGTTTTGCCTTTCCTTCCCGAGGCAACGCGGACTGGAGCCGCGCGGAGCCGCGCCAGCGTGTAACAACTCCTGACAGCCCCAGCCGGATACCTCAGCGGAGCTCGGGCGGTGCGAGCCTCTGTTTCCTTGGGAGCTGGGAGAAGGCTGGCTGCTCCTTTCGGCTTCACGGGATTCGCTTTCCACGGTGCGCAAAGTGCCTCAGCCGCGGGCAGCTTCCCAATTACTATTTGCCGGCATAGTAAGATGACCCGGCATATAAGACGACCCCCCCAATTGGAGGCATCTTTTTCAGGGCAAAAAAGTCGTCTTATACGCCGGCAAATACGGTATTTGCTGCATATATTTTTTTTAAAAAAGATAAATAAATAGAGTAGATGGCAGATTTTTCCATGGCTGATTGTAATAATTGTGTATTATTTTTATATTTTCTGTATTCTATGGTTTTACATTCATATTGTATGCTGCCTAGACTCAGGATGGAGTTGGGCAATCTATGAATTTAATAAATACATAGTTAACTAACAAGCTAATTAACTAACTAGTGTTTTTTTAAACCATCCAAGCGAATAGTATTCATCATTCCATCTTGGGGTGATAACGTTTACAGATAAAATAGTGCAAAGGTATTGCGAGGAAAGAACATAAATCTGAAGGATAAAAAAATGAATATTTGACCAGCAGTGTAAAAGCTGTCCAAAAAACTGCTTTAAAAAATCAGTCTGAAATCACCTGTTATCAATCTACTACCTGTAAATGGCAGGTGCCAATGGCTGCAGGACTCTGCCTGGCATTTGTGTGGCTGACAGGAGCTATCTAAAATGAACAGGTTGAGATAAATTCACCACTGTGACTAGGAACAGAGGGGTGGGGGGGAGAAATAAGTGGCTTTCTTTTCAGCTGTCGTACAGAAGAGCCAATAGAGGAACACACCTCACAGGTTAATGGTCTGCTGTGTGAGAGGAAGTCATTCATTTCGCCTGTCTGAAATCTTTTGCTCAGCATTACCTATGTTTTTACTCCATGTCGTACATGACTTGATCCACTTCAATCTTCAGTTGACGTTTTTCTAGGTGGAAGGATCCCAAACTTTCCAGCCTTTTCTTAACTGAAAATGTTCCAGTTGCCCTTTTCGAGCCTGTTATTATCCCTTTAGTCCTTTTTCAACCAGAATGGTACATACAGCAGATTTGCAGAAGACAGTGGTGTCCTCAGACGATGAGTATAAAAGTAAAAATTGTGGTTGTGATGGTATGGTTGAAAATCTGCCTGTTTTTTTTATAGCTGCAATAGCACTTAGACTTATATACTGCTTCATAATACTTTGCAGCCATCTCTAAGCAATTTATAGAGTCAGCATATTGCCCCCCAAAATCTGGGTCCTCATTTTATTGACCTCAGAAAGATGGAAAGCTGAGTCAATCCTGAGTTGGTCAGAATCAAACTCCTGACAATGAGCAGAGTCAGCCGTCAATACTGCATTCTCACCACTGCACCTTCATGACTCTTTGTAGATGACACTAAGTGTGTATGAGAGAGTGTTTGCATTCTTGTTAGCACTATCACTTTATAAAATTTCTGCCTGCTTTTGCAGTTGCATTACCTTTTGTTTCCTCAGTGAAAATGGGGTAGTATAAAGTAATAGATCACCTAGGAGTGACATCTGGAAATTTAACAAATACTAAGTAATATACTATTATAGTGTATTAAAAATACCAATAGAGTTCAGAGTTCTGGCTGGTTCTGAAAGACTGGATTGGGGTAGACAGAAAGCAAAATAATGGATTTCTAACACATTTCCAGGGCCAATAAATAATGGGTAGGATGATGAATTTGAGCAAAATTTTGGAAGCCAGATGTAAATAAAGCTATAAACCTCCAGAGAAGGCCCATAATTTCATATATGCAGGTAGTACTCAACTTACAATGGTAGTAGAGCTTGGCCATGTGGCTGACCCGATTGTATGATTTTTTGTAGTGGTCATTAGTGGTCATTGTTAATGCTATGGTCATTAAGCAAATCCATTGTCGCTATGAGGCATTTGTGCTGAAAACTGGAAATAAATGCTGTTTTTTAGCAAAAACATCATAAATCAAGTCAAGGACTAACTGTAGTTTTGAGTGTTCCTGACACTGTTGTCTACTGCTGGAACCACAGTGCCAAAACAAACACAACTTTGACATTTCTCATTAGACAAAGTATTCACTCACAAAGGGACACCTTGGATTTGGGTTTCTCATTGACTGCTAGTGATCTCACTCACCCAGTAATTTTGACAGAATGGGTACCATGTCGTCGGTACGGTTCTGGCTTCCCAGCTGCTACAGGAGTATGCTGATAAACCCCACTTCGATACACAAAGAAGTCTTCATGCACTTCCATGATGGCTGCAGTGGAATGGAAAGGAGATTATGCATATAGGCTCGAAAAGAATCTGACATGAATACTTTATTCTTCATAACTCAAATACCAATATTTCTGGTTTCACCCACAATACAAAAGTTAAGTCTAGAACTGAGAAGAAATCTAGAGCTTATCGAATTCTCCAACCAGTTTCTATACTTTTGGCACCAAAGAGGACTGTGCATAGGCCCATGACATGTGGAACTTTGTTGCTTACATAGAAGGTGGAACCAGGAAAGACCTTGTTATGGTCAAGAAACGTGGCCTGTTGGTGGCAGTTGTGCTCTCCTGCCTTCCCCATCAAGCTACCCAAGCTTAATGACACTTGACTAGACATAACATTTTGCACCCTTTGTTCATGCAGTTGTGGAAAGCTGAAGAGCAGAGTTTAGTCCTCTCAAGATGAACCACCAACAAGCTTCTAAAGATCAGCACCTTAGGGGGTATCTTCTATCCCAATTTCCAAGATGGCTGGTTTCCCCCAATTCAACTCATAAGAACCCAACCTCGGAAAGTTAAGAAAGCCCACTTAAGGAAGTGGGATGAAGCGGGGAGGCAGGAGGGTCACAGGAGCACTGTGGACTGTTCCAACCAAAAAGCATTAAAATAGCATGCAAGGAACAGTTTTGGGCATCCAGCAGGTTTGAAAGTTTGTTTCCTCAGTTTACTTCTGAGTTGCCATAATGCCCGTGTATTTAACCCTGAGAGTTTTTGGAAGCAAATCTGTTTCCTGATTCATTATTGGCCTGGATTACTAAAACTGCAAATTAGTGTCCAGAGAGAGTGTTGCTGATTTTCCTTTTCCTGGTGACCTCATGGGCAAGTCCACACAGGTTTTTAATAACATTATGGAAAACTTTTCTTATTACTTTCTTCCTGGAGTTTTTGTTCTTTTCGCTTCCCTGGTATTTCCTTGGTAGATAGCCCTGGTATTTTCCATTTCCCACTGAAATGATAACTAGTTAAATCCTGGTTAATTCTGAGCCCAACCAAGCTTTGCTAGGCACCACCACTTTCTTGCCCAGCCTGCTTAAAACTAGTGTGGAAGAAGCTTTGCGGGTCAAAGGCAAACACACAACTCACTTCAGACTGACTGAATTTACCCTCTTTCTAGATTGGCGGAAGGCACCAGATCATTTAATACTTGGAAAGGCTACGTTCACACAAGTTGCTAAACTGGATCAAGCTAACCAAGTTGAAAGCTGTCCACACTTGAATGAAATTGCTAGATTAAATAATCTGGTTAAATGTGGACAAGGCAACACCCTCAGTTCCTGCCAGTTTTTGTAATAATTGTGCTGTGAAAACTATAGTGGGAACTTTGCTCTCCTTGTGGCTTCCAGCAAAGTCATGTTTGACTTTTTGGCCAAAATAGTTTATTCCTTCATTTTGGAAAGAACATTTACATTCCTACAACCAGATAGGTGAAAGGTTTGTCATTGAATGAATTATGAGAAGCATCCTTGTATTTTAACTTGCTATATGAACCAGAGCCTCATGTTAAGTAGCCATGTGATTCATTTTCTTTGGTCCCTGCATATTCTGTGAACACAGCTATTGTTCACAGTCCAACAACACTGCCTTTGTTCACCCAGGTTCAGGCTTCAGCATGCTGTGGGAATCCAATGGTAGTTAATTTTCTGTAGCTAAGAATGGCTCCTTTTCAAAAAAAAACAGATTTCCTTTGACTCCTTCCTTTATTTTATATTATGTTCTCTTTTTGGTTTTCTGTTGTAGACCAATTCAAGGATATTTCCTTTTTCCTTCTGGAAAACAGAAAAGTGGTTTGTTGCTTCCTAAGCAGCTTAAGATTTGAGAGATCATTGTGCAAACAGCTAGCTGCAAACTTCTCCGTTAAAAGTGAACATAACTTCACCAAATCATAAGCAGGCTGTTACAAAGAAAATTAGAACATCTGTATGGGAATAAATAGGTTAAATACAAAAAAAAATATTGCTGGAATTAGCTTTTTTAGATTCTTTCCATGCCTAATTCTCACGGAGTTCTCTTTAGCAAGATTTATTGAGATGAAGTCAATAGGCTACAAGAATTCCAGCAACTGGACTATTTCCAATTTAAACCATTACATCCCTGTGAACATTAGGGCAGAGACCTTCTGATTCTCTTTCTGGCAACCTTACTACAATCTCGTGAGTGAGATGGTCTGCTCACTGCCACTGGAGGAGCTTGCAACTGGTTGTTTACACAGCAATCGCTTGATTCTTAGTAGTCTTGAAATAAATCATTTCAACAAAAAACAGACATTGGATACTATTAAAGGAGGCAACTCAGCCAGCGCTTTCCAGTACAAATCATTTCTCCTTTGTGTGATTTTCCACCCTGATGTATATTTCAGAGAGCCCACCTCACCTTGCACAGGTCCATTTTCCATTAACTCCTTCATGATCTCCTTCTCCTGCAAACAAATGATCGATGTTAGATCAACAGAGAATCAAAAGCAATTATTCATTTCTCATGGCTTCTCCCTAGATGAGGAACTTGTGTTTTGATCAATCTTGGTGCTTCCTAGTATTCATCATCAATCACCAGCCCTTATGGTTAGAGTCAGAGGATTGATGTGTTCTATTACACTGCACATTTAGGGACCGCCTGGTTAATCTGAAAATCTATATATAATCGTGCTGATATTACTTAATAATGGAGACTACCAAGGACTCCCTTAACATTCTTCACTTTTCTCCCAATAATTTCAACACACATTTTCAGAGTTGCAAAAAGTTAGCTCAGGGGCAGGTTCAATTTCAGAGTTCCTTGCTTTGTTGGGCTTAAAGTAGCCCATTATCCTTCCAAAATAGAGCCTGGTGCATCCAGTTTTGACAGGCTGTACCAAAATGGGCAACCATATTCTCCCAGTCTTAGTAGATTAAGCCACTGACTACAGGTAATCCTCCATATGACCATAAGAACAGGGGTGGGTGCAGTGGTTAGAATGCAGTACTGCAGGCTATTTCTGCTCACTGCCAGCTGCCAGCAGCTCGCAGTTCAATTCTGACCAGCTCAAGGTTGACTCAGCCTTCCATCCTTCTGAGGTCGCTAAAATGAAGACCTAGATTGTTGGGGGCAATAGGCTGACTCTATAAACTGCTTAGAGAGGGCTGCAAAGCACTGTGGAGTCTAACTGCTATTGCTAAATGCTATATGCTAAATCCAATTTTAATATCTTTTTTGAAGCAGTCGTTAAGCAAACAAACACCATGTTTGTAAAGCAACTATTGCAATTGTTCAGCAACTATTTTGGTTGTTAAGTGAACCAATTATTCACAATGGGCCAGTTTTGCTAAAACCCAGAAATAAATGCTGTTGTTTTGGCAAAGTTTTAATTAGAGATGTTGTTTTATTGTCCTGTTAATTTTTTTCCTTCCCCAATAGTAAATTGTTGTTGTAAACTAGTTCACTTTTTTATTATACCCTTTTTATTGTAAAGATTGGTCAAACACTGTAATAAAGAAATTTGATTTGCTGACCGTTGCTCTACTTAAATGGAATAGCAATGTCTGCTCTTATTTCCATTCCTCATAGACCTTGACCCTCCTCACAGATTTTACCAGCATGGTAATAAGAAGAAAAGGCAGGACTTACATTTGAGGAGAGACGATATGCAGGTGTGGATTGGTAGATCTCATTGGAGTCAGTTTGTAAGCTGGGGCAGCGTGCTGTGGCTTGTCTCTTTCCCCTGCCAGTGGATCGGGTGTGCATCATGCAAGGTGGACTGGCAAGGGAGCTTTCCTTTTCTTCGCTGGTGAAGGGGTAGCATTCATCGGTCACCACCCTAGAAGACGCAAGGGAGAAAAGAGAATGGTTTGGAGGTGTCTTGGAACTCAGGACTCATGCCCAGGCTCACTTCCAAAAATCAAACTCTTCTCGAGCTAGCTTAACAGTGCTTGAAGATGGCGGTGATAAATAGCAACTTAGAGAAATGTGATCCAGACTGTTGACTAACACAAAGCCATTGAACCATAGAATCATATGCTGTCCACCCTCTACCCTATGTTCTCTAAACACCTTTCTCCTGAATTTCTGCAGGAAACCAAGGATTGTCATACGAATACAGAATAACAGAGTTGAAACAAACATGACAGGTCTTCTAGTCCAATCCCCTGCCCAAGGAGACCTTACACCATCCTGGACAAATGACTGTCCAGTTCTTTTTTTGAAGAACTCCAGCATCCAAAACTCTGGGAGTTAAGCTTTCCACTCAGGGGTGAAATTCAACCATCTTGCACCACCTCAGGAGAGGTGGTAGGGACAATTTGAATCAGTTGGCCCTGCCCACACCCACCCTCCTTTTCTTTCTGAGTCCCACCAAGTGATGCTCACAGAGCTGGTAGGGAAATTTTTTGAATTTCACCCGTTTCCATTGATTAATTGTTGTCACCGTCAGAAAAGTTCCCCTTAGTTCCAGTCATAGTCTAGTCAAATATCATAGTAGGTTGTACTCTTGGAAATGAATGTCCCTTTCATTATTCCCATATTGTCCCAAGCTCATTTGCAAAAAAAAGACCATCAGCCACCCACCCTCTCCCGCGCAGGAACCACCAGGCTCCATCCACGCGGCCTCCATTGCAGCCTTGTTGGTGGCGAGTGTTGCAAGACAGCAGATTCTGGGGGGACAAGGCAGGTGTCATGTGTCCCATGGAATGGATCGAGATCCGGTCAGAAGCCACCGCTGGAGAGAAAAAAGAAACTTGTGGTTAGAAACCTGTTACGTTTCTTGCATCCAACTTTCCAGTTACAGATCCAGAATTGAAGAACAGGAAAAGGGAAACTGAGGGCCAGTGAAGAGAGGGACAAGTGCAATCCCATAAGCATGAGAAAACGGAATCAGATTGTGCTTGAGAAGGCTGGTGCAAAATATATCCATTTGTATCAGTGGAGAAAAACCTTACCCTACTTACCCTGGACAGTCATTTATCCAAATGGTATATAAGGACTGCTATCTCGGGCAGGGGTTGGGCTAGAAGACCTCTAAGATCCCTTCTAGTCCAAGGATTCTAGGATTCTAATGCTCTGACTGTCACATATGCATCCAGGGGTTTCTACCTGCTGTGGAAAAGGCCCACGATCCTGCACAGTTGCCTTGATCAAGAGGCTCATGGATCATCCCAGACCACTTATCGGCAGCATTGAAATGGGAAGGGAGTACTTCGTTGGTGCCCATGTTGATCTGCAGAAAACAGAGGAAAGCAGAAAGAGAATGAGACATTCAATAAACAGAACAATTTTCCCAGGAGTCATAGGAAAAGTGGGATTGGGGGAGCAGGGCTATGAACATTCTGAGATCCCAACCAGATCCCCTGAAGCAGGAACTGCTATTCCATAAACCTTTCCGCAAAGTGGTTGTTGTCCTTTATGCAACTTGGAATGGGGACACTCAACCTTTGTCAACAACAGCAAGAAGAGCAGTGATACAAGGAAGGTAAAAAGTTTAAGATGAGCAGCCACAACAGTATGATTGGAGCTCCACTTTTTTTAGATATGTTGTGAGAGACACATAAAAAAAGAGGTTGAACTTACATTGCAATGTCAAATATACCATTTTTTTTATTTTGAACCCTACCCCGCAGAGTATCTACTCCAATGTTTATCAACGTGGCAACTATAAGTTTTGTAGACTTCAACTCCCAGAATTCCATTATGATGACTTCTGGCATTTGACACAGATCAAGCGAGCAAGAGAAAATGATATTGTTGGTTGAATAAATTGGTATTTCTAGGCAATTTTAAGCTGTGTGGACGAATCAGCTCCCAGAATTCCCCAACCGGTTGAAGTCACCCAGCTTAAAATTACCAAGGTTGAGAAATACCAATCTATTCAACCAACAGTATCATTTTCTGCTATCTATTTCTCAAAGTAACAATGATTTTCAGAATAGATTTAGGATTTAGCAAGAACTTGAGCAAATTTTGCAATCTTTTTATTGGTGAAAATGCAGGCTGCAAGAGGACAAGCAGTTGAGCCTACACACATTTCCATACCCCTAGGCAGCAGCAGGGCTAGTTGCAGATCTCCAAGGCTGTAACTTACAAAACATCTCAATGTTCAAAGCATTTTTCTCTTTCATGGGACAGATTCCAAAACATGATATTTTTGTTCTAGACCTTCTTGCCACTCCTGTTATTGATTCAAGAGATTACAACTAGCATTCCAAGTATTGTAGAGATGCCAAAGCTGGGGTGTGTGTATGCGTGTGTGTTCCCTTCAATTTGTATGGTGCAACAGTCTGGCCATTCTACTGTGTCAAATGCCAGAAATCAACATAATGGAACAACACACTTTCTAGTCCTTGGATATCACTGATACAAACATAGTGTGAAATATTTACTATATTCTGCTTAGATTCGACTTTTCCCCCAAGGATTTTAAAACACTGAAGAGCTATCTTGGTACAACACAGCAAACTGAACCTGGATTTACTGAATGGACCCAGTTCCTTCAATTCCCACAATGACCACAGCCATAAAGCATTTGCCCCTAAAATGCTGTGTGAATCAACCACTGTCAATCTCCTCTCCTTCTTGTTTTATTCAGGTAATTTCAAGACCGGTCCTAATATTTCCACACAATTCACTTACCAAGATTATTTAGCTAACCCAGTTTCTGGACTAACATACTACACTGAATCTTTACATAGCCAATATCAAAACAAAGCTATACTGCACTCCTAGGCCTTGTAAACCATGTCAGCCGATCTAAAAGACACAACATGAAGACTAAGTTTGTGGCTTGGTTCTCATAAGACAGAGGATCTAATTATGAATTCACCCATTTTCTGGATTTGTGTAAAACCCTAAACCACAAACTAATCAAACAAACACCCATCTACTCTCCCTTCCAAAAACTGTAAAGTTTAAAAGAACCAATCTTAATGGGTTGTGTGAATGAAACTACTAGCTCTTCAAAAAGTATGCTGTGTAAACACATCATCCCAGTCTACTTGAAGGTTACAGCTGTAGGGATGAAAGTAGAGGATGGAAACTATGCACCCCTGGTGAAGTTCCTGCCAGAAAAGCAGAATAAATCTAACAAATACATGAGAAAACCACTTACATGAAGCTCATTCATATTCATGACAGATGTGGGAGGCTTGATGGTGCCAAGACGGTACCGAATGCCCTCCTCCAGTGTCATCCCCCAGAACTGGCTGTAGTTTGAAGCTCTCCAGCTGGAGAAAGACAGAAGACAATCTGCTAAAAGGACAATGCTTAGCTTTGCCAAGGAAGAATACTCAGAGTGAGCCATGGTAACATTTCCGTCTCAGGTTGTAACATCTGGATCCGTTGTAGGATGAATTTAGTTTCCTCTTTCCTGGTTGCTAATTAGCTCAGAATGAAAAGCAAAAGTCCGTCTCTCTTCCTGGAGCCTGAACTAGTGAATGGGTTAAGCATCTAAGGCAGGGGTCCCCAACCTCTGGACCGCGGCTCACTAGTGGGCAGTGAGGTATTTGCAACTGGGTCGCAGAAATGGTGGGAGAGAGCACACACACATGCACGTGCATCCTGGCATGAGCAGTGGGCAAGCACATGAAAGCATGCACACTCCATTTGCATGAGTGGCAGGTGCAGGTATGTACTGCTCATGCAAACGGAGCTGCCCATGCGCATGTCTGCTCACACGGAACCATCCCCTCCCCACCCACCACCCACCCTCGTCAGTCCACAAAGCCGGAAAGGTGGGGGAAATTGGATCCAAGGCAGCTGGTTTATTCCAACTGGTTCAGAAAACATGAGCCTTAATTCCCAGCGGTGGTTTTATAGATGCCCACAGTTTTTATTTTGAATTGATCTACTAAAGCATCTGAATGAGACCCAACTTCTTCAATTCAGCCCACGCTTCATCAATTCA
This sequence comes from Notechis scutatus, assembly GCF_049901735.1. Taxonomy (NCBI): domain Eukaryota; kingdom Metazoa; phylum Chordata; class Lepidosauria; order Squamata; family Elapidae; genus Notechis; species Notechis scutatus. The sequence continues at coordinate 4,972,428 of NC_142016.1, forward strand.
AAGAATAGAATTTTTGTTCTTACCCATAATTCCCTCTGTTGATGGCATCGATCATGTCCCCATTGATAAGACAGACACGGTTTTCACACTCCCATTTGCCATGCCCACTGCAAGTACTGTGGAGAAAAGGCACAGAAAGGATCATTAAGGACTCAGAGGAGACTGAGTTAATCACAAATCCAAATCTGAGACCTGCAATGTTAGGTAATCCTCAATTTATGACCAAAATTGAGACCAGAATTTCAATTGCTAAGCAAGGCAGCTGTTAAATCAGTCATATTCATTTTATAATCTTTTCTGATACGTTTATAAGTAAATCACTACTGTTATTAAATGAATAATCTGTTGTTAAGCAAATCTGACTTTCCCCCATTGGCTTTGCTTGTCAGGAGCAGCTGGGAAGCTTGCAAATGATGATCACATGATGCTGCAACCATCATAAATACATGCCAGTTGCCAAGCGCCTGAATTTTGATCACACGACTGGGTGGAATGCTATCATGGGTGTAAGTGCAAGGACCAGTCGTAAGTCACTTTTTCAGTGCCATTGTAATTTCAGTCGCTAAATGAATGGTTGTAAATCGAGGGTTATCTGTATATCTAGGTGACATGATTTTGACTTGTTGGTTTGGAAATATCAAATAAGGCAATGCCTGGTGTTTCAAGTAAGAGAACAGAGAAGATAGGAGAACAGAGCAGCAGAACAAGATGGGGAAAATCTCAAAGAGCGGTGAAAGGAAGGGAAAGGAAAGGAAAGGAAAGGAAAGAAGGGAAGGAAAGGAAAGGAAAGGAAAGGAAGGGAAGGGAAGGAAGGGGAGGGGAGGGAAGGAAAGGAAGGAAGGGAAAGGAAGGGAAGGAAAGGAAAAGGAAAGGGAAAGGAAGGGAAGGGAAGGGAAGGGAAGGGGAAGGAAAGGAAAGGAAAGAAAGGAAAGGAAAGGAAAGGAAAGGAAAGGAAAGGACGGGAAGGAACGGAGGGAAGGAAAGGAAAGGAAAGGAAAGGAAAGGAAAGGAAAGGAAAGGAAAGGAAGGAAGGAAGGGAAGGAAGGAAGGGAAGGAAAGGAAAGGAAAGGACGGGAAGGGAAGGGAGAGAAGGGAAGGAAAGGAAAGGAAAGGAAAGGAAAGGAAGGGAAGGGATGGAAAGGGAAGGGAAGGAAAGGAAAGGAAAGGAAAGGAAAGGAAAGGAAAGGAAAGGGAAGGGAAGGGAAGGAAAGGAAAGGAAAGGAAGGGAAGGGAAGGGAAGGAAAGGGAAGGGAAGGAAAGGAAAGGAAAGGAAAGGAAAGGAAAGGAAAGGAAGGGAAGGAAAGGAAAGGAAAGGAAAGGAAAGGAAAGGAAAGGAAAGGAAAGGAAAGGAAAGGAAAGGAAAGGAAAGGAAAGGAAAGGAAAGGAGGAGTGGGAAGGGGAAAAGGAAAAGGAAAGGGAAAAGAAAGGTGGGCAGTGAGGCAGGACTGATCAAGAGATAGCAAAGAGTTTGTACCAAACTACATGTTATACAGAACAGATTTTCACCTGACTTTTTCCATTGGTTGCTTTCACACTCTCAATCTGATTATAGGATTAACCCATTCTCTGGCTTTGCACATACTATATTGAGAGGGAAGATGATTGGGGTAAAAACATCTTTATCGTAATTAGACTGAACTGTTCAAGATTAAAACCAAACAAACAAATCTAGCATATTGTGCCAAGCAGCTGCATGGGTTAGCACCAACCTTCTTAAGGGGGTTGAGTGAAACATCATACCACAAAAAAAGGTAGAAAAGAAGCAGCTTTTGGACTACTTAAGCAAGTGTTCCTCAAACACAGCAACCTTAAGACAAGTGGACCTCAATTCCCAGAATTCCCCAGCCAGCATGCTGAGAAACATTGATTTAAACCTAAAATACAAAAGTAACAGCTCAGGGACCAAGTGTGATCTGGCACGGATCCAGAATGCCTCAACATTCCTAGACTTCGGAGATTCCTGCACTGTTTAGTGAGGTTATATTATTTAGAGATCAAATAATCTCCTGCTATTTGTTTCCAGGAAACGGAACCCAGAAGCATGAAGGAAGTGTGGGAAGTGTGAGGAGGGCTCAGCAAGAATGAGTTATTTGTGACTTTTGGTAGAAGACATAAACTTTTAAAAATAAATGGATATTTTTTAAATAGCCCTTTCCACTTGGATCTCAGCTCCACCACCTTTTCAAGGGCAGACCTTGACTTGCTGCACAAGAGATAAAGTCCTAATTATGGAATTGCCCTAAAAAACTCATGTGCGTGTTTGTTTCTTGAGTGATTCTTTCCGAGTGCTCAGTTGGCAAGCATACTGCAGAAAAGCTACTGGGTCTAGAATGGGAGTGCAAAGGTTTGACAGCAGGAGAAGTAAACGGTGTTAAACAGGAAGACTGCATTCTGCTTGCAGCGGCTGCTGTTGCTTTTCAGGCCAATGTTCTGGGTCAGACATGTACAAGGACACACACACAAGCTGCAACATTCCTCTTTACTCCTGTGCATTTGATGTAAGTTACTAAAAAAAGGGGAAAAATGACATCAGTCCTTTCCTGCCCATCAATAATCTCTTGATAGAAAGTGGAGATGGGGCACCCCTCCTTCCCACTCCTCCTTTATGTGTTGCCCATTCAAAGTCTCCTTCAAGTCAAGTACAATTCCTGGTGACATCATGAATGGAGTGAGGTGGTTTTCTTGGCAACCACCCAGAATAGGTTGGCCATGGCTTTCTCTCAAGAAGAGTTTTGACTCCCAACTTGCAGCCTTAACAATCCTTGAAAAGCTTCCATTCACCTTCTTCCTGGGTCTTTCAACCCTCTTGATTTTTAGAGATCCACCAAGCTCAACTAATTGGGCATGCATTAGACCTTAGATAGCACAATGGGATCTAGTCAATTTCACAATTCTTTCATCATAGCCAAGTTAAAATCACCATGCTCGGTGTTCCCATGTGATGCTTTGGTGTACTTTCTCCTAGTAGCAGGAGTAAACTCAATAGTTACATTCTCTATTTATTTGTATCCCGCCTTTATTATTTTGATAAATAACTCAAGGTGGTTCACATACCTAACAGTCTTTCCTCCTCCTATCTTGCTCACAACAACCCTGTGACACGAGTTGTGCTGAGAAAGAGTGACTGACTCAACTGGCATTCATGCCTAAGGCAGGACTAGAATTCACAACTTCCTGGTGATTGGCCCAAAGTTATCCTACCAGCTTTCATGCCTAAGGCAGGACTAGAACTCATGGTCTCCTGGTTTCCAGCTTGCCGCCTTCACGCTAGACCAAATTAGCTCTCTTAGTAAAAGTACTGAGTGAACATGGACTAGAAGCTTCAAAAGTCTGAATGAATATTAGCAGCCAGGGAGCTAAGTGGATTTTTTTGGGGGGAAATAACTTCATTAAATCTAGTTCTACTTACTACTTTATTATGGGTCACAGACAAGGAGTACATAAAAATGCAATATATAATAAACAATATGGCATGCACAACAGAAGGCTGGTAGTTATGTTTAGTCTGCTGTCAATAACATTCTACAGGCTGCAAATATAAACTGTGCAAATGAAGAGAGAACTTTGGATTTTTTTTTTCACTCCCAAAGAAGCTGCATTTTCTGTCCAGCCTGGAAATTGGCTAGTTCTTCTGCATGAGAAGCAAAGAAGAAATCCTTGCTAACTCCTGTAATTGAATGAGGCAGGATATCTCCTCTCTCCCCAAACTTTCCATTTTTAGCCCTAACCCCAACCTTTGTAGATTGCTAGAAATCTCTTTCAATTTGTTTAAAGTCTTAGTAGTTCATTCAGAACTAGGCACTTGAGTGCCTAATTAGGAACCTGAGGGTCAGTTTGCTATAGTGGTTAAGGCATCAGGCTAAAAACTGGGATAATAGGAATTCTCATCTTGTCTTGGGCATAAAGCCAGCTGGGTGACCCTGGGCCAGTCCCTCCCTCTTGGCCCTAGGAAGAAGGCAATGGCAAGCCACTTCCAAAACCTTGCCAAGAAAACTGCAGGGATTTGTCCAGGTAGTTGTCAGGACTCAACATGGACTCAAAGACACAAAAAAAACATCCCACAACAAAGTGGGTTTAGCAGCTGTGTGAACCCAACTAGAGACAACAGTAGCTTCGCTCCCCAAGAAATCCATATTATGTTTATGGATGAACTAATTTTGAAGGCTCATTAAGCTTAGTTTGGACGTACACATTTAAACCTAGTAGAGAAAGATATTAGCTGGGGAGTAGAACTGGAAAAGAGAGCCAGTTTAGTCTAGTGGTTAAGGCACCAGAATAGAAACCAGGAGACTGTGAGTTGTAGTTCTGCCTTAGCCATGAAAGCCAGCTGGGTGACCTCTGTCCCACTCTCTCACCCTAGGAAGAAGGGAATGGCAAACTACTTCCAAAATCTTGCCAAGAAAACTGCAGGGATCTGTACACGCGCACACACACACATGCACACACATGTGCACTTTAGTTTTCAAAAGCTGAAGTTATCAAGAAAATAAGAAAAGTCTTGCTGAAGGAAACTAAGGTATCTACTTAGAAGTTTTGCTCCTGTGGCAACCAGATGCTGTTGAGGATAGTAATATTGAGGAAAGGTGCCCCCAACCCAGAAATATCACTGAAACTTTAAAGTTTGTAATGGGCCTTTGCCTGCATGAATTTAGCCCTGCCCTTCTTAAAGCCATCCAGGTTAATATGCCATCCAGGATGTGCAGTAATGAGAGGTCCTTGATGCCTCTGTGGTTGGTTGTTTTCTTACTGACATTTCATTACCCAGCATCAGTGCTACCGGTGCTACCGGTAGCAGTGTTAGTTTTGGGTAATGAAATGTCTGCAACGAAACATACAAGGCTCAGAAAGCATCAAGGACCTCTCATTTCAAGCTACACATATGCTCCTTTATTGGTGCAGAAATGGATTTTACACAATAATGGCATGGAAATTCTAACATGATATAAATATCATCCCCTACATCTGCCTTCCTTTGAATGACGCTGTCCAAATTTGGCTCCGCTGGCTGGCTGGGAAAGGGAGTCATGGTCCAACACATCTGGCAGGGCCCAGGTTGGGGATGACAGCTGTGCAGGCTGCATCTGGGGGTTGGAGCTGCATTTAAGCAGCCACCTTGGCTGTGTGCAATACAACCCTCCCTTTCATAGAAGATTAAGAAACACTGATTAAGAACCTTTTGCCTCTTTGACTGAGAGCTACAAGCAGTATTAGTTACCCTTCATGCAATGCTTGGCATTTTTATTTGGTCCAAAAATCCAACCCACCCACACACACCCCTTCTTCCCTCCCCGCAACCCTCCCGGGACAGCAAACATTTCTCCTTTTATGGACTGGGTTAGCAAAAGCAGCTCATAGGTTTCTGAGTGATGGTGCTGAGAGAGGCCGGTTTCTGGAAGCCTCCCAAGGTGGGAAGTCCTTCAAGAAAATGCCAGCTGGAAATCAGACTTTCTGAAGGTGCTTCTGAAGTCAAGAGAGGCCCAGCTTGGCCAGTTGGTGGCTACACTTCTGGTTTTCAGATTAGAACTCTCCTGATTCGATACCTGCTTCTAAGAATAGGCTCAGATTCATTAGACAGGAAATTCTCTCCCATCATTTTGGGAGAATAATCCCACCTTTTCTGAAGTGATTGTTCAGAAAATATGATTGTTGTTTCCATTTCATCCATTTAGCCTGTGGCTGTATTCATACACCCCTCTGAACTGGGGCAGTGAACAATCTAGCTGTGATTCAATTTCTGAAACCTAGTTAGTTTTCACTTGGATTTTTTTTTTAATACAGCTGAGTGGTGGTGTGAACCCAGGCTGTTCCTTAGCTTAGGGTTGACTTCAGCATCTTGGCTAAACCCAGAAATAGTATATAAAATCATTCATACATTGCAATGTCCTACCTGTCAATGAATACTTCAGCTTCAACCATAACAATACAAGAGCACACAGTAGATACAAACTCAAGGTAAACCGCACCAAACTTGATTGCAGGAAATACGACTTCAGCAACAGAGTGGTCAATGTTTGGAATACTCTACCTGACTCTGTGGTTTCTTCCCCAAACCCCAAAAACTTTAACGTTAGACTGTCTACTATTGACCTCACCCCTTTCCTAAGAGGTCTGTAGGGGGCGTGCATAAGCGCACCAACATGCCTACTGTCCCTGTCCTATTGTTTCCTTTTATTTTCTTATATGTATCCATTTCATGTATTCATAACTATGTTTATACTTATACCTATTATCTTGTAAGCGATTGACAAATCAAATCAAATCAATCAATCAATCAATAAAATAAACTGTATTGAGCAAGTTGTATGAAGGCAGTGGGTGGGAATAAGAAGGATGGCAACTGAAACTCCAGTTTCAAGGCTGACATGCCCAGTTCTGTTCAGTGTATCTGTATAGCTCAGAGTAGTCAGGAGCCCCAGGCACTTGCAAACGCACATAATTCAAATTCCTCTCCGTTCCAAAGTTTCTCCCCTTTGCCCCCAATCATAAACAGGCCCACAAGCCCTAGCTGGAAGAGTGCCCCACCCTACCCCTTTAAGGCAGCCATTGGCCTCTTGGCCTTCATTCCTTTTATAGCTCGTTTTGGAGGGAGAAGGCAGTGGAAACAAGGGTGGGGTGAGAGATGGAGAAAGAGGAGAATGGAAAGAATGGAAAAGAAGATGAGGAGATGTGCCTTGCTTTCGTTTTGTCTTTTTTTAATACTGTGGAACTACAATACCTAGAATCCCAACTCTTAAGCATTGGCAGGGAATTCTCAGAGGACAACTTCCAGATCTATTCTGTAGATATTGGCAATTTTGCAGCTCTTCAAACTTATGGGCATCACATTGATTTAGGGGGGACTGGCCCTTCTACACACAGTACTGTCCAAGTGCACTGAGTTACAGCTCCCATTATTCTTCAGCCAGCAGAGTCACTGAGTGGGCGTTGTAGTCCAATACCTCTGGAAGGGATTCAGATTAGAAATGGCTGCTTTGGACTGCACATTGACTCATTAACCCACAACAAGCCCAAGGTTAGAATGTGGTTTCCCTGAACAGATGTGTTGAGAAAAGTCCTTGTAGGACAAACGGGGTTTGTTGCAACTCCTCAACCTCCTATTTCACTGGCAGGTGGGAAGCTACCATGTTAAATTTCCCAGAGCATTCAGTATCGCATAACCCTGAGGCATGACAGGAACATTTAAATCATTTAAACATTTAATTTAAACAATTAAAATGGGGATATTTAAGTCAGAGGTGTCCAACCTTGGCGACTTTAAGACGTGTGGACTTCAGCTCCCAGAATTCTATACTGGCTGTGGAATTCTGGGCGTAGAAGTCCACAAGTTTTAAAGTTGCCAAGTTTGGGCACCCCTGATTTAAATGTTGACTTTCTAACCATTTTGGCACTTTCTCTGACCAGCCAGCAACCTGGGGAACCTCAATCACCCCCATAGCTTGTCCTGATCCAGAGTGTTAGAACTTTTAACAATAAGGAGTCTCTTTCTATTTTTCCAAGGAACTGCTGAAGAATTTCTCCTAGTGTATTGTGGGATTCTTTTTCTGGCTCTTGTGGGAATACAGATAGTCCTTGACTTAGTAACATTAGTTTAACAACCATCCAAAATTACAATAGCATTGGAAAAACTGACTTACAACCAGTCCTCATGCTTACAATCATCATCGTGTCCCTGCAATTATTGATCAAAATTCAGCACTTGGCAACCAGTTTGTATTCACAACAGAGGCAGCATCCTGTCTGACAGAGCAAAACCGAGAGAAGAAACAGACTGAGATCCCAAAACCCAAGACTTACCAGAGGTTGCAGTTATCATGGTAAGTTGCTCCAGCATGGAACTTGACACCATTGCGAATGCAGCCTGGGGTGGGAAAAGATGCCAGAACAAAGAGGGTTATTCTACAGAGCTCTATATATTTTAAGATGGCTCAGCATTTAGACCAGGACTGTCCAACCTTGGCAACTTTAAGACTTGTGGACTTCAAGTCCCAGAATCCCCCAGCCAGCCATGCTGGCTAGGGTATTCTGGGAGTTGAAGTCCACAAGTCTTAAAGTTGTCACAGCTGGACGCTCTGATTTAGATTAAATTTTTGAAGTAGCAGCAAAGACCTTGTTCTGTTCTTAGCCAAAATCATGGGTATGTCCAAAGAGGGAAAGTCCATGGCATCACATGGAACATGTAATGGCACAAATGGCATGAATTATGTTGTTGACATCAGCTGCAAGGCCAGTTACATCATCCAGATGACTTTTGCAACGGCATCACAATGCAAATGAGGCCTCCACAGTTTGTTCTGAATGCCTATGATACAATGGCTTGCAAAAAAATTGGCTTATGACATGGTCTTTCACTCAGGGGAACTTGAAGTTGGAGGCTTTCCCCTTTGGCAGCCAATCTCTCCCCTCCTGCATCTGGAATGCTCTATTCCTTAGAACAGTATTTGCACAGGTGGTAGCCTCCAGACCCTCTTTGGGCTATCACTTCCAGGATTCCCAGCAACAGGCCCTGGACATTCCAGAGGTTGCAATCCCCCACATCTGGATTGGAAAATTCAGGTTGGGAAAGCTTGTGAAAGAGGTGAAAGGTGAGATAAAGCAGCACCGAAACCTTTAGAATTACAACCATGCAGTTTGAATTTTTAAGAATATGGTACAGGAGAGAGAGAAGAAGGAAGAGAGAACTGAGGTTGACAAGACTGCGCTCCACTTGCTGTTTTGAGGAGTGCAAAAAGAAAGGTGCAATTACTTTTACTGCACTATTTAGTTGATTAATCAAATTTATATGGCCACCCTCTCATGGAAAGTGATTCTGGGCAGTGAATAACATTATTACACTGTACTTTGCTTGTATATTTTTTCAATAAATCAGATGCTACAAACACAGTAACACCATCCATGGCAATGTTTTGTTGTTCTATTTGCAGGCAGTTAAAGGATTGTTGTGTTTTTACACGTGCAAGAGAACACAATGCATTCACAAATATGCACCCTGGAGTGGTTCTCTCCCACTCCCTTTTCCATCTGAACAATTACTTATAGTTTCAGGACCCCACTTCCTTATAAATATACATGGATTAGACAAATGCCTGGCTTTTAACCTCTCCAAAGCACAGTGGAAGCTTGTAAAAGTAAAACTGTATTTAAACCCCCACCATTATTCAACAAGGTTAGGTGGAAATGGATCCAAGGAGGCCAAAGTTTGATTTTAATCCAAGACTTCTGCCCAGAAAAGATTTTGAAGGTTAAACTTTAGGTCTTGAAAAGGTAAAGGGTTGTGTTGAGCCTTCGGCTCATGGAACAGGACATCTTTCAATCAGAGAATGTTTAAATCCAATTTAATTTTAAAATTCCTAACTTTTGGGAAATATTTTTCTACAGATCTTAGAAGAGGCAGTGCAGACTAGACAGGCATTTCCTTACCTGCAGGATTTCCTTGCCTAATAACTTATTATGGTTTGCCACATAGTCAGTCAGATGTTTAGATTGGGTTACACTTTTTTATCCACCTATTGAGTGCTTCCCAAAGACCTGGGTTAGACAGATTTTATCGTTTGATGGTGTTAAAGGGAACAGTGATAGGCTATTCTAAGTAATATTGCCTTTTGCAATTGACCAATGGTGATTTTCTCAGTGTTGATGGATTTCTAGAGATTCTCTATGGAGATTCTCAGTCATCCAGATCATGGTTGTCTCAAGGGTGCTTTTTCAAGAGACTCCTGAACTTTGTTTTTCTTTGAAGACATTTCGCTTCTCATCCAAGAAGCTTCATCAGTTTTAGATGAGAAGCAAAACATCTTCAAGGAAAAAGTCCAGTTGCCTCTTGAAAAATGACCTTTTAGAACAACTTCTAGTGATATTCCAGTTGTTTTGGAAGTTCACCCAAGACACCTGTTGCTATTGGTATTACCTTTGGTTTTTTTTGCCATGATCATTCTACTATTGGCAGATTTTTATATTTTTTTATTTTCTCTATTCTTTCTCTTCTATTCTGCTGTCTCCAGCTTCTGCAAAGTCCATTATCCAGACTTCTTGTCTTATCAATAATTGCTAAGTCTGGAGTGTTATGTGGCAGGTGCTTGTCTGTTTGAATTCTAAAGGAGCCATGGTGGTGCAGTGGTTAGAATGCAGTACTACAGGCTAATTCTGCCAACTTCCAGAAGTTTGATTCTTACTGGCTCATAGTTGACTCAGCCTTCCATCTTCCCAGGTTGGTAAAATGAGGACCCAGATTGTTGGGGGCAACATGCTGACTCTGTAAACTACTTAGAGAGGGCTGTAAAGCACTATGAAGCAGTATATAAGTGCTATTGCTAAAGCCCTACAGCAGTTTAAATTCTTTATTTTCTATTATTTTATGTACAGTATCTTGTGGTCCCACCAGTTCTTGCTTGCAGGCAAGTATTTCTTGCAGATCTTCCAATACACCATTGTTGCTACTTTGTCATGCAGTTGTTTGTAGTCAATCTATGCTATTTTTCTGCAGCAGCTAATTAGGTTGTCCACTGTTTCTTCAGCTTCCTTGCAAAGGCAGCATTTGCTTCTTTCTTATAGGCAGAATTTTCCATTTCAGTTGAAGCAGAAAACTTTGCAGCAATGCATCAGTAGAGAATGCAATGAATGAGTCAACACCTAACAAAGTAGAAACCATGCCGTTCTGGGCAGATCTACAGGACAACCCAAAGAAATACAACAAGGATGCAGCTTGGATAAAAAGAGATGGATAAAACAGAAAAGAAGCTGAAATGAAAGAATTTGCAATAACAGCAGAAGCGGTGGAGAAAAGAGCAAGGAAGAACAAGAATTGGTCAGCACCAGGTAAAGATGAACTGCATGGCTTTTGATTGAAATGCCTGATTGTACACCACACACTCATTGCCAAACAGTTTGACAAGATACTGCAAAGCAGTGAAATTGAAGATTGGTTAACATCTGGCAAAACCTACCTGATAATGAAAGATCCAACCAAAAGGGCAGCACCCGCCAACTACAGTCCAATTATTGCTTATCACATTAAGATATGGGAGATTACAGAATATAGACTACAGTTAGTCTTCAATTTACGACCACAATTGAGCCTAAAACTTCCATTCTTAAGAAAGACAGTTGCTAAGCAAGTCTTGCTCCATTTTACAGCATGTTTTGCCACAGTTGTTAAGTGAATCACTTAAGCTAGTAACACGACTGTTAAATGAATCTGGCTTGTCCATTGACTTTGCTTATCGGAAGGTCACAAAAGGTGATCACGGGATCCCAGGACACAGCAACCATCATTAATACATGCCAGTTGCCAAGTGTCCAAATTTTTAACATGTGACTAGGGGGATACTGCAAAAGTGTAAAAATGCTCATTTTTTTTTAGTGACATTGTAGCTTTTGAATGGTCACTTAATGAATGATTGCAAGTTGAGGGCGAGCTGTATATAATTCTGTTTTTTTTTTCCTACCTCTTCCTCCTTTTCTAAATCCCAACACCATAAAAGCAATCCAGAAGGAGGCTTAAAGCAGTACTTAGGTTAATATTCTGGGTTTGGCCAAAGGCAGATGGCTGGGAGCATCTTTTCCAGCCTCTCAGTCAGGAGGCCAGCAGAAAGAAAACCATTGTACCAAAGCAAGAAAATCAGATTTTCCTTATTGGGGGGCCAAGGAAGCAGATGAGGTTGCTACAGAAGTGACTTGTATACACGATGGGACAGATTGTGGTTGTTTGAAAGGCTGCCTCATAAACCCAGGGATGACCTCTGAAATGTGGGTGGGTGGAAACCCATATGGGTTTAGCAAACAACAATGCAACTACACATTCTCACTGCTCAATTTTTGAACTAATTTATGAAGGTTTAAATTCCTAATGCTTAACACTTCTTAAATGAAAATGAGTCACTAGTTTGTAATATTATATATCAATTAAATAACAATGGTGATGCCCCTCCCGTCCACAACATGTCAGTTTCTCTCATTGTCTTTTAACGGATGTATTATTTATTTTTAATCCTTAGTGAGCCACCAGAGTTGTTCACAAGTCTACAGCCTTAAAAATTGAAATAATAAATAAATACAAAGCTCTATTACTGTACTACTGTTGCAGAAAAGAGCACCATGAATCCTTAAAAAAAGAAAAAGAAAAGAAAAGAAAAAAGGCAAAAAGAAAAAAAATCTAAAATAAAACTTCTTTTAAAAAAGCACGCACACACATAAGGCAAAAAGTATACTGAATTGCAAAGGTGGAATTCTTGGTGCTTTCCTAGTTTCTTCTTGATAGACACTACCAAGAAGAAAACCACATTCCCACCAATGCTGAGAGAGCAACTCTGTTATATGTAAACACTCCCTTCCAGCACTGATTATATTACCTAGTTGGGTCATGAAACATCTGCAAGAAAACAACCAAGCTCTCAGAACACCATTGGCCCCACAGTTCAACCCAGAGCTACAAATATTCTCCTTTATTGAATTGCAAGTATAAACAAACAAAAAATAATAATGGCAAGTTGTCAGCCCAGTGTAAGACTGGTGGTAAGAGAAGGTGTAAGACTGTAAGATTCACAGGCCTTCTTTCCATTCTGATCAGCCCTGCATCCACCACTAGATTAAGGGTGTGCTTAGGATATCAAGGGAAAGGGACCCCCCCTTTTTTTCCCCCAGTCCTGTTTCAAACAGTTTCACTGTTTTCAGCCCTGAATGAATCTTAGCATCTTGTCAGTTAACCCATGGAAGGGCCAAGGGCTGGGCTTAGGGTATCCATCCATCAGTTGGACTTGATTCAGCCCTTATTCTGGTTCAGCAGGAAATTCCCGCAGTACCTTCAAATCAGGTGTAACTTCAAATCCACAACTTACCTTTCTGCACTGGATATGGTGGGTCAATGCCCAAACAGTATTCCCAAAAATCAGGGCAACAGTCAGAGATGGTTCGGTTGCAGAAGAGGTCACAGTAGCAAAGGGTATCGAAGTAGAGGACGGTGCAGGCGTCATCCCTCCCATGACAACAAGCATCCTGCCGACCACAGTATGAGCCTTCTGCATCGCGTATCCCCTGTTCATGCAATCCAGGTGCTAGTTCCCTCCGTGTACGATGTACCCGAGCAGGAAGAGTCTCACCCATCAACAGCAAGGTGCACAGAAGAATCCAGTTTTTCATGGTGTTTTCTGAGTTACTGAATCACAGATGTTCTGGATAGAGGAGACAAATAAATCTGGAATCACATAGCATGACTTCTACTTAGCCCAGTCTGCTAAGAACGGACCCCTTGGAAAGATATGAATTGGAAAGCACTGGGAGAAACATTGATTCTTTTGCAAGTATATTTCCTAAACTGGATCATCAGGAAGTGGAGGGTGAACATTCTCCTAAGAAATTTTACTAACTATAATCACATGCAACCTGAGGTAAATCCTTCAAGACAGATTAGACCAGGAATTCAGTATCATGCAGGTCAAATATTTTTTTGTTGTAAAACTATAGGAACAGAACCTTTCTGTCTGAATATGTTTTCCCTGCCCTCCCTTTATCTTCGTGAGAACTAGGAAGGGTCTTGTGTGAGATGCTTCCTCAGGTTACATTCCTGTTCCAACTCAAGTTCCTTTTATCTGGACAATGTCTTGGTAGCCATTTTTCCTCCTGTCCCACAAGGCCATTTCCTCTTTCCTCTACCCATGGTTTTCACCTGGGTTAGAAATTCCAGGACAATAGGGGAAGGTAGGACTAGACCCATCCCTTGTGTATTACAGCCACCAAAACTACATGAAGGTATCCCTATCAGGTGCAGGCAATCAGATCCATATACGAAGGGTTCAAGTTTATTATATCTACCTATAATACAAGAATCTCCCGAGGCTACTTGCCCTCTCTTGGGAATAAAAAGATAAGGACCCATGAAACTTAAGTGTGTCAATCCTTGGTCTCTTGCTGCTGTGCCACAACTGAAGACTAACTCCCCGCTTGATCCATCCTCTTTGTCTGGCTGGGAGTTTTCCAACAGTTCAGGGAGTCACCAGGATTTTGAGGTCAAGAATACCTTTGCTTCGAATCATATACTCTACAAGTCCCTCTTGGAGTCTCTTGTCCTGCCTTTCCAGCATCTTGACACGGGTAAGTTTTTGGCAAGTGTTTTACCTATAAAATTCCAAATCTGGCCTAAATCATTTCTATTATATTGTCATGTCCATTGCTAGCCCCATCATGTCTCTTGAGCACAGGCTTCCTAACCAGCTCTCAGAAGGGAAGATTACACTCAGGACATTGTCCTGTTTATACAGCCATCCAGAATGGAGAAAAGCAAACAAAAAGTTTGAACTCTCGATCGGAAAGAGCTCACTTGAACTGCGAGAGGAGAGGATAACCATCCCACATCAGAATGTTTTGGTGGAGACTCAGAAGCAGCTACGTCACAGCAAATTAATTCCATGACTGTTGGGCTCCTTCGGCTTCTCACTTTACCCTCACCCACAAAGTTGCAAAATAGATTTGATTAAGGGTCACCATATGTCTTACAAGTAGCCCACTGACTTTTCTGAAGAAAATGGCTGCTCAGCCTTGTCTTCAACACACCTACTGTCTATAGCAAAAGAGCACATAGCCAATAGCCACAGCCACGTCTTTCCTTGCTGCACTTGACAAGTGTCATTTTTCCACTTTGGCTGGTTCAAAGCTTAGCCGAGCAGTCATTCTGCAGTGGATTATTTCAGGGTAAGCTTAAAGACAGAGATGGGATGAGGTTTAGGGGCTGGATGCTCTGTTTCTATTGCCCCACAAGTGCTGAGTAGACAGGCCCCAACTCTGATCCTGTGCTAAGTGGGGATGAGGAGAATCCTAGGATACCATGAGGATTCCTTCAAGTATGCCAGGACTGTGATTGAGGGGTGCCTTGAAGTTGTCCAGCTCATTTATCTGCTCTATGTACAAAGATAGTCTGGCTCACACAACATGCTAAGATAAGGCCAGAGGGTCTCACAATACACTGACCCCCAGATTACCCAATCCTATTTTCGCTTGGTCTTACGAATTGTGGGAACCCAGCCAATCTGAATGGCTTTCACTTTCTCTTCCCAGAGAACTGGACACTAACACTACACCTACTTGGCTTCTTCCCCGGATGTTTTTCTCTTGTGCAAGTGAACTAATCAAAAAGCAGAAAACTACAAACCTAGAATGCCCAAATAAACCCACTTGGGGGAAAAGGTGTTCCTACAGAAGGAAATCTGGGCTTGAAGTCCTATATCCCCCGTTTCAGAAGCCGTGCACCTGATAGGCACCATCTCCACCCCTTTGCACTTCTCCTGCCCTTCCAACTTCCCCAAACCTTCCCCTCATAAGGAATGAAGACCACTTGGATGATCTCAGCCTGCAGCAATGCAGTAGGGTCACCATTTCCAAAACCAGAGGCAGCAGTGGTGGCCACCAACTCCGGAGGAAGGAGCCAAAGGTCAAAAGCCAAGGAAGGAATTTCCTCTGCCTTTCCCGTGCACCTTTCACTTGGTTTTCCAGGATGCAGGGGCCGTCCCACCGAGCTTCAAGTTTCATTTTGATTAACTTTGCTCCCTGAGCTGTTTTAGCAAAGTCCAAGGCAACCAAAGGTTTGCTTTTATACACATCTGCCTTATCTGCCCCGCCCAGCAGTGTGAACTGTAAGATCTCTAGCTTCAGAGGTATGTCCAAGTTCAGAAGTTTCTTTCTTTTGTTTCATTTCGGAAGCATTTTGACAGGGGCAGCAGGAGTATGCAAGGATCCCAGAAGACATTCCTGATCTACTAGAGACCTCCCAGGTCCCTCTGGAAGGCTTATAGAGTTGTTAAAAGCTGCATTGGTGGCTTTCTAGTCAAAAGGTCTGTTGCTGCCCCACCCAGCTACACCGGATAAAGGAAATCTATGCCTGACCAGCCACTCAAACACAAACATCAGCTGCACATTGAATACATGTCACTCTGTCTAAGTACTCAGAGTCCACCTCTACTTGAATACTTACCTAATATGGATTTAAAAAACAATTCTGAAGTTTTAGAATAGCATTGGAAAAATTGTTTATAAAATGGGGAAATGCCCTTCTAAATTACTTTGCATGCCACTTCTGTCACCTTGGGAAAAAGGTAAGCATATTCTTTCCAAAATGATTTTCCCAACCTTCTTTTAGGTCTTGATGAGCTTCCTCTGGCAGAAAGAGGATAAAAATCAAGGACATCATCATTTAGGGCTGATGGGTGGAATGATCGATCAATCCATTCTTTTATTTCAGTACTCCTGAGTCTTAAAGAAATGCACGGGGCATTTTTATTCAATAAAGGAGAATATTTGTAGCTCAAGGTTGAAATGAGGGATCCTTGGTGCTCTCTGAGCTTGGCTGTTTTCTTGCAGATGTTTCATTACCCCAACTAGGTAACAACACCCACTGACTACCAAGTTGGGGTAATGAAACATCTGCAAAAAAAAACCAGCCAAGCTCAGAGTGCACCAAGGACCCCTCATTTTAGAAATGCTTTTTTCCAATATTGTACTAGCAAGTAGCATTGCATTCTTTCTTGCCTATTCTGCATTTTAATCACCTGCTGTGCCCACTTAAGCCAGTTCCGCTTCATCAAACCGCAGGGCTGTGTTCACACACTGCCCTTCACCTGCTTTCAGAATTAACCCATTTTCTGGAAGGAGGATCACCCAATGCACTATCCCTGAAATGATCCAAATTACTTGAGTTCACACAAGGTTATCTCAAAAGTCTCAGTAACCAAGCTTGGCATATAGCAGAAAAAGCAAAGGTCATTTTTTTGAAGGCACGCTTGACTCCAGCCAAGAGACGACACACTTTCAAAGCTCCAGAAGGAACAGAGATTTCGACTTTGGGGGTCCAAATCGGAAAATTGCAATGGAAAGTCAGGAGTTTATTTTATTAAAAGGCATCAGCTCCTTGCTCACTTCATCAGGTGCCTCTGTGAGGGGCAGCTCCTAAAAGTTTGTTGCCATTTAATAAAATGTGTCTGAGGAAAACGGTGCAACGGGTATTAGACATCCTTAGATTTTTCTTGCCAGGTAAATAACATTGCTCTCCTTGCAAAGGAGTTCTCCTTTCAGATTCGGGAGTAGATAGAAAGATGCAGACCTAAAGGACGACTAAGCATCTCCTGGAGGGCATGTCCTTCTCACCTTTCAAAGCGGGGAGCATCAGCGGACGCAACCCCCTTCTAGCTACTGCCCAAATCTGGGGCGCTCTACTTTTCTCTTCCTCCCGATTCCTGGGACCGCATTCCCCCATCATCCCCGCCCCCTCCCCGGGCGCTAACCTGCCTGTAAGCATCAGAGGAAGCGAGGTGGAGAAGGAGAAAGAAAAAAAAGTGGAGTGGGAAGAGGGAGGGAGGGAGGGAAAGAGACAGGGACTTTTGCCCCCGCCAAAACGGCTTGTACCTGGCGCGTCTGTGCGCAAATGGAGCGGTCGGTCTCTCCGCCTCTGGTCGAGCGCGCCGGGCCAAAGTCAGGCGTCGCAGGCGCACGTCCCTCTCCCCTCGCCGTCCCGGCCCTCGCCCTTATATGGAGCCGGGGACTCCCAGCCCACCTCCCCTCCCTCGGGCCCTCCCTTCCTGCCCACTCCGGAGCCCCGAGAGAGGGAGCCAGGTAGGGCGGGCGGCTGGCTGGCTGGTTGGCAGACTGACTGGCTGGATTCGCTCCTCAGATCCAGGGGAAGAACTCGAGGCTCAATCCGAGCGCGACTCGGTACCAATCTCGCCCGCTGGCCTCGAAAGCAGTCGCTCTCCAGCTTCGGCTTCTCCTAGAAACCGCTGCAGCTGCGATAAGCTACCGAGGTCAAAAAAGTCAGGATGGCGACCGCAGCGGTTTTGATACACATCGCATATCTTGTGGACATTCTCCAATAAGAAGGAGCATCGCGTTCGTGCGAGCCTCCCCAATGGGTCATTGGCGCATCCAAAGCACCGGAGGGCAGGACAAGAAACAATGGTTGGAAACGAACCAAAGAGAGAAGCAACCTGGAATTAAGGAGAAACTTCATCACAGTGAGACCAATTAACCATTGGAACGGCTTGCCTCCAGAAATCGTGGGTGCTTCATCACGGGAGGTTTTTAAGAAGAGATTGGACAGTCACTTGTCTGAAATGGTATAGGACGGTTCTCCTGCCTAAGCAGGGGGCTCGACTAGATGACCGTTAATGTCCCTTCCAGCTCTATTCTACAGCATTCTATTCATCTGTGGAGGTCCACCTCATTTCACTGCTAATGAGCCCCCTCCTGGTTCTTTTGGTCCTATCAATGGGCCAAACTGGCTTACCTCCCCAAGTCAGGTGATCTTACACTTACACTGCAAAAACATATGGACTACACAACTCGATCAGGGCAAAGCAATAGACTCAATCTACTTAGACTTCTGTAAAGCCTTTGATTCAGTGGTACACAACAAACTACTCCTAAAACTAAAATCTTATGGTATCTCTGGACACCTGCATAACTGGATAGAAGCATTCCTGTCAAACAGACAACAAATGGTCAAAATTGGGAGCATCCTATCAAATTCTGTACCTGTCAACAGTGGTGTCCCCCAAGGCAGTGTTCTAGGACCAGCTCTCTTCATACTCTACATAAATGACCTCTGTGATCATATTAAGAGCAACTGCGTTCTCTTCGCTGATGATGTAAAGCTATTCAACACCACAGACAATACTACTATCCTCCAAAAATACCTTGACTATGTATCAGAATGGTCAATCAAATGGCAACTTCAAATCTCAACAAATAAATGCTCTGTCTTACATATTGGCAAAAAAAATCAGAAAATAAAATACAAGCTAAATAATCAAGACCTTGTTGAGGATCCAAACTTTGTCAAGGACCTTGGAGTACTCATCTCTAATGATCTAAGTGCTAGAGCCCACTGTAACTACATAGCCAAAAAGGCATGAAGAGTTGTTAATCTAATCCTGCGTAGCTTCTTCTCTGGTAATATCACACTACTAACTAGAGCATACAAAACTTTTGCTAGACCTATACTTGAATACAGCTCATCAGTCTGGAACCCATTTCATGTATCTGATATTAACACAATTGAAAAAGTCCAGAAATATTTCACAAGAAGAGTTCTTCGCTCCTCTACTCATTGCAGAATACCTTATGCCACCAGACTTGAAACTCTAGACCTAGAAAACCTAGAACTACGCCGCCTTCAGTCTGATCTAAATATAGTATATAAAATCATACATTGCAATGTCCTACCTGCAAATGAATACTCCAGCTTCAATCATAATAATACAAGAGCACACAATAGATACAAACTCAAGGTTAACCGCACCAAACTTGACTGCAGAAAATACTACTTCAGCAACAGAGTGGTCAATGTCTGGAATACTCTACCTGACTCTGTGGGTTCTTCCCCAAACCCCAAAAACTTTAACCTTAGACTGTCTACTATTGACCTCACCCCCTTCCTAAAAGGCCTGTGGGGGGCGTGCATAAGTGCACCAATCATGCTTACCGTCCCTGTCCTATTGTTTTTTTTTTTTTCTTATAAGTATCTATCTCATGTATTCAAAACTGTGTTTATTCTTATACCTGTATCTTGTAAGCGATTGACAAATCAAATAAATAATAAAAATACTAAATTCTGGAAGGAGAGTGGAGTGAGAGGGAGAGACAAGGGAACCGCTCCAGGTCCAGAAGGTCAAAGCATAAAGCTTCATGGCTCGGTGGGATGGTGCTCAGGGACCCCTTAACTGTCTGGTTTAAGAACATAATGCATTTGCTTGCCATACCAGTTTTGACTATGGCTTACATACACTAGACTCCTTCCTCCTATTTTCTTCACAACAACAACCCTGTGAGGTGGCTTGGACTGAGAATGACTGGCTCAAAATCACCTAGCTGACTTTATGCCTGAGGCGGGACTAGAACTCACCATCTCCTGGCGATTGGCCCAAAGTCACCCAGCCAGTTTTCATAACTAAGGTGGAACTAGAACTCTCTGTTTCCTGGCTTCTAGCCTGGTGTCTTAACCACTAGACCAGTGGCTACCAACCTTTACAGCTTGGTGGACTGGTGTGTGGGGGGGAGCAGATGGTTCTATGCAAGAAACAGGCATGTGCACTCACGCGCACAGCTCCATTTGCACAAGCGGAGCTGCACACGTCTGTGCTCGTGCACTGCTTGCGCAGCCTGGTTCCGAACAGGCCATGATGGCCCGGGAGTTAGCTGTGGCCCAGGGATTGGAGACCCCTGTACTAGACCACATGTGCCTATAGCGTATATACAGGTCAACTCCAGCTCACAAAAATCGAAATAAAGAAATGCATTTATTTAAGAAAGTGTATATGGCCACCCAACTCACTCTCAGTGACTCCAGGCAGTTTACAACAATACATTGCCACAGACTGACTGACTCTCTCTCTCTCTCTCTCTCTCTCTCTCTCTCTCTCTCTCTCTCTCTCTCTCTCTCTCCTCCCCACCTCCCTCCCTCCCTCCTCTCTTTCTCCCCCTCTCTCCAAAGCCTGGGTGAAGAGCCAGGTCTTCGTGGCACTTGTAAATAACAGAGGGCAAAGGCTGCTGCAGAGAAGGCGCCCTTCTGGGATTCTGAGGAACGGTATGGTTTAATGGAAGGATTAAGGAATACTCGGAGGAGTCCAGAGCGTGCTGTGAGAAACAGGCCATCCTGCAAGGAACTGGGCCCCATGTTGCGTAAGGCAGAGGTCCCCCACCCCCGATCTGTGGATGGTACCATCGCCCATTGGGAACCAGGCCATGCAAGCAGCGGGTGAGTGCGTGAAGCTTCGTTTGGGCATGCACTGGAGCTAAGTTGCGCGTGTGAAATTATCCTCTTCTCCCTGCCAAAGCTGTGGTGTTCCCCCTGGCTGCCGTCGCCATTGCAGCTGCTGGTCCATGGAGCCAGAGAGGTTGGGGACTCTGTGGGGCTTTCTAAGTACAGATAGTCCTTGACTTATAACAGTTCATTTAGTGACCGTTCAAAGTTACAACAGCACTGAAAAAGGATGAGCTTATGACCATTTTTTCACACTTACGTCCAGTCCAGCATCCCATGGTCACATGATCAAAATTCAGGTGCTTGGCAACTGACTCATACGTATGATGGTTGCAATGTTCCAGGATCATGTGATTCCCTTTTGCGACCTTCTGACAAGCAAGGGAAGTCCATTATTGCAGTCATGAAGCTAGTAACACGGTTGTTAAGTGAATCTATCACTTAACCACTGTGTTATACTAGCTTCATGACTGCAATAACTCACTTAATAACAGTGGGAAGAAAGGTGGTATAAAATGGGGCATAACCAGTGGTGGGATTCAAATATTTTTACCACTGGTCCGGTGGGCGTGGCTTGATGGGCACGCTTGGCACACATGCACACAATTTGTGTGCATGTGCGCACCAGACACATACTTTGCGCAGGCACAGAGGCGTTCTAACTCACCTCCTGCAAGCCTGCATGATCCCAGTCGCTTCAGCAGCTGCCACTCGTCGCTCTTCTGTGCCGCGCAAAGCAGCTGCGCTTCAAATTCAGCAGATAAAGGTGAATATGGGAGCCCGGGTGGGCGGATGGGCCCAACAGCAGAGCAGTGGAGAGAACCGGTTTGGTCTCTGCTGCTCATCGCTGCTACGGGATCACCAGAACTGGGCCGAACTGGTTGAATACCACCACTGGGCAAAATGCACTTAACAACAGAAATCTTGGCCTCAATTGTGGTTGTAAATCGAGGATGACCTGTAGTGAATCGCACCCAGAAGAAACTGGCAACCAGTGCAGCTCACACAGCTGGGGTGTCCCAGGGCATCCTGAGACAAGCCCATAACTGCCCTTGGTGCTGCATTCCACATGCTGGACCAGCTGAGCAAATGAAATATTTCCTGGGCAGGGTTAAGGCTTCAAGGAGTGATAAACAGGGAGCAAAGGAAACGCCTATTATCTCCTGGAAGACCTAACTCTCACTTCCACCGAGCAAATTCTTTTCACGGGCATTTTTGCTTCATTCAACAAACTTCCCCTTTTGTTAAGAGACCACACACTACTCCCACCCTTTCTGCCAACATTTGTACATCTTCAAACTTTCCCCCTTCTTTAGTAAATCCATTCTTCCTTTCTGCAAGGGGGTGAATTCGATAACTCAATTAAATAGATTTTAAGGGATGGGTTTCTCTACTCTACCTGGTTAAATCACTTTTTAAGATCCGGACTTCAACGTTTTCAAGAAGAGATCTTCCCTAGATGAACATCTGTTTTAAGGTAGGGTGGTAAGGGAAGCAGACAGAAATTCATTCCTGGATATTTGATGGATGAATAGGCATTAGTGGAACGAGTCAAATAGAACCTCCATATTTGGAAACAGTATAACTCGGTTAACCAGAAAAAAATGGTTTAAAAAACCCTCTAAGCTCCGTGTTCTTTTTACCTGCTTCACTGTATGGACCAAGTAGATTCTCAGGTGTGAAAGTGAAAAACTGCAGGTGGGATGCAATCTGTAGGACAGTGTTTCTCAAATTTAGCCATTTTAAGCTGCAACTCCCAGAAATCCCCAGCCAAGCCATGCTGGCTAGAGAATTGTGGGGGTTGAAGTCTATACAGCTTAAAATTGCTAAGGTTGAGAAACACTGTAATAGAGTAATACAATGTCCAATGAAAGAAGACTTCTTTATTTAGCACACACATACACACACAGAGAGAGAGAGAGACTGCTAATTTCAGAGGAAGGAACAGGGTGAATTGAAGGATGAATTGACCTGTTGGGGGGCGGGCGAAACCTGATAATCCAATTCTGCTCAAATTTCCATTGCCAGGTTGCTTTCCTCCCTCTCCAGTAGTATTCAGAGGCAATATCTGTGCCCAAGGCCAGATTTCTTCCCCAGAGTGAGTAAAGCTATTTTCGCAAACGATGTTTCAAAGGAAGGATTCCCTAGCCTGTTAGCCACACCCTCGTTTTGCAGAAAAGGGGCCACAACGCGTGCCATCCCAGACGACACTCTGTGCCAAGCCGGAATGACACAATGCCTGGTGATGTGAATGCAAATGCAAGCCTTGCGTACGGAGACCAGGCATTCGTGTGATTTAAATTTAAATCTACAGGCAGGCTGCCAACGGTGACCTCAGGAAGTTGAAGGGAAGTCAGGCGGGCTGGTCGTTGCTGGTTCAGGCTGGTTGGAATAGGAAGAGGTTTAGGTAAATTCAGAACTGGCCGGAGCTTGGCCTATTTTTTTTTTAACCCAAAGTTTAGATAGCAGAGGAACAGTTTTCTGACTGACAAAGGAAAACATGCTTTGTCTGGAAAAGATGGTTTGGGGCAACCTGTACAGGCAAGTTCAAAGCCCAGAAAAATGTATCCTAGGTCTGTAGGAATCTCTTTTCTGGAAATATTTCTTCCTGAAAGAAGGGAAACCAAACTACAATAAAGATTTGTAGAAGCAGCCGATAAACCAGAGTTTTAAAATGTTCTTTTGAATTGTGCAGGAACTGAACACAATTGGATGAAATGTCTTTCATGCCCATGAGATTATAGGTTTGCATTTGGAGCAAGATCTGGCTGCAGTTTTGTGGTTTGAATATTAAGATTTGTTTTCTTCTTTCTGATTCATGAAGTATCTCTTATTTTAGAGGGAGGTTGAGTAAGACCGTCAGATCAAATGCCATGTGGGTGCACATAGTAACATTTATCCTCACGTGTTTAGATAAAGGGCCAGCAGCATCAATACTAATTGGTGGGAATTTGGGTCCAAATGATCGTGCTGTCAGGACTCCGACATGCACCCCCATCCATAAGTCTCTAGCCACATCTCTCAGAGTAAAAAAGATTGATTTATTAGGACTTGACATGTCGATGTTTCCTGGTGGCAGCCGACTCTGACACATCATTCATTTCACCCTTGACCCTGGTCTTCCCCCCACCCCTTGGATGTATATTCTCCAATGAGACACATCCATAGCCAAGAGTCATCAATCATGCTCTCCAGTAATAATTTTGCGCGCCAGAAGCTTTGGTTGCCAAAGCAATTATCTGAAGCATTTAAGGAATGCACTGCTTTCCGCCTTCCCTTTCTGCTGACAACTCAAAAAAACAAAGAAGTATTTTTTAGTTGACACGTGCATTATTCCACCAATTCAATGTTTTTGTGAAGAGAATATCTTAAAGGAACCCTTTTATGCAAGAGAATTTAAGGATTCAAAATATAACTGGGCAGGTTTATGTGTCAGGGAGATGACTGTATGGAAGGAGACCACCCACAGAATGCACTTTTGGGGGGAACAGAAAGGAAATCCATAACTGGCCATTGGATTGGATCATGTGATCTTCTGAAAGCCCTCCAGTGGCTGGAGATAGACTCATAATTAGAAAATGATCACCACCTCTTGATATTAACTCTCATACCTCCTTGGAAACATGTAAGAGCAGAAACAATATACCCTTCTGCTCTTGAAAATAACAATCCTAAGGTGTGAATTTAAATGGAATGATGTTAATGCAATAGAACTTCTTAACTGGATGGGAGCCCCAGAAACTATAGAAATTCATGCACACCTAATGTCATGTCTACAGAATATAGAATAACAAGACTTT
Source organism: Notechis scutatus (assembly GCF_049901735.1). Classification (NCBI taxonomy): domain Eukaryota; kingdom Metazoa; phylum Chordata; class Lepidosauria; order Squamata; family Elapidae; genus Notechis; species Notechis scutatus. Next base: position 4,996,962 of record NC_142016.1, read on the forward strand.
GGGGAACTTTTAGTCCAATCCCCTGCTGGAGCAGGAGATCCTAGTATTTTTCATTGTACAGGGAGGTTGAAAAAAACACTAGCTTGGCTACTATTACCTATCAATGACTAGCATAGCATTTGAACCAAGAATTGTCTGATTCTATGGTTGGTTTCAATAGTCTTCCTAGTTTGTACAACTGCTGGCTGCTGCTGTAGCTACCTCATGCATGGCATCAGGTGGAAGAGGGTAACACATAATAGATAATCAGAAGGGACCTTGTAGGTCATCTAGTCCAACCCCCCGTCCAAGCAGGAGACCCTACACCATTTCTGACAAATGGCAGTCCAATCTCTTCTTGAAAGTCTCAAGTGATGACGCTCCCACAACTTCTGAAGGCAAAAGCTGTTCCATTGGTTGATTGTTCTCACTGTCAGAAAATTTCTCCTTATTTCTAGGTTGCATGTCTCCTTGTTAAATTTCCATCCATTATTCCTTGTCTGGCCTATGGGGGCTTTGGAAAATAGCTTGACCCCTTCCTCTCTGTGGCAGCCCCTCAAATATTGGAAGACTGCTCTCATGTATCCCCTGGTCCTTCTCTTCCCTAGACTAGCCATGTCCAGTTCCTGTAACCATTCTTCATATGTTTTAGCCTCCAGTCCCCTAATCATCCTGGTTGCCCTTCTATGCACTTTTTCTAGAGTCTCAACATCTTTTTTATAGTGTGGTGACCAAACCAAAATGTAATTATGGGTTTGGAGATATTTAGCAAATAGAAAGGATTCAGAAGATTCAGAAAAGGAATTTGGGTGGGTTTTCCTAAAAGATAAAGATTTATTTAAGTCAATCTTGGAAATCTTGCCCAACTTTGATTTACACTTCCTCCCAAACCATTGGCCATCAAGACTTTTTGTAACAATCTTACTTCAACAGTAGCACCTCTTTTTGCTATTGGCTACTCAAAAGCCTGGATGGAGGACTTTCCTTTCGGTGGACCCAATGTAGGTATATTGATCACAATAAGATCAGGAAATAAATACAGGTAGTCCTCAACGTACAACCACAATTGAGCCCAAAATTTATGGTGTTAAGTGAGAAATCTGTTAAGTGAGTTTTGTTCTATTTTATGACTTTTCTTGCTACATTGGTTAAGTGAATCACTTTTAGTTGTTAAATTAGTCATATGGTTGTTAAGTGAATCTGACTTTGCTTGTCAGAAGGTCACAAAAGGGGATCATGTGACCCTGGGACACTGCAACCATCATACATGTGAGTCAGTTGTCAAGCATCCAAATGTAAATCACGTGACCATGGGGATGCTAGAACAGCCTTAAGTGTGAAAAATGGTCATGTCACTTTTTTCAGTGCTGTTGTAACTTCGAACAGTGACAGTCACTACACGAACTGTTGTAAGTCAAGGACTATCTGTAATTGGAAATAAGTGCATGCACAGTCTTGTTTCAGGTTAAAAAAAAACCAGGACCCATGCATAAAACATACTCAATCTAACCTATTTCTTTAATGTCCACATAATACATTAAAACATAAACTGATCCAGCTGGTTGGTTTTTACAGTGCTGTAAGCCACAAATACAAAGTTAAAATGAAGAACCTAACCTAACTAAATTTACAGTACAAGTAATCCTCAATTTATTGCAAGTGGTCGCTTAGTGACCATTTAACATTACATTGGACACCCCCAAAGATAATTTTTTTATTTTATTTAACCAAACCACCAAAAAACAAAAAAAAAAAAAAAAAAAATTTTACTTTATAAAAAAAAAAAAAAAAATAATTAACCCCCCCCCCCCCCCCCCCCCCCCCCCCCCCCCCCCCCAACCCCCAAACCCCCTTACCCCCCTACCCCCCCCCCCCCCAAACCCCCCCCACCCCCACCCCCCCCAAAAAACCAACCAAAAACCCCCCCCAAAAAAAACCAAAAAAAAAAAAAACCCCCCCCCCCCCCCCCCCCCCCCCCCCCCCCCCACCCAACCCAACCCCCCCCCCCCACAAAAAAAAACCAAAAAAAAAAAAAAAAAAAAAAAAAAAAAAAAAACAAAAACCCACACAAAAACACCACCCACCCCAAAAAAAAACCCCCAAACCCCCCCCAACCCCCCCCCCCCCCCAACCCCCCCCCCCCCCCCCCAAAACCCCCCCCCCACCCCCCAACCCTAACCAACCCCCCCCCCCTACCCCCCCCCCCCCCCCCCCCCCCCCCCCAAAACCCCCCCCCCCCCCCCACCCCCCCCCCCCCCCCCCCCCCCCCCCCCCCCCTCCCCCCCCACACCCACCCCCCCCCCCCAACCCCCCACTCCCCCCCCCTAAACTCCCCCCCCCCAACCCCCCCCCCCCACCCCCCCCCCTTTACCCCCCCCCCCCCCCCCCCATTATTTCCCCCCCCCCCCCCCCCCCCCCCCCCCAAACCATAAAAACCCCCCCCCCCCCCAAACAAAAAAAAAAAAAAAAAAACCCCCCCCTAAAAAAAAAAAAAAAAAAACCCCCCCCACCCCCCCCCCCACAAACCCCCCCCCCCCCCCAAACCCCCCAACACCCCCCCCCCCCCCCTCCAACCCCCCCACCCCCCCCCCCCCCCCCACTTACAAACCAGTTCCACACTTCCAATGGCTTCCCCTTCCCATCCATGGTCAAATGATTGCATGTCAGGCACTCAGCAACTGGACTGCATTTATAGACGTTTGCAGCATCCCACAGTCACATGGCCACATTTTATGACATTTTTGCTGAAAACCAGCATTTACTTCTGACTTTCAGCAAAAATGGCATATAACAAACTATGGATTCCACTTTACAAGCATGGTTAGTCATTTGCTTAAATGACTGCCACAGAAAAAGGTTCTGAAATTGGGTTGGCCACGTGAGTGATCTGCTTTACACCTGTCATGACTTATGACTGCAACGGGCAGGCTTTGCTACAGTCGTAGGTTGAGTATGTCCTACTGTTCATCTGCCTGCCTCACTCTTGTCCAGGGGTGTCCAAACTTGGCTACTTTAAGACTTGGGGACTTCCACTCCCAGAATTCCCAGGATGGCTAGCTGGGGAATTCTGGGAATTGAAGCCCACAGGTCTTAAAGTGGCCAAGGTTGGACAGCCCTGTTCTACTCTCTTCAGAAGATCACAGCTATTTCCTCTGCATGGCCTGGGATAGACCAATGCCCTATTGCACAATTGCAAATGTGAAGTTCCTATTGCAGCAATGTTCTCGTTTGCCCAACAGCACAACTGTCACTTTTGCATTACAAAGGAGAAATTAAGGAGAACTGAAAGCTAGCTTTCGTAAAGAACTGGGCAACCATCTTCTAAGAAAAGAACAAAGGAAGCTACCCGTTCTGAGTAAATCGTGATGGCCCAGCCTTACTCGGTTGGCGAGTCTTGGAAAATGCAAAACAGCATCGCTGAGTCAACCCTTGAGGTCAGGTCCGAACAAATGCTACTAAAGCAAGACCTGCTTGTCCCCTTCTGCTTCCATAGCATCACTTCCCTTCTTCTCTCTCTCTTGCCTGACAAAGAAAAAAATGCAGAACACAAAAAATGGAAAATGCAGTCAGGTGAACTTTTGAAAGCTTTCCACTGACTGAGTGTGCTGAATTTGCTTACTAAAATAACCCACTTTCTGGGTTCCCTAGTACATGGGAGGATAAAGTAATCATTCATGCTGGCTCCATGCCACAATGGCCCAAAACTGATGAAAATGGATGTGGTGACATTGGAAGGCACTCACACCCCAATGCACTTGCATGAGACATTACAGTTTGGCCCTCAATGTGCATTTTGTCATATGCTGTCCAGTTCTATGTCCTCCAATATCATTCTCCTGGGTGTCTGGAAGAAACCAAATATTGTCATTACAGAATACAGAATAAGAAAGTGGAAGGGACATTCAATGTCTAAGTTTAGTCTAACCCTCTGCCCAAGCAGAAGACCCTAACCAGGGGCCCCGGTCCCGGCGGTCGGTCCGTGGATCTTTTTCCGGGCTGCAACTTGGGCCCGCCATCTTGTTCGCCTCGGGTTCGGTTGCTTCTGGGTTTCGGTTGAAGGCTCGGGTTTCGTTGAAGCGGGTTGGGGCCTTGTTTCCAAGCAAACCCCGATGGTGGGGCCGTACTCAGGTCGTCCAAAAAAAACCCTGGTAAGTGGGGCCCTATACAATTCTGAACAAATGGCTGTCCAAACTCTTCTTAAAAACCTCCAATGATGGAGGACTCACAACTTGTGAAAGAAACCAATTCTACTGATTAATTGTTCTCACCACCAGGAAATTTCTCCTTGGTTCTAGGTTGGATCTCTTTTTAATGATCTTCTACCCATTACTTCTTGTCCTGCCCTTAGGTGTTTTGGAGAACCCCTCTTTTCTGTGACATCCCCTTAGATATTGAAAGACTGCTATCATATTACTCTTAGTCATTCTCATCACTAGGCTAGACATTTCCAGTTCCTACAATTGTTTTAGCCTCTAGACTCTTAATCATCTTTGTTGCTTTGTGCAAGATTGTATGAATTTATTCTCTATAGTGCCCAAGGGCAGAACTAGATAACATCATCTGTGTTTATTAATAAATAAATTAATTAAATAATAAATACATAATAAATAAACAATCAGTAGCTCTTTTGAATTCTGCTGTATAGTGCAGTGTTGGTGTGGTGTCGGGGATTTTCAGTTCAATGTGTGAAGGGTGACGGATGTGTGTTTGTGTTTATTTTCATGGTCATGGTCATGATGTGCACTGAAGATGGTGTTCGATTTTGTTGTACAAGGTGCAATGACAATAAAACTAAACTAAACTAAAAGGAAACAGCCGAGCTCAGAGAGCTCCAAGGATCCCGCAGGAAAAATTCAACATTCCTGCTGACAAGTTAAGCTTCCATTCCTTGGCTGAGAGAGATTCACCTTCGATGCCTACATTGCAAAGGCCGGTTAGTTGCACACATGAATTGTGAAGGGCGCCACCTCTCATATTTGACTGTCATTTTAACAGACTGTCAGTATGGATCTCTTCCAAGTTTTATTCGCCTTCATCTCTTCATTTCTGTTTATTTAATCAGCTACACTCTTTGCTGGAGCCCTGTCTGCCTTTCACGCTACAGGGAAGATGCTTAACAAAACATTTTGAGAGTGCCTAAATGAAAGCTTCTAAAGCAGCAGAAAACTGGCTTAGTTGCTTTCTTAGCAAGATGGCATGGGTGGTAGGGTACCCTCCTTGTTTTCTTTTCTTGCCAAGCAAAAAATGCATCCCTTCTTCATTGTTTCAGACCCAGCTCAATGGCCAATTTGCATCAGACCAGAAGGCAGTATACATTGTATGGTTTTCCCCAGCCCAAAACTATTTATTAATTGCTTGATATTTTTTATTATATTATCATTTTCTTCAATTAAAAAAAAAGCAGATATCATGATTCCAAAAGAGTTTATTTACCGGGTAGTTTAGAAAGATCTGTAAGGCAATCAGTCAGGGATGTACAAACTTGCTTATGAAATGTTAAAAATTCTCTCTAGCATAAAGCAGAGGTCTAACGCAGGATATCGACCCGTGCACTCCTAACTAACTAAGCTTCCTCTGCTCTACCTGGCTCACATGTTTAGAAGATGTTTTTAAAAGATATTAAGACTTCAGCTTCTAGCTTTATTTTTATTTACACAGATGTTCTCTAGAGGACCCATGGATATCTCAGGAAATGAAACAGCTGGATGATGGGAGGCCAGAACTTTTCTGGGGAGGGCACTCACTTGTCCTCAAAAGGTGAGAGTAAGCTGGGGAAAGAGAAGCCTCGTGAGATGTTGCTAGATGGGGAGCATCTACACCAGCGTGTCTTCTTGCCTTTTGCAGGTGCCTATGGGCCCATTTTACTACTCTTTTAGAAATAGAGGAGTCCTTGACTTACCTCTATTCGTTTAGTGACTATTCAAAGTTACAAAAGAACTGATAAAATTGACTTAGGACAGTTTTTCACACTTATGACCATTACAGCATTCCCTGTGGTCACAAGGTCAAAATTAAAATGCCTGGCAATTGGCATGTATTTATGACGGGTGTAGTGTCCTGGGGTCATGCGATTACTTTTTGTGACCTTCTGACAAGCAAAGTCAAAGGGGAAGCCAGATTTACTTAACACAGGGATTCACTTAACAACCGTGTCAAGAAAGGTCATAAAATGGGGCAAAACTCACTTAACAACTGTCTTGCTTAATATTGGAAAGTTTTGGCTCAGTTGTGGTTGTAAGTTGAGGATTACCTGTAGAAGATTCCTCTCCAAATTTGGCCATTTTCAAAGGTCTCCAATATCTTATTGTTCAAATCTGCCTACAAGAAATTACTTGTTCCTATAATAGAATAAGTCCTCCCCCCTCCATTCTTTCCCCAGCTTTGAAATAATTTCAGCCACTGTTCCCTCAAAACAGGAAAATTATACAGGAAGACCATTCTTTTAGTTCAGAAAGTACTGATCCAAGTGAGAACTCTCCTTGAGCTTAACTGTGTCAGGACCAATTGGAAATCTCTGACAATGGACCGATTGGGGTGCCAGACTGAGTTTCACTCTTTGGCTTTTGCTATCAAAGAACTCTTGATCTTAATTTCCAACTGAAAATTCCAGGGAGAGTTAAATATTCACCAGGATGATGTTGTTAGAACAAAAAAAAAATATGTACAGAATGTCAGGAAATATGACTCATCAGTAAGTGCCTCTTAGGCATGCTTATCTGAAAGACCACGAAGGATGGGGTGGGGTAAAGAAACAGAGATACCAAAGAAGGGCCTTGGTTCTTTCTCCTGTGTTCTCTGTGCCAAGTCTGTGCCATGTGAATAATTAACCTCTATAACCCTATGCTAATTTTTAGATGTCGGTCCTGCAAAACCTTTTCAAGTCATTTTCCTTGTTTAAATAATGACAAGTCCAATCAAAACTAGCCTTCCTGATGTTCAGCATTACTGTGATTACTTCACCTCCTTCATATTTATTGAAGAGGCACTTTTTATATTCATTTTTGACCCAAGAACATGTGGTAGCAAGTGCTGAGCCCAGAATTCCTGGAAAGCTTGAATAGTCAGCCACGCTATTCACATGAGAGCAGTTTCAAACTATTCAAAAGACAAGGTGGGACACTCCTGCCTTCCTATCATTCATATGTGAATATCATATATGGTGTCAAAAGGGAGGGGTTATATTTGAAAATTGTGCCCATGTTGAAATTTGACAAAGTTCAGAGGAATCTCTAAACAGGGTTCTGCATTTTTGGACATCTTCTAGACGCAGTGATTTTAAGTGCTAAGGTATTTCCTGATGGCCAAGCTTTCTGTTGCCCACTTCTGATTTCAACTGAAGGTGCGAATTGGAGCTGCTTTGATATAAAGGTTTCCCTGTCCAGTTGTGTCCAATTCAAGGGCATGATGCTCATCCCCATTTCTTTAGCCGAGAGAACTAATGTTGTCCAAAGACCATTTGCTGTGGTCATCTGGCCAACATGGCTATATGCCAAAGGTACACGGAACACTGTAATTTTCCCACCAAAGTGGTACCTATTAATCTACTTGCATTTGCATGTTTTCAATCTGCTAGGTGGACAGGAGCTGGGAGGAGGATGGGAGCTTACTCCACGGGGTGTCCAGGTCTTAAACTCAGACTATCAGCTTTCCAACTGAGAAGCTCAATGTCTCAAACTACTGTGCTACTTTGACACCCATATGTCCCTGAAAATAAGACCGGGTCTTATATTAATTTTTGCTCCAAAAGATGCATTAGGCTTATTTTCTCAGTTAGGTCTTATTTGTGGGGAAATACAGTACTAAATGCGTCCATGTGGCTGATGATCTTAACTGGGGCATATATTTGGGGTAGGACTTATATTATAAGCATCCTGAAAAATCACGCTAGGGCTTATTTTCCAGTTGGGTCTTATTTTTTGCGAAACACGGTATATATACTACTAAAACATTTGTGTTTGTTTGTAAACTTCAATTGGGCGAAATGGTGCATCATAGAGCAAACGTTTTTGAATCAATGTACCTCAGTTGGCCTAATTTAAAGAATGTGTCCAAAATCCAGCTTCTCTGGAATTGAAATTCGGAAAAGTTGTGGCCACTTCAGTGCAACTGCACTCAGATACAGCTACGTGATCATCATTTCCAACACTACTTGCCAGCTTCCTACGAGGAAAGCCCTACTCCCATTGCTTTTTTTTGTCCATCTGTAAAATAAGGAAAGGTTTAGGTAAGGAAATATCTATGAAATGCAATGGGTCATGGGTTATCTAGTTGCTTACAAATCTGTAGAACTCATGAACTGACAGCCAATCAACATTTGCCATTCCTGGTCAATACTAGTGCAGAAATAAGTGCTCAGTTGTTATTTAGGAACTGACAATTCCTAAAGTATGTCAATTGCTGAGAACTTTAGGAGTTGAAGTATACACATCTGAAGACTGAACAGATTGGGAAAAGCTACTCTAAAACAATGGCACTTGGTACTTGACCTAAGTCTGATGGATTTTTGATAACTAACTTTATTTCTGTTTTTATTTATTTACCAAATTCAGGGCAACTTAAATCAATGTACTAAAATGCTGTATAATTTTACACAACTTGATAACACCAAACAATACACAAGAACTATATCAGTAGTATGCTTAATTATTAAGTAATAATAAATGTCATCCAAATAAAGATGGCAAATGGTCATTCCTTAAGGACCTTCTTTCTGGAAGAGTCAGGTCTAAAAGCTTCTAGAGCTGGAGTGTCAAACTCACATCATCATAGCGGCCTCACATGACGTATTGGAACGTTTTCCCCTTCACTAAAGTGGGCATGGGCATGGCCAGCACATGACACATCCAGTCTGCGGGCTGGGAATTTGACAGTTCTGTTCTAGAGGATCATCATAGAGGAGACCAGTCTGATTCATCTCTAGAATTGAGTACTAACTCAAATACTCTGACCATTTTAGGTGGGTCAATTCCAGTTGGAGTCAGCTATCCTACAAGGATCTGTTATGCCAGGTAGAGCTGGCTTTATAAATCAAAATCATTTGAATTGTACTTAGACATTTACTGGTAGGAAGTACAAGTTCTGCAAGATAGGTATTATGTGCTCAGGATGATTAATAAATGGGCCACCACATTTGAACCAACTCTCATTGCAAGTACTGTAAACTTCAAAAGCAGACCCAAGTAGAGTTCCCTGCAGTAGTCTAATAGTATGGGGACAAGGGCATGAGCAAGGCAAGCCACTAAAGTTCTAGAAGATGAACATAAAAGACTTGAAAAAGAACTACAGAAAACGCCACAGAAAAAAGACATTAAACTAAATTTGGACATAATTAAACACAAAATGGGTCAAATAGAAAAAGAAGAATTAGCACAGAAAATTAGAAGTGCTAAACAGAACCATTTTGAAGATGCAAACAAACCAGGCAAATGGTTAGCATATAAATTGAGAAAGGAGAAAGAATCAAGGAAAATATTGCAGTTAATAGATGAACAAGGTCAAGTTTGCTACGGCAACAAAGAGAAGAAGGAAGAACTTCTGAAAGTTGGACTAGATTGAGAGAAAAGCGAATGACCAGAGAGACTTTATCTTGTCTGCATGACAACGGCTAAGGCTAATTCCAAGAAGAAATGTCCTTACTGCCAGAGGGGAGTTTTGCTTTTCCCCAGAGGTCCATGAGAAAACACAAGAGGTAAAAGATTTCCCATCCACTCTGTGTTACCATCAAATGTGAGATGTTAGTCTCCAAGTGGTTGGACCTTCCTGAGAGACAAGCCAACACCCTGTCTCCTTCCCAGGCGGTGGGATTGCTACTGCTATATTTTCCCATTTTTCCTGTGAAGAAAAAAGGAACCTTGTGGATTAGAGTTCAATCAAAATAGTATAAACATTACTTATTGGCGATGACCTTTTTTAAGGACGAGGTCTCTGGAAAGCTTGCAAGAACACTAAAGCAACAGCAGCAGAAATGTCAAATTAAATTCCTTTGTTGATTTCTGCGGTTCCTTTGTCAAAGACAATTCTTCCAATGCCATTTTTAGGACCGGCTTTATATAACTGACTTCCAAGAGGAAGAAGTAATCATAACTATCCAACACTTGCGTAGATTAGGTGATCAAATGGAAAAACACTGGCCAAACATGTCCAAAATTAAACATCAATCCAAGTTTTTCAAAAGTGTGCAGCAGTCAAATATTATTGCCAACTTCAAAACAGATCTGGGCTGCTACAGCCATCTTTTCATTTCTCAGCTGGCTACACAGTTTGGGATGGGGGAGAGGCTTGGAATGTCAGACCAGACAATAACAACAGATCATCCCGTGGGAACCAAGGTCATCTCAACAGGTGCCGGCCAGAGACTGGAAGGAGTTATCAGAGAATCACCAGAATACCCAATTGGATAATGTGACAAGGACAGGGGGGGAATATCTATTCTTTAATTATACTAAAACCATGGGAAATAGAGTTGGTTTTGCTTTCATGCGTGCAGAAATGTTATATTCAATAAAACAGTTCTTTGAGAAAGCTGTTTGTCTCAGAGTGCTGAATGGGTTGGGTTCATCAGTCAGAACCTTGACAATTATATTTGTACCACAAGAGGTTGTCCTGTGAACTTATTGCTATAACACACTTTGTACCACTATATTGTTAGGGTTAGACAAGACAATTTCTGAGAGCTAAAAACATACAGAAAGGAAAGGGGGTGGTGGAAATAAAGGCACAAGAATTGCATATTGATAATTGCAAGTGGTCCTATCAGGCAATGCACTGCAAGAACCAAGCCTGGTCTTGGGTGATAATCTAAATGATAACTGAAAGCATCTTGCAAAACTCAGACTGAATTATTACTTAAGAAGAAAGATGGAGCATAAATTACTGTGTTCAGAAACTTCCCTCACTGCATTGATCATGCTTAGATTGAAAGGACCATGATTAGGTTTTCATGACTTCCAAATATCAGCATTTCAAACACTTTGTCCTTCCTATGTTGACCATCAGGAAATAGTATGTGACCAATTTGTCCTCACTGGAACTAATCAGATAATACTGGTACATGGCCTATTCCATCAGGTCTAAACCCTCTACAAATATCATTGCACTTTAGATGACTATATACAGACATTACCTTTAGAAGATATTCAGATCCTATGTTCATCTAGCTAGCTAGATAGCTAGCTATCTCTATCTATCTGTCTGTCAGCTATCATCTATCTATCCATCCATCTATCTATCATCATCTATCTACTATCTACTATCATCTATATCTATCTATCTAACTATATCTATCATTTATCTAATGTATCTATCATCTATTTATCCATATTTATCTAGCTACCTAGGTATATCTATCTATCTATCTATCTATCTATCTATCTATCTATCTATCTATCTATCTATCTATCTATCTATCTACTTATCATCTCCCTCTCCCTCTCCCTCTCGCTCTGTCTCCTGAGAGCTTAAGAAAAAATGGACCGATACCATTCTGATAGATACTCCTTTTTGAAGATATAAGGTTATGTTCCTGGTTTCTCTGTGAGAAGAACTCCTCTTCAAAATCTGAAGTCAACATCCCTGTGAGCTTGTATGCAATTGTGAACAAATCTACATATGTATGAAGACTACAAAGTCTCAGTCCTATCTTTCTGCCTCCATCTTCTCCCATCTCACTAGCGGTGCACTGAAACGCACCATTAGATAGCATTAATTGTTAGCAACAAAATGGTTAGTGTGGCTCTTCATACCAAAATAATGAGACGGGTTACATTAAAGTTTTGAAAATGCAAGGATAAAACCAGGAATTTCCACATCATCTGAACAATTCAGAGGCCAGAGAAGCAGAAGACGGAGGAGCCTCCAAAGAAAAGAGATCCAGAGCAAAAGATCTGCACCTACAGAAGACATAACTTGGGTTTAGGTGTGATTATAATCAATCATCAATATGTTTTCTCCAAAGATCTTAAAGATGTTACATGACCAGGAGCAAAGTTTCACAAATATGTGAGATTAAGTCTTATAACCCCTTGAATATTTAGGTCATCAAGAATAGGAGGAACATCAAGTGGAGGTATTTTGAACTTTGTGAATTTTCTGGCTTGTTTCCAAAGACAGTGTTATGTGAAGAGCATTGTTTTATTTTCCTGCTTTTATTGTGTATTTAGATAGCTCTCAAAAATTTCCAGGCAGAACCTAAAGGTTCTAAGAATAAGAGGCCCCAAATGCAGCCAGTGTTGTAGAAGAAGATCGCCACACCCTACTCTGGTAGGAAGGCCAATCCAGTGCTTAGGCAATGTTTCTCAACCTTGGCAACTTTAAGATGTTTGGGCTTCAACTCCCAGAATATCTTAGCCAACATGCTGGGAATTCTGGGAGTTAAAGTCCACACAGCTCAAAGTTATCAAAGTTGAGAAACGCTGGCCTGCTGGAAACTCAGGTAAACTCTAGATATTCTTCAAATGAACCAGGGAACAGCAATTGAGCAATGTCATTCCAGGAATCAGAACCTTCTTCTTGATGTTGCTTCTGAACCACTGATATTCTTGGAGTGTGCTCAGGCTGTAAATCCTCAAGCAATTTTTGACACAATTCCCCCTGGCAGAAGAATGAACGTGCAAATAAATTCCACAGAGGTTAACAAAGGCGCTCCTTTGAAAATTCAGAAATATGTCGGTTGAAGATCAGCTCTGATCTATGAGCTGTCAAATGCTGGCCTGGGCATGCTAAATAAAACACTTGTTTTATGCTTGTCCATTAATAATCTTTATTCTTTGAGGGAAAAGTTATTATCATTATTATTATTATTATTATTATTATTATTATTATTATTATTATTATTATTATTATTATTATTGTTGTTGTTGTTGTTAGGAATGTAAGTTACCTAACAGTTGGGTTGGAAAATATATAAACCAGGATAGACATTTTAATACTGTCTCTTTAAGAGAGTGCTAAAATTGTAATTGGGTGTGGTTCCTCAAATGGCCATAAGATGGAGCCAGAAACCTGGCTTGTCCTGTTCTGTTCTGGAGAGTGTTGCCTTCCTATTGACTGTTGCTGATCATAGTTGGATATGATGTAAGTCTGTTACTGAACTGTTTTTGATACTGGACTTTGTTATTGGATTATCCCTGGACTGAAAACTGACTGCTTTAACCGTGAATGACTTGGACTGTTTTATTGAACTTTGCTTGACTGTTTTACTGGAAGTAAAAACCTACATTTTACTATACAGTGTAGCTGTGTGCTGTGTGTGTGTTATTCTTCACCACTCTCACTACGTCTCCCTGTGTGCACTCATTCTCCTAACGGGGTATTACCTCAACAATTATTATTATTCAAAATCTCAGCATTGGGGGCACATTTGGATAGATGTGTGACTGGCCCTCTATGAGGAAGATGCAAAGTTTCTAAATTTGATAAACAAACGAACAAATATACATACATACATCAGCCCAGAGCAAACCATGGTGTTTGCTTAATGACCACAGAGGTGACTTTACAACTGTTGCATTTGCTTAATGGCCACTGCAAACAAGTTCATAAAATCAGGCCAGTCACATGAGTGATCCAATTTATAATGATCATGAGTTAGAACTGTGATAGACAAGCTCAGAGGTGGTGTTTGGCAGGTTCTGACCAGTTCTGGAGAACCAGTAGAGAAATTTTGAGTAGTTCGGAGAGCTGGCAAATACCACCTCTGACTGGCCCTATCCCCATCTATTCCCTGCCTCCTGAGTCCCGGCTGATCAACTGGGTCTTCCTCTGTTGCCCTGCACAGGAGAATGGAGCTGGAAAGCAGGTTAGTGAGGTAGGGAGGGATTGGGATTCTGCAGTAACCTTCCCCCCAGGAGTAGGGAGGGAATGGGGATTTTGCAGTATCCTTCCTGTGCCATGCTTACCAAGCCGCACACACAGAACCTGTATTAAAAAAAAAAATTGAATCCCACCACTGGGCAAACTCAATTACTATAGGCACTGAGGTAGAAGATGTAAGTAGAATGCAATGAGAAATGCCCAAAAAAAACTGCCCACACTGGTGCATTTCTGCAGTTTCTGAGTCCTCTTCAAATTAGGGGCTCTTGGTGCTGTCTGAGCTTGGTTGTATTTATGTAGACATTTCATTGCCCAAACTAGGTAACATTACGACTCTGTAAACTGCTTTGAGAGGGCTGTAAAGCACTATAAGGCAGTATATAAGTAAGTAAGTAAGTGCTATTGCTATTATCAGTGCTGGTAAGGAGTTGGGTTTGTGAATTAAAGTAGAGCACCAAGAACCCCTCATTTCAACCCTGAGCTATAATTATTCTTTCCTCAGCTCTTCAACTTATATGGATTTGGGGTGAAACTGAATAGGAAAAATGATTTCCCCCTCCATGGTATCTATCAGCCAAAGATGGACCTAGTGACTGTCCCCACCCTCCTGCCAGAGAATTCATGTTCCCAAAGACATCCCCAAATAGTTCAGGCATTCAGAGACAGAAGCTCTGAACTCTGTCAAACAACAGCCCTGTTCTTCTCCTGGCTAACCAGAGGAAACTCACGTCTGCTCAGAATGGTCACACAAAACCTACATTGTCCTGATGCACATTTTCTTGAGATGCTTCTGAAGTCAGAGCCCATGGAATGAGTGGGTGGATGTGACAAATATGACTCTTGGGATGAGGGGGAAAAAAGATGTGCGAGAGCCTAAAGTTGGCATAGGGATGTCGTAATGGTATGTGAGAATGATCTTGGGAAACAAGGGGAGGGGATGCTGCCTAGGGAACAATTGAACAAGAGAGGCAGGAGCCCCGACTGGCTAAAAGGCCAGAGGGAAAAAAAACCCGGGAAGGATCTTCCCTAAAGGATCAAGCAGTTAAAAGTGCTGGTGGGAGTTTGTACCTTCAGACTTGCAACATTCTGTTAATGCCGCCTTACCATAAAGTAGGATTAGCTCATCTAGACTTGTTTCCTGTTTGGTTTGCCCAGGAGGGCTGGGATCAATCTTGCACGCCTAAAAGTGCAAACCTCCCACTGCCGCTTTTAACCTTCTGATCCATGAGGGCAGGTCCTTCCAAAAGTCTCTTCCTCTGACTGTTAAGCCACTGGAGGTTTTGTATAATTTGTGGATAGGACTTAAAAAATAAGCATAATTGGGAGCCGGTTGGGTATAGTGGTGAAGTCACTAGCCTAGAAATCAGGAGACGGGGAGTTCTAGTCTTGATTTAGGCAAGAAGCCAACTGGGTGCCTGGGGACTCCAGTCCCTCTCTCTCCGCCCTGGGAAGAAGAATACAGTGGTAATCCACTTCTAAAATCTTGCCAAGAAAACTGCAGGGACTGGTCCAGCAGTCACCAGATGTCAACACTGACTCAAAGGAATTAAACAACAACAACAACCAAACAAGGTGAACAGTAAAGAGATAATGTATTTGATTATTAATGTTTGAACTGCGGCTAGAATTGTATTTGCTCAAAATTGGAAAAATGAGAAAATTCCGATGGAAGAGGAGGCGATTAAGGAAATAATGGAATGTGCGTCGTGGTGCATGTGTGCTCTACTCCCCCTTGGATGCCGTGCATCTGCGCATGCGTGCGTAATTCCCCCCTTGCGTGCAGTGCATCTGTGCATGCACGCATGTCTCCTGTGCACCCCCCCTCCACCCCCTGCACATGCGCACCAGATACCTGACAATCGGCTGTTGGGCAGCGGCAAGTGCACGTGCGCAGTGGGACTCTTCTGGGCGACCTCTCGCGTGCCAGGAGAAATGGCTCTGCATGCCATTTTTGGCATGCGTGGCATAGGTTCGCTACCACTGGTCTAGACAGTCACTTATCTGAAATGGTGTAGGGTCTCCTGATTGAGCAGGGGGCTGGACTAGAAGACCTCCAAGGTCCCTTCCAGCTCTATTCTATTCTAAGTGAGACAAAGGGATGAACCCAAAGGCATACTTGTGAGTTCCAAAGACTAGTAAGGGCTGAGAAGCAGGTTCCTCTGGTCCAAATATAAGGTAGCCCTTGACGTAGCAACCACTCAAAGTTCTGATGGACCCAAAAAAGGCACATGACCAGTATTTTAAGTTCTGACAGCTCCTCCCCACCAAGTCACATGATTGCATTTTGCATGCTCAGCAATTGGCCTGCATTTGCAGCTATTTGTAACACGCTACTGTCAATTTCTTTGCTGAAAACCAGCATTTACTTCTGGTTTCTGGGAAAAAATACCAATTGTGGAGAATTTGCTTAATGACTCTGGCATTTGCTTAATGATTGCTCCAAAAAGTTTACAGAATCAGGTGCAGTCATGTGTTGACTCACTTAACGACCAGCGTGATTTACATGAATCATAACTGTAACTCCAGGCTCAATTATGGTTGTAAGTCAAGGACTACCAGTACCATGCCTGAGTCTCACATGGTTCATGGTTTATTTTGATCCATTTAGTTCAGGGGTCTTCAAACTTGACAGGTTCAGGACTTGTGGACTTCAACTCCCAGAATTCCTCCTCCAGTCATGTTAGCTCAGGAATTCTGGGAGTTGAAGTCCACAAGTCGTAACCTTGCCAACTTTGGAAGACCCTTGATTTAGTTGTTCGTTTGTTTTTTGCAGGTCTAGAGTCACTATTTCCTGCAGTGTCACACTGAGCTTCCTTGAAATATTTCCTCTGATTAAACATCCCAAGGGATGTGTACAGCTCACTCTGGCCTTGTTTTCAGAACGAAGCTTGCCCAAGGGCAACGCGGGCAATAAAACACCTGGCTGGACCAGTATAGAAACCCCTATGGGTGAATAATTTGAGTCTTCCTGTCAGAAAACTCACCAAAGAGAGGGAGGGGCAGAGCAGAAAAGGTACTAAGCAGAAGTGCCAATAAGGGCATGGACAGTGGTGAAAGGAGTGGAACACTTTCGCAAAACATCTTTTTTTTTTCTTTTTTTTGGGGGGGCGGGGAGGAATACTGTATAACAGGGGTGTCAAACTCAAGGCCTGCAGGCCGCATCTGGCCCGCAGGGTGCTTAGATCTGGCCTGCAGGGCCTCCCTGGAAAAGTGAAGGACCAGCACGCAGTGCCTCTGTCCGCAAAAACGGAGCGGCTCCGTTTTCAGCCAAGATGGCATCCTGCAACCCTCTGCCAGCAAAAACGGAGCCCGGGTGGGGAACGGATGGGTGCTTGGATTTGACCTGCGGGGCCACCCTGGAAATAGCAAAGGATCAGTCCGTGGTGCCTCTGTCAGTGAAAACGGAGCTTGGGAGGGCCATGCACAGCCTTCCCAGGCTCACTTTTCGGCTGCGACGGCCTCCTGTTAACCCTCTGCCAGCCAAAACGGAGTTTGGGAAGACCATGTGTGGCCCTCGCGAGCTCAATTTTTGCCTGCGACAGCCTCTTGTAACGCTCTGCCGGCAAAAACAGAGGCCGGGGGGGGATCATATGCAGCCCCCTGAGCGCTATCTTCACTGGCAGAGGGTTGCAGGAGGCTGCGAGGGCCTCACCTCAGCTCCCCCTGAGGTATGAGGTAAAACACAACCCTGATGTGGCCCTCAATGAAATTGAGTTTGACACCCCTGATGTATAGGATAGAAGCAGTCTTTGAAAACCTGGGTATGGGAGATAATTAAAAACAAGTAAATAAAATATATAAAATATAAAATATAAAATATAAAATAATATAAAATATAAAATATAAAATATAAAATATAAAATATAAAATATAAAATAATATCAAATATAAAATATAAAATAATATAAAATATAAAATATAAAATAATATCAAATATAAAATATAAAATATAAAATAATAATATAAAATAATAATATAAAATAATATAAAATAATAGTACAATACAAGCAGTCTTTGAAAACCTGGGTATGGGAGATAATTAAAAACAAGTAAATAAAATATATAAAATATAAAATATAAAATATAAAATAATATAAAATATAAAATATAAAATAATATAAAATATAAAATAATATAAAATATAAAATATAAAATAATATAAAATATAAAATATAAAATATAAAATAATAATATAAAATAATAATATAAAATAATATAAAATAATAGTACAATACAATCTTATAATAATAAAATAAAATAATGAAATAAATAATAAAATAAAAGTAAAATATAATAAAATTGTATGCTAATCCCCTCTCATCTATTATTTGGGCTTTTATTCCTCTTGTTGAGTAAGGGGAAGTCTGCTCTTTTGCTGATTAACTGATTTATCCCCAGTAATAGCCCCCTCATTATTTTACCATACCAGCAGAACTGTCAATAGTTTTATTGCAGATTTTATTAAAAACATACCATCATTAGCAATAGCCATAACCCAAATCTTACAATTCGGTAGTAAGAGAGAAAAGTAGGAGAGTGATTCTCACATCCAGATAATTCATGTTGCTTATAGAGATTTTAAAACTATATTTTATGGGTATTTTTCCTCATTTCATACATTTCCCACAGCTATTGGAAAGCCAGTTAATTTAAATAAATCATAAAATTAAATAGTAAAATTAAAAGGTGCCCAAGGAGCAATAGTGAATAATGATGTCAATGGTGCCAATAATATAAACAGTAATTTATATCATTCCACCAATGGCTTTGGGTTGCTGTGAAAGTATTATAAGCCCTCAATGGGGAAAGGAACTGAGCTTCTCACAAGGCTAAAAAGTATTTTTCATATCAACAGGAAATGCACTTCATTTTACCTTGAAAAAAATGTTCCCGTTTGTTTGCCAGAAGTCCCTAAATCCAGGAATCTCAAATTAGGATGCCTGGGGTCACTTGTTAGGGAAGAAGAGAACAAGACATGACAAAGTACCAAACCTATTTTTGCAAAGTGTCTGTCTGTCTGTCTGTCTGTCTGTCTGTCTGTCTCTCTCTCTCTCTCTCTGTGTGTGTGTGTGTGTGTGTGTGTGTGTGTATTCCTTTTCTCTTTGATCCAGGTGTTTAAAAACAGTTTAGAAAAGCAATGGCTCCACTTAGAGGCAATGAAAAGGAATAACCAGAAGCTTTTTCATTGTTTTTATTTAGTTTTGCTAAACTGAAGGGAGCCTTTTATTGGCAGGATTCACATAGCAGCTAAGAGAGTGGAGAGGAGAGATGGTCTTGATAAGAAGGGAAACCCAATTGGAAAACAAATAAGTTATGCCTGTGATAGACCGGCGGTTTTCAAACTTAGCAATTTTCAGATCTTTAGATTTTACCTCCCAGGATTCCTCAGCCAGTATGTGAGAAGTCTGCTATCTGTGAATTTTGACCAGGGTGGGAAGATGCTCTACACAGAAGACCATCCCTGGTTAAAGACTTTTAGTTACTAACTAACACCTTAAATTGTACTGGTAAACAATGTAGCACCCACATCCAATATTGGTAGCCATGCTAAAGTGATTCTCATCCACCAATATCCTGGCCATCCCCTCCCCCACCCCCCCTTTTTTTGGCACCAGCTGAAGTTTCAAAATAGTCTTCAGGGGCAGCCCCATGTAGAAATCTTTGCAATACTGCAATAATGTCAAGAAGGAATGAGGGTGTGAGTTACTCTTGCTAAAACCTACCATTCCATATATTAAGTCATACTCTCACTCATTTGTCCAATATAAATATAAACCAAATACTGTATTATGTCCAATTTGGTTCTTTGCCAATCAACCCTCTATTTATGTTTGAAAATATTGACTGCTGTACAGTTTGATCTTCTCTTAAGATCATTGGGAATGGGAGGGGAGAAGAGGAGGAGAAGGAGGAGGGTGAGGAGGACGAGGACGAGGAGGACGAGGAGGAGGAAAGGAAGGAAGGAAGGAAGGAAGGAAGGAAGGAAGGAAGGAAGGAAGGAAGGAAGGAAGGAAAGAAAGAAAGAAAGAAAGAAAGAAAGAAAGAAAGAAAGAAAGAAAGAAAGAAAGAAAGAAAGAAAGAAAGAAAGAAAGAAAGAAAGAAAGAAAGAAAGAAAGAAAGAAAGAAAGAAAGAAAGAAAGAAAGAAAGAAAGAAAAGCTTTGTGTTCTGCCACCCAATCTTATTGTCTTTCCTTCTCAGACCACTTTCTCAGCCTTGTAAAGCAAGTCAGAGGACACCTGTTCTTCCCCAGCCCTTCACCTCACTCTAGAAGTTATGAACCATCCTTTCCCAGATATTCATTTCTCCCAACAAAGGCCCCATGGAATCTCCCATGAGCAAAGAAGTAATGAGACACACAGGCAGTCATCTACTGAAAATTTTAATGAAACAAATAAGTTAATAAGTTAATAAAGTGAGGTAACTATGCATTGTCTCAGAAACAAAATTTATTAGGAAAACTACCCCGAGGCCCACCTTATTGTCTTTGGCTGGTCAAAGCCATCCCCTGCTCCCTTCCTCCCCCTCTTGCCCTTCACCATGCAGCCCCTCCCCTATTTCTGGAGATGACCATCCTGGATGAAGACTTGGGTGTGTTCTCCAAGGAGGGTGTGTTCAGTGCATTGAGAGGAGAAGAGTCATAGTTTGATGGGGGAGAAGCTGTGAACAGCTCTCGCCATTTCTTCAAAACACATGCATGGACATGCAAAGTGAAGATGCAGTTGGGCAAGTGGGAGATTTTGGACATGCAGCCTAAAGGAGGTGTGAAATGAAAGCTGGACGTGTCCTATGGGACAACTCAACCACAATGGTATTGGTGGAGCTAGCTCTGAGAGGATGGAAAATTCTTCCAGATTTAATTCTGTCCCCTCCCAGTAAGTTAGCCTTCTCCCACCAGATGCCCTCCAGATGTGTTCTATCACCATTCCCATAATGCCCAGCCAGCTGCCATGCGAGCTATAGCTCAATACAATTGGAAAGCCAGTATCTATGCAGCAATCATAAAGGTGAGAATGATGAATGAAGACATTCAATAGAAAAACAGGACTTCTGCTGGTTCTCTTGTTTAAAGTCAACAAGACAACCCACAAGGAGCAGATTTTGATAGCTAAGCAGAGAGCCAAGCAAAAGGACTGGAAGGAAGGGGCTGTTTGGACTTAGAACTTGTTCTGGGATGGGTCTGTGGTTCAAAAAAAAAATCAGTGAATGACCATTGGGAAGAAAACCATAACTACAATCTGTACCAGGAGCAAGAGTAGAAACTCAACAAAGAAGTCACAGATAATCCTGGCTGATGATCTATTCATACATTACATAGTATTCAATGTAAACCTATGAGTTTTCTGTTTTTCAAATGCTGGGCTCCTAAACTCTGAATGTGCCAAGAAGGTCTGCTTGTGTTATTGATCTTTGCTAAGGAAAACACACTCAAGACCAAAAGTCCACCATGAAAGCTGCAGAAGTTAAAATTCATGCAGATGGGCAAGGAGGAAGGTGAGATCTGAAGGGCATCATCAGAGTGGCAGGTGGAACAATGGAATAATTGGAACAATGGTGCTTCTTATCCTAAAACAGTGTTCCTCAACCTAAGCCACTTTAAGATGTTTGGAGTTCAACTCCCAGAATTCCCCAGATGAATTCTGGGAGTTGAAGTCCAGATCTTAAAGTTTGAGGAACATTGTCCTAGAAAGGCTGCAAGGGGGAAATGTCTCCAGAAAAACCCTGGATGGAAATCATAATTTAAAGATTTTCTACTAGTAATAGAAAGGATGTGTTCACAGCTAGTGGGAAATCTGAATCTAAAGCAATGATTCCCTCCAACCTGTGGACCCCAGATATGTTAGATTTCCAAAGCCCAAGTAGTCATATTAGAATAACCATCCAACCCAACTGGAGGACCTCAGCTTGGGGAGGGATACTCAAAAACTACACCAGAGCGCTGATAATTCTACAAGTGTATAGTACCTGAACCAAGCGCTTAATTCATTGCTGTTGAATGAATGGGAAACTCACTCACTCACACACACACATACACACACAAATACATACACACAGTTCCCTGGGAGAGAGCAGGACTCAACTCTCCCTCCAGAGACGGCAAGCTGATGAAATTCCCCCTGAGAACACCAGGACCCATTCTACTCTTAGCTACCTGAATTGGGTTTCCTTCAAAGGTGCACATGGAGAGCACCAAAGGACTCCAAATCCCTGCTTACTTCCTAGGCAGAGAAGGCACCTTAACCACTGCTAGAAATTGGTTTCAGGTTGCATATTCAAGATAGTTGCATATAGCGGTGCTCATCTCCCCCTAAACATGTTTCCATTATGTGGCAAGTTCAACTGTGTGCTCATGAACCAGGGGGAGGTGGGGCATAAAGTGATGCCTGCTACCTAGTGGAACGGGGAGCTAAAAGAGAAGTAGAAAGGTGCTTCAAGGCTGCCAAGAGTAGGGTTAGGCATTGCCAGTCATTAATTGCTTCTAAATGCAGACAAGAAACCACATTCAGTCAAGCTGCAATGTCCCTTGTCGAGCTCGGCTGAAGAAAAGAGTAACCTAGCTTTTGCATAGCTGAAAAAAAAAAAAAGCATCGCCAACCTGGTTGCACAGTAAAGTCAAAGTTTAGAGTCGGTGGCTGTCCCTCCGTGGCTGTCACCATTTGCATGGTTTTCCTTGATGGGTTGGCCATCACAATGAGATCATAAGAGTCCAAAGTAGCCATTTCATCTTGACTGCTGTTTGTCAAAAGGGAATTGAATTCCTCGGTAACCTGGAGGCACCTGAAAACACCTGGAGTTAACTGGGAACCATGACGGATGTCTGCAGGAGGCCGAGAGATTAAAGACAGATCCCTCTGCCCATTATTTCAGGCTAACAAGGCTTGCCTCCCAACAGAGAAAGCGGCTGACTGAGTTTTACATTCCATCACGATCACTGTAGGAAGCCCAGAAACACTGGTGAAGTTACGACTGACTGACAGATGATGGGTGCTGGGACCACCCTGATGTGTCAGAGACCTAACTATTTGTCTACATTTGCTGTAAATGCTCTGGTGCTAGTGGCTTTGCCCCCAATTGGAAGACTTCAAGTAAAGTTGAGGTGATCGTTCTGGTGCAAAGGCAGACGAATCGGATGAGGAAACACCAACAGGGTGAGGCTGGAGAAGATTTCGGCTCAGTCGAGCACGGTCCATAAGAGTAGGCAGGAATTGTCTCCCGTGTCCTCCTTCAAAGGAAAGACTCCCTCCCAGCCTCTCCTCCCCTCGTGTAGCTGGCGTGTGGGTTTTACACAGCTAGTCTGGAGTGGCCATGTTAGTCAATGATGGTGCTAGCCGATTGAGAGATGTTCAAGGTCTGAGCAGAGACAGAGATGTCTTCATGGTCCACAGGACTATGATAGTCAGAGGTGATGTCCGGTTCCCCAGTGCGAACTGGTATAGCGGTCAAGCTAATGGAGTTGATGGAACCCTTCCGTAGGCACTGGGAGTAAACACCGAGCAACAAGTCCAGCTTGTGCTCAATAGACTCAACCTGGAGAGAGAGAGGAAGGGAGAGGGAGAGAGGGAGAGGGAAGGAAGGAGGGAGGGAGGGGGAGAGACAGAGAGGGAGGGAGGGAGAAAGGCAGGGAGGGAGGGAGGAGGCAGATTGGGAGAGGGAGAGGATGAGAAATATCTGAGCTGTAAAATATGGATCAAAGTTATGAGGCTGGACATTTATTATTCAGAATCAGCAGCTATAAAATGATGGTAATTCAGGTGTATAAACTAAAGGGACTGAGGGATGTCCAAGAATTTGACAAGGCAATGGTGAAAATGGGCAAAGCTTCAGCATTCGTATAGGTGGGTCTGAGATTTTCTAGATTTGGGGCAGAAAGTCCTTAATTTTGTTTTTAACTCTGCAAATCCCATTCTTCCATTTTCGTTGCAGGCCAAGTGCCTTATTCCAGGAAAAATACCCAGTTTAGCAAAAGCATCATCAAAATTGGGCTGTAACATTTGTATGGCAACCACAAGTTGGGCCCAGAATTTTGGGCAGTTGTTAAGCAAGTCACCATGTGACCAGATTCAATTGTATGACCATTTTTAACAATGGTTGCAAAGTGAGTCACTCTGGTCATTAAGCAGTTTCCATGTGGTCATTAAGAAAACAGCATATTCAATGGGCAGCAAGAAAACAGCAAAAAAAGTTGCAAATCACATGCTTGGCAGAATCAAAAGTCATGTGAATGCAGGGGGCAGCACAACATTTTATGATGATCAGAATTGCTTTCCAGGCCATTAAGCATCTTTTCTGAGGCCTTAAAATGGTCATTAAGTGAATATTACCTCTATCCCTATGTTGACCAAGACTACTCAGTGTAGCCATACAATATTAATCTATTTCCAGGTGCAATTTCACATAATGAGTATCATGTTTAAAGTCCTCTCTGATTTGGGACTGGTTATCCATGGGATTCTGCTCTCCAAATAAAATTTGCTTACAGGTATTTGTGGTTGAATGTTCCCAACCCATAGGAGTGGAAAGGCATTTCTATCGAATTCCTAAACTGCTGCAGATTCAGAAGATCATGATGTAAAGCAGTGATCCCCAACCTTTTTTACGCCGCAGCCTGGTACCGGCATCAGCTGGGCGTCGCGGCCCGGTACTGGCATCAGCTGGGCGCCGCCATCTTTTTTTGATGAAAAAGTGCTTCCGGTGACCTCACCGGAAGCACTTTTTCATCAAAAGATGGCGGCGCCAGCGCTCGGTGAGCTTTTCCGGTAGAAATGGCTTTCTACCGGAAAAGCTCACCGAAGCGCGCGCCGCCATCTTTTTGATGAAAACATGCTTCCGGTGAGCTTTCTACCCGGAAAAGCTCACCGGAAGCACTTTTTCATCAAAAAGATGGCGGCACCAGCAAGCCAGCGGCCCGGTAGGACTTGTTCCGCGGACCGGTACCGGTCCGCGGACCGGTGGTTGGGGACCCCTGATGTAAAGAACAGCAAGCTTCCCTGTTGTACATGAGAAGAACCAACCTCCTCCCCAGGTCATAAGAAGGTTGTTGCAAATCTTAAGGGATCTGCCTAACTTAATAAATGGGAATGTTGGTCCTGAACAGAACAAATTCAGATGTTGTCATGTTCGTAATTCTTTCCTGTTTCTTTCACTACCTCTTGCTAAATAAAACTCTGTAAGAATCATATTTGGAAAAGTGACACTTTTTAAAGCATCTACCAAAGAGTCACATTGTGCTAAGATGGGACGGAGGAAAAAAAGTCATTTCCTTTCACTATCAGAAATCAGCCAACTTTTTGGCATATGAAGGAATGCACAGGTGTCAGAA
This sequence comes from Notechis scutatus, assembly GCF_049901735.1. Taxonomy (NCBI): domain Eukaryota; kingdom Metazoa; phylum Chordata; class Lepidosauria; order Squamata; family Elapidae; genus Notechis; species Notechis scutatus. The sequence goes on from NC_142016.1 coordinate 5,022,068, forward strand.
GTTGGGAAAAATTTCCTGGGAGAAATGATGGGAATAACTTCTCTGCTGTGTTCAAATAACATGCCTAACCAGGTTATTACAGCAGCTGCCTGTGCATAGCATGTTAAGCTTGGTTACTTTACAACTTGAATAGGATTTTGGGCTTTTCAGGTATGGTGTAAACTCAGGTTCAGCTGGTGTATGGATCAATCTGTTGGGCAAAACCATAAAATGAATTAATTCAGCCATCAGGTTGAGCATATTAGATTAATTCAGCCTCTTTGTTCCTAAGAAGAGGATGACCAGGATCAATTGTTGGCTTGTGAACCAAGACGATCTAAGAAGCCTCCAGTGGAAGCTACAATAATGTCACATATGACATGAAATCATGATGCGCACAATGCAAATTACCCCATTCATGCCATCTGCATGAAAATGTCATTATGCCGTTGATGTCACTTGAGATTACCTCCACAGATGCTCATAATGCTTTAAGGACTTGAACTAGAATTGGGGGAGTCCGAGTTCAAGTCCATCCTTAACTATGGAATCTCCCTGGAGAATAAATCACCCAATTTCAGCTCAGCTCATTTTAAAGGGAAAAATGAAGAAATGCATGTTAGGAATACCACCAAGAGATCTTAGACAAAAGGGGAGGATGGAAATCTAATTATCCGAGAGATGAAATAGAAGATTCAAGCAGTGGCCGATCATAACATGTATAAGAGGGGTGTCAAACCTGCATGATGTATCGTGACCTTTTTCCCCTTCACTAAACTGGGTGTGGGTATGGCAAGTGTGTGATGCATCGGGCCTGCGGGCTGTGAATTTGACACCCCTGATGTATGAAGAGCCCACCTTCCTCTACCCATTTTCCTCCAGGCCCAGCCTTACCTGCTTCTCCACCTTTAGCACTCGGCCCATCATACTAAGTTCATCCACCAGGTCAACCTCCAATGGTGCTTTTTCCCCTTTTTCCCGTGTCTTCTTATCCATGGCGATACCTCCCCGGCCCACAATCTGATCCACACTGAAAAGAGTGAAGAAGAGAGAGATGTGGGGGAGATGACATCAGGTGAAACAAAATGAGGCTATCTGGGTCACTTGGGGAACTAGATCAAGGCAAGGTCCACCTCAGAGAATTCCACCTGAAAGGGTTTTTTTCTGTCTAAAAATTAGAGGCTCCCTGTCACTTTCTAATTATAATATACTCTGGAGCTGTATATCCCCAACATCTCTGCATAAAAATAATTGCAACAGTCCTCTCGAAACCTAAGTCTTTAATAGCAGAAGGTTGGAAAAGACCAACTGCTTTTGCTTTCCTGCCCAAGTGGTTGTGCAGATGCTGATCATCTTTTTACATTTTGTCACTGGGACTTTTCCATTCTCTCGCAGTATCTTGTCTGCAGCTGCATCTTAAACCTACGAAAGAAACTCAGGTCTTTTAAGACTCTAAGTCCAGCTCAATTAATACTGGCCAAAATGTAGTTGTTTCTGAACCTGCTCTCCAGTGGTAGCCTTGCCACCAGCACCATCACTAGTTTTGGCTTCTCAAGTTGCTGGGAAAATAACACTGAGCACCACCGAGCCCCAGTCTTTCTCCTCACCGTGTCTGGAGACTTTTGATTCTGCCAAGCATGTCCAGGTGGCCAGCTGAGTATTGCTCAATCACATCCTTAACATCATATGGTCTCAGGGTCTCCTTGAATTTTCTTTTGGCTACCAGGAATTTAAGAATTCTGCAAGAAAACATGCTCTTTTTTTAAAAAAAAAAAGTTAACATGCGAGGCACCAAAACCTGGAGGAGAGATCCAGATAACCTTTTACTGGTCTGGGTAACCTTGCTTGACCTACCCCCATTTAGTAACTGCTTTTCAGAACTGCTGGTGGGGAGGAAAGTCCTTTAACCACAGATGCCAAAAATACAACCTGAAAGCAGGAGACGCTGTGGCCCAATCATCTTCAATCCAGTGCCCCCAGATTTAATCACCCATAATCCTGATCTTATAGAACAAATAGACTTTCATATTTAGGGGTTTCAGGTCAACCACTTCAGCTGAAGTTCAACAAAGACCAGAGCAAACCCTAAAATGTTAACTAAATGACTAAGTTATAATCACCCAACTGCTCTGCTCTCCATTTTAAAAGCCCACAAGGCAAAAATTGCATCAGTATCAAAGAGTATAGAATTGCTGGGCCTACCAAAGGATTTCCTACTTGAACAAAATCAAGCACAATTTTTAAGATATGTTCCGGGGATGGCCTGAATATAGTGGCAGCAACAGTCAGGACTGAAACAGGTAATCCCACTCCAGCTACTGTATAGCCTAAGTCTTTAGTCATGGGTGGAGCATTCTTCCAACGGAGCCTGGTAGACTACCAAAAATGTCTTAAAGAACAGATGGACACACTTCAACCCATCTCATGGATCAATCAACTTCAAGGAGCAAAAGAGAGACCATCATATCTTCCAATTGTGAATTTCACTGTCATCCTTTTTTTTTTTTTTACTGCTAATGTACAACTGGGATCTCTCCCTTGGTTTCCAGGGATTTCTCCAGGGCAGTTTGCCTGCAAAGTATATATTCAGTCATCCCCTTCTTCTTTTAAAGCCAACTCTAATTGGCTTTAATTTCAATTTCTTTAATCTCAATTTCTCTTGAGAGCAACATCTAGGCGAGAAAAAGTTTTTTCTAGTTCGTTGTGCAATCCCAAATGCTGAGACTTTGATTTGAGAGGACCAAATCAACAAAGCAAAGGAAGAAGTCCTTGTGGACCCAAACCTGGAGCTCTTAGCTTTGATTCCAGCTTGACAGCACTCACCTGACTGCTCGGATCAAGGTCTTTACAGTAGGCATGATGTCTTCAAAAGTCAAGTCACATTGATGGGTCTTTTCCTCACTACTTTCCTCTGTAGGACCATCAGCTGTGGATGGAAACGTGACTTGGTGGGAGGACTAGCCTCTAGGTCAGGATTTCCCAACTGTAGTTATTTCAAGATATGTGGACTTCAACTCCCAGATTTCTTCAGCCACGATGTTGGCTTTGAAATTCTGAGACTTGAATTCCACACATCTTAAAGTTGCTGAAGTTGGGATGCACTGTCCTAGGGGAAATGTGTGCAATATAAAAATAAGAAATAAAATATATCAAATAGCAAAACTACCACATGTTTCGAACTCTTCAGAAACACGAGTAGCAATGGAATAAACACAAATAATCCTTAGCAAGCTTGGTTGATTTCCTCTTAAGATCAACTACTATGAATTAAAACCATATGAAAATTTCCCAACCACCAGCTTTGGCTGCTTCCAAAATTTACCATCCACTGGTGTCCGGGGCTTCAGCCTCAATGAGGCCCGGAACTTTGTCCTGTCATTGAAGCTCCAGCTCTTTTGTACCTTGCTGGGGCTGATGCCTTCATTGACGTTCTCTGTGCTAGGGGAGCGATGGAGCGGAGGCACCAGATGCTGTTTCCCCCGGCTGCCTTGCTTCTGAGAATTGCTCACTCGGATGCGGTCTTTGAGTCCCATTTTATTGCTGGAAAGGGTTTAGAGTGGAAGTTAAGTGGGGAACATGTGACTTGGGGAGGATGCAAAGCCACAGCTGAAGGGGGCCCTAGACTCAAATCTGCTGCACTCCTCTGCTTACCCTTTGAATAGGTTACAATTTTGACTGTGGGCTTTCATGTGATCACAGCAGGCTCTCATTGGCCCTGAAATCCTATATAATTCAGATAGTCCTCAACTTACAAGTGTAACTGAGCCCAGCATTCAATTATAAGCCATGCTGATTGTTAAAAGGGTCACCACATGACTGTGGCTGATTTTATGACTTTCTGAGGCAGTTGTTAGGTGAATCATGACTGTTATTAAATGAGCACCGTAGTCACTAATAGTAATAGCCATAGCACTTAGACTTATATACCATTTCCTAGTGCTTTACAGCCCTCTCCAAGCGGTTTACAGAGTAAGAATTTTGCCCTGAACAATCTGGATCCTCATTTTACCAACCTTGGAAGGATGGAAGGCTGAGTCAACTCTGATTCATTCAGAATCCAACTTCTGGAATGAGCAGTGAGTTAGCCTGCAGTACTGCATTCTAACAACTAAGTGATCTATTGTTTACAATGGGTATTTTTTTTGCTGGAAACTGGAAGTAAATGCTGGTTTCCAGCAAAAAAACATGATAAATCACAGTCATATGTCTGTGGGAACCTGCAAATGGCCATAAATGAGGATGCCAAGTGTCCAAAATGCAATCACATGACTGCATGGGGTAAGGCCTTATTGGGACTTTAAATCTAGGTTATAAGTAGCTCCATGGGGGTCTGTCATAACTTTGAATGGTCGCAATTTGAGGATTTTATGGAAAAACCCCTAAACATGGATGAGAATCAGAGGAAAGTTTGGTCCCCAAATAGAAAGTCATAAAATCAGGCACTTGGAATAAAATAGCTAAGTGTTTTAGCAAGTCATCATTCAAACTTGAAATAATACTTTAGTCAATAAGAGCTTCTATCCTACAATATATATATTTTCTGCATACACAGCAATACTTTAGTATGTGGATCAGCTGCCATCTTACACTTGCTTCTGTTTTGCTGTGCAGTGACAGTCTGCCATGAACTCTAGGGAGGGTGGACAGGAGAGGGACTGCTTGGGGGAAAGTAGCCTCCGTATTACCTGAGATGCTGCTTCAAAGTCAACTGGCTGGGAGAGGAAAGCTGCTGCATACCAATCTAGACTTGAAGTGACTGTTCTGAAAACATCTTGCCTGAACCTGATTGGTCATGGTGGGGGGTGGTCAGCAATGGGAGGCAGTTAAGGGAGGGAAAAATTGAACTTAGGGATTTGGGCACATGATTCTCAGTTCTGACTAGGACTTCTATTAAAACTATACTTTTCTCAACAAAGGAAGCTAAGGATTGTTTCTACTTAGGTATTTCAGTGGTGCCAGGTCTGAGAGTGTGTCAACCTGATCCTCTTGGTTTTGTTTTTTCTGGAGATGTGCCCAATGATTCCACTTCCGAATGAGGTGCCAAGGATTGTTAAATGACATGTATCTTTCCCACTACCACCAACTAGTCTTTGCGGGTAGAAAACAAGCATATAAGGAAGGTAAGTCTTTCCCTGTAGCACTAGTTTTCTGCAAAAGATTAAATAAAAGGTCTCAATAAAAGATTAAAAAAGGATTTTTAAAAAAGTCTCAATGCAAATCCACACCAAGTTCTCCGCAGCACCCACCTCATTCAGTGGTGGGATTCAAATTTTTTTACTACCGGTTCTGTGGGCGTGGCTTGGTGGGTGTTGCAGGGGAAGGATACTGCAGAATCTCCACTCAGAAGTGGTATTTGCCGATTTTCCAAACTACTCAAAATTTCAACTACCGGTTCTCCAGAACTGGTCAGAACCTGCTGAATACCCACCTCTGACCTCAGTGTAGAATTTATGACTTTGGTGCAGTGCGTTCATTATCCATTTGTAGGGTCTACAGGTTGGACCACAAGTCAAGCAGCTGATTTCAGTTAGAGAAAGGATAGAGGAAAAGGGCCCAAACTAGCTCATGCCACAACCCCATTCATAGTCCGGAGCCCTTTCCAAAATACTTACAATAAAGATTGAAAGGAAACAAGCAAACAAACCAAACATGAAACGTTAGAACAATTAAAAGATGAAGAGACTGAAAGACACAACAAGACCAGGGATGCCTGCAGAGGAGATGTTTGGAAGCTCAGCAAGCTCAACCACGAGATAAGCTGGCTGAGAGTTTTATTTAGGATAATGTTTGGCCAATAAACCAAGAACATCTTCCTTGATTGCAAGGGAAAGCCTACAGACCAAGCAAATGTGGCCGTGGAAGGAAGAAGCCATTGTTCCCAGATAATACTTCTCCTTCCTTCCTAACAAGATATTTGACCCAACATAAGAGAATAGAGTGTCGCTCAGGGTTGAACTGTGGAGTCCTTGGTGCTCTCTGAGCTTGGTTGTTTTCTGGCAGACGTTTCATTACCTGATTAGGCAACATATATGCTAGCTTTCTTTTGCTAGAAGACACTGGGGTTTGCTCTCTATTTATATACAAGTGACTTGCTCTGTCAGAGTTGGTGGGAGTTGTTCTTGGTGGTTCCTCCTAGTTATGATCTTATTTAGTTGGGTAATGAAATGTCTGTAAGAAAACAACCAATCTCAGAGAGCACCAAGGATTCTACGCTTGTCCCAATTTGCCTATTTATTCAAAGTACCCAGGAGGATTCAGATGGAGATGGATCTGTGGGGGACAAGAGCTAAAAAAACCAAGATGGCCGCTACAACCATGTGATTGAAGCCTTGGGTCCTTTTTACATGCACATCACTTGCAACTGTTAGATAAATACATGTTTTGCTTCACACAAGCGCAAGGGGAATTGTGGGGGTTGGTAGTGGTGAAAAATGTCACGATCACAGCCACATCAGTACAAATAAAGTCCTGCCCCATTTTGAAACATGTTGCATGTGCAATGAATGTTTAAAAAAAACAGGAGGGGCTTCAATCACAGTATTACAGACATATCTTTCCAAAGGAATCTAACCATAGTTAACCCTAATCAAAATTAACATATGTTTCAGTGGCTAACTTTAAAGTTGACTAACTTTCATTAACTCAACTGAGGTAGTTTGCACTCTCAAAACCTTTTCTCTAGCAGAACATTCAGCTTTATGAATTTGTTCAACTAACCAAACTGCTCGGGTTCATACCACAACCCTAAGTCCTTGGAAAAATTAACCAAGTTAAACCTAACTAATTGTGGCATGTTTAGTAGCCACAGCCAAATAGCATGAAACAGGATATCTTTTATAGTAATAGCACTTAGACTTATATACCACTTCACAATGCTTTCCAGACCTCTCTAAGCAGTTTACAGAGTTTGCATATTGGCCCCAACAGTCTGGGTCCTCATTTTACTGACCTTGGCAGGATGGAAGGCTGGGTCAATCTTGAGCCGGTGAGACTCGAACTGCCTAACTGCCAAAATGCTGGCAGCTGGCAGTCAGCAGAATTAGCCAGAATTAGCCCTTGCCATCTCAGACAGTGTCTTTTTGAGCAAGGGCTCCAGAACTGAATTGTAAAACACAAGAAAACACCGAATTGCTTCTCCTTTTCAAGGATGGCCTCTGAATTCTGCTCAGTAGGAGCACTAGAACCAAAAACAGAAGTCCACAGATCCAAATGGTATTTGACCTAACAGACCCAGCAATGGTTTGGCCAAGAATTTGACTTCAATGGACAGAGCTTCTTTTTCTTCCCACCCAAGCAGAAAAAGGTATTTCTGACTGCACTGTTACATTTCTTTGCTAACCATTCCCCACATGCCTAAGCTAAATATAAATAACAGTCCCTCGCTCACAACCATTGTCTCTATCCCACTCAGCTTCAAGCATGCATTGCGTAACACTTTGGGCTCATGTCTTGATCAAGGGCATCCACCAGGTGTGAGATCATAAAGGTGCCCACAATAGTAAAATCAAAGTTCTGGGTGGACCACTGAACCTAGAAAACAGGCAAACCTTCATGTCACTGTCATTAACCACTAGCCTGTGGACATTTCTCTTTTTCTTGAGTTGGACAATTCTGCTTCCAGCTGGCAAATGGAAGGTTACAAAAACAAATAGTGGTGGCTATCATCTCTGTCTTTCTGCTTACCATCATTCCTTTTGGCAGAGAGGAAAGGCATAGCTTTAAAACGCTGATTGGTCACCAAATGGGAAGAGTCAAAAATCTACAATGGTGAGTTGGAGAAAGGGGATGACACCGTAGAATAGTGTCTTTGTGTGTGTGTGTCAGGAGTGGGGAAATTCCAGCATCTGAGAAGGAGGAAGGATAGGATTTTACCATCTGTAAAAAAAAAAAACCTGCTCCCTATAGTTCCAAGGAACCGGCAAAATCAAAAGCCCCCGATTTTGTGGACATGGAAAGTTGTGCAATGTCAACTTAGCCCCAATGTAGAATTGTCTGTGATCCAAAGGAGATGAAACAGTTCTTACTGGATTAAAGAGGCATCCAAAGAAATAGGAAAGGTTGCCTCACCCATGCCTAGCATAAAGAAATCACTGCATTGTGGACTTCAAGACCATCTATAGCCCAAAGTATGGAAGAAATGCCTCCAGATTTATAGGAAATGCAAAGCCCAGGAAATTAATTCCTCTTTTCAGCAAGGGTCGGAGATTGGTGGAATAAAAGCAAGATAAAATTGGCATGCAGAAATGCCAGTTGCCAAATTTGGTTCAGAGAGACAGTTTGGTGTAGCAGTGAAGCATCAAGTTAGAAATCAGGAGAGAGATGAGGAGCTCTGCTCTCACTTTAGGTGCAAAAGTAACTGGGTGACCTTGAGTCAGTCCCACTCTCTCAACCCTAAGAAAGGATGAAAGGCAACCATCTTGCCAAGAAAATTCCAGGGACTTCTCCAGGCAGCTGCCAGGAGTCAATCTTGGCTCAAAAGTACCACCCACACTACAAACAAACCTTGGTTAGCTATCTTAGAGCCATTAATGGACATAATTCTCACTGCGCAGCTGGCTAAGTAAGGAATCACAAGTGGCCATTTTCTCCAGAAGGCTTGTCCAACAAAACATCCTGTTTTCAATTGGCTTTTCAACTGCAGGTATGACTTGAACTTAGGGAAATAGATGATATTTCATATGTCCCATCTCGTTCCCAAGTAACAAACACCTAAGCAACATTTTCTGACCAATCCTCCAACAAGCACCAGGTTTTTATTAGATACTTTTCATGCATTGTTCCCTCAATAGAGATTTGGAGGATTGCAACTTTGGGAAAAATGCCTTAGTATTTCAAAAAGAGAAAATGACAAGAACTGCACTGCTACATTTGCTTTACACAGGTGACTCTATATCAGTTCAGGAGCCCATGGATTGATTCTTGGGAATTATTTTCCTCACTCCCAAGAAATATTTTTGTCCTGCTGTAGCAATTTTCATAATTCCAGAAGATACATTCCTGCATTCTAAAGCTACCTAGAGCTGCCACATGTCTGGCTTGTCTTTGCTACATTAGCCCTATGAACATCTGAGATCTCCACCTGAAGCAAGCCGTGAAGGAATAAGGCAGCTGCAACAGCAGTGGTCTCTGGTCACTGCCATGACCCAACAGATCCCAAAAAGAGGAGTGAATACTTTTTTTAATGAATCACAGGTGGATAATTGGTCATCTAACTTGCAAAGATGTCTTTGCACAATGACTGGAGGCATTGTGAAAGGGTCACTCTGGAGGCACCATCAGTAAAAGTAGAACACTGATCATTGACCTGCTAATTTCTCACCATCTTGCAAGAATGCACCATTGGGATCATCCACATTTCCCATGGAGGAAAACTGGCAGCTCTTTTTGGCCTGTCTTACTGGGCAGCATGGTCATCAGTGTTGATTTTCTTGAGGAACTTCAAAGCAACTCTGCATTCTCAGGTGAGTTGCCTTTTTCCAGGAAGGACAGAGGACCCTGGTTTTTCCACCTTTGATTGGAGATTATTCCAACAGCCAGTTTTCAATCTCCAGAATTCCCCGTTCCTTTCCCCCATGCAGCTCAATTAAGAAAACTGGAATAACTTCAGGGCCAGCCCTAGGGCAAAATTCCCAACAAGGTCAGATTCCTTCTTCAGCTGAACATAGTTTGGATGGGACTTCTTCCATGACAATCACCAAGTTTTAATGTCATGGATAGAAGAAAGGGGGCATGAAATTGTACATAATCAAGATTCTTTCAATACCTTCTACTGTATGGTTCAATCTGACAAGCCAATGGACTAAGTCTTTCCAGGACTGCTAGGTTATCCAGCCAAGGTGTTCATGGATTGCATCCATATCTTAAATCGAAATCTGCCCATTTGTAAGAAGTTGAATCACTGGGATCAATCAATCAATCATTTAGAAGAATCACTCTGCTAATGGAATCACTACATCTGGAAGGATGAGGGAGATGTTCCTGTCTTCATGCATTCATGTTTCCAAGTGACTACCACTGGCCCTAAGAGTTATTCCAGACCCAGAATATAATCAGGCAGCTACAAGAAGGTAAATCTCCAGCGCAGCTTTATACTTTTGTTTGAAAGTACAACCTGAGGAAACCAATCTTTCTGATTTAAGATTTGGGGGTATGAAAAATCAGAGAGAAACACAAAAACTCCCAAAATAAACTGAAGCAAGGTTGAGGTACAAAGTGTCATGATGGTGGCCCACTAGATTACTATCTTGGCCTGAAATGATTAATTGCATTCCATGTTAGACTGAATATTCAATCATCAGGTACCCTTTTCCATTAGGTTCACTCTCCAAGACTTAAGGAACACAGAAACTTTTTAGAATCATCTCATAGTTGGTTGCTTTGGGAACCTGGACAAATTCTCCTGCCCTACATTTTAAACATCCTAAGAAATCCATACCATGTTGAAGTGTTTTGATTTCTTTTGATTAATCCAGATATTCTCTTAGGGTTGTCAGAAGTCAGAATAATGTGGCTTGGATGGTTGGGGCAAGGATGAAGAAGAGAAAAGAAGCAGGAGGTTTTAGAAGAAAAGAAGAATTCAGAAAGTATTAAGCAGCAACAGGGGTCCCTGGGTTCTTTATCTCCCATCCCAATGTAGCCCATGTTGAATCCAAGTGCATTTGTTTTGACTCTTGCTCAAAAGCTGCACTGAAGACATACCATTATTTATTTTTTTCAGGAGAGCAAACATATCTCCCACCCTGGAAGGGCATCATAACAAATGGGAAGGAAGGACATCCCCATGCACTTCTCCATTGCACATGATTTTTGCAGCATGCCCTCTCTGATATTAAAAAGGGAAGGGTTTGAATCAATGGGACAACCATAATGCAAATAGAATATGAATATCAAGACAAGTCCCCAAACATCTCCTGGACAGCAGATCCAAAGCCTCGGTACCTCTGTTTCCAGCCGGTGGGAATCCGAAAGAAATTCCTTTTACTACTAAAGATCTGGCTAGAGAGAGGAGAAGGAAAACAAAAACAAAAAAACAAGAACAAAAAGAAGAGGGGGAGGGAGAGAAGACAAGAAGGAAAAAGAAAGGAAGAGAGGGGAAAAGGTTAGTAAGGGGAAGGGCAGAGGGGAAAGCCATGCTGAGGCCAACAGGACATGATGAATGTTGTGAGAGCACCATCCACAGAACACCTCACTCAGGATATCCCAAAATTCACTATAATTTCCAATCCTATCATTGATATGGACAACTCACTTGGCCTCCATGAAACAAGCCAGCGTCACCAGAGCTTGCTGGAGGAAGGCTTGGTTTAAAAAATGATCAGTGTAGTTCAGATCTGGAAATGGGCATATTGGCCAAGAAGGTCAGATGTCACATTACTCATGTTCTTCTTGTCTATTGATAGCTATTTCCAATACCTCAATTAAAGGGTCCTCCTCTTGACTGTGAGTAAAACCAAAAAAGAATAGTTTGCTGTTCTCACTGCCAATCCCAATTGCTTTTTTTATGGCTTACAACCAGGCCTTAGCTCAGAGACCTTGCTGCTTTTAATATGAGTTTAACAGGTCTCCTGCACAGGGAGTGGGCAAATAAGATGTCTCTCTGTTGCTTCACCATTCTCTAGACCTGTCATCTTTTCTTTATGCTTCTTTTGAACATAACTTCATTGCTCTTCTGGAAGAGTGCTCAGTAGTCTTAGGACCACAGTTGATAGGTGCTCGGAGAACTATGCTAGGGAGCAACAGAGAAGCACCTCTCATTTCTACTTTCTTATATGACTTCCACACCACCACTGATGGGGAGGTGCTATTCAGGTTGATAAAAGTTTCTGAATGAGGTATAAGAGATGACTCTACTTTGAAAGCCTGTTGCCCAAATCAAAATAGACCTGGAAGACTCTTCCCATGGAGAGAAGAGTCACCTTAAAGTGTTCATCTGACTGCACCAACAGAATGCTTGGTGAAATATATCAGCTTGTGCCCATAACAAAGCTTGTTGAGGACATTATGGGGAAAATATTGTTTTAACACTGGAACGGCCAAAGATGATTGAACACTAATGTCCCGGGCTAGGGACATGATGAAGATATGTGGACATATCTATGGAGATTCTCAATCATCCAGTTCATGATTGTTCCAAAGATGCTTTTTGTAAAGGCAACTGGACTTGATTTTTTTCAGTTCAATTCCAAAATCATTATATTGCATTAATTATATTGTTTCTTGCAAATTGGGCAAATCTATAAACCAAAATAAAATAAATACTGTTTAAATCTTATGGGGGCTTAAGACAACCTTTAACCCTTAAAAACCCTATTCCTTCAAGAGAAAAAACAATCTCATGGAGACTTTTTTCCTACTTGGAGAAATGAAGAGAGAAAACACTACCCTCCCTCACATCCCTGATTGAGATGTTTGGTCTTTCCACTTCTGGTGACACCACAACATGATTAGAAATACCACTTGAGGACTTAAGGAATTACTGTAAAAAGTGGGCCCTGGTTTCCTGCAAAATTGACCTCCCTCATCTCTAAGCACTGATGCAGCAAACAATTCCCTTGGTTCCCCTGTGTTATTTCCATTTTCAATGCTGTTTTTCCTTTCACTCTCCCCAACACACCACGTTATTCCCCCTACCTCAGCAGGAGATGCAGACCACCACCAGCACCTCTTGTAGGAAAACCTACCGTCCTGCTGCCTCCCTCTCTCTGAGGAGGGAATAAAAGCAGACACCACCATTTTAAAGGGAAGGGTTACCTTAGGCGCAAACACTTGGGTGGCGGAGCATCTTCTTCTATCCAGCTTCCGGAAATGATTAGGGAATGGAGAAGTGATGAGAAGATGGACAGAGAAATAGGAATCAAGGGAGACAGAAAGGAGGAGAGAGAGAAAAGATGATGAAATGAGGTGGACTGCAAAGGAGACTTGGAAGGTGGAAACCGTCCAGACCCAGCCATACTGACCCACTTTCTGGAAAGAAACTGGTGCTGAAAACGTTTTGCCACAAGTCCTGCTAGAAAATGAGATTCTGCGTTAGCCATGATGTTATGTGTGTTGGGTTAATCTTTTTGGCGGCACCACCTAAATTTCTCCCTTGAAAAGGCAACTATGAAAATGATCCAGGGGTGGGGTGTAACGCTGGCCTCCAGCCAGAAAAGGGAGATAAAGAATCGTGCATGGTTGTGCCTTTCTTTCAAGGGCCAAGGAGGAACCCAAAGGAAGCCAACTCAACTCGTACCACACGTAGAAACAAACAAAGGAGTAAAACCAGGAGGGAGCAGCAGCACAAGACAGAGTCCACACACCAGAGAGAAAGAGAGAGAGAGAAGGGCATGAGACACACCAGGGGCACGAAAACGTGCAAGGAGGTGGCATCAACCCTACCTTTCTCCTGTGCAAAAAGTAGGAGTGGAGGCTTTCAGGCCAGAGGTGAAGGAGTGATACGACAGTGGAGCTCCATCAGGAAATTTCCTCACCTCAGAGATCCTAAGCCCTCCGTTGCGAGCTCGGTGCAAGTTTTCAAACATAGGGACCAGTTCTCTAGGGTTGGGTTCAAATAAAAACATGGAGAAATTAAAAGCTTTCAAATTGAGAGAAAGGGGAGGAAACAAGCAAGCAAGCAAAAAAAAAAAAGTAGAATGTCAAGGAAAGTTTTGAAAATAGAAGAGGATTAAAAGAGAGATAGAGATAGAGATAGAGAGATAGAGAGATAGATAAAGATAGATAGAGATAGATAGATAGAGAGAGAGGGGGGGAGGGAGGGAGGGGAGAGAGAGAGAGAGAGAGAGGGAGAGAGGGAGAGAGGGAGAGGGAGAGGGAGAGGGAGAGAGAGAGAGAGAGAGAGAGAGAGTGAGAGAGAGGCAAGAAGAAGAAGCAATGAAAAACCTAGCAGAAATTTAACAAAATTAAAACAAACACATTTGTGGACCACTGCCCATAAATTCTTTATAGAGACACTTGTTTTTCTCCATAGGAGAAAAGAATAGCTATCACCTAATTGTTCTGTTTTTGATTGACTTATCTGATAGACTAAATTGATTAGTATTGCTTATAGAATTAGGGTGCATGTCTGATGGGTTACACTGGCCTTTGTTCACATATGTTTAATCTAACTCCAAATCTAATTTAGAAATTAATCCATTTTTTAGTTTGTGGAATATATGGAACTATAAATCAGCCAGATGGCTTATATTCATAAAATACACTAAGCCATGAAAGTGAATGATCAAACTGTCTAAGCTTATCAAATGAAACCAAATTTGTAAGTACTTTGGTTAAGTGTGTTGTGGGAACACTAATTTATGAGCACGAGTTTCTATTTTGGGAAGGCAAGTAAACAAGTTGTCATGAATTATCATAATTTTGTTCTGAGTGTAATGCAAGCTGCAAACCAGATCTGTAGAACATTTCAGATCCTCAGATCTGTAGAATATTTCATTCAGAACTATCTAAAGCAACAGTACCAATCAATGAATCTTACCATTAATTGAGATATTCGGTCTTCAATGCTAAACAATGCCCCATTTCATACTGTTGGGCTGTTCATCATTGATAGTGTTCAGTAATAAACATTATTGAATTCAGGATGGCTATGAAACTTATTCCATATATGTCTCCCAAGGGCAGGCAAGCATACAATAAATATACATGGCAACTGAAATTAGTCCAAAAATTTGCAAAAGGAAAAACAAGACAAAAGGGATGAAAAGCTAGTGCTGGCCATACTTCCATATTGGACTTTGGTCGGAAAATAACAGCAATTTGATGTGGAATTAATCACATAGAAGAACTATCAATTCTTCCTCATTGGATGTCTTCAAGTAACAGAGGGAGTGCTGGACTGTTCTACCAACTCTAGGTTGTGGGCTCCTTTGTACTCTCCAAACTTGGTTGCTTTCTTGCAGATGTTTGATTACCCAATTAGTTAACATCATCAGTTCTAGAAGGGAGTGGTGTTTGTCCTCTCTTTATATACAAGTGGCTTGCCCTGTCAGTGTTGGTGGGAATATTCTTGGTGGTTCCTCAATTAGGCTGTTGTTTCTTGTTTGACTATTTGTTTGAGTTGGTATTTTCTTGAGTGGGATATTGTTTACTTCTCCATTGTTGGTCTAGTGTTAATCTTGGTGTTAATATCTGCTGATCTATGTGTTGATGGCTGTCAAGGATTTTTTTTCTTTTATTTCCTTTTTAGCTTTTTTATTGTCTTTTTGAGTGGCATGTAGATGTTTATCTCATTGTGCCTGTTGATGTTAATCTGTCTAAGTGCCAGGTTTCCAGAAATTCTCTAGCATTTTGGTTTCAGATGTTCAGTTTCCCAGTTGAAATTATGGTGAAGTCTGCTCATGTGTTGTGCAATTAAGGAGTATTCATCATGTCTTCTGACTGCTAGTTGGTGTTTCTGGATGCATTCTATTAGTCTTCTGCCTATTTGTCCTATATATCAGAGCGCACCAAGGACCCTGCAGTTCAGACTTGAGCTGCAAACATTCTCTTCTGTTGATACAAATCTAGATTCACTATACTCAATAGCAACAAGAGGGTTAATAAGTTCTCCTCCATCTGACTCTAGGGCCAAGCAGAATCTGAATTTAGGAGTCAGAGTCAAAGAGTACTGGATAGTCAATATGCCTTGAATATAAGGGTATAGCCAAAAATGATCTAAGAATCCAAATGGTGGATAATGGTCTTTGCTTATAAAATATGTGCTGTTGATGCTAAGTTGTTAGTGTTGACATTCACATCATTACTGTTAAGCTCTAAAATTATCTGCACAAATGGGCCAAATATAAGTTTAATTTGAAGCAAATGCTAGGAAGGTCTTCCTCTTTCACAATGATGTTTCTCTACATAGGATGCAAAGAACCTCCAACTCATAAGACCTCCCATTTGGACCAGTGAAACTGGGGTGGAGACCATAGTTCATCATTAAAACATCACTACTCCAGATCAGTGGTTTGTCCGTGAAGGAAGAAAATAGGTCTCCATACCATGGCCAGATGCTCTCTAGACTATCCT
Source organism: Notechis scutatus (assembly GCF_049901735.1). Classification (NCBI taxonomy): domain Eukaryota; kingdom Metazoa; phylum Chordata; class Lepidosauria; order Squamata; family Elapidae; genus Notechis; species Notechis scutatus. The sequence goes on from NC_142016.1 coordinate 5,038,055, forward strand.
ATATGGGGGGAGAGAGAGAGAAAGAGAAAGACGGGGTGCAATTTCATAGCCAAACCACTGAATAGGGGAAGATGGGAATTCTTCTCCCTGATGTTTGGCAAATGTTAATCTTTGGAAACTTCCAATCGGGCAATACTAACCATCATAAAGGGAGCAGGTTTTGCATAATTTATTCTTTCTCCTTAGTGCAGAAACTGTAGCCTTCCAGAATTTTTTTTTTAAGTTTTCTAATGAATTTGGTCAAACCCACCAAAATTTTGCATTCAGCACTGAATGAGTGCAATTCAAAAGGCTTCAGGGTGCAGCTTCCAAGCCTGTGTCATGTACATTCAGAAAAAAGTCCTTGAGGCAAAGATGTTTGGCATTGTATTTTTTTAAAAAAAAAATCTTCATCCCTAAAAAATGTAAGATATTTTGAAACGGGAAAAAGTGAAATGACAGCACAGGCTTCCTGAATCCTGATTCTTCTTTTCAATCATCTTTTCACATAAGGGATAGCCAATGATAATAAATCTCCTCTCCCCTTATTACACTGGTTAATGAAATTTGTGATTCACCAAGCCACACACTGTAATATGGAAGTAAATCAAGGGTATCATCTTCTTGGTCTCCTTGTTTATTAAAAAGGTCCATGAGAAGGTCTGTATGCCAAAAGTACCCAATCATGAGGTATAGAAACTTGTCATTTTTGGCCCTTGTTACTACATTTCTTCTCACTTACTTTCCCCCCTTCCATCTTCCTTCCTATCTCTTTCTCCTGGTCTTGGAGGAGGGTCTAATGTCAAGGTGTCTATCTTGACGGCATGATTCAAGTTCCAACCCTTTTTACATGCAGATGCCATTTTGACATTTTTATTTCTCCCCAGGTGGACACTCATACCCTCCAAATACAGGTTTCCCCTTATTATATAAGGGACACAACTATGAGTTTAAGTAATTGTGCGTTCCAGTTCTAGTAGGAATGAACTGGTGAAGTGGGGTTGAAGTCCCACCTTTGGGGAAGGACATGAGTTGGTGTTCTTTTGGTCAGATCAGCCTCTTGCACATAGTGTTCTCCAAGTCAATTAGTGCTATCTTATCTTGGAGGCAAGATTGAAAGCATCTTGGCAACATTTTGACGAGGTCCCACTCGCCATCTTCAGGCTGGTGCTTTTGGCTTCGTGCTTCTGCGAGCAAAGCGTGATCGGAGCTGCCATCGCCCTATATATACTGGTGAGGAGTTTGTCTGTGTTGTCATTTCTTGATTGGTTGGTGGAGTTGATGTTTGCAGATTGGCTGGCTTTTTCATAAGAACATGTGTGGCTGAGGTATTGGCTGTGTGTCTATCAGCCTCCTTTGTTGTAACGACCTGGGTAATGGGCTGTGTGATGACCTTCTGAGTTCTATTGTTTTGACATCCTGGGTCTTGTGCTGTAATCTCCTGGGTCGTTGGCTGTGTTGCAACATCCTGAGGTTTTGTGGTGTGACCTCCTAAGTTCTGTGATGTGATATCCTGAGTGGGTGGCTGTGATGTGACGTTCTGGGTTTTGGTTTGGCTCCGAATTTGAGGCCTGGATAGTGTTCATGGTGTGTGTCTGTTTGCTTGGTTTGGGGATCAGGGTGTGTGGCAGCTGGTGATGCAACTGTGGTCTGGTTTCTGGATGGTGGTTGTCTTTCATCTATGGGATGGGTTTGGGTTTGAGTCTGGTGAGGGACAATGGTGGTGGTTTCATGTGTTGTTTTGGGTCCGGTGTTGGTTTTCATGGCTGGGATTCATTTGTTGATAAGGGCTAGTTTCCAGATGTGTGGTAGGAGGGAGGCATCATCCCGTTTATTCATGTTATGGGGGTGTTTCTCTATTTCAATGGCTTCCCTGATTATTCTCTTGTTGAAGTGTTCAGTATTGGTTCCCTCAAAATTAATTTCATGTCCTGTGGCTTTAAGGTGCTGGAAAAGGGAGGAAGTATTTTCTTCTTTTCTGACTGCGTTCTTGTGTTCTGCGATGCGTGCATTTATTATCCTGTTGATTTGTCCAATGTATGTGGCTGGGCAATTGTTGCATGGTATTCATAAACTCCTTGGTGTTCTACCTGGATCTTGTCTTTGGGGTTTCTTAGGATGTTGGTTATTTTTTGGTCAGTGCTGAAGGCTGTCCTAATATTGTGTTCGTGGAGAATTTTGCTGATTTTATCTGTGGTGCCTTTGATGTAGGGGAGGAGGGCGATACCGTTGTCCTGTTCTGTGTCTCGGTTTCTGGGGGTTGTCTCCCTTAGGATTAGGTTGGTAACTGTGCTTCTTTGGAATCCGTTGGAAATTAATATGTTAGTGAGGGTGTGTAATTCTGTTCTCAGGTGGTCTTTGTCTACTAGGTGTTTGGTTCTGGAGATGAGGGTCTTGGCTACAAAGTTGATCTGTGCAGGGTGGTGATGGGATTGTGCGTTTAAGTAGCGGTTGGTGTGTGTTTTCTTTCGGTGGATGGTGTGTCCTAGGGAGCCATTGGTTTTTTTGTAAATTAGGATGTCCAGGAAGGGAAGTTAGTTGTTGGCTTCTGTTTCTATGGTGAATTGTATTTTGGGGTGTAGGCTGTTGAGGTGTGTGAGGAAGTTGTCCAGTTTTCTTTCCCGTGTGGCCAAATTACGAAAGTGTCATCCAGTATATATAGGGAGAGAGCAGCTCCGATCACGCTTTGCTCGCACAAGTATGAAGCCGAAAGCACCAGCCTGAAGATGGTGAGTGGGGCCTCATCGAAACGTTGCCAAGTTGCTCTCAATCTTACACGGGAAAAGACCCGAACATGCCAAGACCTGCATACCTGTATGTGTGAAAATCTACACATATATATATATATATATATATATATATATATATATATATATATATATATATATATATATATATATATATATATATATATATATATATATATATATATATATATTTTCTGAGGTTCTCGGGTATTTGTATGTGGATCTTTGGTTATTCGGGTTTTCTCCCGCGTAAGATTCAAAGTATCTAGGCAAGCGGCGAGGTCCCACTCGCCATCTTCAGGCTGGTGCTGGCTTAGTGCCAGTGCAAGCAGTGTGTGACCGGAGCTGCCATCTCTCTATATATACAAGTGGTGGGGGATGGTGTGCTGGGCTGGTTGGCTGTGCTGCAGCCTCTTGATTGGTTGATGGAGTTGATGTTGGTATAATGGGCTGTGTAATGGCCTTTTGTTGTAGAGATATCCTGGATCTTGTGCTGTCATCTCCTGGGTCGTTAGCCTCTTGTGTTTTAACGGCTTGGGTAATGGGTTGTGTGATGGGCTTGTGAGTTCTTTTGTTGTGGTATCCTGGGTCTTGCTTTGTAATCTCCTGGGTCGTTTGTGTTTTGATCTCTTTTCGATTAGCCTCCTGTGTAGTAACAGCTTGGGTAATGGGTTGTGTGATGACCTTGTGAGATTTATTGCTGTGGTATCCTTGGTCTTGTGCTGTGATATCCTGGGTCATTTGCTGTGTTGTGACTTCTTGAGTTCTTGAGGTGTAATTTCTTGAGTTTTCTGATGTGATGTCCTGAGCGGGTGGCTGTGATGTAGCATTTGGGTTTTTAATATGGCTTTGAGTTTGGGGTCTGGGTCTGTGTTCGTTTGGCTTGAGCAGTATGTCGTGCCACATCTTCATGGTGGGGTCAGTTCGCTTCATGTATGGTTCAGAGGAGTTTGAAGTGGGTAGTGATGCAGCTGCAGTGCGGCTTCCACAGACCACAGACCAGAAGCCGCACTGCAGCTGCATCACTACCCACTTCAAACTCCTCTGAACCATACATGAAGCGAACTGACCCCACCATGAAGATGTGGCACGACCACGAACTCAAGCCAAACGAACACAGACCCAGACCTGTTACTACACAGGAGGCTAATCGAAAAGAGATCAAAACACAAACGACCCAGGAGATTACAACGCAAGACCCAGGATACCACAACAAAAGAACTACACATAACACACACACACACACACACACACACACACACACACACACACATATACATATACATATATGCATTATGTTCCATTATGATGCTGCATCTGTCACTTTACAGATGTTAGCACTCCCCACCGATGCCTCTTGATGCTTCTCAATGAAATTCCCGAGTATGTCCACTCCGCCCCTCTGCTACTTGCTTTTGGATGTACAATCCACAACTTTCCCCCTCAAATAATCAGTTTTAATCGTTGTTTTGTGCTGCTTCTGCCTGTTTGGTCTTTAGTTTTGCTTTGATTTTTGAAGACAGTCACTTGATTCCACAGAATTTGTCTCCTTTGTATTTTTGTCTTGTTCTATGTTGAAGACAACTGAAAACCTGCTTCTATACTAAACATTAGAAAAGTGGGAGATGCATTTAGACACAGAGATCCTTGTGGACTGCCACAGGCTGTTTGAGACTAAGAAAATGCAGTCAAAGTAAGTCTTGAAAGAGGACAGCTTTTTAATTGAACAAATTATGCTTAATAATAACAGTCTACCCTGTATGTATATGCATGTGACCCCATTCATGTCTACATGTATGCAAAGGTCCAGAATCATGCTCCCATTAACAGCCCAACTCCTAGCCTCATACCTCTCCATTAGTCTCCATTGCAGCTTCCACCACCTAGAAGATCCTGGAGCCCAGTTTGAGTGGAGGAAACGTCACATGTTATGAAAGATGTGAATGGAATTATGATGCCTTATGGAAAGGGCATGGAATCTGAACATTCAAAGCCCAGCAAACATGTTCAAAGGAAGCGAACTATGAAGCACCAGCCTCACTGATTTTAGCCCTTTCACCATGGCCAGTTCCTGTTCTGCAATTATCCATAATTAATCTACCACCTTCTCATGATGGATGGGATTTAAACACTGGATTGGATAAGAACTCATTTATCAGAGGAACTCCATGTCAGGGAATGGCCACTTGCACGGGAGTGCAAGGCCAGATGAAAGGCACTCCTCTAGCTGGCAAGCAGGAAACAACATCTCCCCACCATCAAAAGGTAGTTCAAAAGAAGGTCAATGGGAACAAAAAGGCTGAAGGACACATGCATCCAATTCCCATGATTCTGTAACCTAATCTTGCTTTCCTTTCCGAAAATTTAATTAATTAGACTCTGGGAAAATCTAGCATTTTGGATTGTGGGCAGCTGCTAAGGCTGGCTGACACTCACCTTGGACCATCACAAGAATATCAGGCACCAAATATCCACCATCTACCACAGTATAGATGCCAGGCCTCCAAGGCCATCATACAATCTCCATTAATTTCTCTGCCCTGTTCTCCCATAAAGTGACTCACATATTTCTCTGGAAATGTGGCAGAGGCAAAAGAGGCATATTTAGCCCTACCAATTACTTGCACAAGTTTGGCTCACTCTGATCTATTTTCCCTACTCCGGCCCATCTCATTGCAATTCCATTAACTTGCTCTTTCCATTTCCCTGCTCATGATTTCCAAGGAACGCCTACCCCCAGCTCTAACTGCCATCCCTCCAAACCCCCAATGTAACTTCACACATACCTAAAAGATGGAAGCATGCTGTCATAGTAACACCAGGTAGCAGTCAGGTAGGATCGGTTGATGTCTGTGGAGTAGAGGCGCCAAGCAGCCTAAATCAAGGAGGAAGGACAGGAGAAGAGACAGAAGTCAGAGCTAGACCAACTGAAGAGGGCTTCTTCTCCACCCAGCCTTAACAAAGCAGGTGTCATGGATGGTGGGCCCCAATCCCACCCCTTGCATTCCTTGTTTGATGCATTTCCTTGGTGAAAGAGACCAGGGATTCCCAAGGGAAGGCTCAGAAACTCCAAGGAACAAAGTTATATGCATAGCACAGCCAGAGACAATTGGAAAGTCAAACTTGAATGAAGATATTAAAAAGAATTTAATTAAAAGATTAAAGCTTCAAATAAAAGCATGATGGCCGTAGCTTGCTAAACTCTAATCCTAACTATAAAATACAAGCAGTATTTTTCCCAGTGAGTTGCTTTTTGTCATCATCAGTCACCATCATCCTTAAACACATCATAAAGGGAGCCTTACCAAGAAGTCACATAAGTAAAGATGACAAAAATACAACTCATAAATATGACAAATTTCAAAAAGATGCAATAGCTTAAAGAAATGGCAGAATCCAGCTTCATAGCCCTTAATAAATACTTTTTTAAAAAATCAGCATGAAATATTGCTATGGTTTTCTTTGCTGGTTTTTCTGTCAGCATAGAGAAGCTAGGAGTAGGAGAAGAGTTGTAGGCAATAAAGAACTGGCTCCAAAAGAAACAGAAATGAGGTGGTGCTGCCACTCATCCCATAGACCTAGTGAAGATACAACCATCTTCACAAATCAGGATCCTGGTGCCTGGTGCTTTTTTCTCCTATTCTTCTAATCAGCATCCTACTTATAGTGAATTACCCAGGTTGACCTTCATCCTAATCTCGTCACTGAAAAACTGAGGCTATGGTTGGAAGTGGCTCATTAAATCAAAGTTAAGGGGTAATGTGGTATCCGTTGGCTAGGTTGGTTGTCAGTATGTATGTGAAACATACTGAAGGGAAAGGGAATAAATATTACTCTGGCAAGTCCTGTAGTAGATTTACCAGATTGGATATTTCTAAATCAGAAATCCACAGACTATGGTACAGGATCCACACAGGTCAAAAGTGGAGACAATTTTTTCCCCTTGAGTTTGACAACATCTGCATGACCTTGTCAATTACTATATTTTCTGAATTGGACTCAAACAAAAAACTCCCTTTTAAGTAGGTTTCATCCCAGAGATGGGCAAAGTTGGTGCATCTCCTGAAGCTTTGCCCTACAACCCCCATCTTCCCAACCAACAAGACCAGAAAAGCCTGCTTCGTTTCTTTCAACATCTCAACACTAGGCTGTCTCCATTTCACACCTCTTGGAGGACACAGGCCAAGACAAAAGCAATGGCGTTGATTGGACCTGGGGTGTTCCACATATTGGATTATTACTAGGAATGTGTGGATACCTCCTCTCTCTCTCTCAAGAACTCTCAAATTGCAGCCACTCTAAATGTGGAGCTGGTTCTGCTTAGTTTCTTATGGCTGATTGAAGGAAGGCGGGGGGAATTCCTTTAGAGATTAATTATCAAGGAGAAAGAACAAGCAGACATATCCTGACCTTTCATCTGCTTTGGAAAAGAGGGCTATGTGAATTGGCCAGTGGTATCAGATGGGAAGAGGACAGCATCCTCACTCAGGAAAGAGGAGGCCAGAGCTGTGTCCCTAAGATAGTTTTGTGTGCCAAAGCAACTGCGTGCATCCCTTTTGTCTTGCCCACATCCATTTCCAGCTGTTGTTGTAGGCCTCTCAGCCCAGGAGTTGAATGGCAGGGCAAGGCTGCCAGAAGGAGACCTTTTGTTGCATGGATTCTCTGGACCACAGAGATAACGTGGTGTCAGAAGTTCCATCTTTCTGACCACAATAGGAGAGGAACCAATCCAGACAGGAGAATGATAGGGAAGAATATTGCCGGATCAGAAGTAATTCTTCAACATAAGAGTGCAAAGCCAATGAAAGAGAAGCCAGAAAAGCAGATCTGGATTTGAGCTTATGGATGGGGAAGGAAATGGGACTGGAAAGGAGGTCATGGCTTAGGATGGGGCTGAGTGGGGAGTGCTATATCTACCCCTGAACTGTACAAACCATAACTCAAAGATGGAAGAATAAGGAAATACTCATAATGAAACAATGGGTTGTGAAGGTGGCAAAGCTAACAGACAATGCAAAATGACTTGTTTGACTAAGGAGTGAACAACAGTTACTTTTAGAGAAGACTGGAAACTCTTTATGTTTTTTCTGCTGAAAATGGACAAAAAGGAATCTGAAACTTTGGGATTATTGATGAAAATGTTTGTTTATGGAAAAAGAGAATCAAGATATGCAATTTGTAACTGTTGCAAAGAAGATTTTTTTAGTTACCTTTCTTTTTCTTTAGTGATTCTTTAGTTATCTTTCTTTTTCTTTTGTTATCATCCCTTATTATTTTGTTTTTTTTATAACTTTCTTTTTTCTACTTTCTTTTTTGTATTTCCATGGCTTTCTAAATCTTATGTAAAATGTTCTCTTAATAAAAATTGTTTTAAAGAAGAAGCAGCAGCAAACTGCTAACTCAGGGTCTCAGCTACTTTTGGAGGAAGGCAGGGGGTCAGGAAGACTTCCAAGGAAATTTTAGAAATTTACTTGCTCAGCAGTAGAACAGTGTGCTTTGCAATTATTCTTCCAAATGCTGAAGAGGTTGTCAAAAAAAAAAAAAAACAGTAATTTTTTAATTTGTGGTGGTCATGTGATATACCCCTTTGATGTGTGTGTGGGGGGGTGTTGGGGTTTTTTTTTTTTTTGTTTTTTGTTTGCAGATTTTGCAAATTTCATCACTAAGCAAAGACTTGAACGCTCTTCACTTGGCATTAGACTTATTAGACTTCTTTACAGTACCAAACCACAAGCTTAAAAATAAAGAACTTATTATCTGTAAGATTCTAAATAGATATCAAAATAGATTCTATTTAATTTTAGCAGCAAATAAAACAATAATTATGCAACATTGGAAAACTCTACATAATGATTGAATTGTGGATTAGCAATGCCTGTTCAATTGCTAGATTAGGAAAAAAAAATCTCAGATAAATTAATGAGACTTCAGAGACAAAAAATAGGGAGATATGTCTGCCACCTTGAGTTGTTTGTAAAAATAATAAAGGTGGGATAGAAATAAATAAATAAATAGAACCCCACAGTTTTATTGGATGTTATGATTTACCTTAATAGCAATAGATTACGCCTTGGTATAATCTTTATTTATGGTACATTTTTATAGTATAGTACCCATCCCTTTGTTCCTATTGTAATAGATCTTTTTATTCTACTGTCCTGAAAAAAGTCAGAAGTCATCACTGTTTCCCCTTCTTGCACTTCTTTCTATTTGTATTTTATCGTATAAGGAACTTTAATATTTTTAGAAAACATCATAATAGATCTTTTTTGCATTTTATATAGCAATAGCAACTTATATACATACCACTCCATAGTGCTTTACAACCCCCTCTAAGCAGTTTACAGAGTCAGCCTGTTGCCCCCAATAATCTGGGTCCTCGTTTTACCCGCCTCAGAAGGATGGAAGGCTGACTCAACCTGGAGCCGGTCAGGATCGAACTCCTGGCAGTGAGCAGAGTCAGCCTGCAATACTGCATTATAATCTCTGCGCCACCATATATCTTTTTTATTTACATCTACAGTATGATAATTACCTGATATTGCTTTAAAAAATATTTTTAAGTTAAAAACACAATACGTCTTGCCTTGAAAGCTCTTAGGTCCCAACTGGGGCACTCCCAGTTAGAAAGGCCGTGTTTTGGGATTCAGTCAAAGAGTGAGGCCTGATGGAACGTTTCCTACATATTTACTTTAAAGGGCAGTATTAGACAAAAGGGCTGTTTTCTTTCAATTTTTGTGGCTTTTATCCAAAGATTCTACGGATTTCATGAGGGACTTTATCCACAATCCTTTGCAGAGAACCCCACTCTTCCGATCTTTGGTTACTGCTCTGCCAGTAAGACATACCCAGAGTAAAGTCTTAACTCAACAATGATAGGAAACTAACTAGCAGAATAATTTCTGTCCTTATTACCTATCCCTATTCTGCCCCCCAACACACACACACACCTGTTTTTCCAGGCAGTTCTAATCCCTTGACTTTCCTCCAAGGAGAGAAATGACACAGCTAGATGATTTTACTTACCCTGAAGCTGCCCTTGGACAGTGTCTGAATAAGGTTGTGGGGGAATGGGGGAGGGGAGACTACTTCATCACTAGTACAGCTAAGGGCAATTTAAGGTGTTCTCACTGCAAGGCTGGGTGGGGGGGGGGGTAAAATCAGGGTCTGTTGGTGCAAGTGGGAAGAGATGGTGGAGCTTTCCCATGGCAACGTACAGAAGGGTTGGGGTGGGTGGGGACGGCCTTGAAGACAGAAGAAAGGGTTGCCACCAGGGTAAGTATCAAAAAAGAAGGTCTTGAAACCAGGCCAAGAAATTAACTTGAGAAAACATCTCAGACAAGCCCCTCCTTAGTTTACCCTGAAGGAGGTGGGCAAGCACATCCAGGCTTGCAAAATTCGGTTACTATAAGTGTTACAATAAAAATAGTTCAGACATACATAGCCTTCTTTCTTACTCCCATCTACCTTGTAGGGCTGACATGTGGGCCCTTCTGCGGCTCTGCCACTTATTTTATAGGTGACACTAGGTCTCCATCTCCTCCTGTAGCCCTACCCCAAGTAAAAAGTTCAGGAATGAAAGAGCTACAGGAAAATGTAAATCTGACCTGTCAATCAAACCTAAACCTTTCAGTGCAGGTAACAGACAGAGCCACGTGCCTCTAGCATGTGCCAGCTGCTAACTGAATGGCTAAGAGAAGAAAGGAGCTTTGCGAATTCTCTTCTCCTGAAGAAATAAAATTTTCATTCAAATAAAGAGAATTGTGGGAATATACCTCATAATTCCAGGAATGTAGGAAAATAAAATAAGGATCATTGAGAAAAACCTTAGGGATATCTGCTATCCAATGTTTCTCAACCTGGACAACTTGAAGACACTTCAGGTTCCAGAATTCCCCAGTCAGCCTTGCTGCATGGAGAATTCTGGGAATTGAAATCCACACATCTTACAAGTTACCAGGTTGAAATACATTGTGCTAGAGCAGGGGTCTCAAACACAATTTACTTGGGGGCCGCTGGAGGCAGAGTCTGGGTGAGGCTGGGCCGCATAATATTATACTTTATATTATACTTTATATTTATATTATACACTAATATTATACTTTCATATCACGGTGGGGGCCACAGGATATCGTCCTGCGGGCCGCAATTGGCCCGCGGGCCACGAGAATGAGACCTCTGTGCTAGAGAGAGAGACAGACAGACAGACAGAAGGGCCAACTACCACATTCAGACATACATGTGTAGGAACATCATTGTATCTGCAATACTGAGAAGAATCCAAGGCTGTGCTTTTCACAAATATACATGAGTTTGTTAATATTATCTAATAGTTCTGGAATGAAGCTATAGAGCACAAACCTGCAGTTGCTTGCAGAAAGAAACTTATTCAAACATTCCTTGGCTTCTAGCACTGAACACATTCTTTAAACATAGAGGGAAGGAGGAAAAAAAAGAGGGGGGAATCCAGGATCTTCCTTTTTGACTCACCTGGATCAAGTTTGCTGCAGGTGTCCTTCTCTTCTCAAAATGTTTTTGTCGATGTTGCTCTTGGACTTTGAGAGCAAACCCTGAGCCTAGAATTCCCTGTGTGAAAAGACAAGCAACAATGGACCTTTCAAAACAGCAGTTCAGTTCTAACTAAAAGGAAGTTCTGAGAAATTGGGAAATTTGTACTATTTGTTGAGAAAATCCAACTACCGTATTTGCCGGCGTATAAGACGACTGGGCGTATAAGACGAGCCCCCAACATTTCCACTCAAAATATAGAGTTTGTTATATACTCGCCGTATAAGGCGACCCCCACTTGGAGGCATGTTTTTCAGGGCAAAAAGTCATACGCCGGCAAATACGGTAAGTTGTAACACTTGGGGTATTCTGGATATAATTCTTGATTGACACCCCCGCCCCTTTCCCCCAAACTTACAAAGCCACCAAAATGCTTTAGAGAGGCAGCTTCGCCTTTCTCAGGCTGGCACTCAATTCCTCTCCCTTTCTTTGTGACACCATTGAGCGATCTGCTTTTTCAGGGGAAAATAAATAAATAAAAATAAAACTGACGAAAAACAGTCGAGTTGTTTCTTAATATCTTTCTACCTCCCCAACCAATTTGTCTCCAAGGGTGCACCACACTGATTGCGACATTAATTATTTCAGAGAGAGAGGGTGGGGGGAGAAATCTTTGCTTCCTACTGTGGCTTTTTCCTGCGCATCGTTTTTTCCCTTGGCTTTGTGGTTGTTACTTCTTACAGGGAGGGATAATGAAATACCCACGCTGGGAGAAAGCGGAAAGGATGTCTATTTTCCTGCTCACTAACTTTCCAGAAAGCGTCGAGTTCCTACCCGAGACTTGCCAAAAGTCCAGTTCATTCATTTGCTACCTTTCTCCAATGAGATCCAGATCTGTTTCCACAACGCGCTTTAGGATCTTATTTTATTATCTTATTATTATCTTATTAGCCTTGCTCGGTCCATCCAAGAGAGAAGAAGGCAGACGGTTTTGCGCTCAGGGAGAAAGAAAAAGAGCCTCTCGCTCACGCTGCACACTGCCCCCCTCCACCCCAGCAACGCTTAGGAAAAGAGTTACACAAGCATCCTTTCCAGAAGTGAATCGGGGGAGGATTCGGAGCAAAGGCTGAAACCGGGAAGAGAAAAATTCCCAAAGAAAATCGTACGAGCAGCATCCCATTCCTGGGAGAAAAACAAAAACAAAAAACACGAACTCTTCCGAAGCACAAAAGCAAGGATGGCGCTTTCTCAGCTTTGAGCTGCGTCGCTGCTCTCCCACCCCTCCACTCGTCCCCACGTGCGGCGAAGTTTCTGCCACTGGGGGGTGGAGGGGATGAAGGAGGTGAGGGATGGGGGCAAAGCCTGGAGCCTGCCTGTCCGCTCGCACGAGGCGGAGTGGGTGGGTGGGGAGGAGGAGGAAGAGAGACTCCGGCTGGGCTTGAAGGGGCTTCGCAAGTTGCGGAGCTCCGCCCCGTCGCTCTTGCACCGAGTGACAACAATGTATTTGCCGGTGTATAAGACGACCTTTGTTATATACTCGCCTTATAAGACGACCCCCACTTGGAGGCATGTTTTTCAGGGCAAAAAAGTCGTCTTATACGCCGGCAAATACGGTATCTAGGATGGTGAGAGGTCAAACGTCTAAGCCAAAGAGATTCCCAATATTTCAGCATCTTTTCGGGGGCTAAAAGACTTTCTAGATAGCTGGATCATAGGGACAACCAGTGCACAACTATGAAATTCTTCTCCTTTTTGAAAAAGAAAGACAAAAACTACAGATAATTATCAGCAGCTAGCTATCTAACTTGGAGACAGCCACTTTGTTACAGTGGTAAAGGCACCAGGATAGAAACTGGGAGACCAAATTTTAGTCCCGCTTTAGATTCAAAGCCAGTTGGGTGACCTTGAACCAGTAACTTTCTCTCAACCCTAGGAAAGCAGGCAAGGGCAAACCATTTAAAAAAAAACCTTGCTAAGAAAATTGCAGGAAGCTATCTTTCTATTAAGAAAGCTAACTTGGGATGATCTCCAAAAAGCTAAGATGGGTCTAACTTGGTTACTCTTTGAGTGAGAGAGTTCTTGAAAACCCCAGAGTATATTATAGAGTATATTAGAAAGTTTAAAAAATATCCCAGAAGATTAATGACAAACCATTAAATACATGCATTCATGTAGTCACCAGGAGTCAAATTCAAGGAGCCTTTCTCATTTTCTCTAAGCAGCTCAGAGTTGTGTGATTGAGATCTCAGCTTATTGTATCCCTAAACAACCTTATGAATTGATTATAACTGAGACTGGTGGGATGGTGGAATCACTGACTAAAGTAGAGCAGCGAGTTTTAAAAAAAGCATGTCACACAGAGTTGCTCTGTTGGAGGAAACATCCTAGATGAGTTTAACAAGGCCTTATTTACTGGTTCCCAAGAGAATGTAGCCACACTGACAGGATTCTTGTAATATGGATGATCAACAATAAAGAAACTGCTCTAGCGTATTCATGAAATTATTCTGGTTTCTTGTACCTGATAGATGGGCCTGAAATTACCTAGTAAGATTGCAAGATTGAATGAGAATTTGCACGTAGATAATCCATGTTCTCTGTCACAACCAATCTACTACCCTGATAGTAGGCAACCACCTATCCCTGGAGTCTGGCCTAGGAGATTACTAGCAATTCCTGCATCAAATGAGGAGAGCACATCTTTCTCCTTCTGTCCTGCCCACTTTCTACAATTGAGAGCATTTTAACAAACTGCATCATTGTTTGGTTTGATGGCAGCAGTGCCTCAGATAGAAAGTCCATACAGAGAATGGAAAGGACAGCCGAGAAGATTATGGCAAGCTTGCTTCCTGTTCTTCAGGATACTGCTTATAAGTGCTATGTGCTTATAGCTCAAAGCATTGTCAGAGACCCCCACACACCCACTTCATGGTCTGTTTCTGTTGCTTCCCTCTGGGAGGAGGTTTCAAAGTATTTCTAGTAGGATTCTGTAACAGCTTTGTTCCCTATGCCATCCATCTGGTAAATTCACAAGATTTGTTTCTCTCACCATGTTCATCTATATATCCAAACTAGACTGTGTTGTTTCTCTGTGTCATCAAATATATGTGGGTATATGCATAATTTTATTTATTTATTTGTTTATTTGTTTTATTTATGTTTTCATGTTTATGTAGTGTGTATTGTAGGTAGAGACCCTTTGAGGGCTGTACGCAATGAAATTTTATTTTAATATATGCTGATTAGTGTACATTTCAAGTGATAATAAGGTTATTCTAAGTTTCCCGAGAGAGTCGGAAGTTCTTCTCATGGGGACTCACCGCAGGAAGGGCAAAGAAGGAGATTCCCAGCAAGGCGAAGCAGGCTGTCAACACCCGGCCCAGCCATGTTTTTGGAACCTTGTCCCCATAGCCAATAGTGGTGAGTGTGATCTGAAATCACAGAAGGAGATACCAGATAAACTTCATAGGAACCTTCTCCTATTGATTGGTTGATACCACGACCATTTCTTTCCTGGCATCTTCCATCCCTCTGGACCAACAGCAAAATCCACTGTTCCTGTGTTCTAACCCAGCTCCCCAAACACGACAAAACCTCTATAGTTAAATAAATGTTCCCTTTATTAGGACCGCCAGCAGCCCTGGCAAATGTTTTTCTCTCATTGCAGGGTACAAATCCGCCCATCCGGAAGATGAATAGTTGTCTGCCACATCTATTCATCTCTGCCCCTTGCCTTTTATCCTCAGAACTAGGGTGGGGCTTCGCTAGCAGTGCTGGGTCTTCCTTCCCAAGGACCAGCCCAAAGATTTCCACTGCTCTGCTCTCCTCTCCTCTGCCTTCTGCGCATCCGCAGTCAGGCACTGGGCCCAGCTGTTCCTCCTCTTCCTCATCAGCCACCTCCAGACCTGGGGGCTGTTGACTCTCCACCTGAGGGCTGACGGCCCAGGCTCTGCCCTCTCTCTCTCTCTCTCTCTCTCTCTCTCTCTCTCCCAGCTCCATTCCCTCTTCCCCCTTGGAGTTCCTGTGCCGATCCTGGTGTTTTGGGTGGCTTTCTACTATTCATTCCCATGTTCTTAGGTTTTCAGTTCTTCCGCTTGCTTAGCAAAAAGAAGGGGGCAGATTTTTTTAAAGAGGGGAAGCACACTTACCGTACCCCACCACAGAGAGTCTGCATAGGTGAGAAAATCATCATTGGCATCTTTTTCCACCAAGTAAACCAGGAAAGAGGAAAAGATAAGGACAAGGAACCCAATGTACCATGCTGTGATCAGCTCCTGCCAGAATCCACCAGAGAAAAGTAGATTTCAGCAAAAGAAACCATAGAGAGAGGACAGAAACTTGCCTAAGGATCATCATCACCATCGTCACTGAACTCAAAACAGAATGTATCGTACTCCTTCTTCCCATGTCATCCACACAGCAGCACCCTTGTAGGCAGCTTGGTCTACAGGTAGCCCTCGACTTAAAACAGTTCGTTTAGGGACCATTCAAAGTTACAACGGCACTGAAAAAAGTGACTTGTGACCGTTTTTCACGGTTACGCCCTCAGTAGCATCCCCATGATCGTGTGACCAAAATTTGGATGCTCGCCAACTGGTCCATACTTATGACAATGGCAGTGTCCCAAGGTCAAGTGATCCCCTTTTGTGACCTTCAGACAAGCAAAGTCAGCAGGGAAGCCGGATTCACTTAACAACCGGGTTACTAACTTATTAACTGCAGCGATTCACTTAACAACCATGGCAAGAAAGGTCATAAAATGGGGCAAAATCCACTTAACAAATGTCTCTCTTTACAACAGAAATTTGGGGCTCCATTGTGGTTGTAAGTTGAGGACTACCTGTACCAAGAACTTTTCTGGCCCAGCTCACTAATTTCACCACTCCACCACCCTGGCCTACTGGAAAAAACTAAGGAAATGCCAAAGGCTTCACCAAGTTTCAGTCTGCATACCTGAAAATTAAGGGAACAAAGGAGCTAATAAACCCCATTTTGTCTCTATTTTCCTACACCAAGGAAAAGCACCTGAGTTGTTCATACATTTGCAGGTAGATAAGACGCCAATAGAAGTGACAGGGTCATTGGACAGGTGGGTAAAGTTGGGAATTGGACACGAATGCCAACTAATTGACAATGTCTCCTTTCATCCCTCATACTAATACATGATTGATGATACAGTGCTAAATAAAATGCCAAGAAAGATCACTTTATCAAAAAAAAAAGAGAGGAAAAAAGCACTGCCTGCCTAAATCATGGAACATTCCTGTATTACCACAGACGCACACACATGCACACACACATGCACACCTGGTGATTCCCTGGGGCATTTGAGAATTGCAAGGTTTCCCTAGGGAACGATAATGTCACTTACTATACTTTCATCTGTCTCTTTCTAATTAATTCCAATTTGTAGATAAAATCACACTTATGGAGAGACCCTATCAGATCTGCACAACACTTGCACAATCCCTGTTCAGTGCAGGTTTCCCAATTGTGCTTTCGCAAGGTGCTACAGTAACTGCATGTCCATCTTTTCTTGGTCCCAGGGAACTACTGGATATTTTCCACCACGCACCTAGAACCACTCAACATTGGCATAGGGATGGGAAGTCAGGCTGCAGACTAGAGTGGAAGAGTCAATGTGAAAGCTAGCTTTCTTACAAGGAGGCATGGACCTCATTAGAGATACCTCCAGGAAATCTCAATCATTTCCTCTCAGGAACTTGATGCCTCCCTTGCAAAATCAGGACCCATGTGGGATTAAATAAGTTACAGCATGCAGAGACAAGCAATCTAGTTCTGACCAAGATCAGCTTCTACAACCAGGAAGAATCTAGGTCCACATGCATGCAGAGATTGAAATCTTTTTTTTTTTTCTCCTGTTCTTTCGTAATGGATTTTTCTATTTTACTCCTGCTGGCTGACTGGTGGCAACTGGCCTGTGTTTCCAAAATGGTTCTCTGTGTAGTCCTCATCTTCTGCTTTGAGAATTTCAACCCTCATACCTCATCACTCCAACATAACTGGAGAATATCAATGAGAATGGAGCCCAAAGAGGATCACAGTAGTTCAAAAGACAAACAGTCCCATGCACAAGAGAACCATTACCTCCATAGGTTGCATGCAACAATAATTTGTCAAACCAACCAATGAAACAATTGTTTCTTTCTCATAGCCTAATAAGGGCTGGAAGTACTTGCTGATTGGTCAACATTGTCAAATGGAACAAAAAAAATGGGGTATGGAAAGTATCCTGTCAGATGAGGATGGCAATGAACAAGGCATTCTGGAGAAGAGCATAACAGGTTGGCCTAAATATGAGCATGAAGATTCCTGCTGGAAGAAAGAAAGTCTGTGATATTTTACTGTAGAACTTGTCGCTTCCTGATCTCAATGTGGAATCATCTAGAACTCAACAGGAATCCCTCTGCTTTGCACTGGTGGCCCTCCAGAGCTCTGTAGAATTACATTTCCCAGCAGCCCTTGGCCAGTGTGACCAGCAGTATCTCTGGAAACTCTGGAAAGTTATGGGTTCTCCAGTCTTCTCTGCTTTTACACAAGCACTTCTTCTGAGATGAAGCAGATGTGGGGAGAATCCCTGAACTTCCTGTTGTGTCAATACCCTCTCCCAAAATGGAAATAGAACAAAAAGCAACTGTCTTTATTTCCATCTTTGAGAGCAGATTCCTGTGCATTGCTTGGGCTGATGTGCCTCCAGGGACTCACCTTGCTATGGGCATAGACCACTGAGCCAAGAAGCTTCCAAGTACCGCCACGGCGGTCCATGCGCACCATGCGTAAGATCTGCAGGAAGCGCATGCTGCGTAGGGCCGAGGTAGCAAAGATGTTCCCCTGGGTGCCAGCTGCAATGACGGCCAGAGAAGCAATAAAGACGATGAAATCTGAAGCACAGGAAGAGAAAGGAAAGACAGGGCAACTTACAATCTGTGATCTAAGCAGTAGCTTGATGGGTGCATTGCCCGGACATCAGTTCCTTGGGTGCAAAGCAAAGAAACCAACCTTGAAAGAAGAGCTAAAAGTGACAAATTCGGTCAAGCACACCCTTACGCTTGTTGTCCTCTATGGGAGTTGTCCTCTATAGAGATGGTGCCTCTGAATTAGAATTAGCAGGTGAAAAAAATAGGATGTTCTCCACAATACGAGGTTGCTCTTCTGTGCCATTTGGGTAGTTCTGAAATCCCTAGGAAAACCTTAAAATATAAATTAGCTTGGTGGACTTAAGTATCAGTCAAGGATTCAAAATCAATAGTCAAAAACAACTGTGGTCTGAAATAGCCTCTGGGTATCTACAGAACCATGGCTAATCATGAGAGGGGAAAATGGCAGCTGGAAGATGGAAGACACCACCTCTATTACCATGTCACAGAGCAGAGATATCTGAGATTACATCAAGGTTTTTGCACAATAAAAACATTCCATCTTTTAAAATCTCTTTGGAGTTAATGGCTGGGTGGAAATAATTAAGGCTTTTCTTAACAATTATGCACATAACTATCAGAAGGACAAACCCAGGCTTGAGAAGAAGATAATTCACTTGACCTTGGGGGACCAGGTGTGTTTCTGGCATCCAGACTTTTCTGATGACCACAGCAATGAGGTCTTCCCATCTTGACCCCAAGAATATCCTGCTTCCAGTTCCACCCCACCTATTTTCTCTGATTTAAAGAGAACATGGTATCCATTCTGGTAACATTGTCAATTCTTCTTCAAGGACAGCTTCCTGAAGGCTTCATGGATAAGGTATGTCAGTGTTTTGGTGACAGTGCAGAAGTGGTTTTCTATGGCTGTTTTCCTCAACATCTTTGTCTAACCTTCAGCTTTGTATTCTCTGGTCCTGTCCCAGCCAAGTCCTAATAGATCCAACCCCATTTAGTTCCTATGCAGACCAAGTTTGCCAAATGCTTTCATCTGCTACTCAAATGGAAAAAGGAAACCCCTATCAGATGCCTCCTTGGAATTATACAAACTCCATGAACTGCATAGTTCAGATGACTTTGAGTGAGGGAGAATTAAGTGATACAGCTTACATATCTGGTGGGCAGAGAAGAAAGTCTGCAACAATGGGCTTTCTAGATGTTGCTGAATTTAAACACAAGCAGCTTTTCAAATGATTGGAAATAACTGGAGTTGAAATCTTACATACTTTGAAGTCATCAGCTTAGAAGTCATCTTACATACCTGGAAGTCATCATGCTAAGTGTCAAGAGTAAGCATCAAGCTGTACTTTCTATTTAAGGGTTGTGTTTATCAATATGTGGTTCGATGCACTGAATGCATCCAGATGTGATGTTTCCCTTGCACGACTCCTCAGGTTCTTCCTCAAGGAGGGATGAGCTCATTTCTGGCATGTCAGGAACTAGGTTAATTAATGACTCTGAACAGCTGGCCAAAAAAGATTTACAGGGGGTTCTGGCTGGGGAGAGCTTGCAGGGCAAGATGGTCGAGGAGGAGGAGGAGGAGGAAGAGGAGGAGGAGGCTTCCATAACGGATCCGAAAGCACACAGGGCAGAGAAAAGACAAGAGCAACTGAGATCTGCCAGATTACTTGGGAGGAGGCCCTACCCATCTTGATGGGTTGCACCGAAAAGCTATTTATCAAGGCAGACAGAGGGAGGCATTGCTGATAATGTGTTTGGCCCGGTGGATTTAAGTTTGTTTGATGGACTTATTTGTTGGAGCAACTTTCCATTGTTTTATGGACTATTGGCCATTGCCTTGTGGACCAACCTTGTCCTGCTTGTGGCTGGATTTATTTGGGACAGTTCTGAGGCTGGGTGAAAGGAACTGCTGGGAAACATCAATAAACTCTCTAAACCACACTTACATGTATGTGTGAATGAGTGGGGCGGCACACCAAAAATTAGGACAATTCTGTGTGTCGTATCAATGCAACCAATATGAGTCTACAACTACAAATGACAATTGTCAGAGCTGCCTGGAGTACAGGATAATTGAACTTTTTCCATTCTTGTTCCTTCTCTCCCCCCCATTAACGATGGGGCACATCAAGAATCCTTCTGACATGCCTTCTTGTCCCCATCAGATGCTTACCGATGACACAAAAGGGTTTGCGGGCAAACCGTAAACGACCTTGCCATCCTCGATAGCGACAACAGCAGCCCGCCGACCAGACACGGACAATGTATTCCACTCCAAAAACAACAATCATGACAAATTCCTACAAGGAAAAAAGAAAGGCAAAAAAAAAAGCCAATGTGAGATTGTATGCATGGAGTGTGAGCAGAAAGAGTGGTTACAAAAGCCCCAACTTACTTGAAGGACTTTAGAACAAATAATGGCTAGCCAGATCAGCATGCACACCAGTGGTTTTTCAACCTTGGCAATTTTCAGATGTGGAACTTCAACTCTTGGAATTCCCCAGCCAGCATACAAATGATACCACTAGGAACACTAAGGCTTATTGCAAAGAAGACACTGGCGAACCCTTTGTATACTTTTCCAGGAAAACTCCATGGAATCACCAAGAGTCAAGCTGGACTTGAGGATATCTTTCTATTATGTTTACCTTGTTTTAGAATCTAATTGTTTGCCGTCCAATTAACTGGGATTAGAACTCCCATTCATATTTACAGCCATTGCTGAAACCCTCAGTATTAATAAGAGGATGATGAGCTATGGTAATGGTGTGTGGGAGTGACCTTGGGAGACGGGGGAAGAGCCACAGTTGGGTGAATTGTTAAATAAGAGACTACTTAGCCCTCAGAAGGAATGTGGACATAGCAAACATCTCACTCTTCCCTAGTTTATTGGGCTGTAAAGTCAAAGAGGGAGGAGAACGGCACTTTCAGACCAGCAAGATACTGTTAAAGTAACCTTACAGTGAAATAGAATTATTTCATCTGGACATGGTTGCTGCTTGGACTATCTCCCAAGACTGACAGTTGCATGAATTCTGATTAAGCACATATAGCTGCATTCAGTAACTGCTCCTTCTAATAGAGAGCTCATGTAAACAGGTTTTGTTTCAAAGTCGTGTGATTAGAGAAATTAATTATTTAAAGTTGTTGCCATGTCAAGTTGTTTAAACCATCTGAATTATTGCAAGAAAAAATATGGAAAATCTGCCTAAAATTGCCAAATCACAGGATATTTAATGAAAACATATTTTGAGTTCACCAATTAGTTCAAATGCATTAGTAGCATTTAAAAACCCCTGGAGGAGGTTGTTTCTAAATTGCCCAGAGTCACTTCTAAGCAGTTATATAAACTAAATGAGAGAGAGAAAGAGAAAGAGAAAGAGAAAGAGAGAGAGAGAGAGATTCCAAAATTAGCAATATATTTTAACGAAACAATTAAAACATTGCTAAGGAGCTATTTGCAAGAATTTTGGAATAAAGAATAGGACTGTTCCATATTAACAGACCAGTGGCAATTATAGATATTCAGAATGTTTCTTATCGTAATTCAGACAATTTTTCCCATATTACCCTTATGAGAGCTTTTTAAAGGCCTGATTATCAACCCATTAGCCCTTTGCGTTGTCCAGGCAAGAACCACCACAACAAATCCTAGTCCTACCTTTCTTGTAGAATTACAGCAACAGAATAAAAGCATTTCTTTCATCCTTTCTTTTTACTTTCTGGAAAAAATAGAGGGGCCCTTCTTTTCTTTTCTTTTTTAAATAAAGTTTTATTTGGGTTTTCACACATACAAAATACAAGTAAAACATCTTTTTTGAAAATAGCATGGTCCCGGGTTGAACTTCTTTATACAGACACAAAACTCAATTTCATGCTCCTTTTTGTATTCTATTCCATATCTTATACCATTTTACATTTTCTATATAGTTTTTCTCCCTCTTTTAATCTTTGTATTTTTCTCAAGTTTTTCTTAATTCAATTTTGATTATCACATCTCAATTCAAATCATTATATTTATACTTTTGTCTGTTCTGTTTCAATTTCATATTATCTTTTCTCATTAAACAAATTTTCTCCTGTAGTTACTAATTGGAGTATGACACCTTTATATCTTTTAATTACATCCATTCAACTCTTATTTAAACTTCAATATATACCTTAAGGTTATGACCTTCAATATAATACATAATACATAACTTCCAATCGAATTCTGCTTGGTACATTCTTATAATACACACTATATTCTTTTTTTAAAAAAGAAAGATTGTAAATATATGTAATTATAAACCCTCACTCCATTCCAGTTCAGTTCTATCATTAATAATCATTAACATCTTAACATCTTTAACACTTCTTTTCAATTAAATATCATACTTCCTTAAAAACACATATAATCTCCATAATTAATTTTCCCATATTTCTCTTCACATATGTTTTATAAATCATTAAATATACCTTTTGTTACATTTATTTATTGACAAGCATTCCACCGAATTACGATAGCTATTTTATCAGACATTTTAATCATATATTGTTTCATATTTTCTAAAATTATTTCTGCTTCTAATATAACCATACTATCTTATGTACCTTTGCAGAATCCCCTTTTCCATTAAGTTTTCACCCATTATCTCTAAATAGGCCCTGTTTCTCTATATTTTGCTTCTGTCCTTTATAACTTCTTTTCCTTTCTTTCTTCCCTCTCACCTTCTCCCTCCCCTTTTTACCCCCTTGTCTCTCTACTTCTAATTCTCTCTTCTGCATTTCCCTCTTCTGTTGCTTTCTGATTTTATACTTATTTTTCACTCTATTTTTTTGGGGGAGTTGTTTTTCCCAATCTTAAACTTTCCATTCTCTTTCCCCCCTTTCCTTTTTTCCCCCATCTAAGATTACTTGTTCATTAAAGATGGCTTCTTCTTTGTCGCAATCTTCTTGTTCTGCAGGCATTTCTTGTTGTTTCTCATAATTCCAAATCTCCATTTCTAAAAACTGAAATACGAAGCCAAAAGAACCTCTCCCTTCTTGTGCATCTTTGTACTTTTAAGTTCCATTTTCAGTTCTTCTAAAAGTGGTGCCATTTTAAACACTTTTAAACAACCACCCGATTGATTTTAGTCATTCAAAACAATAACCAAGAATCCAGAAATCATCAAGTAATCCAGATAGTCCCAAGTTATATCTTCTTATTTCTTTTTCGACTTTCTCTTCCTGGGGTTTTTGTTGCGATATTTCAGTTAGAATGTATCTTTTGGAAGTCTTGTTGAGATTTTGCTGTAAGTTCTTTTTTAATTCCAGGCAGTCTCCTCCCTTCCAGATCCTACCCTTTTATTCTTTTTCTCTCCTTTCCTGTTTTCAAAAGCTTTTAATTATCCAGAAATCTTTATTATCCCTTTGACTTTTTATTTTCAGCATTAAATGCCTATTGATGTCAAAATGGATTTTTTTCCAATTTCTTGCATAAGTCTGTCAGTACAGGAAAAGGAGAAAACCAAATCTTTTCCCTTTCTCTCTCCTTCGCAGCTTAAAAATCTTCTTAGGGAACAATGTTATTGTTTTTTAACAGTTTCAGTTCCAGGGTACCTTATTTGTTGCTTTTACTGTTTGACCCGGTCAACCAAAACTTTCTCTTCTTATCTTCCTCCTGCACATTCTTTTCCGGTCGAGTTCTTCTTTGTGGTGGCCATTTCTGACCACCGCTGCAACCGCCTTCGGGAAAGGGAGTAATGGCCAGCTGGGGAGGAGAGATACAGCTCTCCTCAACCCTGCTGGCAGTCTCCCCCCTCTTCACCACCTCTACGGGGTGGCTTAGCCCCGAAACCAGCCGGCTCGGGGCGCTCCAGCAGCGAGCACGGATCGAAGCCTCGCAGAGATGAGGTTTTGGTCTGTCGCTGAAGAAGCTCAAACCGGAAGACCAGAGGGGCCCTTCTGAAATGCTTTCCATGCCCTCCCTTCTTCTGTGGATGAGATCTATTTTACATGCCAGTTGTCCAGTCTGTGGCTCTTTCTTCCATCTCCCAAGGTCATTGCCACTTACCATTACACAACCTCCTTATTATTGAAAAGTGTAAATGGCTGACAGGAGACCTACTCATAGGAGCTGGGTCTGTCCCAACATTGCCCTGTGTCAATTCAAAATCCATCAGAGAGTTCAGCTGGTCAAAAAAGATCAATACCTTTAAAGAACGTACTTTTGAATTACTAAGTGAAGACTTATGGTTGTATTACTATATGAAGACTTGAGCATTTAATTGAACAGGGGGGTTGGTGGCAGGAGTGGGGCTTACTGTTCAATGTCGTGATGACAGTGTGAGCCCAAATTTAATATCCAGAATGGTTAATACAGGGTTGCTTTTTGTTTACAAAATGACTCTTCATTGATGTAGCGCAAAGACAAATCAATATTGTTTCGTGTGCTCAAGGTTTAAGCATGCCTTGAAAAATTAGGCAGAATAATTTCCCATACGTAACAACATGATGCTTTAGCTGTTTCTCTTTTAACTTTTCTCCCTCATCCCTCCACATCTGTCTGCCATTCTCTTCTTACATTTCCTTTTGAAAACATTTTTCTGTATATTAAAGATAGCAAATAAAACAAACTAAAAAGATAGATGGGAAAGATAATCTACCTTTGAATCTCAAAGGCTGGGGGAATTTACCACAAGGAAAACATTTGAATTTCACAAACCATTTGCCCATTTGCCAAGACGTTCAGCAACCTGAATTTCCGCTGACTTGGAAAACCTTGTCACGGGAAAGGTCAGATAAAATTCTACTTCTGTTCTTATCAAGGAACTCTCTTCCTCTCTCTTCTTCTCTTTTATGGTTGCCACCGTGGTGTTAATGATCCAGCATTTCGACCAGACCTCATAGAGGCCACAATCAGAAACGATGACTCCAAAAGGGCAGGATGGCATAGGGAGCTATTTGCTAAATATAAATGTGCTCGTTGCGACTCATTGATCCTCCCCACACAAAGGCTGGACATCAGCAAAGACATCTTTGGAGCAAAGTGTGGCATTTCATGCTGGTGCTGCAAATTCACTTTTGAGCAGACATTTTGGGGACACATCAGGAGACAACTTGGCATGCAAAGGCCTCCATGGATGCAACATTCCCCAGAGAACAATTTGCTCTCCTGACGTGGCCTTTTCAAAAGTTGCTCGGGGCTAATACCAACTGTGACTGGTCAGCCGGTTGTGAGTCTTTGGCCTCCCTTGAATCCCTGGGAAGTTGTTAATGCTCACTCAGGTAAACTGCTAAAGGTAAATGGGAGGCTACAAAGGACGCATAGTTCAGGTCCAATGAAACAAAAGTGACCATTTAAGGTGGGGAAGAAACCATTGGAGAGAAATGGGGTGGGTGGGAACAGGAGAAGACAACAGAGTTGAAAGAGAATCCATAACACCTGAGGAGTTCAACTCTCTTGTTCCTGAGTTCTCCTTCTTATCTGGTTAGCCAATACAGTCCGTGTTTAAGGATGATGGAAAGTGGATTCTAAATGAGGGTCAATCAATCTGTCCTTTTGATGACAGCATTAAATTGATGCACTAAATCCAGAAACTGATTCTGCAATCTTCCATCCTCTCAGTCTGGTCTGGCATCCTTTTTTATGTCTTTCCAGGATCAAGAATTTCTCTTCTCTTATGTTTTTCATTTATTCCTCAGTTCTTTATCACAAGTTAATGCGAAGATTTGAGGCCACCCACTATTTCTGTAGATGCATAATCTGATTGTTTTGAATAGAAGATCCTTCTTTTTATTTTTATTCTTAACGGATTCATCTTCCCAGCCCTACCTGAAGCTGCTGTGGATTAAGGTTGCATTCAAAGTAAGGGCTCCACCAGTGGCCTATGACGTTTCTCCTGGATGGCAGACTCGGGCACAAATGTCCATCATTCCTGCTCCAATGGGAAATGCAAAATCCTGGACCTGCAGTTTTGCCCCCCAACTGGTCTCACTGTATCCCTCCGTGCATGAATCAGAAAGGGCCTGTTTTCCTGCAATGTCAGCTGTGGCCTCCTTGTCACCTCCCTCTCTATTTTTGTACAAACAGGTACCTATTTTGCTTACTACGGGAAAGTCACACGGACCTTCTTAATTTAGTTTTCAACTCAGAAGAAAGCCAGTGTCAGCTATTTTTGAGAGTTTGGGAGAAAGTTGCTTAAAAAGGCAGATATCTTTCTTTCTGAGATTTTCCTTCCTTCCTTCCTTCCTTCCTTCTTCCTTCCTTCCTTCCTTCCTTCCTTCCTTCCTTCCTTCCTTCCTTCCTTCCTTCCTTCCTTCCTTCCTTCCTTCCTTCCTTTTCTTCCAACTGTTACTTGTTTTTTTCCTCCCTGCGCAGATGAAAACAAGCAAGTTGTGCTGATGGCTGAAACATCCAAATGATTTGTCTTTCTTCTTCCAGCCAGTCCCTTCCATGTAACAGGGCCTTCCTTCTTCCCTTCCCAAGAAGTAGTAAGAGATCATCCTATTCCCAACAGTGAAGGCTTCACTGACTGTTTCTGAATGCTGCAGGGATTATTATTATTTATTTATTGTTGAACTCTGACTCATGTATCCATTGATCATTCCTTGTCTCCTCTCTGGTCTCTTCACTTTCTAATCCTGTCAGGTCCATCTGGTGTCCTTCCTCTCCCTACTTGGCAGTGCCTCCTCCTTAAAACCTTCTCCTAATTCCCTGTCCCTTAATTGCAGACCCAGCTTCCTCCCATCCCTTCATCCATCACTCTGTTTTCCTGGTGCCTCCCCGCCAATTATGTTCACTTATCCAGCCTCATCATCCAAAGCTCTCTGAGGAGTTCTCTTTGCCCGATCAGTACCACCTCATTGCCCTTGATGCCTTTCCTTGCAGGGGCTTTAAAATTGCCGTTTCTGCAGGAGCTTCTTAAATCCCTCTGCAAACAAGCCAAACTCAAACTCTTGCTGTCTTTAATTTGTGGTAGGTCAATTGGAACAAGTGCCCGTGAAACTGCTGCTTTGTGACAAAAACTGCCGTTCATCCCTACGATACTAGAGAAA
The DNA here is from genome assembly GCF_049901735.1 of Notechis scutatus. Taxonomy (NCBI): domain Eukaryota; kingdom Metazoa; phylum Chordata; class Lepidosauria; order Squamata; family Elapidae; genus Notechis; species Notechis scutatus. The sequence goes on from NC_142016.1 coordinate 5,065,209, forward strand.
TAAAACAATAACGAGAAGATCTAATAAACATTTACATTCCTCTCCTTCTGCCACAAAGCATGCTTTTTCTGCTAGAGTTTCTCTTTTGGAAGGTCGCTGAAGTTTTGGGGCTGCAACACGCCTACCGTCAGGATGGAGTTTTCCTTATTTCTGGCCTTGCCAAGTCAGTCTCTCTCTCTCTCTCTCTCCTCTAACTTTCTCCCACACACAGCTATTAATCCCAGCCATAACCTTTCATTAGTGCCAATGGGAGATTTCCTTTTTGGGAAATCTAATAGCAAGAGGGGCTGCACTGGAGCGGAAAAGGGTTACCTCGTCCTTCCGAAATGCTTTACAGGTAGTCCTTGACTTACGACCATCCGTTCAGTGAGCATTTGGAGTTACGATGGCATTGGAAAAACAATGACTTATGACCAGTTGTAATCATCTCAGCATCCCTGCGGTTGTGTGATCAAAATTCATGCACTAGGCAACTGACATGGAATTTACAACAACTGCAGATCCGTGTGTGTGTGTGTGTGTGTGTGTGTGACATGATCACTCTTTGCAACTTTCCCAGGGTGGCATTCAACCAGCAAAGTCACTAGTGAAATATAGTTTCTTTTCATGAGCATGTGATTCACTTGATGACTGTGGTAATTCACTTAAGGAGCACAACAAAAAAAGGTTATAAAACAGGGTATAACTCAATGACATCACTTCACGACAGAAATTCCAATTGTGGTTGTAAGTCAAGAACTATCTAGAGTCTCCTTTTCATTTCTGGATTGTTAAACATTAGCCACTAGGAGGCAGTACTGGATCAATTTGATCTGGGCTCAGAAGCTAAGCAGTGGATGGGAGACCACGATGAAATCCCAGGATTGGAAGCTAATTTGGGGATTCTGGAAAAATAAACAAACAAAAGCATCTCGGAAGGAGATTTTATCTCTTCCACAACATGCTTCCATACGATTTCCAAGAAAGCTGCACAGATCTGTCCCCAAAATTACCAGAAGTCAATCTTAGCATCCGAACTTTAGTAGCAGAAAAGGTGTCCCGCAGACTAAACTCTTTAGGGTAAATTGGTGTCTTGGGCAGCATTTTAGAGGCCAAGGAGAAGAGAAATAGAATAACTGAGTTCACCCAATATTTTCAAGGAGTTCCAATGGTTGACCTTTCAGGATTTCTTTCTTTCAAGGCCAGCCAAGACTTTTGGCTGGAATTTCTAGAACTTTGATGGAATCTCTTATCAACTCCACAGTCTCTCCATCACCTACCCGGCTGGATTGCCCCAGCTCAAGAAGATCTGCTTTCATTTCTTAAAGAAAGATCCTCACAATGGAGCCTCCTCTCAGTCCAGGATGGTCTAAGACAGTGGTCGCCAACCAGTGGGCTGGGGACCACTGGTGGTCCATGAGAAAATATCACCCCGCAGAGAAATGTCACCCCCAAAGCAATTAATCCAGGCTGTGTGGGGACACAAGGCTGCACCGCCTACAAGGCCTGTGGGAACACAAGGCTTGCATTGCTTGCATTGCAAACAACATGAGGTAGTGAGGGGAGGGGGGAAAGGGTGGAGGGGGAGGAACTTGCCCTACATGCCCCACATGCCTGGCCTGGCCACTGGGCTGCTTCTTTCCACTTCTTTCTTCTTCTGCTTTTGGTTGCATGTGAGGAAAGCAGCAAAAGTCTTTCTTTCTCTCACCCAAACTCCACCAGAAATGAGTCTTTGGGACCCTGCAAGGCATCCTGCTCCAAGAGGCTGAATTTGGGGGACAGAAAGAAAGACTTCTGCTGCTTCTGCTGCTTTCCTTGCATGAAGCCAAAAGTCTCTCTCTCTCTCTCTCTCTCTCCCTGAGAACGGAGCTGCAGATGGGATCCTGTGATCCCAAATAAAGAACGATCTATAGGAAAACAGGGTGGGGAATTTTCCTGCAGACTTTTTGGGGGGATTTTCCCAGGGTCTCTGGTCCACAGGGTTTAAAATTATGAGTTTGGTGGTCCCTGAGGTCCAAAAGGTCGGTGACCCCTGGTCTAGGATCCCTCAGGAAAGTGGTGCTTCTGCTGGAGAAGGGAAGAAGCTCTCATGTGCATTCATTCAGAGTTGCATAGTTGAACAGCTTAGGTGACCCCTGCAAGCCAAGGAGCTTTCCACCTCTGTGGCTGTTTCTGCTTTAGCTCCCAGAGTCGACAAGCCTTGCCCAGCAGGAGATAATCAAAAAAAGTCGAGATAGAGCCTTGACAGTGTGAAGTTCCATTCATTTTTATGGATATCACAACCACAGTTGCTTTTTAAAAATTTGAACATGTTTAAAATGGTTACAATAATGCCATGCAAAAGGAAAAAGTCTACCCTTAACAGTAACAATGTACTGCAGAAATATTCTCTGAAATAACGGTGTAATGGTATGTGGGAAAGGCCTTGGGAGAAGGGAAGGGGGACTAGGGCACTGTCAGATAAAGTCGGGGAGCCCACAGCTGCATAATGGGCATAAAAAGAGATACATAAAAGAAGCTTGCTAATTTCTCGAGCTGTAAAAGACATTTCTGCATTCAGACTTGTAAGATTCTGTTAATGTAGCCTTACAATAACATTGAATTAGCTCGTTGTGTCTGTTTCCTGTCTGGTTCACCTGTGAAGGCTGATAGGTTGTTTGAAACGGAATGATTTGGAACTGAGTCTCTACTCTCCAGAGGTTCATTTTTGTCCTAGCCCTGCTGGCCTTTTATACAGCATTAAAAACCTGCTTTTCCCTCAGGCATTCAGGCTAGGATGCTAATTGCACCCATCTTGGAAGATGCTATGCTATGGCTTGACAAGCAGATGGTATGTCTGGTCTTTTTAAATTTTTAATGGTCATTTTTGTTGACTGTTTTTCCTGTCATGTTAGCTCAACAGAGCCACTCCAGCAAAATAAATAAATACTATATATTTATACATATAAATATTAAAGATTTACATATATAAATTATATAAATATTTCAGTGGTTGAATCAGTGTTACTCAACCTCAGTGACTTTATAATTATGAATATGCTGGCTGGGGAATTCTGGGAGTTGAAATCCAAACATTTTAAAACAGCTGAAGTTGAGAAATACTGGATTATGTGAACTGAGCAAACCACCAAAAACAAATCCATTAATTAAGAAAAGGAAAAGACCCACAAAATAAGTATAAATATCTATCACGTATGAAATTAATTCAGTTGGTGTCAGGTCCAAGCACACAGATAGGATACTGTGAAACAGGGAGATCCAATCAAGTTAGGTCCTTTATTTGCTTATACTTAATGGACAGAATCTTGCCTAACTAAAGTTATAATTTTCTAATAAAAAAAATTGAGGAAAAAAATAATAAAGTTATAATCTTCTAACCTATTATATATAACTTGAGAGATATTAATGTTATTATGATTATTCATGCCTATTTCCTGTATTCTTACTCATGTTTATACTTATATCTATTATCTTGTAAGCGATTGACAGATCAAATAAATAAACAAATAAAAAAATACCCTGAATCTCTTCCCTCCTCTCCCATCCAGCTCAGGACTGTGCAATCTCTCAATTTGGGTCTCTTTCTGAGAAACCCTTATGTTACGACTACTCTCTGCTCAGTGCCTCTCCGGTGCACATTCCATTGCAGTTGGGCTTATTATCAAACCAGGACCATGGAGCCACACCAGAGGTCATCTTCTCTCCCCAAATATTCCAAAAATGAGAGACCAGACCCATTTCTGGGTTGCAACAGTTGCAGGAGTAAAGAGTAAATTTCTGCCAGCCTTATTCCTGCTGCACCGCAAGAGTGACCTATGGATCAGTGGAGGCGAAGTACTTCTGGGCAAAGAGCCCATTCAGTCAGTTTCTGTAGGAGCTGCAGGCCCATCAAAACCTCGTGGGGAAGGAAGAAACAGGACCCTGCCTCCAAGTAACCAGTCTGTGAGCTATATCTGAGGTGGGGGGCGGGGAAGAGCAGGGGTGTTAATTCTAAGCTGTTGTCTGGCTCCAAAAACCCAGAAAGACACAAGATTCTTCTAATCAGACTTCATTATTGTTCCACCTATGAAACTAAAGAAGACTACTTAGCATCATAAAATGCATCATAAAATATATGCTCTATGAATTATTAGGACAGAGCTGTCTTCACCCTCTTTCTCTCACACAAACTGTTTAAACTCTGTTGTCTCTTGCTCCTCTGAAATGCACTCCCTGCTTTCTGGGAATCCAGGCTATGTCTCATCCCATCACTTCTTGGGATAAGCATGTATGAGCACAAGCATAGCTGGTTTGGTTTGGTGGTTAAGGCAACAGATTAGAAATTAGGAGACTATGAGTTCTAGTCCCACTTTAAGTATGAAACCATCTGGTTGGCTTTGGGCCAATCATCAGGAGACTGTGAGTCCCGCCTTAGGCATAAAAGTTAGCTGGGTAACTTTGGACCAGTCTCTCAGAGCCCAACCCACCTCACAGAGTTGTTGTTGTGGGAAAAATAGGAGTAACAAAGAGTATTGTGTGTGTGTGTGTGTGTGTGTGTGTTTACCCCTTTGAGTTATTTATAAAAGAATTAATAAAAGACAGGACATAAATAAAATAAATAAGTCTCAATTCTGATTCATTTATGGATCCAGAAGAGGGCAGAAAGAAAGCTGAGAGCAATTAGTGGGATCCCAGGTGGTTCTTTAAGCCTTTCAACAAATTAACAAAGGTGACCAAAAGGAAGGAATTAAGCAAGTCAAAACCAATTTTAACATGCATCATTTTGGTAGCATAGTTGTGGCTGCCCTCTTGACTTTTCTGACTCTTCCCAAGCAGACACCTTGGAACAAAATGTATAATTGCATTAATTGCTTCAAAGCCTCAGGGTTAGAAAAAAGATCCAAGTTCAATTTGCAGGGACTCTTCTGCTGAATTGTAATATTTGTATTCCATAGTTGGAACACACCAGCAATCAGAGCCAGAGCATCTTCAGCCAACATACCCCCCAAAAATCAGGCCAAAACATGATAGTACCATCTGTATGACATATTAAGCTCGGTTACAGTTCATCTTGGCCAGTTTCTTGGTAGTTTAAAGGAACATTCAACCCTTGCTGGTTTGGTTCCTTCAGGTTCAGTGCATTGAGTGAACCTGGAAAATTAAGCCAATTTAGCAGCTAAACTTTCCTGGATGATGTGAGTCCAGCCTGGGGCTATTTATAGGAAGGGAGCTTAAAGCAAAGACCATGCAATCTTGGAATCCTGGCAAATGTTCTTCACCAACCTGCCCTACCTCACCTCCTTGTAGCAATGAAAAACAATGACTATAAGAACTTCACTCCCCATACTTACCTACAGAGAAGTTGGGTTCACAATACACTAAACTGTAAAGCTCAGTTACTAAACCAAAATGCATGTGAGTCACTCACTTCCCATGCAATGCCCAAAGAACCACCATTCAGCCAACAGGCTGAGACAATGGCTGGCTTCTCAGAACATGTGGAACCTCAAGTGACTGCATCTGGCTTTAACCAAACAACATAGGGAGAAAATCCCAGAAGAAAGAAGAAGGAGATCTCCCTTACCAGGATGAAGAGATACTCATTGGCAAAGTCGTGATGCTCAGGAATAGTTGAAAACACAGATAAAATCAGACAGCTGAAGACCAGGATAAATCTGCAAGAACAAAAAGGAGGAGAACCTAGGTTAGCCCAAGCTAGAACCCCCACAAATGATTGCGTCATGTGAACACAGGACTTTCTGGTATCACAACTTGTCTGAGAATCAAATCTTGGAGTGAGTTAGGCCAGTGTTCCCACTCAAACTGTGCCAAGCCTGATAAAAAATGTGATTCTGTCCTCAAGGTTTCTCATGATCCTCTGGGGATCCCAACCCATAATTGGAAAAGACAAAAACAAAACTCCAAATGATCTAAAGAGGTTAGGGAAATGTCCTGAAAACAGCAGAATGAAACCTGAAAGACACAAATGCAAACTTCTTCACTTGGAGAAAGAAGTTAAACCCCCAGTTACAGTTGAACACTACTTATGCACAGATAGAATGTTTGTTACAAGTGCATTTGAATGAAGGTTGAATGTGAATCACCAATGTAATCTGACTGCAAAAAATTTCAATTTTAGACTGTTGCAATAAAAATATGCTTCCTAAATTATAATCCATATTAGCTGTACTTTATTCAGAATCTGTTGGCTCCCATCTTGAGTACTTGGCAATTCTGGACACTTATTTTTTGAAAGATACTGAAAAGCTGGAACAGACATAGTGAAGATCAGGAGCTATGGAACTGGGCATGGTTTGCCTTAATGTTAGAACTGAAGGGATTTTCCATAGATAAATTACCTCAATGATAATTATGATGCTCAGTTTCAACTGTACAGGAGCACAGAATTTGGAATGCCAACCCTGAAGTTCCAGGAAGGAAAACCTAATTAAATGCTGGGGTGGGTGGGTGTAAGACCTCTTTGATAAGGGAACCATTTCAGCAGACATGGGACAGACTTCCCTTTATTGAATGGATTCAGACAGAGGATGGATAACCATCTTTGTGGGATGCTTGATTTGGGATTCACTGAGCAGGTGGTTGGACTCAATGGCCTCTTACAATAGTATAATTCAGTGGTTCTCTCTTGTATAAAACAGGTGGGCAAGGAAAGTTGGGTTAGTTGAGCCCAAACCCTAAGTTAGCGAGCAGTGGTGAAGACCTCCTCTTGAGTCAGAACCTGGAAACTTGATGAAGAGCAAATAAATTTGTCCCAATGTGGTGAGTTGGTGAAAGTTTTGAGACCCCAGTTCTAATCCTCCCTTAGCTCCGAAATCTTCCTGGGGGAATTTGGGCCAGTCCTTCTTCTCAGTCTCAGCAACAGGGTAGTATAGTAAAGAAGGAGTTGGATTAGGCAACTGAGTATTTGAATCTTAGGATCCAAGAATCCGAAGGAGCCCTTCAGGCCATTTTGTCCACTACCCTGCCCAATGCAGTGATCTAAATTAAAGCATCCCTGATAACTTATATCCAAGCTTTGCTAGAATACACCCAGAAATGAGCAGCACACCACTTCCCTTGGGAACTGGTTCCATTATCAAACCAACCTGGTTTTGTAAGATATTTTCTCCTACTATTTTCTAACTCCTTCCTTGTACACCCAACTGAGTTCCTGTTTCCACCTTCCAAGCTTTGGGAAATGGAGGAGCAGCAATGCAAGCCATGATAAAAGAGAAATAGGACATTGAATTTTAGTTCACCATATATATCAAGGGGCTGGATCTGAATGTGGGGCTGTCCTCTCAGAGGCTTGCTCCATCCCGCGGTGACAAGCACCATGGCAGATCCAGACCTCTTTTAGCTTGAAGGAGACCTTGACTTATGTAGATCAATGCCCATCTGTTGAGATGGAAATGAACATCACTGCCCATTAGCCATTCATTTGGAAGAGGCATCATTGTAGCCAAAAAGGAACAACACCAGAAACCACATGTTTTTTCCTGGTTATCTCCTCTACTCTTGTGGTTTGCTTCTTTCTTCTGCTTTTTGGATACAAACAATTTGGATTTTGCTTAATCCATAAGCAAAAAAGTCCACGTTTTAGGTGCATCTACCAAACTGCAGATGTACACTTTGTTGATAGGTGGCAGCATGGGACAATCAATGGTGATGGAGAAACTTCCAAATCTGATATTCTGAGCTGAACATGATTGTTTATGAGGGTCAGAAGCTTAAGAAATAAAATAAAACATCCTGGGTTCTAGGCTTTTCCCAAAGTGTTTCATTTCCTGTATTTATCTCCCAAACATATATCTACAATGGAATCTTCTTAAATTTCTCCCACTTGAAGCTAACTTACTCAAAATACAATTCTTGTTTCATTTCAATGTATAATAATAAGGGGGGAGTTATAATTTTGGGATGCTCCCCACAAACACATATAGAAATAAATCCTTGGCAGTTAAAGGTAGCTAATGCCCTGAGTCATACCCAGAAGAAAAAGATTCTAGCCTAGATCAGTCCTTTTGGAGCTAGCTTTATATCTGTTGGATTTTATTTTATTTTATTTTTAATCTGATCAGCAAAGAATTATAAAATTGGAGGTTCTTAGTCCATCACTAAGGATACCAGGGCAGGATTCTACCTACCTTTCATTCTTCCATGAATGTACATGGAAGAAAAAATATCCATGCATAATGGTAGATAGAGATATATACATTTCATACATGCTTCAACCTTGTATTAAAATGTGTTTAATAGCATTATCATCATCAATGTCATGTCATATTTTTTCCCTAGAACTCAAGTAAGCGTTCATCAAGAATGGTGAAATTACTCAGTAAGGAGGATTTGAGGGCCACCAGAAAGAGACACCATAAAAAAGGAAGCTTGAAATATGTCCTTTTGTTGCAAGAAGTTTGGCTTTTTCTTTCTTTCTTTCTTTCTTTTCAACTATGCTTAGCCCAGTTAAGGTGCTTACATGGGTTATTTTTTTGCATCGGAATAGGAGAAAATTAAACCATTATTTCTGGCAAAGACAAAGGGGCATCTTGAGGACTCAATAATGAATATTTAAGGAATATTTGCAGTCCTGGCCCTACAGAATGCAAATATGATTCTTTCCAGCCATACAAACACACCACACTTTGTATTTACCTTTGTCACCAACCTGCCAAGTTGGGTGGCTAGGCTGAGAGAAAGGAGCTCCATGACTGAACTCCGTCTAGATCAGTGTCCCACAAACTTGACAACTTTAAGATGTGTGGACTTAAACTCTTCCACCTGGGAATTTTGGGAGTTTCAGTCCACACATCTTAAAGTTGCCAAGTTTGAAAAACAGAGATAGATAAAGAACGAACTTGAGGAAAGCAAGAGGAAACCAATACCAGAGCTATGAAATGCATTTTATCAGGCAAATACTGATGACCAGATATGAAACAGGCAACGTACAATCAAAACGAGTTCACTAATGTAAAATGTTGCGAGGACTAATATTAAAAAGTTTTTTTGAAAAGTAAAAACAATAAAAATTTACAAAAACACAAAGTAAAGCGATAAATAAGAAAGTAATGAATAGAAATAGAAAAAAAAATATGGAATTACTTCCAATCTTTACATACATAAAATGCATTTATATTTTATATTCTCTTTCTATGTTTACATCATGTCTCTCTTTTTTCCATACTCTACCCTTTCTAATGAAAAAAACTCATAAATCACAAGTTCATATATTTTTCCATTTTAAGCAAAAAAAATCTATAAAGTATTTCCAGTCACTAACAAATGTAGTTATTGTCTTTTCCCTAATCAACAAGTCAATTTTTCTGTCAACTCACCGTTTCCTCCATTGTGAGTAAAGCTGTGGCAATGACCGTTAGCTATTTTAAAAATAATAATAAACTTCTGAAAAGAGGTTCAATGACAATTGCATTTTCAGTCTGCTTGTAAGAAATGGTTGCTAAGCGAATTACATGGAAAGAGTACATACAATCAAATCCAACCCCAGGCAACATAGAAAATAATTTAGAAACATTTTCTCCAAAAGCCTAGAATGTAAACTCTAAAGTCTCTCAGCCAAGATCATGCATCAGGGAGAAGGGGTGTCAAAAGAAAATCAAGATAGCGTCCATGACTACATGACTGAAGTATAAGTAAAAAATAATAATAATTGGAGTTTCTAGGTTTGTTTTAGGTTCGGTGACCCTTTAAACAATGTAATATTGCTTTTATCAATGTATGAAACTGTGATTAGTATTATAACAGGCTTGTTAGGCTTCCTTTAAGGAAAAAAGCAGTAAAGTAGAACTTCCATTTTCAAGAGAAATATATCTCAGATGCTAACAGAGGGGAAATTACTATTATTTGTGATGCATTTTGGTTTGGTGATGGCTGGAAAGAAGATGGATGCAGAAAGTAAAGAAGAAGACCTTTATAGAGATATGCATATGACCATCAAAATTATTCTCTAAATGAATGAGCAAAATGCAATGAGGTTCTCCAATCAGGATGAACATCACAAAGTTTCCTGATAGTCAAGCATCTAGATTTAGATCCAGATTTAGATTTGCAGGACCTAAGAAAACATGGCTAGTCTCAAAAGCTGGAAGGGAGGTTGACTGGTTCTGGGATAGGAGACCATCAGGACATCCCAAAACAACCAAAGAGACTGAAAAGACCTCCCCTTGCACCCACCCACCCATTCAGAAGAAAATAAGGCATATTGCTTTCATAGCCTGCTAAGAAAACTACAAAAACAAAGATGGCCTTGAAGAAGATACAGTATTTAGCATATCTGGAATTTAGCCTAGAAAAACAGGAAAGAATGAGGAAGAAACTCAAAATTATCTACCTTGGCTCACTTTAAGAGGGAGGGGAAAGAACCACTGTCAGCTTTCAAGATTCTGCTATTACAGCTTAATAATACAGGGGTGTTCAGTTAAATGGGTGGCAAGTGCTATATTCTGGCCAAGCCCTGAGGCTCTGATTTGATTCATTTATCATTTTAGAGCAGTGTTTCTCAACCTTAGCAACTTGAAGATGTGTGGACTTCAACTCCTAGTATTCTCCAGCAAGAATTGTTGGCTGTGAAAATCTAGGACTTGAAATCCACCCCTCTTAAAGTCATCAAAGTTGAAATATGAAATGGAAACTTATTTAAAGATGAGTGAAATGGATAATGATATGAGATGATATTGTGGAAAGGGAACTTCATGAGGACAGTGGTGACACCCAAGCAGGAAAAGCCCAAAGGGAACATCAGGCCAGCCATAAAACAAAATTGCATAGGAAAAGGAATCAAATAAAAGGTATTAAAGAAGCCCCTTAGACAAAAGCCCAAATAATTAAGAAAACTAAGGAAACAAGAAAAGAAAACCCTTACAAACATAAGACATGCCAAATCAGCTAAACAAACAGACAAAAGACACAAAATATATTGCAAAGGAGACAGACAGGAGATTGCCACAAAACAAATATAAGAAAACATTAGGAAACTGATAATCTAATCAAACTACCCTGCAAAGTTTGCCTTCTGCACCCCATGGAGTTTACCCTCTGGCAGAAATGAAGACAACCTCTGACAGGATTTAAAACATTAAGAAATACAAACACAAGCACTCACACACAAAAGGAGAAAAAGTATAAAATTCAGGGCTTTATTATACTAAGAGAGCTAGCTCCAGGAACGCAGACTTCTTGCTATCTCTCGCCTTCCTGAAAAATAAAAAGAACCAGCTTCCAAGCAGTTGTCTGAATCTTTGCACTGGAGTGCTCCCAGCAGGAAAACCGAACCCTCAGAAGAAAGGCATTTTCCAGCCTTTCAACACTATTATTATTATTATTAGATTAATGGAAATGAAAGTATGATTATGTACAAGTGTTATAATCCGGAATCATGTTGCTCATGTGAAGAGATGTGTAAAAATAAAAAAATAAAAAACTTTTTAGAAAAAAAAGTCATCAAAGTTAAGAGACATTGTTAAAGGATCCCAATATCTTTACGCTTGAAACTTCCTGGCTCAATGTCTTTGATACCCCAGATGCAAAGTCCACCATTCCAGATCATTGTGTGATTAAATCTTAAATTACAATTCCGTGCAACCCCAAGGAAGTTTTAGTCGCCCTTCTCTTTCTGAATATGCAGATATTGGGATTTATTTATTTAATTACAAGTTATTAAACTAAAATACCAAAAAAAAAAAAAAAACCATCCCAAATCTAGTAAAAAAGAAAACACCCAAAATATGATTGATCGCAAACAATAATAAGCAAAATAAAAAGGGGGAAATCATGTAGGGATATCAACTGTAGAACAAGTATTAAACAATATATGAAAATTGCAGACTAGAGGGAAAATCCAATTATTGTAAAATATGAAATTACAAAGGAAACCAGAGACTGGTTTATCTATTATATGGGAGGAAAAATTATTCTCATAGATTAGATCCAAACAGAGTTGGAATTCAGTGAAAATGTAAAAAAGGAGCAAGCAGAGGGAATGGGGTGGAGTTAAATACACTATCAGTCTAGAGTCCTTGCATTGCCACAAAAGACCCAAATCCAGTCGTCCCCCCCCAGCCCTTGAATTCAGTTGGCCCTTATGGGGCACCAATTTAGTGCTGATGGTTAATTGACTAGATTCTTAATAAATCTTAAATGCTGCAACCTTATAAATAATCCTGAATCTTTGTGTTTCACAGACATGTACACAAAAGCTAACTTTAATCTTGGCTTAATCATTTCATTTTCTGCTTCAGCATGTTGAGAGAATCCACCTTATCTGGTTGGTTTATTTTTGAAGTATTGAGCAAATCCAGAAGGAAGGAACAAAATTAAGCATGAATGCAAACTTTGGGCAGCTTGAGGAACCCCTGCAACACTTTTTTCAGGTAATAAACCCTTTTACCAATTCTAACCTTCCATATGAATTTCTTTTCTCACCCAAGGTATGCTTTTTATGGCTCACTTGCTGAGATTTTCAGCTTTTCTACTGGCTACAGTATTTTCCTAGCTCCAGCTGCTTAAGTTAATTATTTTGGTTTTATCTCTTAGTTCAGTTAATTGCTTTGATTTCTTTTTTAAAGCATTTAATAATTTTAAAGAATAAGAAAAACAACATTCAACTCCATGATCGGACCTAAAAGCTTTTTGATTTCAAATCGTAATTGAAATGTTAATGAAATATTTGAGTGTTTCAAGTTATGGTATGGAAAATTTCAGGAGGACCTTCCTTCCTCCTTCCTTCCTTCCTTCCTTCCTTCCTTCCTTCCTTCCATCTTTCTTTCTTTTTTCTTTCTTTTTCTCTGTTTCTTTCTTTCTTTTCTCCTTCCTCCCTTCTTTCCTTTCTCCTTCCCTCCCTCCCTCTGACCACATAAATAAAACCAGACAGCAACATTCATTTTGTTGGAAATACTAAAGAAATGTGAGTCAGATTCTTTGGAGCCTTTGGAAGGCATCTTGCACCAAGTTGGAAACTGAAGCCCACCCAAAAGGTGTTGAAAAAAAGGATTTGAAACTCATTTCATGCTGAGTTGGAAAAGGCAATGCCTGAAATTCAAACCCACCGGATTTCAATTCTGCCGATACTGGTTGTTTCTAAAAGCTGAGAAAACCTGCAGTCAAGCTAAATATATCAGTGTCTTTGCATTTCTTTTGACAAAGGAAAGAAGGGGATCCTGATGAAAGAAAAGAAAGATGCAGTCAGGAGAAATCACCACAGTTTTAACGGGCTGCTTCAACAGAGACTGCAAAACGTTCCAACAAACTTCAGGAGAGACAGGAAGAGAGGAAGGGACAGAGATTACAGAATTACAATGCTTTTTTATTAATAATTTTATCAAAACTTACAAATACAACGTATTTGTAAACTTTAATGATAAAAGATTAATACAAAGTAAGAAAAATTTAAAAACCAAAAAAGACCAAGACAAAAGTACAGAGAAAAAGAAAATAAGAAAAAAACAATAAAGAAAAAAGATATTTTTCCTCCATTTCCTCCATCTAGATAAGTATTAACAACCTTGGTAATTTAAAACCTTCTCTAGTAACTTAATTTAAAAAAATCTCTTCTTCCCATCACTCATATCTTATCAATCAATACAATTGTAAAAACATATCACTCGGCCCTAACCAGCGAAACTCTTTTAGGGCTACCAGAAAAAAAATAGGTTATATATTTTAACCTTAATCAAATGAATCCATTCATATTCCAACTTATTGCTTTCCCTATGAAATAAAGCAGTAGAAATCTCTCCTGCTATATCATCTGTTATTTATAAACAAATCATTAAAACCTCTTCATTCAATACTGGTGGGTTTTTTTTTTAAAGGTCCATTAATAGCTACCAGTAACCACAACACACGCACACGTATATATTAAATTCAGAATGGCACTGCTTTTAAGGCTGAGCAGATTGGAAGGGCAAGCATCAATTAATTGAAAAGGGCTCGGTCCCATTATTATTTTCCCACCCATGCCTGTCAAATGCTTGTGCTCCAAAAGATCTGGATTGGCTATGCCAAATTCCAGGGTGTGGTGCTATTGGCTTGCTTCAAGGGCCAAACTCTGGGTGCAGAAGCTCCACACTGAGAAATGACCTCTTGGCTGCAGAAAAGCAGAACCTTTTGGTGATGGCACCCAATATTTTGGGACTTTCTGCTCAGCAGCTTTGCTATTTTTTAAAAATACAGTGTGAACTTCCTGGCCATTGATTAGCTCCTAATAAGCACTAAAGGTAACTTGAATTGCCTGGTCTATGGCATTTTATTTAAGATTGCAATTGCTGTCATCCTGATCTATCTCTGATGTCTTTTCAATGCTGCCCAGCATCCATCGTATTCTTCCAGCAACTCATGGCTCTTAATGGCACAGAGATATTTATAACTGCCTTCTATGAGAACACTTATTTGCAATTAAAATCACTGTCTTTACTGTTCTATCTGCCATTTTTATTTTGTCCTTTAATATAGATGCTTTTTTCCCTCCTCCAGCTTATGCATTTTAGTATTTTAAGGCATCAGCCTTTCTGTAGCCATCTCATAAAAGGCAAAATAGAAATGCTATATATAAAAACAAAGGCACTCCAGACATGGATTGAGATAGGAGCCAACTCATAGTTGTGGGATGCTGCCAACTTTGTGGGGTTGTGGTACTCTAGATCACTTGCATTTTTCCCCTCTTATGCTACATACTAAAATATGGCATTATTTCTTTCCGTACATGAACATCAGTCTGTTGCAACAATCATAAAGGTGCACAGTTGCGTGCCTACTGTCTGAATAAAGCCTTTTGCTCAAAAAATGGAATTGTAACATCCCAAACTGGACTAATTTGAAGTGTCAAAGCAATGCACTGTGAAAGTGCTTGCTCCCTTTGTTACCCAGGTGTCCTTAAAACAGAAAAGTATCTTTGGCACAATTAGCAGAGAAAGAAATAAAAGGGAAAACAAAGACTGCTGAAGACAAAGAAATGAGATGTGTGCAAAAATATATTTTCCTCCTGATTCAGCAATTCTAAATATGGAACATGGAAAGATTAGGCCACAAGCTTGCATAACGGTTTACAAAGACCATCCATCTCCCAGGTCAGCATCCCGCCTTAGAGATTAGCAGCAATAACATGCATGCATTAAAACTGGACATATTTTTAACAGATGATATGGGGCAAAACAGAATGCTGAAAATTTTGATCACTCTGGAGGACATTGGTATGTCCTTCCTAGCTGAAGACAAGGAGAAACAACCCAGAACTCTTACAAAGGAGAAGTTTGAGTTTTGCCCATGCTGGCCATGTTTCCTAAGACTTACCAGCCAAACCTAGTGAAGATTTGTCCATCCTTACTAAAGGATGTGATGACCTAATAATCCTTGTTAGTGATGATGATCCAACTTGATCAACACAGGCATGGTCTGTAGAAACCTTCTCCTTGTCCCATTTGATGCTACAGCTGAAACTCAGCTGGGATGTTGATTAATCTAACATTGACCACAGGAAGCTGTATTACCCCAAGGTAAGATGATCATCTCATTTAGCCCAACATTACTGCTCTGTTGAGCAACAGCTCTTTGCCAACAAGCTGTAATCTTCAACTAAACTTCAGACAGGAAGACAGTGCAGAGAGTGGTGAGTAAAGAAATTATTGATTCCTTTCTATCCAGGACATGGCATATAAGCATTGCTTGACCAGGGTTTGCAGGACACCTTACGACCTGTTTTCCTTGCTACCTCCTGGGAGGATTTTTCGTGGTATCCAAAGCAGAACATCCAGATTTAGCCAGTTTTATTCTATACAGTATCAACCTTGTATACTCTCAAACTTTCTCTTTCCACTATGTATTCAAGATGGACAGTAACTAATATTTATATGTTAGGGTACATATGTATGTCTTGCCTTCTTGGCAGTTGTTTTGGCCTGTAATTCTCAAAAACCATTGGTAGTACAGGCCAACTTCAGAAACAGAGGATTTCCCATTGGAAAGATACTTGGTTGTTTCTTCTTGTCTTAAGCTAGGAAGTGGAATCTACTCTACTTGAATTAAATGGAGTTCTTGGTCATCAAAAGATTCAGGAAGTGCCTTTACCCACCCTAAGGGAAAGCAACAGAGAACCCAGGAGACTAAACTCGAAGTCTGAGAGTTCTTCAGCCTGTTTTGCTTCTGAAAAAGCCATAGAAAGTCCTTCCCCAACACATTATCAGAAAATTCTTTATTTTAAGCTTCAGCTCTGGTCAATGGCTGAGAAGAAGAGGAGGGGGCAGTTGCTTGGAGATTTAGTCTATCACTATGTATTTGTGTGATGACTATATTGAGGTTCCACAGACAAAAGAAATATACCATGGAAAATTGTTGGCTGGGGAGGAGATGAAGGAAAGAGCTTTGGGATTTCAAGGTTCATGGCACTGTTTGGCATGTGGAAGGGGCAAGACTTAAATACTCTGGACTGTAGGGCTCATAAAAAAACAGAGTTGGAAGGAACCTTGGAGGTCATCCAGTCCAAACCCCTTGCTCGAGCAGGAGAGTCTATTCCAAATATTAGCTTCTACCTAGGATCAAACTCACAGCCTCCTGATTGTGAGGCGAGAACTCCACCTCTAGGCCACCGAAGAGAGGGTTGTTGTTGTCATCTTGAGTTCTAAATATGTTCAACTTGTGAATGGAAAACAAATGCTAATCTGCAAAGAGGGCTGCCACAAAGAAGGAGTCAACCTATTATCCAACTCACCAGAAAGCAACGGATGGAAACTAATGAAGGAGAGAGAACCAACTGTGATGACCCGTAGTCTCTCAAAATAACCCCAAACCCAAAACATACATTAAAGTCCAGTAATGTCTTCAACTTAACTTCACTGTTTTATTAGGCACAATTTAAAGTCACAAAAGTAAATAATGAGGCCAAAAGAAAACCAAAACAAACTGCATTGATGAGAGTTCCAAAGCAAGCCAAGATAATTAATCATACATTCCAGGAAGATAACCAAGGAGAGTCCATGAGAAGAATGCCAGCAAAGATAAACCTCTTTCAAAGTAAACACTAAACTTTGACTCCAGCAATTCTGACTATGCAGTTAGAAACTTATATACATAGCTCCCAGCTGCAAGCCACAAGGAGGATCATGGTAATCTCCTCCTGAGTAGACCTCACTTTTCTCTGATCCTCTCCTCCCTGCGTGACCTAAGATGGATAGGGGATGGGCCTGGATCCTCCTCTGATTGCTCAGCTGGCCTCTGCCCTTCCCCAGCCTCCTCCACCACCTCTGGAGCCACACTCCCACTCCCTGTTGGCTTTTCCTCCTCTTCCTCAGAGTCAGTTTCCACCAGGGGCATGACACTATCCCCCCCGCATGGCCTCCTCCCCCAGGACCAGACGGAACAGGATGCTGAGGAAACCGAGCATGAAAGTCCTGGACCAAACGAGGAGCATGAACATCAGTGGCATCGACCCAGGTGAAGTCCTCTGGTCCATAACCTTTCCATGCCACCAAATACTGAAATCGGCCTCACAACTGGCATGAATCTTGGATGCTATCCACTTCATACTCCTCCTCTCCCAAAGGGACTACTGGGGCTGGCTGTGATGGAGCCAGTTTATGTGGACTGTCAGCCGAGGCAGGGACTAACAGGGAATGATGAAAAAAGGATGGATACGCATGGTCTGTGGCAGGGAGAGACGATAAGCCACAGGATTGATCACCGTCTCGACCAGAAAAGGTCCCAAGTAACGGTGATCGAGCTTTTTCAATGGTTGTGTCATTGGTAAGAATCGAATAAAGAGCCAAACCCGATCGCCTACCATTAAAGGTGGAACATCATGACGATGTCGGTCTGCAAACCATTTATAGTCCTTGGCTCTCTAGTTGATCGCGGACCATGTGGTGCATGGCTTTTAACTCCTGCAAGAACATATCTACTGCCAGTACTGGGGAATCAGATGGGGCTCAAGGAAAAAGTCATGGATGAAACCCATAGTTAGGCAAAGAAAGGGGGCACATGGGTGGATGCATGTTGAGCATTGTTATAAGCAAATTCTGCCACCGGCAGCACTTCCACCCAATTGTCTTGTTGAGTATTGCTGAAACAGTGGAGGTACTGCTCCAAAATAGCATTCACTCTCTCTATCGCCCCATCAGTTTTGGGGTGATGAGCAGACGACAGACATGCCTGAACCTGCAGTTTCGCGAGTAGGGTCTGCCAGAAGCGTGCCATACATTGTACCCCCCGATCTGATATCATGCGGTCTGGTAACCCATGCAACCAGAAAACATGGGAGATAAACAATTGAGCCGTTATCTTGGCCGATGGAAGACCCGCACATGGAATAAAGTGGGCCATTTTAGTCAACATATCCACCACCACCAAAATGGTTGTGGCACCATTCGATGGTGGTAACTCAACGATGAAATCCAATGAAACTGCCCCCCCATGGTCGTTCTGGCGTGGGCAAGGGCTGCAAGAGACCAGGGGGCACACCAGGAGCATACTTGGCTTGGCGACAGATCCCACAGGACGCCACATATCCCGACACATCAAGTTTAAGTCTTGGCCATCAAAATGTCCTAGAGATGAGGTGCAGAGTTTTGAACACCCCAAAGTGTCCCACCACCGGACTATCATGACATTGACATAGGATAAGGCCACAAAGAGGACCTCCAGGCATGTAAATGCGATCACGGAACTGCAACAGGACCCCAATATATACCCAAGGAGTCTCTTGTCTCCCATTCTCATCCAATTCTCGACGTCGAGCTGCCACAAATGGGTCCTGCCGCTGTGCCTCCTGAATCCTCACTCAGAGGTCCACAGTTTCCTCGGTGGCCGCAAACCGCTCCAACGGAATCACTGGCAAGATTTTATCCTCCCTTCAGGTATACTCAGGCTTCCGAGATTGGGCGTTGGCGCGTTGATTCCCTCCACTCAGAACATAGGTCATCTGGAAATCAAATCGAGCAAAGAATAAGGACCATCTCACCTGAGGCTGGTTCAATGTCCGAGCTGTACGTAGGTGTTCCAAATTGCAATGATCCGTCCGAACCTCGATTTGGTGATGAGGCCCCCTCCAGGTAGTGCCACTATGTCTCAAAAGCTACCTTAACCACCAATAGCTCCTTGTCCCAAATCATATAGTTGCACTCTGAAGCTGACAATTTCCGGGAATAATAAGCGCACAGGAACAAGGTGCCTGCAGGAGCATAGGCCTGGAGGAGCACTACACCAACAGCCACATTGGAAGCATCTGTTTCCACCACAAATGGCTGTCCTGGATCAGGGTGTTTGAGGATAGGCTCAGAAGCAAAGGTGACTTTCAACGCCTCAAAAGCTGCCTGCTCCTCAGCACCCCAATGGAACTTCTCCCCCTTCTTGAGCAGATTAGAAAGGGGAGCAGTCAAGGCAGCAAAGTGGGGAATAAATGCGTGGTAGTAGTTCGCAAACCCCAACAGTCATTGCACATCCTTAACCCGCTGTGGAGGTTCCCACGCCTGCAACGAATGTATCTTTTCCAGGTCCATTTCCACCCCGGCAGGTGAAATACGATGTCCCAAAAAGTCAATCATGGTTTGTGCAAACTGACACTTCTCACGTTTAGCAAACAGGTGGTTATCATGCAAACGTTGCAACACCAGCCACACATGTTGCCCGTGGTCCTGCAGGGAGTCTGAGTAAATTAAAATGTCATCTAAATAAATGACCACAGATTGATCCAACAAATCACAGAAAACATCGTGCATGAAATGCATGAACACAGCTGGGGCATTGGTTAATCCAAAAGGCATCACGGTATACTCAAAATGCCCGTACCTCGTCAGGAAAGCTCTTTTCCACTCGTCCCCTGCATGAATGCGAACCAGATCGTTGGCCTCACACAAGTCCAACTTCATAAAGATCTTAGCTTGATGAAGTTGTTCAATCAGTCCAGGGATGAGGGGAAGCGGGTACCGATTCCTCACTGTGATTGCATTCAACTTGCAGTAATCACAACACAAACGTAGCTCCCCTGGTCTCTTTTTTACAAAAAGCACCGGTGCAGCCAATGGGGAGGTAGAAGGCCAGATAAACCCTTTCTGGAGGTTCTTGTCAATAAAATCCCGCAATGTGGCCAACTCTGGTTCCAACAGGGAATATATCTGACCCACTGGCAATTTTGCATTGGGCAACAAGTCGATTGGACAGTCATAGGCCCGATGCAGAGGCAACTGATCTGCCTCCTTCTCCCCAAACACATCAGCAAAGTCCACCAACTCCGCAGGTAGATCCAGGTCCACGGGCGTAGCCACACTCCCTGCACAGGAGCACAAGCAATGGTTTGTGCACTTCCTATCAAGGAACTGCACAGCTCCAGATGACCAGACAATCTGTGGATCATGGGCCTGTAACCACTCCAAACCCAGCACCACCAGAAAATGAGGCACTGTGGTAACGTAGAACATGGTTTCCTCCACATGCTGCCCAATACGCATGCAAAGGGGTTTGGTTGCAGCAACCACAGGTCCCGAACGAAGGGGCCGACCATCAATCATCTCTATCATTACTGGCGGGGACACTTGTTGCTGAGGAATGAACCACTGCTCTACAAAATGAGCATCCATGAAATTGGCTGTGGCCCCTGAGTCAACCAAGCTTGGATCCCCACTGCTCCCACACCAGGCATGAACACACTTGCTGTCAGTACAAGATGCTTCACCAATAACAATTGTGGTGGAGATGTCAAAGGTGGCAAGGTTGGTGAAGATGGCGGGCCTAAGGACTTTACACCCCGACCTACAGACCCCCGTAGGCTGAGCGATGCTTGTTTCCCACCACCATAGGCATCACTGCTGTGGATATCTTAATAGGACACTTGGCCGCAAAATGGCCTCAATTGCCACAATAGAGGCATAAACCATCACGATGACATCCATCCTTTTCTACTTGAGTCAGGCGAGGGCGGCCAGCCCCCAACTGCATGGGTTCCTCCAAAGACACTTCCACCAAGGGCACCGTCTTGCTGGAAACAGATATGGTCTCTGTCTGTTGTCGCACCCATCGCTGCTGAAGTCTAGCATCGATATGAAGACACAGATGCATGAGCTCCTGAAGGGTGTGAGGGCATTCAGTGCGTGCCAACTCATCCAGGAGGTCTGATGACAAACCGTCCTGGAACTGGTCTAATAGTGCTGCCTCATTCCATTGTACATCCTGAGCAACCACCCGAAAACTAGCAATATAATCCATGAGTGAGCCACGCCCCTGCTTCAACTCTCTCAAACATCTGTTTGCTGTTTGGCTTCTAACAGGGTCCTCAAGCATGGCCTGAAACTGACGTCAAAACTTGGCATAATTGTCCAACACTTGGTTGGGCTGGGTCAACAGAGGCATCGCCCAACGTGCTGCAGAGCCTGACAACAAACTAATCAAAAACCCCACCTTATCCCAGTCAGTGGGAAAGTCCTCAGGCTGAAGGCTCATGTAAAGCTGGCACTGCCCCCAAAATGCTGGAAATTGGGCCAGCAAACCATCAAATTTATCTGGCACTGCCACTGGGCATTTTCAGCATGCCAGGCAGCTTGCATTTGTGCCACCTGTGCAGTCAAAAGAGCCACTTGCTGGCTTAACTGGGCAATCTCTGCTCTGAGCTGATCCATGGTCACCCCACAAAAAGCAAAAAAAAGTTGAAGGGGAGCCTGGAGTCAAAATGTGATGACCCGTCGTCTCTCAAAATAACCCAAAACCTGAAACATATATTAAAGTCCGGTAAGGACTTCAACTTAACTTCACTGTTTTATTAGGCACAGTTTAAAGTCACAAAAGTAAATAATGAGGCAAAAAGAAAACCAAAACAAACCACATTGACGAGAGTTCTGAAGCAAGCCAAGATAACTAATTATAAACTCCAGGAAAATAACTGAGAAAAGTCCGTGAGAAGAACGCCAGCAAAGATAAGCCTCTTTCAAGGTGAACACTGATTGACTTCAGCAATTCTAACTGCGCAGTTGCAAACTTATATACATAGCTCCCAGCTGCAAGCCACGAGGAGGATTATGGTAATCTCCTCCCGAGTAGACCACATTTTACTCTGATCCTCTCCTCCCTGCGTGACCTAGGATGGATAGGGGATGGGCCTGGATCCTCCTCTGACTGCTCAGCCAGCCTCTGCCCTTCCTCAGGCTCCTCCACCACCTCTGGAGCCACATTTCCACTCCCTGTTGGCTGTTCCTCCTCTTCCTCAGAGTCAGTCTCCACCAGGGGCATGACACCAACCTACAACGAAGGAGAAATTTCCTGACAGTGAGAACAATTAATTAGGAAGACTTGGCTCCAGAAGTTGTGGGTGCTCCAACACTGGAGGTTTTTTGGAAGAGATTGGACAACCATTTGTCCGAAATGGTCTCGGGTTTCCTGCCTGAGCAAGGAGTTGGACTAGAACACTCCAAGGTCCCTTCCAATTCTGTTATTCTGTTATTCAGTGGCATGATGAATGTTTAATCCAGCGCTTCTCAACTTTGGAAACTTTAAGATGGATGGACTTCAGCTCCCAGAATGCCCCAGCCACCATCTTAAAGTTAGGAGATGCAAATTTATTCAAAGGAAAGTTACATGGATATTACATCAGCCAAGTACTTTATTACTCTCTTGCCAGCATTTAGAAATCTACCAGAATATATCAAGAAGAAACAAACAGCTAGTTCGGTTCTTGATATGGTATAGAAAGCTCATCAATTTTATATACAAACTTTTTTTAAAATCAGTTAGATGAGTTTCTCTGGGAAGTCTTCAAAAACATAGGAATAAGATTTCAGCTTTGAACTTGATGAATCTCAACAGAGTTCTTTCTGGAAGGGAATTCTTTTTAAATCCATTTCAGTGAATAATAAATAGATAATAGTAATAATTCACCAATGGCATTCTACTTCATTAAAATTTTATATATTAAATGAGTATGTTTTCTAGATTGGTTTGGCAATCTAGGGTGTAAACAAATAGCAGATATGTTCATTTTAGTGGCAATATACAATAGCCAGATTCTTTTTTTTGTGCAACTATAATGACGTTTTAATCATATATATATATATATATATATATATATATATATATATATATATATATATATATATATATATATATGTATGTATGTATATATGTATATGTATATATATTTGTATATATATATGTATGTATGTATATGTACATATGTGTGTGTGTGTGTGTGTGTGGTATTCAGCTTTGTTCGGGTATTTTCCACGTCATTATAGTTGTACTACTTAAAGTTGTAGCAATGTTTCGGCAGAATCTCATCTGCCATCATCAGGCTTCTGTATTGTGTTCGAAATCTGTGAGTCAGACTTTCACAGCCGTTCTGTTTTAAATTTGGTGCTAGCCTACTGCTGTGCCAGAATGGTTTTTTTTTTCATCCTGATTGGTTGGGAGTCTTGGTCTGTGTTTATTGGTCTTGGAGTTTGCTGTGTTCTGCTTGATTGGTGTTTCTAATATCTTCTCTCTGTTTTGTAGCTTTTTTTGTCTTGATTGGCTGGCAACATTGTGTTTCCTGTATTGGAGGCTTTTAGTGTGGCTTGGCTCCAAGTAAACAGACAGCTATCATTTATTAGGAAGCTAAGTTTCATCTGGGTGCCTGGTTGGGGTGTGTTTGAGCTGGAGGTATCAGGGGGAGTCTGCTTGTGCCCAGGTGTTTGCCTGGCTTGTGGTGTGGAGATTTTTTTGTTTGTGAGTACAGGCTTCCAAATAATTGACAGTCTGGTGGAGTCATCTCTTCTATTCATGCTGTCAGGTCTTTTTTCAATCTCTATGGCTTCTCTGATAATTCTGTAGCTGGGGTTTTCTATAGTGGCTAGGGTTTTGGTGTCATTGAAGTCGATGCTATGACCTGTGGCTTTCATGTTGTGGACTAGTGAAGAAGTGTGTTCCAGCTTTTTTACTGCATTTTTGTGTTCATCCAGGAGGGTGCTTATTCTTCTATTGGTCTGTCCAATGTATGTGGCAGGGCCGGTTGGTTTACAACTTGTTTTTTGCTTCCATTTTGTAGTCTTCAATTACAATTACATTGTATATATTCTCATATTTTCAATCAAGTACTAAATACATTAATATCATTGTTAATCAATCATTTGACTATAGTTTTATTCATTCATGTTTTGCAACACCAGCCACACATGTTGCCCGTGGTCCTGCAGGGAGTCTGAGTAAATTAAAATGTCATCTAAATAAATGACCACAG
This sequence comes from Notechis scutatus, assembly GCF_049901735.1. Lineage (NCBI taxonomy): Eukaryota > Metazoa > Chordata > Lepidosauria > Squamata > Elapidae > Notechis > Notechis scutatus. The sequence goes on from NC_142016.1 coordinate 5,089,366, forward strand.
ATTGATCCAACAAATCACAGAAAACATCGTGCATGAAATGCATGAACACAGCTGGGGCATTGGTTAATCCAAAAGGCATCACGGTATACTCAAAATGCCCGTACCTCGTCAGGAAAGCTCTTTTCCACTCGTCCCCTGCATGAATGCGAACCAGATCGTTGGCCTCACACAAGTCCAACTTCATAAAGATCTTAGCTTGATGAAGTTGTTCAATCAGTCCAGGGATGAGGGGAAGCGGGTACCGATTCCTCACTGTGATTGCATTCAACTTGCAGTAATCACAACACAAACGTAGCTCCCTGGTCTCTTTTTTACAAAAAGCACCGGTGCAGCCAATGGGGAGGTAGAAGGCCAGATAAACCCTTTCTGGAGGTTCTTGTCAATAAAATCCCGCAATGTGGCCAACTTCTGGTTCCAACAGGGAATATATCTGACCCACTGGCAATTTTGCATTGGGCAACAAGTCGATTGGACAGTCATAGGCCCGATGCAGAGGCAACTGATCTGCCTCCTTCTCCCCAAACACATCAGCAAAGTCCACCAACTCCCGCAGGTAGATCCAGGTCCACGGGCGTAGCCACACTCCCTGCACAGGAGCACAAGCAATGGTTTGTGCACTTCCTATCAAGGAACTGCACAGCTCCAGATGACCAGACAATCTGTGGATCATGGGCCTGTAACCACTCCAAACCCAGCACCACCAGAAAATGAGGCACTGTGGTAACGTAGAACATGGTTTCCTCCACATGCTGCCCAATACGCATGCAAAGGGGTTTGGTTGCAGCAACCACAGGTCCCGAACGAAGGGGCCGACCATCAATCATCTCTACCATTACTGGCGGGGACACTTGTTGCTGAGGAATGAACCACTGCTCTACAAAATGAGCATCCATGAAATTGGCTGTGGCCCCTGAGTCAACCAAGCTTGGATCCCCACTGCTCCCACACCAGGCATGAACACACTTGCTGTCAGTACAAGATGCTTCACCAATAACAATTGTGGTGGAGATGTCAAAGGTGGCAAGGTTGGTGAAGATGGCGGGCCTAAGGACTTACACCCGACCTACAGACCCCGTAGGCTGAGCGATGCTTGTTTCCCACCACCATAGGCATCACTGCTGTGGATATCTTAATAGGACACTTGGCACGCAAAATGGCCTCAATTGCCACAATAGAGGCATAAACCATCACGATGACATCCATCCTTTTCTACTTGAGTCAGGCGGCGGCCAGCCCCCAACTGCATGGGTTCCTCCAAAGACACTTCCACCAAGGGCACCGTCTTGCTGGAAACAGATATGGTCTCTGTCTGTTGTCGCACCCATCGCTGCTGAAGTCTAGCATCGATATGAAGACACAGATGCATGAGCTCCTGAAGGGTGTGAGGGCATTCAGTGCGTGCCAACTCATCCAGGAGGTCTGATGACAAACCGTCCTGGAACTGGTCTAATAGTGCTGCCTCATTCCATTGTACATCCTGAGCAACCACCGAAAACTAGCAATATAATCCATGAGTGAGCCACGCCCCTGCTTCAACTCTCTCAAACATCTGTTTGCTGTTTGGCTTCTAACAGGGTCCTCAAGCATGGCCTGAAACTGACGTCAAAACTTGGCATAATTGTCCAACACTTGGTTGGGCTGGGTCAACAGAGGCATCGCCCAACGTGCTGCAGAGCCTGACAACAAACTAATCAAAAACCCCACCTTATCCCAGTCAGTGGGAAAGTCCTCAGGCTGAAGGCTCATGTAAAGCTGGCACTGCCCCAAAATGCTGGAAATTGGGCCAGCAAACCATCAAATTTATCTGGCACTGCCACTGGGCATTTTCAGCATGCCAGGCAGCTTGCATTTGTGCCACCTGTGCAGTCAAAAGAGCCACTTGCTGGCTTAACTGGGCAATCTCTGCTCTGAGCTGATCCATGGTCACCCCACAAAAAGCAAAAAAAGTTGAAGGGGAGCCTGGAGTCAAAATGTGATGACCCGTAGTCTCTCAAAATAACCCAAAACCGAAACATATATTAAAGTCCGGTAAGGACTTCAACTTAACTTCACTGTTTTATTAGGCACAGTTTAAAGTCACAAAAGTAAATAATGAGGCAAAAAGAAAACCAAAACAAACCACATTGACGAGAGTTCTGAAGCAAGCCAAGATAACTAATTATAAACTCCAGGAAAATAACTGAGAAAAGTCCGTGAGAAGAACGCCAGCAAAGATAAGCCTCTTTCAAGGTGAACACTGATTGACTTCAGCAATTCTAACTGCGCAGTTGCAAACTTATATACATAGCTCCCAGCTGCAAGCCACGAGGAGGATTATGGTAATCTCCTCCCGAGTAGACCATGTTTTACTCTGATCCTCTCCTCCCTGCATGACCTAGGATGGATAGGGGATGGGCCTGGATCCTTCTCTGACTGCTCAGCCAGCCTCTGCCCTTCCTCAGGCTCCTCCACCACCTCTGGAGCCACATTTCCACTCCCTGTTGGCTGTTCCTCCTCTTCCTCAGAGTCAGTCTCCACCAGGGGCATGACACCAACCTACAATGAAGGAGAAATTTCCTGACAGTGAGAACAATTAATTAGAAAGACTTGGCTCCAGAAGTTGTGGGTGCTCCAACACTGGAGGTTTTTGGAAGAGATTGGACAACCATTTGTCCGAAATGGTCTCGGGTTTCCTGCCTGAGCAAGGAGTTGGACTAGAACACTCCAAGGTCCCTTCCAATTCTGTTATTCTGTTATTCAGTGGCATGATGAATGTTTAATCCAGCGCTTCTCAACTTTGGAAACTTTAAGATGGATGGACTTCAACTCCCAGAATGCCCCAGCCACCATCTTAAAGTTAGGAGATGCAAATTTATTCAAAGGAAAGTTACATGGATATTACATCAGCCAAGTACTTTATTACTCTCTTGCCAGCATTTAGAAATCTACCAGAATATATCAAGACGAGACAAACAGCTAGTTCGGTTCTTGATATGGTATAGAAAAGCTCATCAATTTTATATACAAACTTTTTTAAAATCAGTTAGATGAGTTTCTCTGGGAAGTCTTCAAAAACATAGGAATAAGATTTCAGCTTTGAACTTGATGAATCTCAACAGAGTTCTTTCTGGAAGGGAATTCTTTTTAAATCCATTTCAGTGAATAATAAATAGATAATAGTAATAATTCACCAATAGCATTCTACTTCATTAAAATTTTATATATTAAATGAGTATGTTTTCTAGATTGGTTTGGCAATCTAGGGTGTAAACAAATAGCAGATATGTTCATTTTAGTGGCAATATACAATAGCCATTTTTTTGTTTTAATCATATATATATATATATATATATATATATATATATATATATATATATATATATATATATATATATATATGGCCTTCGGCTTTGTTCGGTATTTTCCCACGTCATTGTAGTTGTTCTTTTAAAGTTGTAGCAACGTTTCAGCAGAATCTCATCTGCCATCATCAGGCTTCTGTATTGTGTCCGTCTGTGAGTCAGACTTTTACAGTGGTTTCAGATTTAAATTTGGGGCAGCCTATTCATCAAGATACAAACCCATAAACACAGACCCAACCATATATCTGGAAAAATTAACCAAGAAGAAAATTATAACCAGCCAGATGAGCAAAGAGATCCAACAGATGATCATCCCAAGAGAAAAATCTTCCAGATGCCCCAAACTATACGGCCTCCCAAAAATACACAAAGAAGGCATACCTCTCAGACCCATAGTCAGCTCCAGAGGAGCACCACTACAAAACCTAGCTAAACACTTAGCAAAGCAGCTACAGCCCCATGCTGAAGCAGCAGCTTCACATGTACAAAACTCATACCACTTCTTGGAAATGATCAAAGATCTACATGTGGAGCAAGAAGATCTGCTTGTAAGTTTGACGTGGTTTCACTATTCACTCAAGTCCCGATAAAAGAGACCCTTGAAATCATCAAAAATAAATACCAACCAGCTAAACACATCATGGAACTAACAGAACACTGCTTAACCAACACATATTTCATATACAAAGGGCAAAGATACAAACAAATTGAAGGAGCCCCTATGGGATCACCACTGTCACCCGTCATTACAAACCTGTTCATGGAAGAATTCGAATCCAGAGCCCTGGCCAATGCCATCCACAAACCCAAACTATGGTTAAGATACATCGATGACACATTTGTGATTTGGCCCCATGGAAAAGAAAACCTAAACAATTTCCTAACACACCTAAACAGCACACACCCCAAAATCAAGTTCACCATGGAAACGGAAACAAACAAACAACTACCATTCCTAAATGTACTAATCTACAAAAAAACAGATGGCACACTAGGACACACCATATACCAGAAGAAAACACACACCAACCGCTACCTCAACGCCCAATCCCACCACCACCCAGCACAGATAAACTCCGTGGCCAAAACACTAATCGCCAGAACCAAACGCCTGGCAGACAAACACACATTAAGACTGAACTATGCACCCTGACTAAAGTACTGACAGCTAACGGCTTCCACAAAAGCAAAATCACCAGCTTGATCCACAAAAACACACTGAAACATAATAGAGACCCAGAAGATGAACAGACCTATGGAACAGCTGTCCTGCCCTACATAAGAGGTACTACAGACAAAATTAGTAAGGTACTACACAGACATCACATCAAGACTGCCTTCAAAACAGACAGAAAAATAGCAGCCATCCTTAGCAACCCCAAAGATAAAATTGACCTGGAAAACCAAGGCATATACGAAGTCCCCTGTGCATCATGCCCAGCCACATACATTGGACAGACCAATAGAAGAATAAGTACCCGCCTGGATGAACACAAAAATGCAGTCAAAAAGCTGGAACACACTTCCTCACTAGTCCAACACATGGAAGCCACAGGTCATAGCATCAACTTCAATGGCACCAAAACCCTAGCCACTATAGAAAACCCTAGCCACAGAATCATCAGAGAAGCCATAGAGATTGAAAAAAGACCAGAAAGCATGAACAGAAGAGATGATTCCACCAGGCTGTCAATCATTTGGAAGCCTGCACTCACAAACAAAAAATCTCCACACCACAAGCCAGGCAAACACCTGGGCACAAACAGATCCCCCTGATACCTCCAGCTCAAACACACCCCAACCAGGCACCCAGATGAAACCCAGCTTCCTAACTAATGATAGCCGTCCATTTACCAGAAGCCAAGCTGCACTAAAGGCCTCCATTAAAGTAACACAATGTTGCCAGCCAATCAAGATACAAAAAGAGCCAAAAAACAGACAGAAGATATCAGAGACACCCATCAAGCAGAACACAGCAAACTCCGAGACCAATAAACACAGACCAAGACTCCCAACCAATCAGGATGAAGAAAAAACCATTCTGGCACAGCAATAGGCTGCCCCAAATTTAAATCTGAAACCACTGTAAAAGTCTGACCCACAGACGGACACAATACAGAAGCCTGATGATGGCAGATGAGATTCTGCTGAAACGTTGCTACAACTTTAAAAGAACTACAATGACGTGGGAAAATACCCGAACTAAGCCGAACACTATATATATATATATATATATATATATATATATATATATATATATATATATATATATATATATATATATATATATATATATATATATATATATAACACACACACACACACATACATACATACATACATACATACATACATACACATATATAATTACACAAAACAGCCTTTGAAAAAGAATCACCCAGCAGGGTTAGTGTATATATTTTGCACAATAGAAAAAAAAACCTGCATAAAAAATTATTCAGTTTCTAATCTAAGAAGCCAGATGGCTCCTGGATGAAATGTATTCTAAACAATGGGAAATTATATTAGTAGGAAACTAAACTCAGCAATAAACACATTTGAAAACCCCCATAATGAAAAATAGTGTTTGTTAAATTTGGATATTATTTATTGCACATATTAAAAGGTTTTCCTTACTAGATGGTCCCCATCAGCAGATATGTGATTTTGGACAAATTTGTTTAATGTTGATGATTAATCTGTATTCTCAATTATACATACACTAAATCCCCAGTTATAAGCATTTGTTTATTTATTCTTTTATTTTTATTGACTCAGCCTTCCACCCTTCCAAGGTCAGTAAAATGAGGACCCAGATTGTTGGGGGCAATAGGCTGACTCGCAGGGCTGTAAAGCACTGTGAAGCGGTACGCAAGTCTAAGTGCTATTGCTATCAAAACGTTGTGAAGTGTGGCATGTGAATTGTAATTGATCCGTGTTAAGGCTGTTGTGTGAATGCAGCCACAGAGTCGAAAAGTTTTCTTTAAAAAAATAGCTGGGCATCTTTAAGTCGCTGAAGATAAATGAGAGGCAGGCAGAAAGAGGGTCTTCCAGAGGGAGGGAGGGAGAGGGAGGGCTTCTAGCTGAGAGAATGAATGTCTCTCTTTTTTTCCCTTGCTGACCTAAAGACTTACAATCAAATCAGCAGTAATAGGAGTTGTGGGGACATAAGCCAACTAAGAATATGAGGAAGAATACTTCCTCAAATTCTAACTCCTTGGCTTTTGAGCTCTCACCATGCACCATGTTAGATCAATTCCTTCATCATCTGCAGAATTCCCTGTCTGGCTATAAGCATAATACCATCCCCTTCAGCCTTACTGTCTCCAGGAGCATCTCAGTGGCGCATCCAAACATCCTGGACTGACTTTCCCCACCAGATTGATTGAATGACTATCAAGGTCAATGCTGATTCTTAACAACCACATAAATAGATTTTCTCCATGGGGATCGGTCCCTAACTTGGTCTTCCAGGTCTTCCAATGATGGATTCATTACCACTGTAGCAGAATCTATCCCATAATGATAGATAGATAGCATCACAGAATAGAATTGAAATTATCACTCTCATAGTATTCAGACTCAGCACAGCCAATGGTGGTTCAGGAGTGACATCCCAATGCTGCTGAAGGATGCCAGGTTGGAAGGAGGCCCTCTAAATCAAGCACCTTTCCATATGTATATGATGACCAAGGTAGGTAGTATCGATGTCCTGTGTTTGCATTTGATTTCTTTTTCTTAAATGAAGAACTTTGCATATCTCTGTCACATACCACAATTTAATTTTCAGCTATTTCTCTACCCTGTCAAAATCATTTAGGGTTGTGGTCTATATGCAGAAGACACACCTCCTAAAAGCTAAAAATAAGCCAAAGAAGGAAGCTGTCAAAAGAACCAGCATCCTTCTACCTTGGGGAATGTTCCACATCATGGTTCTCCCAGTCTTCTCCAATTTGGAAGAAGTACAACTTCTTTTACCCTCAGCCAGAAGGGCTGTGATAGAATTGTGGGTGATGGGAGTTGACATTGACATTTCTACAAGATGCCAGGTTGGAAAACACCAATGCAGAGAAATCTATTTCTTTCTAACTTTAAGGGTTTAAGTAGCTACTTTAAGTAGCTCAGTGCTACTATGGGGAAGAGAGAGGCAGTGGAGGGGTGGGTGGGGATAGCAATATCCAACCTGTCTCAGTCCTCAGACCTATCTGCATGCCTAGACCAAGACCTAATTCCCAGCAGTAAACAACAATGACATCATCTGAAACCAAAGGATAAAGAAGTAAATTAGAAAGAGCTAACACAGTTTTTCCACCGGGATGAGCACCGCCTGAGCAAAAGTTGCCTTTTATGGTTGCCTTTTTTCCCCACAGGGTCTCCTTGCATTGTCAGGAGCTTCACATTCCTCCAAACAACATCAAATAAAAGATATCCATGTGAAGTTTCAGATGCCACCTACGGTCAAGATAACACTTCCTCTGAGTCAATCTCAACTCCTGGGGACTACATGAGCCTGTCCATTTGTGTGTTTTGGAGAATGTATGTTCAAGATGATACTCTGGCTTTGTTACTGTCTTTTAAATATAAAGAGCAAAGCCATCAAGTTAATAACATAAGCAAAATATCAAGAGTTTTCCAACTAGTTCACGATTCCTACTATTTTGCAAACACCGCAAAAAGACTGCTCTGATTTAGGTCAAAAACTCAGTTGAGCTCCAACTTTAAGTTCCGTCATCAAGCATTCACTTTCAGTCAAGGTATTCTAGTCCTTGATGGCTCAAGGGTAAAATCGGTAGAAGGTTTGCAAGTCATTGAGGCCTTCTTCTCCTACCTGATCTGTCAGCAGAACATGCTAAGAATTTGGTTAAAAGGGAATTCTGTGTAAAAGAGGGAAGAGTACGGTTTTCAGAAATCAACAATTCCTCCACAGAATACAGCTCCTGTCATTCTTAACCAGCATACCTTGGTGGACTGAGGTGGTCTTATATCTTGCATTGAGTTAGCCTTCACAACCAGACATTAGGCTCTTCCTCAGAACTTGCTTATCACAGCACAAGAATGCTTTACTAACTATTTTTGAAGGATGTATCCTCAAGATCTCACCTCTACATCATCCGGATGCCCTAAAAAGAAGTCTTTAGCTAATCTCTTAACCTCTTTCCTAAGAGGTGTGTAGGGGGAATGCATAAGTGCACCAACATGCCTACCATCCCTGTCCTATTGTTTCTTTTATTTTTCTTATATATATCCATTTCATGTATTCATAAATATGTTTTTACTTATACCTATTATCTTATAATCACTTGACAAACCAAATAAAATAAAATAAAATAAAAATAAATAAATAAATCTAGTTTGGAATTGATGTTTTCTTCTTTGGGACCAAAACATTCTGTGAGGTTACTCTAGGAGCTCAGGGTTGAATGTGGGATGATACTGTCAGAGACGTTGATCTGCTTAATTCTACCTGGTCCAGTGATGCTGCTGTGGAAATGGCCTTTCCCTATCCAATTGCTGGACATTGTGCCTCTCTGTCCCTGTTGGTTTTGGCTGCAGAGAAATTGGACAGCAAGTTTTTTTTTTCCTTTGCATTGGAATATTGAATGTTCAGGCGATCGATAGATTTGTCAGCCAAGAACTTTGCTCTTTGGTATCCAGATACATCAGGACATTCTCTGTGAGTGTGTCTGAGTTGGAGATGAGGTAGTGAAGCAGAGAAAGTGTGTGAGATACACCCACACACACACTGGCGTTGAATGGGTGGTGTTGGGGAAAAGCAGCTCTTAATCTAGAGTGGAAAAGCAAGGAGAACATGATGATACAGGATCCTCTGATTATATTTCAGCTCAGCTCTTCCTTTGATATGGTCAAATGACTAAATCAATAAAGGTTCCATTCTATTCTGCTCCATTCAATTCCATCTATTCTGTTCTGTTCTGTTCTGTTCTGTTCTACTCTACTCTACTAATACTTAGCAATTCCAATAACTGAGACAGACTTTTTCTTTGCAGAAGATAGGGAAGGGGTTATTTGATACAAGTACTGTATATTGACTTTTTTTGTTTCTCAGACAGAACTAGTGTCAAATTCCCAGGAGATTGATAATCCTGTCAGAAGAAGCCATGCATCCAAAACAGTGTTTCTCAATCTTAACAATTTTAACAAGCGTGGACTTCAATTCTCAAAATTCCCCAACCAGTCATATAGGCATCAAAGCATCCTGTAAGACTTTAGCCCCCTCCCTCCCTCTCTCTCTTTCTCTCTCTCTCTATCTAAACATCTATCTCTCGATCTCCCTACCTCTATCTCTCCCCAGCCTATCTCATAGGGCAGACAAGGGAAAAAATTGGAGGAGGCAGAATTACCTTGAGGTCCTGAGTACAAAACTAATAAATAAAACCTAAATAAATTAAGCACAGTGGTGATCACTAAATGAAACCTTCTAGCTCACAAGTGTAATACTTGTGATTGTTAAATCATATAAAAAGAATGTCAGTGGATGAGTAATTGGATGCTTCTTATCGGAGAAATATCTTCAAAGGGAGTCAAAAAGACCTTACATGAGTCTTGTAAATAATGAAAAGTAGCTGGAGATGAGGACTGAGCAGAATACACGGCCCTTCACTGCTCATTTGGGTCAACCGTTGTGGGGGAGATGGGGGTCTTTGAAAACCTACAGGATCTGTTTGCCCCAAGGCAAGACTGGGATCAAGAAGGGGTTGATTTTGTTGGTACCTTCTTCCCTCTCCCTTACTGTCTTGTCTTTAGCATTCATCAGGACAGTTTGCACTGGTGGAGAAGGAGGGATAGTAATTGCACCGCCTCATCACTATGGGAAGAACTGCTTGGCTGAAACTCCTGGACAGCTTAATGCTCCCTTTAGAAATGCAGAAGGACTTGCTGGCCTGCTGAATTATTAAAGAGCACCCTGCCATCTTCCCATTCAGCATTTCTGATCTTAACCCTTTTGAAACAAGAACTCAGAGGCAGGATGGGGATGTGAGAAGAGGTGAAACATCCAGAGACAGAGACCTCAGGTAGACAGAGGGCAGCTGCAGGGGAAAGTGAACATGGAGACAGAAGAAGAGGGAAAGATAATCTACTGGGGTTCCATAAGGGATTCAAGAATCTCAGTATGTCAGCTTTAGGGGGGGGGAAATGATTTGAAAAAAGATGCTCAAAAAATGAAACCATGATTAAGGAAAGCTAAATCAAAGCCTGATCGTATGTCTTGCTTAATCAAGTCAGGTGCACCCTACCTGTTATTTTTAAATAGGGTTATCCTTGTGACCTGATCTCTCACTCTTTGATTAATTGATGGTCCACTGTATTGTATGGATCCAGAATGTGGGCTTTTGATTCTATCCTTGGGTCACAGTCTAAAAAAAAAACCATCTAATTTCTTGTGGAAAAGCACACACAAATATCAATGCCCCTCAATCCTTCCCAATCTGATTATCTCCCAACTGCACTGATACTACAAGTCCCAGAATTCCATGTTGAGCAGGTAACTGTAGAAGCTGCAGACTATTGGGGGCAGTCTCTGTAAAACTGATTTTAAAAAGCAACAATATGAAGAGAATGCACAAATTCCCCTGACTGTTGTTCTTTCTAATTTCTGTTTACATTACAGTTCCTCTCTCTCAGCACAATCCACCTCACAGCGTTGTTGTAGGCAAAAAAGGAGGAGGAAGGAGTATTAGGTATCTTTGCCACCTTCAAGTTATTTATAAAAGATAATAAAGGTGAGAAATATCTACCTACCTACCCTACCTATCTATCTACCCCACAGATGAATTCTGGGAGTTGAACTCCACAATATCTTAAAGTTTCCAAGTCTGAGAAATACTGACCTAGCCCACTACAACAGTGATGGTGAACCTATAATATGCACGTCAAAGGTGACACACCATAAAGTTCTGGTGACGTGCCAGCATTCACCAATACCTGACAATGACTATTCTAGGAAGCATGCCTTGTTCTTGCACATTTTCGGAAGCTGAGGGGTGTGCTCAATGGGGTGTGCTCTCACACAGTCTCTTAGCCACCCCCAGAAATCACTTGAAAGGGCCATGCTCTTATGTGCCCTCAAACCTTCTGAATATAAGTGTGATAGTTTATTTCATTTTTGTGATCATTTGATATTTCTTTATATGATATATAACACACACGTGATGAGACTGGCTTGGGTTTGTTTTTAAATAAGTGAATATGCAAACCATTGCTTTCCTTTTGTTTGAGTGTGCGGTGGTGACATGCAATCAGAGTTAAGTTGGGCTTTTTCCTAATTTTTTGACATGCCAAGCACATAAGGCTCACCATCCCTGAACTATACAGTGCCTCATCTCCTTCAACCCATCAGAAAACACGATTCTGCTTTTTAACTGCCTTCTCTTTGGTATCTAGCATACAGTCTCTCCGTCCTTCCATCGGCCTTCCTTCCAAAGGTATGTTTTGCATATCCCCGGCCATCTTAAATGTCCTCCTCCAAAGTCATTCTGCCTTTCCGTACTGCCCATAATGTGCATTCTCCTGACCCAGATATAGCACTCTAGGTATTGACTAATGAGGAAGAAAATAGAATTTTCTCTTCTCCGAAACTAGGGAGGTGATTGGCAGTCAATGAAACAAAACAAAGCAAGCAATTCTGATAGCTTAAAATAAAAAGCAGAGAGCTTCCTAGAGAATTGTTATTTTATGTGCTCTGATTAGCTTTGCTTAACCCAGCATTATCGCAGACAAGCTAAGAACTACAGCTCCAGCAGATCCTAGGTTAACGAAAGCAACTCTGAAGCTGGGGGAGCTTAAGAAGAATTTGGATCTTCACAGATGCATGGAATCGATCTGGGGACGAAAAGCAAACAAGGATGCCAATAACACAGTGCTCTGCCTATGAGTTTCTATCAAGGTGGACACCAGAGAGAGCAGAACCATCATAAGAGTTGGAAGGAAGCTAAGAGCTCTCTTAAGGTCACTGCAGGATGTTGAACTCAATGGTTTTTCATCTGAGTCTATAAAACTCTTTCTTAGTCCCTCTGCCTCCCACTAAGTGGGCAAGCCAACGTTGATGGGAAGAGCAGCTTTCAGAAAGGAAGGCATAGAACAGATTTGAGCACCATCCACTCTTAAACATCACAGAAGCCAGTAAAGGTTTTCCTCCAGTTGTGACCAACTCTAGGGAACGGTAGTCATTTCCGTTTCTTGGCCAAGGGAGCCAGTGTTAACTGAAGACATTTTCCATGGTTTATGTGATTACCAAGGCAAAAGGCCAGGGCACACGGAACACTGTTGCCTTCCCCTTGAAGTGATACCTATTTAACTACTTGAATGTGCATGCTTTCGAACTGCTAGGTGGGCAGGAGCTCAGGCAAGTAGCAGGAGCTCATACGTTGTGTGGCACTCAGGTCTCGAACCCAGGCTGTCAGCTTTCCATCTGATAAGCTCAGTGTCTTTAACTGCTGAGCCATCGCACCCCCTTATCTCAAAAGCATCTTAAGCAAAAATCTTGCATCATTTGGAGATTTTTAAAAAAACTACCCACCCATCCAGACATACCAAAGCAAAGTCTGGGTGAGACTACCATTTATAGTTAACTGAAGAAAGAACAAGGATTTCATGTAAACCTTTAATCAGATCAGCCCTAAATCTTTTGATTCCGTGTGAACATGCCCCATACAATACAAGGCGCCTGCTGCAATTCACTGTTAAGTTTCCCAATGGTTCCTTTGGGGAAAGGCTGACTCAGGTGCTTAGCTCCTCAACCACAGCAAACTAAGAGCCTAGCCCTTATGGTTGCAGAAATATTATGAGAAAAGAGCATGCCAGCCGTCTTCCGTCTTCCTGCCCCCTCAGCCCAGGAGTGAAAGGAAGCCGTTCACTGCTCTGTGAATATTATGCATGCATCTCTTCTGCTGGCAGGCCAATATCTAGGCTAGGAGATGTCCATATATGGCAAGGGAATGTCATTGCAGGACACAACCAAGCTCTGAAACGTATTCCGTAGCAAAATTGGGAGTCTTTATTTTCTCTGCAAATACTGGATGCACAGTACCATCTTCATTTATAGAGTCTGGAGACTGTGATCTAGAAGGTGCCGTTATAAGTTTAACCTCTGTTTGCAGCTGGGAACCAAGCAATTAGCTCAGTTTGTGCCTTCTCCAACCATCTCACTATTCTTAAAGGATTAACTGCAATAGTTATTCCACTCTAATTTTATTTATTTATTTCTTGATTTATTTATTTAAAACATTACTGTAGCGGTCTATCTTAAACCAAACTTGGGGCAGCTCCTGGCTTTAATACTGTACACGATATTTCAGTTTACAGGCATAATGCATTTTCATTTTCTCTCTGGTAGTCATTAATACAGATTATGCAAAAGGCTATTTGTATGAATTGTGTTATGACACATCCCTGAACAGAAGAGATTATAGAATTTCTAGACCGAGGTGTCTCTGAACATGAACAGAACAACTTTCTTATGGTGTCTGTCATGATGAGTCTTGTGCTGCAACATTAGAAGCAGTGAAATAGAAGTTGTACGCAACTATAGCTTAGCCTGAGGACAAAATGCTTAAATAAGACATCCTCATTTTCCCATTTCTTCTGTGTGCAGGATTCGGTTTCCAGGAGGGAGGGAGGGAGGGAGGTGAAAGGTGAGAGGGAGGCTTCACAACTTTTACATTGTTACTTGTGCTCAGTTCTTGTTGTGTATAGAGCATGCTTTAGCCCAACACTTTGGCACCTTCTCCAATGTTTGGGGCATTAATTCCTTAATAAGAATTACTGATTACTTGATCCCCTTCCTTGGTCTTAGCATACTTAGATGCTATCTGAGCACACCTCTGGACAGACCAAACAAGGTATTATTTGTGTTAGGGCAACAACAGTTCCTGAGCCAAGGAAGCCAAACTGCGAAGTGGGGCTGGTTTCCCAACCATGGGAGGAAGGAGGGTCACCCTTCCCCCTGTTCTCCAGGCCTTTAGTCCCTGGAGTTTCTGGACTGGCATCAGCAAATGCCTTTGAGGATGTGGGGAGATCCTTTGCCCCCTGAAATTGTGCTGCTAACGTGTTCTCAAAGACTCAGTAGACAGTTGTCCCATCATTTATGGCGAGCTGAGTTTGGATGCAGCTGGCTTCTGTTCATGGACTGTGAAAAATGCCGGATCACTGCTTTACTGTGCTTAGTAGTTAGGAAAACTTTTACTGATTCACATGAGCTGAACTGAATTGAGCTAGTCAGATAACAATTCCGAATTACTCCTTCAATCTGGGCAGATGTGATGTGAGACCCTGGCAGATGACATCGAGGGAGGTCCATGGAAATGCAGTAAAATGCTAAGAAAATCAGCCAAGTTTCTAGCAGCAGTTCAACTATTTAGAATCATAGACTTTAGTTCATTTGGCATTACACTTCTAACAAATTTGGCTATCAGCATATATATTTTTCCTGCAGATTAAGCGTTTCCTTCATTTTAATGACTCCAAAAAGTAAGATCAGGCTTCATCCCTGGTGACTCACACAGGCTTTCCCCCAAAAGACCCTGGTGCTCCGCCATTCCTCCTCTATCAGCTTAAAGGCTACTCCAGCTTCCACCCAATTTATTGGAAAGATGGAAGTGACATTGGAAGAGGGTGTCAATGGCACCATAGACTCAGCCATGAAGATGGTGGAACACCAATAATACAGATGTTCAGAGCAGCCCATCAACTCAGGTGCAGTAGCTTACCTCTTCATTGGGACCCAAAAAACTATCACTATTAATTCACTACAAAAAGCATCTCCTGAATTATCTTCAGCTTGTGATCCTGAGAACTGCAATATCCTCTCAGTGGATAGGACCAGATTCAGAGCAGATAAAAGGAAAACTCTTTGTCTCCTTTTTAATCCCTTCATCTTCTCCATCCCTCCATCCCACATCTCAAGACCTGCACTCCAGCTGGTCCCAAGACTGGCGTTTCTCAACCTTAGCAACTCTAAGATGTATAGACTTCAACTCCCAGAATTTCCCAGCTGGGCATGCTGGCTGGGGAATTCTGGGAGTTGAAATCCACGTATCTTTAAGAGTTGTCATGGTTGAGAAACAGCGCCCCAGACCACCAGCCTCTATTCAGAACACTCATTCATTTTTCAAAACAGCTGCTCCTGATCCTATAAAATCTTGAAAAGAGATGGATTTCTACCCAGGATAAAAAAATAATGTCTCTTTCAAGGTACACAAATTCTAGGGATTACAGGAGCATAGCCAGGTAGGTGGGTTCCTTGGCATTTCAAGGAAATCAATTTATCCTACATTTCTTCCAAAATTTTCTTTTCCTTCTTAACTTCCCATTCTCCTGAAGCTCTGAAATTCCAACCAGTTACCCATCCATGGACTAACCATGGCAACCGAAGTTGAACGACTGAGATCAGCCAAGGTCAGCAACATGGAGAAATAAACAGGCGTGGTTATGCACTTTATACTAGTAGTCAAAGTGTTAGAAAGTCAGATTCAAGTGACATTTAGAATGCGCCCTGAGGGAGAGTAATTCTCTTACACTTTTTCTTCCCTGTTTCAAATATGATGAAAGAGAAACTGCTTTAGAAATTATTTCCAAGAAGCAACAAATGTTGGAAACAATCGCACAGATTAAATCCAATCTAAGTATAGTACACTACTCAAAAAAATAAAGGGAACACTTAAACAACACAATGTAACTCCAAGTCAATCACACTTCTGTGAAATCAAACTGTCTACTTAGATAGCAACACTGATTGACAATCAATTTCACATGCTGTGGTGCAAATGGAATAGACAACAGGTGGAAAGCATAGGCAGTTAGCAAGACATCCCCAATAAAGGAGTGGTTCTGCAGGTGGTGACCACACACCACTTCTCAGTTCCTATGCTTTCTGGCTGATGGTTTGGTCACTTTTGAATGCTGGCGGTGCTTTCACTCTAGTGGTAGCATGAGACGGAGCCTACAACCCACACAAGTGACTCAGGTAGTGCAGCTCATCCAGAATGGCACATCAATGTGAGCTGTGGCAAGAAGGTTTGCTGTGTCTGTCAGCGTAGTGTCCAGAGCATGGAGGCGCTACTAGGAGACAAGCCAGTACATCAGGAGATGTGGAGGAGGCCGTAGGAGGGCAACAACCCAGCATCAAGACCGCTACCTCCACCTTTGTGCAAGGAGGGACAGGAGGAGCCCTGCGAGAGCCCTGCAAAATGACCTCCAGCGGGCCACAAATGTGCATGTGGCTGCTCAAACGGCCAAAAACAGACTCCATGAGGGTGGTATGAGGGCCCGACGTCCACAGGTGGGGGTTGTACTTACAGCCCAACACTATGCAGGGCGTTTGGCATTTGCCAGAGAACACCAAGATTGGCAAATTCGCCACTGGCGCCCTATGCTCTTCACAGATGAAAGCAGGTTCACACTGAGCACATGTGACAGACGTGAGAGGATCTGGAGACGTCATGGAGAACATTCTGCTTCTTGCAACATCCTCCAGCATGACCGGTTTGGCAGTGGGTCAGTAATGGTGTGGGGTGACATTTCTTTAGGGGGCCGCACAGCCCTCCATGTGCTCGCCAGAGGTAGCCTGACTGCCATTAGGTACCGAGATGAGATCCTCAGACCCCTTGTGAGACCATATGCTGCTGCGGTTGGCCCTGGGTTCCTCCTAATGCAAGACAATGCTAGACCTCATGTGGCTGGAGTGTGTCAGCAGTTCCTGCAAGATGAAGGCATTGATGCTATGGACTGGCCCGCCCATTCCCCAGACCTGAATCCAATTGAGCACATCTGGGACATCATGTCTCACTCCATCCACCAATGCCACGTTGCACCACAGACTGTCCAGGAGTTGGGGGATGCTTTAGTCCAGGTGTGGGAGGAGATCCCTCAGGAGACCATCCGCCACCTCATCAGGAGCATGCCCAGGCGTTGTAGGGAGGTCATACAGGCACGTGGAGGCCACACACACTACTGAGCCTCATTCTGACTTGTTTTAAAGACATTACATCAAAGTTGGATCAGCCTGTAGTGTTTTTTTCCACTTTAATTTTGAGTGTAACTCCAAATCCAGACCTCCATGGGTTGCTAAATTTGATTTCCATTGATAATTTTTTTGTGATTTTGTTGTCAGCACATTCAACTATGTAATGAACAAAGTATTTAATAAGAATATTTCATTCATTCAGATCTAGGATGTCTTATTTTTGTGTTCCCTTTTTTTTTTTGAGCAGTGTATATAAAATCATACATTACAATGTCCTACCTGTCAATGAATACTTCAGCTTCAACCATAACAATACAAGAGCAAACAACAGATACAAACTCAAGGTTAATTGCACCAAACTTGATTGCAGGAAATACAACTTCAGCAACAGAGCGGTCAATGTCTGGAATACTCTACCTGACTCTGTGGTTTCTTCCCCAAACCCCAAAAACTTTAACCTTAGACTTTCTACTATTGACCTCACCCCTTTCCTAAGAGGTCTGTAAGGGGCGTGCATAAACGCACCAACGTGCCTACCGTCCCTGTCCTATTGTTTCTTTTATTTATTTTTTATTTTTCTTATATGTATCCATGTATTCATAACTATGTTTTTATTTATACCTATTATCTTGTAAGCAATTGACAAACCAAATAAAATAAATAAATAAATAGGGTGTGTTTGCATTGAACAGGCAGCACTTTACACCAGACCTTTCATCTGCTTGTGTATTTAGCCTCTTTTCTGACTTCCACTGAACCATCAATTAAGCAAAGTATTTTATCTCACCCATTTGTTGTGTGGTACATTTTTAATCCATGTATATTTTTAAACCACTGACCTAATAAACATTATGATTAAGTAAATGGTCTGGCTTCACACCACATATTAAGGCTCAGCAAACAAGCAAGCTAATGTTAAAATTAACTAGATAGCCTGTGCCCTATGGGGGGTCATCATTTCAGAGGTGTTTCCTGACCTAAACAGATAATCAGAATGACTGCAAAACTGACCGCAAAAAAAATCAGTGGAAGCTGAAGTGACTTCTGACTTCCTGCTGGCTTCTCCTTTGAGTTTCCTTGCTGAAAACTGGCAGTATTAATCAGAAATCCTTCCTTCCTTCCTCCCTCCCTTCCTTCCTTCCTTCCTTCCTTCCTTCCTTCCTTCCTTCCAGTGGTGGGATTCAATTTTTTTTTACTTCCGGTTCTGTGGGCATGGCTTGGTGGGCATGGCAGAGGAAGAATACTGTAAAATCTCCAGTCAGAGGGGGTATTTGCCGGTTCTCCGAACTACTCAAAATTTCTGCTACCAGTTCTCCAGAACTGGTCAGAACCTGCTGAATATCACCTCTGCTTCCTTCCCTCCCTCCTTCCCTCCCTCAAATTCTTGCTTTCTGTGAATTGGGAAAGTTATGTGTGGGTGCACAAGAGGTGCCATGCTTGTGTGGGTGTGCGCAAGAAATGATGCATAGGTCTGGGAAGGGTACATGGGTGAGTGGTATGAGTTGGGAAGGGTCTGTGCTGCGCAGTTAGGGAGCACAGGGAGGTCAAAAAGGCTACGTGGGGGGGGGTCATGGTGGTGTGTAAGAGTTGCTGCATGGGTTGGGAAAGCCATGGGGGCAGCATGGGTTGGGAAGGGTGCCTGGGGGCCCATTGGGAGTGCCTTAGAAGTGCAAGCCAAAGATGGCAAGTGGGAGGGCAGTGCTGGTCATGTGCATGAGGGCGCCAAGGGGTGTCAAACAAAACAGAGAAAGGAAGCTGGGGCTGCATTGGTGTGCAAGAGGTACTGTACTATGCAGGTTGGGGAAGGCACATCGGGATCATTGCACAGGTCGAGGAGGGTGCGGGGGAGAAACCATCCCCACTGTGAACATTGTCAGGAGCAACACTATTATTCCAGCTAAGAAAAAATGCCCCCCTTGAGAATAAGATTGGAGAATTCAGGGACAAGTTCCAACTTGCCATTTTGTCTCCAACAATAACCAAAACATCTGAGGACCATCCAGAGAAGGGTCAACAGGAGCTTCTGTAGAAAGTTAGCACCCACCCCTCTCCTAGAAGAATGAAATATTTTGAGAAATATTTAAAAAGCAGAATATTATATTGCCCTGGTTGAGAAGCTTTTTTAGAGGGAGAAAGCAGCCCCCAACTTTTCTTAATAGCTCTCAGCAGATGTCAGCACTTAAGAGATAAAGAGCTTATTGAAAGAAGCCAAGTATCTAGGTAGCTCTATTCATAGGCAAAGCAAATACTGCAGGCAGAAATCCATTCAAGACAGGATATTTTGAAATTCCCTGTAGCAATATCTGAACAAAGGTAGGATTAGCCCTCAGCCACAATAGGAATTGCCCAACACCCTTTCAGAACACAAGCACCCTCAGAAACTTCAACCAAATTTAGCTCAAACACCTAGGATTTGTACTTTGCCTATAGAGCCAGCTATGACCCCTACATAACCTCTATGTGGCCCCATGGGAATCTGACAACAGCCAGTAGAGTACATGTTCTTGCACAGGAACAGGAAGCTCAAGTGCAAAGCTTAAAGAAGATGTAAAAACCCCTCACTCTCAACTCCATGTGGTCAGTTGCACCAGAACCATGTGCTTGTTGGTTCTGCTTCATCGTTAAACCATTTTTCCAATCAGCCTCCATGTTTCCAGTGTCTTTCACCTGGCTTGGAATTGAACTAGATGGATATTTCTTCCCACACTTCCCAACTCTAGACTTCTTCATCTCTGAATTTTGCCAAGAGCCAACCCAAATGAAAATTTCACAAGGCCTTCCTCCAATGAAAAATACAGGAACCGCACGGGAGATCATCTGAGTGGTCAACTTTACTCATTTCATTTTGGTTTATTATTTTGTAACACAAACCACCCTTCTCCTACCCCCCAAAAAACAAGTTTGAGTAAGTTTTATTAGCTCGGATCCAGAAAGCACTGAATTGGTATTTCAAGTGGAATGTTATTCCTGCAGTTCCAAGAATGGAGCTGTTAAACAGAGATGTTCTTCGCAAAATTATGCAGCTAAATGATGTAGCAGCAGAAATTTGGAGCACCAGTGAGCTACGAAGAGGCTCCAAGTATTTCCAAGAACTATAAGCAGTTCCCAAGAGGGCGCTTTGGTATCTGGGATGACTTCTTTATGATATGCTTGAGCTCAAGTTGGGTGCCTGCCTGTTTTTCTGCTTTTGCTTTAGAGACTCCAGATGGGATTAGCATCCCAAGAAAAGGATCATCCAAAGCATGGTATTTGGAGGGGGGTTATGTGGGAACGCTATTAACTTGATCATTTGATAGGTATTAGTGTCTAAAATAATAGCTGACTTTTTAATGGATCATCGCACAGTCAGACAAATGTTTAGACCGGGGTGGGCATTTTTGTGCACCAAGCAAGTTCTTCTCAAGGGTCTAGGATAGGAAGGTGTTCCAATTTCATGATATTAAAGGTATTGTCACAGGATGTAAGCTGTTCAAATAAAGCTGCCAGCTGGAATTGACCGATGGGGATTTTGTCAGTGTTGATAGTGTTCAAGTGGTGCTCCAATTGTTTTGGGATTTATTTATTTTTTGACAGTCATTTTATATCTATTTGCAGCTCTTTGTATTTTGCTATCTTCTCTATTTTTTTTCCTTTTTTCTTTTGTTATACTTCAGACACTGCCACATCCACAATTCATACTTTTTTTTTCTTTCTTATTGACAATTGTTAAGTCTGGGATATTATGTGGCAAGTGCTTATCTGAATTCTAAAGTCCCAGAGCATTTTAGATTCTTCATTTTCTAGAACGTTGTCTATTTTATGAGTCCAGCAGTTTTTGCTTGCAGGCAAATGGTATTTCTTGCTGATCTTCCAGCACACTATTGTTGCTACTTTGTCATGCCGTTGCTTGTAGTCGGTCTGTGTGATCTTTGCAGCAGCTTACCTGGTGGTCCAATGTTTCTTCAGCTTCTTCCAAAGGCTGTTGATTGCTGACTTCTTTTTATTATTATTGGTAATATTAATTCCTGGGCTAAAACCCACCGACTTTTATATCCTTTACCCAAGAAATCACATGTAACAATGGGCAGCTAAAAGGAAGGAAATGAACTGAATGAATAAAGAGGAGAAATCTGAGGCAGGGTTGGGGATAAAAAAAATTAAGATGTGGCTGAACTAAAAAGAGGAGCGGGCTTTCAATCTATTCTTGCAGTCACAAGTTCACTTGTTTGAATTCTGCCTTCCCCGCCAGCATCATTCATGCTCCATAAATATAACTAAATCTTAACAATATTCAGTTGTCATTCATTTGTTAGATTCATATCAACTTGTTGAAGGGTTCTGGGGGGTTCTAGTAGACCACAGATTCGACATGAATCAGCAGTGTGCTGCATCTCCCAAAGGAGCCAATATAGTCTTGGATTCAGGGGTGGGATTCAAATTTCTTAACAACCAGTTCTGTGGGCGTGGCTTAATATCTGGGTGTGGCTTGGTGGTCATGTGACTGGCTGGGCATGGCTTATATGTAAATATTATAAATATTGATGTAAATATTATTATTTTTATTAAAAAAGAGCAACTTTTACCCAAAATCGGGCAAAGCAGGCAGGCAGATTGAGTTGCTCATAGAATCACAGATTTCCTCAGAGATCTACCATTCTGCCATCTGCTACCTGCGTCTGCACTGAAAAATAGATGCTTCAATCCTAAGGAAGATTCAGCTCTGCTTTTAAATTAGCTAGAAAGCAAGAAATCCAACAATGTCCTGCTTTCTAGCTAATCTAAATCTCCTGGCACAGCAGAACAGCTGATGGGGGGGGGGAATAGCAATTTGCCAAATGCAGGCAAGTTTGATGGCATGCATGCCAGGTAAAAGTGACAAGGCAAAGAGGGGAGGGGAGGGGCCAGACAGTGGTGCGATTTACCAGTTCTCCAAACTGCGTAGAATCATAACAACTGGTTCTATAGAACCGGTCCAGCCAGGTGGAATCCCATCTCTGCTTGGATTGCATTAACAGAGGCATAATAATGCTGAAATCATGGGAAGTAATTGTTTTTCATCTATACTGCAGTAGCCAGGTCGCACCTGAATTATCGTGTCCAATTTGGGTCACCGAGAAAGTTGCTGAAGAACTGGAAACAGGACAGAGAGCAGAAGCAGAAACTCGAAGGTGGATTCTCTAATGATTAGTTAAAAGAACTGCATATAGCAATAACAATAGCACTTAGACTTATATACCATTTCACAGTGCTTCACAGCCCTCTCTAAACAATTTATAGAATCTTGCCCCCAACAATCTGGCTCCTTCTTTGATCATGGTTTTACAAAAGATTGTGGATATGTTCTGTGACCGTGATGCAATGATATGAGAAAAATTAATAATGTTTGACTAATCTGTTGGTCAGGATTTTTTAAATGATGTTTTCAATTCCCACCATCCATTGCCAGGTCAGCATATCTACACATCAGAACAGACCTCAAGATAAGCCCTCATCCAAGTTGGGTTGCTTTGTCTTTCTCTTTTGCAACAGGGCGTGACAATCCTAATGTGGTTTGTTTACACAGCTTTGTAATAAAACTATATAACTTTCTCTTTAACGCAGGGGTGTCAAACTGCATTTCTTCGAGGGCCAGATCAGCATTGTACTTCTCCTCCACAGGCCGGCTGTGCAGGGAGACAGGATGGATGCCTCCTGCAGCACCCTGCTGGCCAAAACAGAGCACACGTGGAGTAGCACCCCCCCCGTTTTGGCTGGCAGTATGCTGCAGGAGGCCATCCTGGCTGAAAACGGGGCACGGGAGGCTGTGCACGGCCCCCCTGCACCCTGTTTTTGCTGCCAGAGGCACCATGGGTGGGTCCTTTGCTGTTTCCTGGCCGGCCCCACAGGCCAGATTTAAGTACCCCATAAACCAGTTCCAGCCTACAGGCCTTGAGTTTGACACCTTTGTCAGATACAGATACAGATAATCAGAGTTGGAAGGGACCTTGTAGGTCATCTAGTCCACCCCCCACCCCCCCCCGTCCAAGCGGGAGACCCTACACCATTTCTGACAAATGGCAGTCCAATCTTTTCTTGAAAGTCTCAAGTGATGAAGCTCCCACAACTTCCGAGGGCAACTTCTGTTCCATTGGCTGATTGTTCTCACTGTCAGAAAATTTCTCCTTATTTCTAGGTTGCATGTCTCCTTGTTAAATTTCCATCCATTATTCCTTGTCTGGCCTACAGGAGCTTTAGAAAATAGTTTGACCCCTTCCTCCTCCCTGTGGCAGCCCCTCAAATATTGGAAGACCTCTATCATGTCTCCCCTGGTCCTTCTCTTTACTAGACTAGCCAAGCCCAGTTCCTGCAACCGTTTGTTGTATGTTTTAGCCTCCAGTCCCCTGGTTGCTCTTCTCTGTACTTTTTCTAGAGTCTCAACATCTTTTTTATAATGTGGTGACCAAAACTGGATGCAGTACTCTAGGTGTGGTCTTACTAAGGCTTGATAGAGTGGTATTAGTACTTCCCTTGAAGTGTTGTCTTAACAGAACACGTAAAGTTTAGACAGCAAGCATGCTGGCTGTCTTTTTAATGCAATTATAGCATAGCATCTAACTATTGAGACATTAATTGTTGTATTATTTACATCAATAATACTATCACCTAGTTAACACTGAGCCAAAAAGAATATTGTTATTTACTATATTAGGCTCAAGTTCCCTGCATTTCCACTTTATGGTAAGAACTCAAAAATTTCAAGGTAATTCCTTGCATTTGATTTTATCTTCGATATGTATATGCCATAATCCTCATCTACTTCCAACAATGTAGTTGCATGGATTTTTTAAAAAAAGATGTTTTGCTCTTTTTTATCCATATAAATACATGATGGAAACAGACATTTATTTATTTATTTATTTATTTGCCCTTGGGCCATTTAATAACTAAAGGAAGTAGAGCCATGAAGTAAACTGGTCCCAGCAGAGCACCCTAGCATGGGAATTCACTCTTATGGTATATTGTCTACAGGTGAAAAACAGATGCAATTGCACTGCACATCAAACCAACAAAAATTCAATTGCACCAAACATGTCTAGTAAATCAGCCAACAGGGAAGAAAGAAAAAGAGATACCCAAATATGACTATCCAGAAAAAAGCCATCAGACCATAAGCAAAGATAAATAAATCATCAGAGTAATAATTGTCAAGGAGATTGCAAAACATTGGAACATACTAGGAAAAAATGTCCAAGAAAAAAAAAAGCTGTCTCAATCAATCAACCATCAAACTGATAATCCATGTTTTGGTACATTTGTGTTGCTGAATTGGCCCTGCTCAAACGAAGGGACATTTTATTTGGCTGAAGCTCCTCTTTTTCCCCTAACAAATTTAATTTAATTTAAAAAAAACCTGATACCCAATGGGAAAAAAAAGAGCCCAAACTTTAACCTCAAAAATATATATGATGTCAGAAGAGACAATCTTAGTTGAAAAAAGAAATGTTGCTACTGTGTTGGGTGAATTTAAAGTTTTCTGAAACAAAGTTAAGAACTGGTAGGAATGGTAATACTTTTTGAAGCTCTGGTTTTGGAAAAGCAGACTGATTTTTTTAAAAAAAAATCTCTTTCAGACTCTCAGAAACAAAAACAAAATGTGGGACAATGTTCAAAATTTGATGTCCCCCAAAAGTGAAGATATAAGGCATTTAAAAAGTTCCTGCTTACATAAAATAAATAAGAATGTCCAAGTGATACAGAAATTCTGTGTCTCACAGAAGAAAATCACTCTAATGGCCTCTAATGTCAATTAGAAATATATGAAAAATATAAAAAGCAGTCTCTTTGTCAAACTGTATTACAGAACTTCCATTAAAATTCTCTCCATGAATTGGGTAAAAAAATATATCACCCTGTGATGACCTGGGGGGGGGGGATACAAAATACACACAGTCACAAAAACCCAGTGAAGCCCCTTTTATTCCTTCATTTTGCTTCCAAGCTCCAAATATCCTTGACGGAAGACAAAAAACTCCCACACAAGCAGATACAAGAAGGAGGAAATGCCGTTTAAATTATAAAGAGTGAAAAACAACACAAACCAGGCAAGATAAGGACTTGAAGATGTCCACAGATAACAGCACACACACTGGGAAGGACGCCAAACTCAGAGAGGAATCATAAATTAGAGATATTTCCACACTTTGTTTCCAGCGCTCGCCTGTGCGCATGTCCGTCCTCTTATTCAGTTGTTACAGCTACAGCCCATGAAGAGGATCAAGGCCCTCTCCTCCTGAGTAGACATCTCTCCCTTATCCTCTCCTCCCTGCATGCCCTAGGATGGAGAGGGGACGGGCCTGGGTCCTCCTCTGACTGCCCAGCCGGCCTCTGCCCTTCCCCAGCCTCCTCCACAACCTCCGGAGCCACACTTCCACTCCCTGTCTGTTCCTCCTCTGACTCAGAGTCAGTCTCCACCTGACACACCCTCTATAAATGTGCTAAACCAGGAGCTGAAAATAAATTTCCTTCTAATCCAGATCTAGGGATGAATTTGTTTCCAAAAATATATATTAATATTTCCTAGAGAGAACCCACATTATACTGGAATACGCTAGATTTTCAAGCTACCATTCAGGAAGATCCCAAAGTTGTTCATAAGAAGTTCCAGAGAAATGGGCTGAACTTCCTTGGAAGGCATCTTCAATCATCTCTCTATCATAACAATCACAGAAGCACCACTAAGGACATGTATGGCTGTGTCTCTGAACTCAGAGCGGTCATGTGGAAGTGTCAAAGGACAAACCAGCCCACTGTGCTCAACATGCCTAAAAATCCAATGCAATGGATACTGAGTGGTGAATAGAATGTAGGGCTTCCTTAGATATCTTTGGGAATCTAGAACCATAAGACCAGAAAACAGAGCTCACTCAACTGCCCAGCCCCCAGCTTGTGTGACTTATAACTTCACCATCCCTTCCTCCATCCCATCCCATTATTCCTCAAATAAAACCCTAAAAGAGGAATGGCTTTGCGGGCATTTGGACTCATGTTATCTGGCCCAAACCCAACCCACATTCACCCTTGACATTCCCTAGTGAAGGGCGTAGGGACTTCTTGGCTGCCTCTAAGTCAACACTCAACTCCTATGGGAACTGGAAGGGCCGCTTGCCTCTTGTATAAACAGTGTGTCTTATAAATCCACGCATGCCCTGAATATAACTACCCCCACTGGTGGAGCAGCATTTGTTTTCATGGGTAACCATGGCAAGGGCTGCGAGCTGTTGTTTTCCTTGCCTGTGTGTTACACTCCAGACCTGACTATCTCAGCATTGCAAATGCCAAAGCAAACCTGAAAATTTGCAATCCCCTGAGGAAGCTGGCTCTAAGCCCAGCTCCAGCTTTGGTATCTTACAATCCAACAGGCCAAATTTTATAATACTATGTTAACATTGGAGTAATTAGATCCAAACATTAATCCAGTGTTACAGAACTGCCCCGGGCATAACCTTCTGCAATCATTATATTCCTTAATTTCTTGTATCTGGAAGAAGGATCATATCTACAGATGGAAACCCCCAACTGTTAAGTGGATGAAAGTTCTGCAAATCTGAAGAGGAAAACATAAACAAGATACAAGTCATCTATTATGTCCAAGTGATTATGATATTAAGTTTTTATTAAATTAAGCAGAAAGTTCACGTCCGTTTCACTCAGCCAGAAGAATGGCCCTGTGGGATGTTCTGCTTACTTGTACGCTATGGAAAGGCAAGTTAATTTTCCCATGGTGCTATTTTCCCTGTTGCCTTCTGGCCTACCAGCTCCACCTATTTTTTTTTATTTTTTTTTTATTTTTTAAAAAAACAGAAGTTTCAAAGAAAGGCCATCATCTTTGTTTACAAGGACATCTTTGAGCTACTCAACGATGGGTTTTTAAAGAAGTGAAAGTGGTAAATAGCTAGTGCCCGGTTTTGTCCAGAAGAAGAAAGTTTCCCATTTCATATAACAAACAAAAGCCCTAAACCCAGAGTTTTTTTAAAAAAAACCACAATCACTATGGTCATGTAACAGAGCATGTCCATACAAATAAACCATCTTCTGGTTCAAAACAATGGTTTGAATCAGATAACACGTATGGTGATGACCATTGAAGCCCAATGACCAAATCCTATTTTTGACTAGGTAGATTTTATGCACAAAGATAAGAGAATCTGGAAGGAATAGAGAGTAGAACTTATAATCATAGGGCTGGGAGGGACCTCAGAGGTCTTCTAGTCCAACCCCTTGCTCATACCATTCTGGTCAAATTGTTGTCCAGTCTATTCTTGAAAACAGAAATGGAGCACCTACAATTTTGAGAGGCAAGCTATTCCATTGGAAATTTCTTCTTACTTTTAAATTGGATCTCTCTTTAACAAACTTCCACCCGTTATTTCTTTTTCCTGTCATCTTGAGCTTTGGACAAGTGGGCAGGAAACTAGCATCCTTATCCATCCTCCTGTTAAAACCTGGCAGATACATTTTGTACCTTTGTGATCTTTCAGTGGAAGCCACTGTCCTTAAAGGGCCATGGCCCCTGCCATAAGAAATGGATGGCTGGATGATTATGCGCCATCAAGTCATTTCTGATTCTTAGCAACTCAATAGATTTTCTCCATGATTGATCCCTACCTAGCCTGTTCTTTTCTTCCCAATAGTGCACTTTGTCACCCACCATTGCAGTCATCCACCTTTCTTTTTTTCTTTCTTTCTTTCTTTCTTTCTTTCTTTCTTTCTTTCTTTCTTTCTTTCTTTCTTTCTTTCTTTCTTTCTTTCTTTCTTTCTTTCTTTCTATCTATCTTTCTATCTTTCCCAGCATTACAGGCTTTTCCAGAGAGCTTCACATAATATGTCTGACACTATAAGGAAAGAGACTTTGGAGACTTTGGAAAATGAAAGTAAGATAAAGGCTTCAAGTCTTAATCAAGAGTCAGTCCTTATGGTCTTCCAGTTTTAAAATGAAAGACTTGTTTTCAATTGCTTATTTGGAGAGCATCTCACATGTCTGACTAATGTAATCAACTTGTATAACCGTCTATCTCAAGTAGTGACTCTGGGCAGCAAATAATATTAAAATAAAATTACAGAAAATTACAACTAGAAATACAAAAAATAATCATGGATAATGCAAGACAGGTGAAACAGCAGCTATTTAACCAGAACTGAAATACTGAATTGCACTTATCAAGATGGATGGAACAAAAAGACCCTTGTTGACTGCTTTGCTCTCTTCTCTAAACCCTAAAAGAAGCTTGGATGTTGTTTTTTCTTTAGGGAGGGAGGGAGGGAGGGAGGGAGGGAGGGAGGGAGGGAGGAAGGAAGGAAGGAAGGAAGGAAGGAAGGAAGGGTTTCCAAAATGCAGTGACAACTTCCCACAAGGAAACTCAATGGGGAAAGCAACAGGAAATTTGCTCCCATTCCACCGATTTTTTTTTCCTACCTGTGGTCATTCTGTTTTTCTGTTTAGGTAAGGAAATACAGTACAATATCTCTGAAATGATGGCCCAGTGAGTCTAGTTCTTAATCCGGTCAACTGACATGTTTTGTTTCCTAGAGTTCTCTGTTTCTGACCTGTGGCAGATATCAATTCAAGTGAATAACAGAGGAGCCATATTCATCCAAGTCATTTGTGGACACAGTAACCAATTGCCTAACATATCAAGCCATGAAAAAAATAGTACGAACTAAAGTTAGCATGCCGCCCAGATCCATAATTAAGTAGGCTGCAGAAATGGTGCTGGAACTGCATGAGCAAAAATATGTTTCCCTTTCAGTCTATCTCCACCTTAACCCATACCCTGGCATTAGTGTGCAGGAGGTATCTCTGTTTTTTTAAAAAAAAAAAAAAACTAAAGCATTGCCATTCATCACCAAAGACACACACCACCATTTTGTCTTAACTTTCTAGATTTAACTTTCTTTTAACTTCCTTAAATTTCCCGCAGTGCATCCACACGCATGTCACTGGGCTCTCGGAGAGAAAAACTGAAGCAATTTTTCCTAACAGTGGTGGAGGCAGCCTGGCAGAGGCAAGCAAGGAAAGCAAGCATTTCAAGTTGAATCTGGGACAGTGTTAGGAGGACTCGGCCTGTCCAACCTAGACTAGCCTTGAAGGTCTTCAAGAATTCGTTCTTTGTTCTCAGCTCATACTAATAACACCCCTCCAAAGAACCTCATGCATTGTGCTATCCAATTGTCTGGCAATGGCTTCTTCAATATTGGGGTACATATGCAAAGAGTACAGGCAATCCTTGACTTACAACAGTTCATTTAGTAATAGTTCAAATGATTTATGTCCATTTTTCATACTTTATACTGCAAGAGCCATGGTGGCACAGTGGTTAGAATGCAGTACTGCAGGCTACTTCTGCTAACTGCCGGCTGCCAGCAGTTCAGCAGTTTGAACCTGACATGGCTCAAAGTTGACTTAGCTTTCCATCCTTCTGAGGTTGGTAAAATGAGGACCCAGATTGTTTGGGGCAATATGCTAACTCTGTAAACCGCTTAGAGAGGGCTGTAAAGCATTTGGAAGCGGTATATAAGTCTAAGTGCTGTTGCTATTAAGACCATTGCAGAATCCCAATATTCATATTCAGATGTTTGGCGACTGTTTCATATTTATGATGGTTGCAGTGTCCCCAGTTCATGTGATTCCCTTTTCCAAACTTCTGACAAGCAAAATCATTGTGGAAGCCGGTTTTGCTTGACAACCAGCTTAACCGCTGCAATCACTTGATAATTGTGGTGAGAAAAGTCGTAAAATGGAGCAACAAACGTCTCACTTAGCAACCTAAATTTAGTAATTATTTAGTTCGATTATGGTCATAAGTCAAGGACTACCTCTTATAGGGCGGCTCCCAACATTACATGGGGTCAGCAGACAATGCAAAGCCAAACAGGAAGGAAAGCTAGAAACAGCATCACTCTGCACATGGTGAACTAAAGCCATCCCATGGGACTTGGGGATTTTGAGACAAGAAAAGTAGAGAGGGTATTAATGTATTTTATGTATATAGTAGATAAATTACTCTACCCTTCCCTGATTGAGCTACACCTGCATGTCCCATCCATCCATCCATCCATCATCTGGCAACATCCCCTGACAGAATGTAGCTCAAAAGGGCCAGCAAAACTCAATAAAATTCTCCAGAATGACTGAAAACCAATGTAAATATTTCATGACGAGCCTTCTGCAGGCCCCCACCCCATCCATCAAAGAGCCAGCCCCATCAAGCAAGTAGAATTATACCAGTGTTGAGGGCACATAGTGAAGTTTTTGTAACACTCGGGTCAAAAGCCTTTGGGGAACTTACACACACACACACACACAGACACAGAAAGAGATATGCAGATAGCTAGATAGATGGATAGGTAGACAGATAAGAGATACCTAGGTAGCTAGA
Source organism: Notechis scutatus (assembly GCF_049901735.1). Taxonomy (NCBI): domain Eukaryota; kingdom Metazoa; phylum Chordata; class Lepidosauria; order Squamata; family Elapidae; genus Notechis; species Notechis scutatus. Next base: position 5,120,082 of record NC_142016.1, read on the forward strand.
TAAATACCCTTTCTCAAAATAAGAAGTGAAAATTCATCTACTCTGCAGGTAAACCATCATGTGTGTGTTTGAGACGGGGAAGTACATAGATGATAGTGTATGAGAGATCCAGACACACAGAGAAAGAGTGGTACAAACCACCCCATCCAGTAGAAATATCAGGAAATGACTGCTCTTCTCCAATGTTGAGCTGCCATCCCCCCAAAAAGAAAAGTGAATCCTGCTCCTCCCATTGAAGTCAGTCTCGACATGGTTAGGAGAACTGAAATCCAGCTTAGCCAGAAGATATGAAGATTGGGAGAACACAAATATACTAAAGGGCAGAATGGGTGGCAAGCAAACCTGTGTTGGAAGTATCCCATCCTTCTCTTCCATCAAATGATGGAGCTGTATCTTTAAAGAAGGAGAAAACCAGAGATAAAATTATTTGGTACTTGGCAACCAGGGTTGTTGGCCAGCAGAGGAAGAGCAATGATTAGACAAAGTACGGAAATGTTTGCACTGTGATTAATGCTCTGTAATTGATACACTCTCATTCCTCTGGTATACTTTTATGGATGCATTTCCAATAGACAAGTGTTTCTCAACCTTGGCAACTTGAAGATGTATATACATCAAGTCCCAGAAATTCCCATCCACTCTCAGAATTCTGAGAATTGAACTTTACACATCTTTAAGTTGCTACGGTTGAGAAAAAAAACTTCTGTAGGTACTCTACACAAAGGCAGGATTTGTCTGCTTGTTTGGTCCGAGATTTCTTTTCCATAGTTACATATCTTCCAGTGCTCTGCCAAGAGATAGGGAGTCTTGGTTGATCAGAGAGGCAGAAAAGGAGGTGACAACTGGCTTCTTTCAGAATGATCAACATTGTACATGGCGGTTGGGTTTATGCAAGAGGTAAACCCTGGTTGTTTCTGGGTTTTCTGTCTTCAAGAGTCTTAACTCTGGACCAGTTTTCTTGGAAAAATTTTGAAAGTGATTTGCCGTTGCCTTCTTCTTCCTAGAGTTAAAAGAGAGTGACTAGCTCAAAGTCACCTAATTTGCTTCATGTGTAAACCAAGAGAACTCAGGATCTCCTAGCTTCAAGTCCAGCTCCATCACGATCTTGACTGAAGGTGACTACAAGTTCCTGCAATTTTTCTAGCAAGATTTTGGAAGTAGTTTGCCATTTTCTCCTTCCTTCCTTGGGTTGTGAGAGAGGGACTGAACCAAAGTCACCCAACTAGCTTGGTGGCCAAGACAGGACTGGAACTCCCAGTCTCCTGATTTCTAGCCTGCTGTCTTAACCACTACACTAATCGTTGTGTTTGCATAATACACTATGATATATATATATATATATATATATATATATATATATATATATATATATATATATATATATATATATATATATACATATACATATACACACACACACACACACACACACATATATATAATAGCTTAATATCAAAAGTGCTTTTTCAAAAGGCAACTGGACTTTCTTTATTTTTGCTTGAAGATGTTTCACTTCTCATCCAAGAAGCTTCTTCAGTTCTGACTGAATGGTGGAGTATGGAAGGATCTGAAGAAGCTTCTTAGATGAGAAGCAAAGTGTCTTCCAGAAAAAAGAAAGTCCAACCATGACCTGAATGATTGAGAATCTCCACAGACATTATAGCTTAATGTGATAGCCTGGTCCACACAGCATACAATACAATACAATAGCCTCGTTCCCACAACACATGAATTATAAATGCTCCCTAGTTTAGCCTAGTATTATGGAGTACAGGCCTGTCTCCTTCTTAACCAAATTCACAAAGTACATTAAATTAAAATGGCATCAGGTAATTTGTGAGTCATTGAGCAATGCTCAGTCAGGCAAATGGGCTTATTCTTTAAACCATGGGATAGCATGGTGTGCAAACTCAAACAATGATTCACTTTAACTCCACCAACTGAAACAAGGTACAAATCAAAAGAAGTTTCTTAGAGACTTCTGGGAAAGAAATGGCAAACACAGAATCAATGGCCACGTGGAATGAAGAGTCAGTAAGTAGACTAGGTTTTTGAGATTGCTCTCTGGAAAAGGAGAGGACTTGAGATCAGTCATAATGATCCAGACAGTTGCTTCTCATGAGGAGAGAGGTCTCCAGTGCATTTAGAGCTCTTGAAGAGAAAGGAAAAGCCATCTTGCTCAATGCACAGACAGCACCCATATGGATACTTCCCTTTATAATCAATTTCAGAAATTGCTTGTTAACTGTTTTTCACCTATTAGGAATCTTCAGATCAGCAAGTGTTATAGCACCTTGTGAAATGTTCTTCAATCCTTACTGAAATAAGTTTTAAATCCAAGTTGAAAGGTGTTTTTTTTTTAATCTTCCTTTTGGAAAGAAAAGAAAACAAGAAAACCAGAAAACTTTATTTTCGGAAACACCCACAGATTCCCAAATCATGCATCCTGGCATCTCAGAATTATTCTAACTGTCCCCAGGGCACTTTGATGCACACAGGGTTCCCTGCCTAAGCAAGGGGCTGGACTAGAACATCTCCAAGGTTCCTTCCAACACTGTTATTCTATTCTATTCTACTTAAGGAACCTCTAGTGCAGGGGTGTCCTAACTTGGCAATTTTAAGACTTGTGGGCTTCAACCCCCAGAATTTCTCAGCCAGCCATGCATGTTTACAAGTCTTAAAGTTGCCAAGTTTGGAGACTCCTGCCTAGTGGCATCATGAAAAAAAATACAAAGACATTAAGGGCATTGAGATTAAGGGCAAGAAATTTTGGAAACCTCTGGCACAATTTTTTTTAGCTCCCACAAACCAACAAGGTTTCCTCCTACGATGAGAAGAAGCCTTTCCTGTCCAAGATTCTATAGAATATACTGAAAGGAAGGTAGGAAAACATAAACATTGAAGATCCAGACAAGAGTCAGATAGCTTAAGATCAAAGATCTCTCTCTCCTCCATCCCTATTAGCTGACCGGAGCAAATCAAGATCACATTCCAATAGTTTGGAGGAGGAAAGACTGTAGGAAGCTGCATAGTTTATGCTTCAGCCTTTTTTTGTACTACTACAGTCCAGTTATAATCTCTTCTTAGGATCTTTCTCCAAACTGTTCTGGGAGAGTGCAATCAGCCCGATATGCAACGAGCTGAAGTCTTATCAGACACCAAGATAACAGTGAATCTGAAACATCACTTTTCCTTCTTTAGTTATCTTCCCCAACCTGGCACCCCTCAGATGCCAGGTCACCCAACTCACAGCCCATAGAGAAGAACTGCGCTGTCCCAAAAAAGAGAATCCTAGCCCAGCATATTTTGAAGGACACCAACTGTGGGGAGATTGCCTTAGCATAGCTCTACCTGGGTAGCCAGTATGAGATGCCACGCTGAGCTCCTGGGAGAAAGGACAAGGAGAACAAGCAAACTAAGCTAAAGCCATTCTGACCTCAGGGGAAAGATCAGGACAGAATTATCCAGATCTCTATATTCAATTACAACTTTAGCAGAATCAAAACAGAGCAGTTTTGCTACTCTCTAACTAAAGGTGCCCATTCTAGGCCTGACCACAGAATTCAGTATCAAGATCTCCTTGACATTCTGAGGAGATTTCACGTTCACTTTTCTAAGTTTCCCAGCCTTCACACCTAGGAGGATGTATTTTGAGATGGAGAAAAAAACACCTCCTGAAGACTTCCGGTGGCACTTCTGTTGAAGACGGACCAGAGACCATGATCGTGCGTGGCCTTGATCCGTGCTTGCCCTGTTGGAGGGGTCCCTATGGGGGTGGGGGAAGAGGGGGAGGCTGCCAGCTGGGTCAAGGGGAGCCGCATCTCCCCTCCTTGGCTTGGCATACTCCCCTGGAAGACAGGGAGAAGCAGCAATTTTAATGGCTACCCTGAAGACAGAAAGCTGCCAGGACATATGTGTGTGCTGGAGCGGTAAAGAGGTGAGTGGCGTGTAGCCAGATGAAAGAACTTGAACTTTTTTTTTTGACAACCCCGAAAAGCAGAAAGAAAGAACCCTCGTTTGGGAGTGTGACAGCGGCGAATGGAAAATAAGAGGAAAATACAAGGTAAATAAAAAACCAGAAATAAAAGAACTATATGAAAGTAGACATTAAATTTGGAACAATATACAGAATTTGGCATTAATTAGATAGAATGCTGGACTTGCCTGGAATGGATTATTTAAAAAAAAAAACACCAATGGGTAAAATGTAACATTAATATAACTGAAAAGAGAAAAAAAAGATTTTGAAAAGTGGAAACGATATAGAGCGCCATCTAATGGTTAAAGATATTTCCTCTTCTATGTTTTTATGGAAAATTACTGGTCGTATAAATGTGTGAAAGAGAAAAGAAATGAAATAAAAGACTAAAACATAACAAGAACCCCAGAACTTTTAAAGGGGGGGGGGCGGATTGCAGCAAAATATAAACAGATGTAACATCTTGGAACTATCTATTACAAGGAGATAGAAGGAAGGGAAATTGAGATAAATGGAGACTTTTGGCAAGGACCACAACAGAAAACTCTGACTTGTAATAAAATAAAGAATAACTCAACAGATTAAAAAAATTGAAGAAATAAGCAAAGAATTTAAGTCGGAATTGCAAATTGTGAGAGGAATGTTAAAACAAAGAATGAGAGTATTGGATATATTGGTAGGCAAAGTAATGGCGATGCAGTTCGGAGAAGAATGAAGAAAACTTAGAGAGGAGGAGTTAAAGGGAAAGGAAAGCAGCCCAGATGAGCATGGAGAACAAGGGCAACTGCCAAAAGACATAAAAGAACCTAAAACTAAGATATTGACGATAGAGGCAACAAATAAAAGGGAAAACGCTCCCAAGATTAAGCAGAAGAAGAAGAAACTGTAGAAGAAGAAATTTCAAAAAAGAGAACAGAGAAGGGCGGGGGAAAAGATGGTTCATAGGCAGAGGGAAATAAAAATATTAGAAGGGAAAAAGAGGAAAGACCAGGAAAATCCAGAAAAGGGAAAGCTGGATAAAATTAAAAGAAATGACAAGGCCAAGAGATTTAGAGATAAAGGTTAGGGGTAGTATAAAAGGGGGATACTACATGGGAATGTATATTGGTATTATTATTTTTTTAGATATACAGATTGGGGAGATTTGAAGTTTGAAAAAACAGAGAATATGACAAATTGGGGGAAAATATGATTGAAAAGTGTGAATTATAGGTTATGGAAGCAAAAAGGGAAACTTAACTTTCTGTTTTTCTTTCTTTTCTTTTTTGGTGTATATATGAAATAGAAAAAGTAATTGACAATACAAAGGATATGAGAAAACAGAAAATATGACAAATTAGAAGGGATTATATTGGAATATAAAGTATCTATAATGAGAGTATTATCTTATGATTAAAAGTAGGGGAACGAAAATTTATCAAATTGTATAGGCAAATTTTGGCTAAGCGGAAATAAAGAAAAAAACATGATGACTATATAATTACATATGAGAAAACTGAAGATAGAGTGAGAGACATTAAGAAGTTACTATTGTTGTTAATCCTTTCTTTTTTACATAAATATATTTTAAAACATGCAATTGATTATTTAAATGATAATAGAAAAACAGAGAACATGGCAAACTGGGAGAAAATATGCTATTATGAATAAAAGATGTGAATTATACAAACTTTATAGATTAAATTTGGTTAAATGGAAGCAAAAAGTGAAACTTAATTTTCTGTCTTTCTTTTTTTGGTGTTCACATGAAATAGAAAATGTAATTGATTATATAAAGGAAATGAGAAAATAGAAAATATGATAAATTAGAAGGGATGATACTGGAATATAAAGTATTTATAATGAGAGTATTTTATTATGATTAAAATAGGGGAATGAAAATTTATTAAAATTATATAGGTGAATCTTGGCTAAGTGGAAATAAAGAAAAAATATGAAATGGTTATATTAATATCTCTGAAATAAATATAAGATACAATGTAGATTGGGGGATATACTATGTGGATCCTAAATATATTAGTTTCATTTTATTTTTACTCTTTTTTGATTGTTTATTATATATCGGTCTAGAAAAAGCTAAGGATGATAATGATGTATAATGTAAAATAAAATAGGTGGTAAGCTGAAAATGGAAATAATAGGGGATAAAGAATTGAAAATATATGTGAGGATGAAATGATATTGATATTGAACTAATGAATTGAAATATGAAATGAAAACTTATCTAAGATTAGTGGAATGGATAATGACTTGATGTGATGTTAAACAAGATAGTTGGGAATGTAATTATGACTATGCATAAATGTTGTAATCTGGAATCACATTGCTCACATGAAGAGATGTGTAAAAAATAAAAATAAAAAACTTTTATTTTTTTTAAAAACCTCCTGATGTATCCAAAGCAATCAGCCTACTTTCCATTGAGTACAGTATCTTCTGTTATCTACCAAAACCCCATGAATAAGGCAGCAGAAGCAAAGAAACTTCACAACTTAGTCAACAGTTGTAGAATTCAGTTTTTCAGGCCATCCCATTTTAAGTGCAGCACAACCCAGATCTATACTGATGTCACCAGCAACATACATACTTGCTAGAACGCAGGTGCACACAACCCTACAATCTTCAGTATCACAATTCATGAGCAGGATGTGAACACGATGCTCTTTGCAAGATCACCAACCAAGCCAGCCTCTTGCTTTATATGCATCCAAGTGGCACTTAACATCTTGGTGGGGTGGCTTTCCTGCCGTCCGAGCCCTTTCGAAGGAGCAGACGCCACAGGCTCAATCCTGAATCACTTGTGTGGAAAGCATGTGTTGTAGCACACAGCAACAACCTCTGCTTTCTCCATCCCTCACCCCCTGTTGCCTACACCATCTTTTCACTGCTCATCCACTGCCTTTTATTAAGTTGCAAAAGTGGGACAATTACATTCTAACACATTTCCCTAGCATGCGGGAGAACAAGTGTTTTCCTAACTATTTCAAAAGAGGTTTTGAGCACCATTTGTCATAGTTCTGGCAGCCCAGCTGCCAGGTGGCTCTTTATAATTAAGCATCCTACTATTATCGTAACATGCACCAGCCCAGCACAGGCAGATTCTGCACCTCTCCAACCTTCTTTATCTTCACTCACCAGCACACACATCCCTTCACCGCTGGGGAAGGTGGGGGATACGTTCCCTTCTGAAGGTGCTTCCTGCTGACAAAGCAACCTTTTATTTTAGCTTCTCAAGAATGGGGATACAAACACCCAAGAGTTTGGCTACCTCCCACTGCACTGTTTGAATCTGGAGCTGGGCACAACCTTTAGATTAAATGCCCCCTCGCTGATGCCATTGTCAGCCTTCAAGATCTTGTACTACTGCTTTGCATCTTTTGGCTGCCATCAGTAACGGGGGGAGGGGGGGATAACGTCTGGGAAGAGAGCTGGAGGTGTTACATTCTTGTGTTGTGTAAATGAGGAAAGGGGAGAGTATAAATTCCTGTTTAAGTTTCTATTTCTCGCTTAGCTTTCTTTTCTCTGCGCAGCTGTAAACCTTTATCAAAATATGCCAAGGTCAACGGACAGAGGCCTCATCACCACCTGAAGATGTCCACATGATCATATTCAGAACTTTTAATTGGAAGTATCTTTTGAACTATGGGGGGTGGGAACAATTCCATCACTTTGTATATCTGATTTGCATGCCTTATTTCTCAGATTCAGAATCCTACCGATGCTACCACTTCATTTTCAGTAAAAGACATCTTTTCTCTAACCTATGGAGTCTAAGTATTTCTTTCTTGAATTTTGAATGGAGCACCGACTGACAGCCATCCTCAGAACATTATGCTAGGCACCCGCTGCTTTCCACCACTGTTTTGAAGCATGAGGCAGCCTGAAATTCTCCCTTTGGTCTAGCAGAATATTATAATAATCAGGGTAAACCAAGGCAAGAGTACTTTGAGAAAATGCAACGACTAAGACAGACATCACAGGTGAGAAGGCTCATCCTCTCCTGGAACCACACATCCAGTGTTAGACCAAGTGCTGGTGGCTGTAGAAGACTGTGAAGAATACAGGAGCTCACAGAGAAGAAGAAAATGACAGCTCAGTCCTGGAAATGTGTGAGAAAGAGACTCAAAATAACCCCACCTTGATTTTCTTTGGAATAAGAGAGGGCAAAGAGAAACATCGGCAGCAACAAGTTTCTGTTATTATACCCAGCAAGATAAAGTAGCAACGTGATATCGTGACCTGGCCTACCCAAATGCTGATCGTGGCTGACCTAATCGCCATTCTAGGGCTGTGTTCACCTATAGCACTAAGCCATGATGAGGCATGTTTGCTTTTGGCTACAATTAAGCACTGTGATTTGTCACTGCCATCAAACCTTTAACTATAAATCTTACTTCAATGAACCATGGCTTACTGCGAGGTAGGGATGGTTGAGAAAGCTGCCCAGAAAGAAGAGTCCACCAAAGCCACCCAGGCCATAATAGGTCATAGAAATGGAGCAGAACCAAGGTTCTAAATTTTGAAGAAACAGGCAAGCTTGGACTTCAGCAGAGGGATCCAATTCCTGCTGAGGATTAAATTGAGCACTTTTCCCACTGATCTTGTTGTAGAACAATGAAAAGATCCAGGTGCTTAAAACTTGAGCAATTTTTAAGTGGCTGCTGTTCTGCAAACATTTACAAAAGGATAATGAGATAGTTAAAAAAAAAAAAACCAGGAAAAACAGATCATAAGTAGTTGAAAACCACAGCCATGCCTTCTTCCTCCTACACCGTAGCTTCAATTTCCTGAAAGGATGAGTGAAGGATAGTTTTATATATCATAACAAATATATTAGGGTTGACATCAGGCTAAGGGGGTATACATGACAATTGACCATTTCAACTCACAAAGCAACGTGTAATCTGAAAGGCCTCTTCAAGAATTCCCTTCATCTAAAAGGAGATACCACTTTCCAGTTCCAGCTCATGACATAGCTCTGTTTTCAACATGTGTGAAGGATTACCCACCACTATGACATCTGCAAAGGACCCTGGGAAGAAGGAAGCAGGGCAATCAGATGCTGTGACCAAAGGAGATTGGCTGGACTACTTTGCTGATTTCATTCAGGATGCCTCTCAACACATTCACAACTTTCATCAGTGGAACAACAAAACTCTTTTTTTTTTAATCAAAGCCACAGCACAGAGACAGTCAATCAAGTGTTCCTCAACCTTGGAAACTTTAGGATGGGTGGACTTTAACTCCCAGAAATTCCCCCAGCCAGCATGAATTCTGGGAGTTGAATTCCACCCATCTTAAAATTCCCAAGGTTGAGGAACTCTGGTATAAACAGTTGTCCTGAGAGGACCACGGGGAGCATCCCTGGCTTTACTGCTGTCACTTTGTCATTTCAAAGCCCAATAAGAGTTCACTCTTCCTTAGTGGATTCTTTCCATCTGTTGGAGTATAGCTCCCATGATTTCACCCATCATCACCTTTAGTCCTGTTGACAGGGAATTATGGGAAAATTATAGTCCAACACTTCTGGATAACACCAGGATGAAAAAAGCTGGGAGATGGTGGGACTATCTAACTAGGAATCTGAAAGTGGATTAGAGGTAGGAGTTAGCCATGACTTAAAAATGGTCCTGATGGCAGATGAGAATCAAAAGCAAAGTCTGTGGTAGCCTGGTGGCACCATAGCAGTAAGAAATCTCCTTCTCATCTGCAAAATTCCTAGACAAGTCCAAGAGGTGCTAAACACTTGGCCTTTTTCTAAAACTGAAAATAAAAATGACTTTTTCTCAGAGCCCCCCCCCCCCACTCTTTTTTAAGAAGAAAGAGTTTGGGTTAGTAGGATCCCAGCAACTAAATATTTCCCAACATCCATACATTTGGAGAAGAGGGTGTGTGTGCTCTTTTCTTTTCTTTCTTTTTTAAGCATCTTTCTATGAACGAGCAAACTGGCAGATGTGTTCAATAATATTGAAGGAGTTTTCGGGTGACTTCCGTTTCCTGAATTTTTATCAGTTTGGAAGACAAACATCAGCTTGCATTTTGACATCATTGTCTCCGCAATCAGGTTAGCATACTAATCAATGCCCCTGAAGTTGGCCTGTTACTTGCATTGGTCCATTGTCATTTTCATGCGCTGCAAAGAACTTTGGCAGAGGGACAATCTGGCCTTAGATTGCCTGTTCCAGCAGGCCCAGAACAAACCCAACTTAATGCCACCAGAAAAGTTGTGTCTTCTCAAGACCGTGTTGGCTAAGGATTTGAAGCGTTGAGCCTCAAACACACCTGGAAGGCACAGAGTTAGTTCGGGCCTTTAACTACCCAAATATTGCCCATGGTGTTTTATAAAGCAAAAGAAAAGGCTTCTTTGACTGAAACACAACTCCTGGTGACTTCAGGAATATACTTACTTAGTTTCTTTAGCAACTATATGATAATGGATTTCCAAGCTTACTTCTGTGATATTTTTTTTCAACTTCCACCCAAGTACTAACCAAGTCTGATTTTGCTTAGCTTCCCAGCCAAACAAGGTCACCCAGTGCTCCCACCAGCTGAGATGCTTTATAAAAGAGTTATCTCTTCCTTCTGCCTTCTGCCACCTCACCAATTAAAAAACTGAGTTGTTAGCCACTCATAAATGGATGCTCATTCACATTAAAATTATTTCCAGCATGGTCTCCAGGACAAAGTTGTGAGACACATTCAGCCCCAGTCAGTCACTAGCTCCTCTCACAGAAGCAAAAGGTCTTCCTTCTTTAAGATGCCACTCTTTTCTGTTATGAAATCCTCAGAATATTTTATTGGCTGGGCAGTGCTGGACTTCAGGTTTTAGTGATCATGGTCTAGAGAACAGATTTCTTGAACTCACATCTTTAGAGGTGTAGTGGTCTGACCACAGGTTGAAAACCCTCCTTGGGGAACTGCTTTTTGATTAGAGGTGCGGAAAGATGACTCTGCCAGCTGCATTGTTACTACTGTTATTTATTTGCTAAGTCGTGTCCACCTGAATTAGAAGTGCACAAGGTGCCACTTTGGAAAATTAAAGCTTCTTGCAAATTTAAAGGGGAATCCTCAGGTTACCTGAGGAACCATCTCAACGCAATGGGATTGGCCCAGCCCACTTGTTCCAGTGGAAGAGACATGCTGAAGATCCCATAAGTCAAGTGAGGTCCAGGAGAAGATCCTTTTCTGCTCCCACTTTCCAGAACATCATGCCCCTTTGAGGTGAGATTCACACCCCTTTGGTCTTCTGGAAGAGCCTGAAGACCTGGCTCTGCCAATTGGCCTGGGGTCCCAATGTAGATGATTCATCGTATATTACTTCCTTCCTTAGCCATCTTCGTTAATTTTAAGGTTAGCATTTATTGTTTTAAGGTTTTAGAAGATTGTGGTTTTTCTTTTGTTGTAAGCTGCCTGAAATCGCATGATGGCACAATGGGAGATGTATAAATTTAATAAATTAATGAACATATCTTTTCCAGAAATTGACATATCATTAATTCCCAATGCAAGGGTTACCCCTGGAGACATATGACACCTAAACATGAGATTTGTGGAAACGGGAGATCAAACAACCCATCCCATTGATCTCCATGGTCCATCAAGCCAAATGTCCTCCAGCAGTCCCATTGAAATAAATGGGGAGATTGAATACAACAGACAGAAACAGCTTTCTTCCTCCCCCCCCCCCACCTGCACCCCCATTAGTTCCCTGAATACAGAGATCCAAGAAAGGAGACGAAATCTGCTGAGCAAGATTTTTATGTTGGTCAGGACAGAAGTAATATCTTGAATCCCCAGGCGTGCAAACAACATTTGCAAGGCCACACAGTTTGCATTAAGCAGCAAAATCAATGTTCCAATAAAGGTAAAGGTAAAAGTTTCCTCTGTCCAGTCATGTCCGACTCTAGGAGGTTTGTCTCCTTTTCTTAGCCAAAGGTTAAGAAGACCCTCCTGTGGTCATGTGGCCAGCATGACTGTATGCTGAGATGTCCAGAATGCTGTCACCTTCTCACCAAAGTGCTATCTATTTTATCATCTCACATCTGCATGCTTTTGAACTGCTAGGTTCACATGAGCTGGAGCAAGTAACAAGAGTTCATCCCATCATACAAGTGCTTGGGTCTCAAACTTGGGCTATCAGCTTTTCAACTGACAAGCTCAGCATCTTTAACCACTGAGCCATCATGGCAAAACAGAGATTTAACTCCCCTATGGTCATCAGTTCACTTGCTCTTTTCCATCGCATCCTGAACTTCAGAGTCGAAAAGGTGAGATTTTAACACGAGATCTAAATAGGTAGATTTCTAAGTTCTAAATAGGTATGAATCAACAAACTAAATAACACGGAAAATAGATCTTCAGGCTGGGGAAGGAAGAAGGGGCACATTCCCCTTCTAAAAAAGAGCCCATAATTACCTTCTCCTCATATGGCTTGACTTAATGAAATTTTCTGGTGGAAAAGGAGAAATTGGGCTGAGTTATTTGGTTTCTTTTCTTGCAACCATCTCCCACTTCCAAGCAATTAAGGGCTGGGCTCAGGGGACACTTGGAAAAAAAGACAACCATCACATAAGCAAAAGGGAGAATGGAGGAATGGGGTGCAAGCATTGAAGAGATCAGGCATGGTAAAAACTAGGAAAAGGGTGAGTCTGTTAGAAGGTGCAGCAAATTCAGTGTCCACTCTACATTCATTCTCTTCCAGGTTAAGAGTTGTAATAAGGAGATTTCCTACCTTCCTGCCAGCCAGATTCTAGGGCTTGGAACATTTATAGAAACCCCACATAAATTTTAAGAAAATGCAGGCACCCATTCTATCAGCTTGGACTTCACAAAAATAATAAGAGAAGAAATAGCACTAGTTGTTATTCCCCAACAAAAAGTTGAAATTGGAAGTCCCGTTCTCCTCTTCCCCCTTACAACGTCTTTCCTAAAGTTTTTATGTCTTTCAGAAAGTTGGAATCCTCCGAAAGGCTGTCAATACTTCTCCTGCTTCAGCCTGCCTAGGGATATTTTAGCTACAAAAGGAACAGCACTCGGAGGACAACTGTGTAGGTAGTTTACACAAGAGTTATTAATATAGTGCCCTCTGTGTACTGTACTATGTAAACAAAATTTGGGAAAAGAGAATTGGTCTCATCCAGGAGATCCCTTGTACCAGAAGCAGAAAATAAATTGTGTAAAGGGACTGCCTATTTCAAGTGCATGGAGATACTTCCCATGGTGCAAATTTGGCCCAGAGGCAAAAGCACCAGGACAGAAACCATGATATGGTGATTTCTAGTCCTGCCTTAGGCAGGAAAGCCAGCTGAATAACTTTTTGCCATTTACCAGGAGATAGTAATTTCTAGTCCCACCTTACGAAACCCAGCTAGGTGATTCTGGAACAGTCGTTTTCTCTCAACCAATTTACCTCAAACGGTTGTTGTTGTGGGAGGAGAAAGGAGTGTTAAAATACATTTGCCACATTGAATTATTTATGAAAATAATAAAGGCAGGATCAAATGTAAATACATAAATAAAAACAAACACCAATAAGACCAAGGAGCTTATAGTGGACTATAGAAGGAATAGATCAGACAACCAGCCCTTGCTTATCAATGGAGACTGAGTGGAGCAGGTGGACAGTTTTATGTTTCTGGGTGTTATCCTAAAAGAGGACCTGACCTGGGGCATTTCACATTGCAGCACTGGTCAAAAGGGCTCAGCGGAGATTATACTACTTAAGACTTCTCAGGAAACAACTGAATGAAAAACTGCTGGTGACCTTCTAGTACTACTGCACCATAGAGAGTATTTTAACTTACTGTACCTGTATGGTTTGCCAATTGCACAGTGGCAGATAGGAAAGCACTCCAGAGGGTTAACGTCATTGCCCAGAAGATCATTGGTTGCCCTCTCCCTTCTTTGGAAGAGCTTTATAGCTCCCGCTGCCTTAAGAAAGTTCAAAACATTCTTAAAGATCCATCTCATCCTGGGAACCCTTTTTTTTTTAAACTATTACCATCTGGCAGACGGTACAGAATAATAAAAATAGGGACAAATAGGCTGAAAAACAGCTTCTATCCCAAGGCAGTAGCTCTTTTGAATTCTGCTATATAGTGCAGTGTTGGTGCGGTGTTGGGGGTTTTCGGTTCAATTGTATAGAATGTAAAGGATGTGTGTTTGTGTTTTATTTTTATAGTTATAATGTATACTGAAGATGGAATTTAATTTCATTGTACAAGGTACAATGGCAATAAAGTCAAGTCAAGTCAAGTCAAGTCCAGATGGCTAAAACAGCCTGCGAACGATACAGCCATGTGGAAACAGGGGACCACCATGAAACCAACTTGAGTACACTACGTGAACACAACCTAACAATTACAGATTAACAGAGTTGGAAGGGACCCTGTAGGTCATCTAGTCCAACCCCCCCACCCCACCCAAGCAGTAGACCTTGCACCATTTCTGATAGATGACAGTCCAATCTCTTCTTGAAAGCCTCCAGTGATGAAGCTTCCACAACTTCTGAAGGCAACTTTTGTTCCATTAGTTGATTGTTCTCACTGTCAGAAAATTTCTCCTTATATCCAGGTTGAATCTCTCCTTGATCAGTTTCCATCCTTTGTTTCTTGTCTTACCTACAGGTGCTTTGGAAATTGTTGACTTTAAACATCCCTCTTTTAAAATGTACATCAAACATAAGATGAGAAGTAAGAATCTGGAAGGTTGCAATCAATAAATCATTTTCCAGACCGCACATTCTGCATTAGATAAGAAATGCTTTGAAATTTGGAGGGGGGGGGGGAAACACAGATTATGTTGATTTCCTCATCTATGAAAATCAGTGAAACCAGTAAAAAGTGTGCTGCCTACCTCAACCTCTAAATATACAATGCACAGCAGGACAGCTAGAACATGACCCAGATTTAAATGGAAAACAAAACTGATCGGGAATCCAATCGGTGTCCAGGCACCAGATGTGCCTAATAAGAAAAGACCAGTCCCAATTAGCACATCATATTGACTCTTGTGCATTTCAACATTAGTTTCCTTCACCTTTCACCAGATGGAGAGAAAGGAGAAGGAAGACCTCCCAGCAGGGGAACAATTAACACCTGCTTTTTGATTTATAGCCTTCCTGCTTTCTTCAAAGCTTGCAGCAATTCCAATGTTTAAAGAAATTGAGCTGACTAATTAGGTGGAAAAGAGCTTCCAATTGGGCACAGCAGATTTAGTCTCCAACGCCTTCAAATTAAGACAGCCCAAATTATATAGGCCCTCTCCTCACCCCAAGACCAGAGAGATTCAGAGATCACCAGTAGTTGGCTGATTAACCTTTCTGTTGAACTCAAGAAAAAGATGCCATATCTGACTATTAAGTCAGATCATTAATGCTTGTGGGTGCTTTGTAGAACAACAGTACTCACTGCTTTCTCATTTCTCATCCTTTCTAACAACCATGATTCTGGGTGGCTTCCAATATTAAAAAAACAATATAGGAAACATAAAACCTATCTAGATAGATAGCAGCCACATCACAGGCTCTAAACAACAAGCCCACTCTCAGGTCCTCTAACACATCCATGATTGAGAGCCTCTGAAAAGCCAACAGGGTTGGAGTCAACCTGTCTTTTGAGAGAAACAGTGTCCACAAGGGATAATAGATAACAGATAACAGATTAACAGAGTTGGAAGGGATCTTGTAGGTCATCTTCTAGTCCAATCCCCCGCCCAAGCAGGAGACCATACACCATTTCTGACAGTCCAATCTCTTCTTGAAAGCCTCCAGTGATGAAGCTCCCACAACTTCTGAAGGCAAGCTATTCCATCAGTTGATTATTCTCACTGTCAGAAAATTCCTCCTTATTTCCAGATTGAATCTCTCCTTATTCAGTTTCCATCCATTATGCCTTGTCTGGCCTTTGGGCACCTTGGAAAGTAGCTTGACCCCTTCCCCTCTGTGGCAAATATTGGAACACTGCCATTATGTCTCCCCTGGTCCTTCTCTTTACTAGACTAGCTTGCCCAGTTCCTGTCTCCATTCTTCATATGTTTTAGGCTCCAGTCCCCTAATCATCCTGGTTGCTCTTCTCTGTACTTTTTCTAGAGTCTCAACATCTTTTTTATAGTGTGGTGACCAAAACTGGATGCAGTAGTCTATGTGTGGTCTTAGGCTTTATAGAGTGGTATTAGTACCTCGCTGGATCTTGATTGTATATACCTCTGTTGATGCAATTTAGAATTGCATTGGTTTTTTTTGGCTGCTGAGGCACACTGCTGGCTCCTATTTAGCTGGTTGTCCACTAAGACTCCAAGATCCCTCTTATAGTTACTGCTATTGAGCCTGGTTTCACCCAGTCTATATGTGTACTTTTGGTTTTTCTTGCCTAAGTGTAAGACTTTACTTTTCTCTACATAGAATTTCATTTTGTTAGATAGGGTCCAGTGTTTGAGTCTGCAGAACTCCAAACCAGAGATCTGGTGACTGTCTATGGAGAGCCTCAATCTTCCAGGTCATTTTTGGGCCAGATATGCTTTTTCCACAAGTCAACTGAACTTTCTTGCGGTGGGGGGGTTTAGTTTTTTCAGAACTGAAAAGCTTCTTGGATGAGAAGTGAAACATTTTTTTAAAAAAAACTCAAGAAAGGCGAGTTGACTTTTGGAAAAAAAAGCCCTTTTAACAACGGCGGCAAGAAAATAGGGCAAACTCATTTAACAAATGTTTCACTTAGCAACAGAAATTTTGGGCTCAATTGTCATAAGTTGAGAACTACCTGCAAATCAAATCAAATATCTTTATTACAGTCTTTGGTCAGCCTTTACAGTAGAGAAAGAGAAATAGTTGAATGCAACAAATTGTTACTTGGAGGAAAAAACCCAATAAAATAACTTATATGATTAAATGTTTGGCATGATTGTGTGATTTGATGAAGATATTTGGCCACCAGGTATCCAAGTGTAATGTGAGCATCTCTTAAAAACATAGAATTAATTGGTATAACCCTCATGTTCAGAGATGATTGGGGTGATCAGAGCAGTCCTTGGGATATCACGAAAAGGACAACATACAAGGACACAAAAGAAAATTCCTACATCCCTGGAGCCACCAGAGTCCTGTTTTAGTCCCTGCAGATAAGAATTCCCATAAAATTTTCCTGCCAGCAGTTTGGGAATGTAAATAATTTATTTCCTCTAGAGTAATTAAAATAAGTGATAGCTTCTCAAAAATCCAGAGCTTTCCCTAAAAGAAACAGCATTTTCTCAGTTCAGAAGAGTGTTTAATAAATGCTTCGCCTTGTGAGCATCACTGCTGGAGATGCCAACAATCCTGTTTTAATCCAAAAAGCAAATATTTCAGAACTGGGGTGAAACATAAAAACTGGCCAAACATCACCACCCATAGTCACACTGTGAGTGAGATGGGTGGTCTCTAAATTTTATATCTAAACAAATAAATAAATAAATTATGCAAATCATAAAATGCATCTACATTACCACCTTCTTAAAAACCCAGAGGAATTCAGAAACCCAGTGGTTATTTATCTGATGCGATGTTTGATGCATTGAGTTTATAAATACGCTAACGCAATGTTTCTCATCTTTTTCCTTCCTTGCCCCAAATCACTTATCAGAAAGTCCTTTTTTATCCCACGTAGGTAAAACACTTTGAGCCAGTTTAAAAGCCTCTGTTGTGATTGGGTAATGGGTTTGTGTGTGGTTATCTAAAATCACTTTTACCCAATTTCCATAATTTGCCAGCTTTGGAAAACATTATGTGAAAACATTTGTTTTTTTTTAAAATCAGCAAATAGAATAATACATAGAAAAAGCAATGCTGAGAACGGAATTTTAATATAATGGCATTTTGGTTTGAGAAGCAGAAACATATTAAAAATAGGAAAAATGATGAAAGGTGATATTTGACCTTTCAAAACATGTTTATTACATTTTTGAATAAAACATTATTTTACAAATTATCCAATGTTATTTGCATTAAGGAAGGGAGGAAGGGAAATGGACTTAATAACTAAAAATGTTTGAATTTTGACTCATAACTTTTGTATAACTGATTGTAATGGCTTTTAATTTTATTTTAATATAGTTTGCTGCTCAGAGTCCCTTGTGAAGTTCATGCAGGATTTAATCAGCCGTACAAACTGATGGAATAAACAAATAAACATTTGCCTGATGAGGGCCAAGATTGCATTTAACAGAATAACAGACTTGGGAAGGATCTTGGAGGTCTTCTAGTTCAACCCTTGCTCAGGCAGGAAACCCTTTATCATGTCACGCAAATGGCTGTCAATTTTCTTCTTAAAAATTTCCAGTATTAGAGCGTTCACAACTTCTGAAGGCAAGTTGTTCCACTGATTAATTGTTCTATCTGTCAGGAAATTTCTCCTTAGTTCTGGGTTGGTTCTCTCCTTAATCAGTTTTCATCTATTGTTTCTTGTCCTGTCTTCAGGTGCTCTGGACAATAGGTTGACCCCTCCCCTCTTCTTTGTGGCTTTGGAACACTGCCATCATGTCATCCCTAGTCCTTCTTTTCACTAGACTAGACAATTCCTGCAACCATTCTTCATATGTTTCAGCCTCCAGTCTCCAAATCATTTTTGTTGGTTTCCATTGTACTTTTTCTAGAGTCTCAACATCTTTTTTATATTGTAGTGACCAAAACTAGATGCACTTGAGACAGAATCTTTACCAGTCAGCTCAACTTATTTTACAATATGGTCAATAGGACATTGGAGGAACAAATGCTGCCCACTTGGATCTTCTGGACAGTTCAGAGCATCAAACTAACTAAAAGGCAAGGTATAAAACTCAGGAAATAAAAAGAATTGGCTATGTATAATATAGGTAGTCCTCAGCTTATCACTATTTATTTAACAACCATTTGAAGTTACAATGGCACTGAAAAAGTGATTTATGATAGGTTCTCACACTTATGAGCATCATAGCATTCCCACAATCTCATGATCAAGATTAAGGTCCTTGGTACCTGGCATGTATGCACGATGGTTGCAGCATCCAGGATCATGTGATCACTATTTGCAACCTTCTCTGAAGGCTTCAACCAGCAAAGTCAATGCAGGAAACAGTATTCGCTTAGCGATCATGTGAGTCACTTAACTACTACACTGATTTGTGCCAAAAAAAGGTCATAAGATTTGGCACAACCAGAGGTAGTATTCAGCAGGTTCTGACCAGTTCTGGAAAACTGGTAGTGGAAATTTTGAGTAGTTCGGAGAACCTGTAAATACTGCTACTGGTTGGCCCTGCCCTCATTTACTCTCTGCCTCCCATTGAGTCCCAGCTGATCACTGGGTCTTCTTTGGTTGCCCTGCATAGGAGAATGGAGCTGGAAAGCAGGTTAGTGGGGTGAGGAGGGAATGGGGATTTTGTAGTATCCTTCCCCCAGGAGTGAGGAGGGAATGGGAATTTACAGTATCCTTCCCCTACCACACCCACCAAGCCACCCCCCACAGAACCAGTAGTAAAAAAATTTGAATCCCACCTCTTAACAAATGTTTCACTTAACAACAGAAATTTTGGGCTCAGTTGTGGCCATAAGGTGGGACCTTATTGAAAGGTTTCTCCCCAGATTTCCTGCCACCTATGTTACCGTTTATGAGATAAGCCACCAAGAGACTCACCTTCTGTCCCTTAATGGTTTGTGTTTGTAGGAAAAAGTGCAGAAAAGAGCAACAAAGATTATTTGGGGAAAAGAGGCTAAAACATATGAAGAATGGTTGCAGGCATTGGGTTCATCTAGTCTAGCGAAAAGAAGGATGAGAATTGACACAATCGTATTGTTCCAATATTTGAGGGGTCAGCGGATCCCAGGATCCCTTTTAAAAGCTTGTTCAGGGGTCCTGAAGAGCTACTTCTGAGCAAGTTGTTTACTCATGTAGGCTGGGGGGAAAAATGCCATTTTCTGTAGACTTCATCTTGCATTACAAGGAATCACTCCATCACTATGCCTTATCCTCGTTAACAGAGCTGGCCCTCTTGAAATTAATAAAAAGAGTCAAACTATTTCTGAAGCAATGTCTGGGCTGCCTACAAAAAAAATAAGGTGTCCAAATCCAGAAAAAGAAAAAAAAAACAAGAGCAGGAAAAATGCAAACAATTGTTTCTCAAGTTAGCACCATCATGATGAGCTTCTATATTGGTATGTGAGAAAGACCCTGAGAAACAGGGGGAAGAGATGCTGCCTAGGAAACAAACAGATAAGAAAGAGCATAGTCAAAGCAGCTGCAAAATGGGCAGAGAAACAGACTCAGAAAGGAACCTCCTTAGCTTCTCAGGATATAAAGGTGATGGGGGGTGTTGTACTTTCAGATTTGGAAGATTGATGTCAGCCTTCCCAGTTATATCAGACAGGAAACAGACCAGATGAGCTACCTCTACTTTATGAACAGAATCTTGCAAGTCTGAAAGCATAAACTTCCACCAACTCCTTTTCAGCCTGAGAAGTTAAGGAGGGTCCCTTCTGAGTCTCTTTATAATGTAGATGAGGGCTGTGTCCTCTCTTATCTGATCATTTCCTAGGCAGCATCTCTTCATCCTCTTTTTGTTTCTCAAGGTCTTTCCCACACACCATTTATACTTCTGCAGGGGTAAGCAAAGCAGGGTGGGATGGAAAGCTACACGTTACATGTTTCATTATGCAAAAACTGCCATTATGCAAGTGTGTCATTGCATGATTACATCACGAAATGTATGGTGGCATCAGGTCATACTAGCTTCTACTAGGTGCATCTGACCAGCCTTTAAGAGGTTTAGTTCTAAAGTGTAGTTTTTGTATTGTTCACATAACATCTTTAACCTGGTTACTGAATTGTTCCCTTTTCTGGTTTGCACAGTCAGAAGCCAATTCAATGGACTGGGTTCCACATTACATGCTGAATCAAACAACTAGAATAAAAACTTATCAAATTTATCAAGTTAAAGTTTATGCAACTTTAATCAATGAATAAAGAATTTGAGATTCCTGATTTGCCCAGACATTAGGAAAAAATATTAACACCAGGGCCAAAATATTCAGTTGATCCTGGATTATATCATATTTAACCCCAAACAATATTTTAGATTCCTTGGACCCCACTGAGTTTATATAACAGAGGCTTATATAAATCATCAGGAGATAAAATGAGATTAATGCTTCATTTAAAGATATGTTTGCTCAGTCCTATGGTTGCTCAATTCTGCATTATCTCAACTTCCAAACTTGATGTAGTATTCTCAGAGGTTCGAGTTCTTTTGAAGTACATTCCTAATGCTTGGAAATTGATATTTGGACAGAGAAAGCAAATTCTCAGTGCCCTATTTTGTACTAAAAATTTATTCTTCATTGTCTGAAAGGTAAAACAAATGGCACCCAACTATCAATTGTCTGCAGAGTGTGTGTGATTAGCAATTTAGGAACAAATCGCTTTTCATTGAATGATGATAATAGAATAGAATAGAATAGAATAGAATAGAATAGAATGGAATGGAATGGAATGGAATGGAATGGAATAGAATAGAATAGAATAGAATAGAATAGAATAGAATAGAATAGAATAGAATAGAATAGAATAGAATAGAATAGAATAGAATATATGGAATGGAATTAGAATAGAAGAGAGAATAGAATGGAATGGAATGGAATGGAATGGAATAGAATAGAATAGAATAGAATAGAATAGAATAGAATAGAATAGAATAGAATAGAATAGAATGAGAGGAGAGGAGAGGAGAGGAGAAGTGAAGTTGGAAGGGACCTTGGAGGTCTTCTAATCCAGCCCTCTGCTCAAGCAGAAGAACCTATACCATTTCAGACAGGTGATTGTCTAGACCAGGGGTGTCAAACTCACATCATCATTATGGCAGCATCACATGGTGTATCAGGACTTATTCCCCCTTCACTAAACTGGGTATGGGTGTGGGTGGGAGCTTGACAATCCTGGTCTAGACTCTTCTTAAAAACCTCCAGTGATGGAGCTCCCACTATTTCTGAAGGCAAAGCTGTTCCACTGGTTAATTGTCCTCCCTGTGAGGAAGTTTCTCCTTAATTCCAGGTTGCATCTCTCTTTGATTAGTTTCTATCCATTGTTTCTTGTCCTGTCCTCTGGTGCTTTGTGGAATTAACCCCATCTTCTTTGTGGCAGCCCCTCAAATACTGGGATACTGCTATCATGTCACCCCTAATACTTTTCTTTAGACTAGCCAGACCCAAATCCTGCAGCCGTAATTGAAATGTTTATGTACAACTTGTATATATATATCCTTTTATAGGTCCTGTTTTCCCTTCCTTCCTCATCTCCCTCTCTCTTTCTTTTCCTTTCTTATTCTTTCCTTAGTACCCTTCTTTCCTCTCTCTCCCTCTTTCTTTTATTTCTTCCTCCTTTCTTTCCTTCCTTCCTTCCTTCCCCATTCCAATCTTCTTCCTCCCTATCTTTCCTCTTCCTCCTCTGCCTCACTCTCTATGGTTCCTTCCACCAGCCATCAAATCTTGAACTTATTATTGTGTCTTAAATTCAATTTCTGGAGATAGCTCTAGGAAATGAATGAGGTTACTCACTGAAGGCGAGCTTATTTAATTTTAGAGAAGGTTGGAAGGAATCAGAATGGGAAATGAACTTCATCCCCACCGTCAATTCAATGTAATATTGTATTAGTGCTTGTTTAAAACTTTGAAATCATTTGGTTGCAGCTATCTATTTTTGGGGGAGTGATTTTAAAGAAAAGACTTGGGGAAGAGGAAGGAATCTACCAGCCACTGTTATATGCTTATTTTTTTACACTTGTTTATATTTACTGCAAATTAATTAACTATAACTGAAGGGTTAGCAACGGAGTCAAATTAACTAAATTTTAATTTAATCAAGGTTATTTTGGATGGGTCATTAGAGGTTAATCTCCCTGAAATTTAAATAAATCCTAGTAATTATGTCTAAATTTAAATTGACTGCTGTAAATGAGCCTATGCAGATTTGTGTCTACCAGCGTGGGTGCACTTCAGATAAATATTTTTTTTTATTATGAAACTAAAGTATATATCTGGAAATATCTGAGCTGGAGATTAAATAGGAAAGCATCTGGAATGCTACAGGAACCACAAGGCTGCAGCAAAATGCAAGACCAAATCCATCTTTAAAGGCACTTTTTAAAATGCAAACTAAACACTGGGAGAGTCTGAGTAGCTTTTTTTTTCACTATCTTCCATCTGCTGAAACTTGTTGCAAACTTCTTTGGGGAAAAAGTTGGAATATCTTGCTCAACCAAGTTAACTTCATCAGTGAATTCATCAATTTGATACCTAAAACTAATCCAACCTATTGAGTTCATATCACAAGTTAAGCCACAAAGAAAGAAGCAAACCTGTCAAAAATGATCAGATTGGCATGTTGAGTAAAAACAGGATGTGGGTTTGTAATGGAGCTGGTGAAGCACAGGGCGCAGCTGCAGACCGAGTCACTCTCTGGAACTTGCACAACTCTTAAAGCACAGGGCATCTTCCCAACTCAACTTCTCTCCACTAAAAGCCACGAGAGCTTTCGAGTTATACAGAACAAATCTTTGTGCCAACGATTTCTTGATCCTTTTAATCAGCAAGAAGAGAAGCTTCTCCGCTCCAAATTTCCCAGGGATGACCATGTCCCTCTTGATGATGATTCCAGCACTTAGCAGGGATTGGTGAGCTCTAAACCATGATATCAGACTGGACTCGCCATCCCCAGGATGACAATCTAGATCTGATCATATGATGCAAATGTAGTTTCTTCCTGGAATTGTCTTGCCACTTAAGGCAGCTAGCTAGACAGAGTAGAAAAACCATGGTATTGCTTGCATGTGGGAAGCCCTTCAGGATGGGGTGGAACATCACTTATTTATATTTTTACTTATTTATAAAATTTATTTGCTGCCCATCTCGTATCCAATGACTCTGGGCAGAACACCATACAAGATTATGCAAGTAACGGTAGAAACCAGTGGCATCTAGGTAAGGATGGGGACAGGTCAGCATCTATAAGGGTCTTGAATGGGGGTGTGTGTGAAGGAGGACAGACTTTGTTAAAGAAGAAATAATTCTTTCCATGGACTGTGATTCGTCTTGCTTCAACAATGGACAAGCAAGCCTATTGACTCCTGCTTTGGGCAGTGGGCTGGACTAGAAGACCTCCAAGGTCCCTCCCAGTCTGATGATTCTGGTTCTTCTTATAAGTTGGAGAAAAAGAAAACAAGACAACAGGGAGAGGGAGAGGGAGGGGGCAGTTACTCTTTCCTTTACAATGATCAGAATGGATTGGCTGAAATCTGCTTTTGAATTTTGAATAAAAGTGAAAGTTGAGGATGGGAGAGGATGGGAGAGACCCTGCTAATAAACCTTGTCCAGTCTGTCTAAGCATTCTAAGCGGTTGATGACCCAGCACACCTGGCGAGCATCCTTTGGGACAAGGCTGCATTCCAAGGATCCCTTGAGTTTAGCAATCGCTTCCCATTTAGAAGCGGTGCTGGTTAGCATCTTCTAAAGCTGCCTTGTGACAGCCTCCCACACCCAAGCATGCTTGCAAAACTTTGCTCTGCCTTATTTACCTGACAAGTGCGGATGGATGTTTTGCTCAGCTAATCTAACCTAATCTATACGGTCCTATCGGGAGCAATCAGCATGCACATTTCAATACTCTTGGGAACCTTTGGAAGAATTATTGCATGAGCTTTTCTGCACTCAACTGCAGTTTATCTGCCAGATGTAGTTCGGTCCTAAGACAGATTATTTCATATACTTATTTAACCAAGAAATTAAACAGGCATAACGTTTTTTGCTGTAATGTTTCTTTGTAATGTTTCTCTGTAATGTTTTTACCGCCATTCTCCCACCTCAAAAAAAAAAAAAAAAAAAAAAAGGTTTTTAAACTATATGGTGAAGGAATTTGCGTGGGTATGAGCTACAAAGAGGAAAGACAGAAATAGAGGCTGTGTTCTTGCAAAGCACTTACCTGGCCACTTAACACTCTAAGAACAACGTTCACACATGCTAAGTTTGGCTCCTACGAACCTTGCTTAATTTCTCTAAGGTTTAGTAAGGGGCACGAACTCAACACATCTGGTTGGTTCGTTGTTCTATACCAGGCTTAGAAAATGGGTGAGTTCGGTGAGAAGGTCCCCTGCGTGGAGTGAAGAAAATCGCCGGGGCGCCTTCTCCTTAACCACGGCCCTCTTACAAGACCAGAAGAGTTCAATGACTCTGAGGCGCTTGGCGCGGGGCAGCACCGCTGACAACCCCATAGAGATCCCAGGGACCGACCGGATCTCCTGAAACAAAAGTTCTGGATCGGAGAACTCACATGAAAGCGTGGTAGATGAACGCCCAGCCTCGGGGTCTTTCCAACACGTTGTAGAGGCAGTTCTGAAGGCGGCGGTATCGCTTCTGCGACGCGGATCGAGCTCCGGAGCCCCCGCGTGGGACCGGTAAGGGAGTCCCAAGGAGTCCCAGGCGCCTGGGGCTGGATCCAGTGGCGGCGGGGGTCGCCTCGCTCTTCTCGGTCTGCACGGCTGTCAGGGCTACGAATTCCAAGCCCGGGGCTTCTCCGGCGCCGCCGCCGCCGCTGCCGTGAACCACGGACGGAGGCAGCACGGAGCGGTCCCCGCCGGGAGCCCCGGCCATCGCGCTGAACAGGAAGGGCGAGCGCGCTCACGGCATGGAGAGGGTTGAGTCCCGCGGTAGGTCAGCCCGGCATGGCCCCGGCTGCCAGAGGGCTGAGGGGCTCAGCCGCGATCCTACCCGTTGGCGCCAGCCCTCCGGAGCCGTCCTTCCCTTGGCAGGGAGGATGGAGGTTGGAGCCTCGCTCGCCCGGGCTCAGGAGGGAGACGGAGCCCGGGACTTCGCCGCGGGATGCGCCCTGGGCGCACACGGGGACACTTGCCGAGCAGCCTTGCGAGCTCCCCCCGGTTCTTTAAGCCACTCGGGGAAGGCGTGGGGAGGGAGAGGGGGTGAGAGAGGCAACTGGAGGGACGCGGATCTCCCTCCCCGCTTCTTCGGCTGGATGCTGCTTCTCCGCCTACGCCCAAGTTTAGAAGAGTTGCCGGCTTCGCGTGGCGCTGCGCTTTGGAGAACTGGGCAGTGTCAAGAGCGCGGCCGGAGAAAACAGAGGCGCCAACAGCAGCAGCAAGAGCAATTTCTGCCGGTGCCGCCGCTGGCTCTTTCTCCTCCTCTTCCCTCGGCCCCTCTCCATCCTGCTGGGTTTTCCACCTGCCTTTTGCTTTGCCAACTCACATGGCATCCTTCTCCCCCCACCCCCACCCCACAACCCCCGCCTCGCCGGCTCGTCTTTCCGACGACGCGGCGAACCCTCGACGCTGAAGGGGCCGGGCACCCAGCAGCCAATCACGCCTGCCGCCGCCGCTGCCTCCTTCTTCTCGTCCTCCTCCTCCTCTTCCTCCCGAACAGGCGACTAACCGCGGCTGGAAGGAAGCGCGACTTTCAATCTCCGACGCGGGCGCTGAACTGCGCCTTCTTCTTCCAGACACGAAGAAGAATGGAAAAGTTCCTTCAAACGAGCCCTGGGCCCAAGTTTCTGTTTTTCTTCATTCATTCAGCCGGGTCTGCGCCCACATTCGCTATTGCCCACTCACCACGGCCAATTGGCAAGGGTCAACTCGCCGTGGGACCATTCGGTACGGAAGAAAAGTTACACGAATACCGAAGAAATAGAATCATTAAAGAAAGGATGGCAAAGGAGGGACCAAATGAAATGTACTGTAGATGACAAAAAAATTAAATATTTTTAAAATTATTTTTACTAATTAAATTGATTTGAATTGTCTATGGCGAAGTTGGACGTGGAGAGTTGACCATAACAAGAGTTGGCTGTGGTGAATTGTCCCATTCTGCCTGAAGCAGGCCTCTTTCCTGCAGTTCCAAGGTTTGGCTCAGCCCAAGGGGTCTCTTGGTTCTTAACCTCTGAGATGCGTTTCCAGGGTTTCAGCTTTCCCTTCGGATAAAGGGGAGCAGGTCTGGCCTCATGCTGGCCCTCCCAATCTTTTGGTAAGGGCAGTGAAGACCAACACTCACATGACTGAATTGTATTCAATTGTATGTCTTTGATTAAGGGCAGTTGATTTAATTGCTTCCTCCTTGGTCTTGATTAATTAAAATTAGCTGCCAAGTTTGGAAGGAGGATGAAGGCTGTGGAAGGAGAGAGCTACTGGTTTGTGTACCCATTAGATGAGGGAAACCAAGGACAGCAGGTAGAACCACCGACTTTAGAATTAAGAGCAAAGGAAGTGGTGGAGAGATTCTGCCCCTTAGGATCAACCATCACCTGTAAAGGAAGAAGAAGTCAAGAAATATGCCACAGACCAACAATTGATCACACCACTGCAAAGGCCATATTCAAACATTGTGATGTGTTTGTACCTACAAAGATCAGAATTGTGCAGGCCATGGTGCCCTCTGTGACATTCTATGGATGCTTTTTAGGTGTGAAGCGAAAAATTTTCAAACAAAAAAAAAAAACTTAAGAAAGTCCAGTTGGCTTTAGGAAAAAAGCACCTTTGAGACAACCACAACCTGGATGACTGAGAATCTCCACAGAATTTTAACCAACCTTAGAATTAACAGTGGAGATAAGGAAGTGATAATAAGATAAGAGCACCTGCCTCTTAGGATCAACCATCAACTGTAGGAGAAGAAAAGTCAAGAAATATGCCACAGACCAGCAACTGATCACACAGTTGCAAAGGAAAAGATATTCAAATGTTGTGGAATTTAATTGTTGGAAAATTTTGGAAATTTTTGTATTTACTTATTTATTTACTTTGTCATGTTTTTGTAGTGTATGTTGGAGGTGGTGACCTTTTGAGAGCTGTGTGCAACAAAATTTCATTTTAATATATGCCGATTAGTGCACATTCAAAGTGACAATAAAGTTATTCTGTTCTGTTCTATTCTATTATTTCATTCTTCTATTTTATTCATTGTGAATTAGATGCCACCTTGAGAGAAAGTCTTTTGAGTTCCACCTGGAGACAGGAAGATAGACAAGAATGCCAATTAGCAGAAAACTTACCACTTTGCTCATTGGCTGTCAACAAGTATATTGATATTAAAAGGCAAAGTCATTCTTTTTCCAGGATAAGATCGTTCAGTTTTACAGCATTGTATGTGCAAAATCAGAGGCACAATGGCTCAACAATTAAAGATGCTGAACTTGTCAGCTAGAAAGCTGACTGCCTGGATTCGAGACCTGAGCGCCGTATGACAGAGAGAGCTCCTGTTCCTTGCTCCAGCTCCTTTTGAAAGCATGCAAATGCGAGTAGATAAATAGGTACCACTTCAGTGGGAATATTACAGTATGTCATGTGCCTCGGTACATAGTCACGCTGGCCACATGACAACGGAAATGTCTTCCGACAACATGGCTAAGAAATGGAGATGAGCCCCACCCCCTAGAATCAGACATGCCTGGACAGGGAAACCCTTTCCCTTTTCCAGGCGCAAATCAGATGGCTGTGAAAAGCAGAGGTTTGAGGTGATTTGCAAAGTTGGCAACTCTGCCAACATTGTGGTCTTGTGAAAGCCTTGCCAAAGCTTTGAAGTATGACTGAGTGCTCAGTTTAATGGATCCTCTTAATAGAATCCTAACTACAAGCTGATTAATTGGGTGGAGCCTGCTTTAATTGGACAGGAAAACAAATGCGAAATGGAATTGGTGGTGAATAGAGATGGCATCCAGAGGATTTTCTTGCTCTTCAAATAGGAGTGGGCAAAAAGTATTTTTTCCCTCCTTCAAAATGATCCTTCGCCAGTCATCACCCTGCTGGCTGGATGAGGAAGAGAAAGAGAGAGAAAGGGGCGCCCTGCCTACTATTTTCCCCAGAAGAGCCCTGTGGGGTGGGATGAGTTGAGAAAGTCGCCCAACTGGCTTTCAGGGTTAAATCAAGATAGAACTCCTGGTTTCTAGGTCAGCACTGACATCCAAACTGGCTGTCTTTATTTATTTGCTTTATTTCTATTCTTTTTTTATGGTGAAGGATTCCAAAATGGCTTTCATTAAAATAATAACATGTAACTCCACCAGGGCATATTCCAATCCTTGTAAAGAAAATAAAGGGTGGGGGATTACTTTCACATTGCACTTAGAATGACAGGACTGGAAATGACTGGTGTTTTTTCAAACTTGGCAACTTTAAAATGTGTGGACTTCAACTCCCAGAATTCCCTAGCCAGCATGGATTCTGGGAGTTGAAGTCCACATATCTTAAAGTTGCCAGGTTTTGGTGGGGGGGAGAAAGCACAGCTTTGAGTCATCAAGTCTGATCCCTACTTAGAACTGAACTCTCAGTTTAAGGTCTCCAGCCGATGTTTTGCTGATCTTCATTGAAGATGTCCAATAAAAGGAAAGCCTTCACCTTCACCTACACGGACAGGGCAAGCCACTAGAGCAGGGGGTCTTCAAACTTGACAGCTTTAAGATTTGTGGACTTCAACTCCCAGAATTCTTCCTCCAGTCATGTTAGCTCGGGAATTCTGGGAGTTGAAGTCCACAAGGCTTAAACTTGCCAAGTTTGAAGACCCTTGCACTAGAATATCAACCAAGAGCAAACCCCACTCCTTACTAGCACTTATGATGTTACCTAATTTGGATAATGAAATGTCTGCATCAAATCAACCAAACTCTGAGAGCACCAAGAACCCCAATCTGTCCCTAACTTGAGTCTTCCAATGATGCCCCCATCATCACTATAACTGGGTCCGTTCACCTTTTTGGGAACTTCATTCTCTTCTTGTCCTTCCTTCCACCTTTCCCAGCACTAGAGCCTTCAGCAGAGGAGTAGTTCTTCACATAAAGCATCATTTATCAGCAAAATTATTTATCATGCTCAGTGCATTTCTTAGTTTAGTTCCTATGCTTTTTCACCCCCTAGGCAACCTGCAATGTTCTAAAAAATGCAATTGAAAAATTAAAAAGAAGTGCACTTTAAAAGAGCACCTAAAATACACCAAGTATACAGGCAATAAATTGGCAGGAAAAAAAATGTACTTTAAAAAGCTCCGCTGCAGCTTACGTGTTAATTGCCTTTAAATGCTGCAAGGTGCCCTGAGTAATGCACCAGAAGAAGCATTTGTAAAACTTACAACATACAGTAATGGAGGTTGGCTTTATGACCCTTCCCAATGGGCTTTGGCTGCTTTCATTTAGTCTCTCTTTCCAGAGGGCTGGAAACAGGAGATGTATGTTCCTGTCACCTTTCCCCAAAGGAACCGACATAAAGATCTGGCAATTTAAGAACCAGCCTCTTGAGAGATACAGTAAGCTGTGCACAGAATGAACTGGGTTAGCTAGTTCATTAGATGCAAACCTTGCCTCATGTGAGCTACTGAACCCTTCCTGGCTGAGGGACCCTTTTCCAAATATGGAGACTTTAAAAAAATAAATGGAATGCAACTTCATCTAGAATCACACAATTGTTTGGCTCCAGGCTAGGGTTCTCACCACGTCTTGTGGCAATGTGTTCTAGAAGGTAATTTTTAGATACTACGGGAAACTGTAATTTAGTAATTCCTTGGAGCTACTATTAATTTACAGAATTAGATAACTGAGAGACAAAGAACCTTCTCTGTTCATGTACTATGCAGAATTAGTGAACCATACACACAAAAATACACGCATACGTGTATCCCCAATTGTGGCCATAAGTCAAGGACTGTCTGTAATTATATACATTAACAGCCTAGAACAACTGAATAAACTAAACATCAGGGGAAAAGATCCAATCTCATGCCCATGCAATATTTTTTTAAATCACTGTTCCCTCAGTTGCTTTCTTCTCTTTTTAAAAATAAAATTTTTAGTCTTTGTGCACTTGTCTTGTCCTTTGAATCTCCTGTGCTACAATTCTTCTTTTCACCTTCACTGTTCAAAACTACATGTGTATTTCAAACATGCATAGTAGCCGTACGATAGTGACCGTCTTATTTCCAACATATTTAAAAAATCATCCATATGAAGTTTGCCCTTTTCACAGTTGCCCGGAAGCTACAAGTTCACACCCAAATAAATAAAGCTGTTTTACCACTGTTACAAGGCCCAAAGACTGTGTTCTCACAAGAAAATTATTTTTCAACAATTTTGCTGGTCTGCGACCGTAATAAAGATTGATTACATATTCAACAAGCATGTGACCGTTAGGGAGGGCTGCCACAATGGCCATACATGTGAGTCATCATCACTTTGAAGAGTTGATGAACAAATGGACGTTAAGTAAGGATGATCTGAACCAGGGCAGTAGCAAGTCCAGGGGGCTTTCACACAACAGCAAAGCTTTGAGATTAAATTTAGTTATGCTTTATTTTGTATTTTGGGGGGTGATCTGGGACATTTATTTGTTTATTTCACATTTTTGATAAATCCTGGTGATGTACAGCAGATTAAAATGACGAAGAAAATAATTTTACCACTCACCATTTTTAAAATTGTTTAATCTCTACCTCAGATGGAGGAGCAAATGAACATTGGTTTTGTGTATCATCTAACTATGGTAGGTTAACTTTATTTAAAGAGGCCTTTCTATTTTTATTCTGTACATTCTCTGCTTTCCTATATAGTTCTGAATAAAATTTTAAACAATCAACAATTTATATATTTCACTTCTATTGGCCTCTTTCCCTGGCCTCTTTTATCATCACATTTTGCAGAGGTTGTAAAAGTTCATCCTCAAAGTATTTACAATAAAAAGCTAATAATCCATCTGGTCCAGGCACCTTTGCTAGTTTAATCTTTTTTTTTAATAGATTCAGAAACTTCTCTCATGGTGATAGGTTCATTCATAATTTGTTCCTCTGTTCCTCTGTAATCCTCTGTCAATTTTGTTTCTTTGGATATTCATCAATTCTCTAAAGACATGTCATTGCTTAATACAAATTGGAATAATATTGATAAAATGCTTTTGGTATAGCCAGACTGCCCATTAGTACGGTATCTGCCCATTGTAATTGCAATATCATTTTATTTTATTTTTATAATTTATGTCAACCATTGCCCTGGTTTCTTTGCTAACTCAAAGAGATTTTTTTGCTCTGCATAGTTCATTTATATTTCCTTTTCTCTTGTTAACATACTAGGTAACTATCATTGTAAAAACTTAATTTGCTGAGAAATATTTATCTACACATTTCTTTAATTCCTCTTTTTGCTTCATCTTATCCAAAACAGCTTGTGTTTTCTCTTGCCCCACTTTTAAATTCACCATTAAGTTGTATAAAATAAACTGTGATAAAAGTTTTACTTGTATTCCAAGCCATTTTTAAACCACTGTCTTTGTTTAATTCCTTTAAAAATATATTTTAATTTCTTTTTACAATCCCCCATGATTTCTTATTTCTCTAACAATATATCATTTAGTCTCCATCTAAAAGAATTGGATTTCATTTTATAAACCAAAACTCACAGGATTATGATCTGAAAACGTCTTTGGTAATATCTCTAGAAATCTTAGTAGCCAAATTCCTTGAAATTTGTATCGTATCTATTCTTGAAAAGGATCTGCGTCTTTCAGAAAAGTAGATGTACTCTCTTGAATTACCATTTTTCTCTCTCCTTATGTCTATGAGCCCTAAATGGCATTCTAAATGGTACTTCATAATAACAGTCAAAATCACAGACTGGCTCATATACTACCATTATCTTTTGTTTTGTAAAATTCACCAAAGTCTGCACATAATAATAATAATAATAATAATAATAATAATAATAATAATAATAATAATAATAATAATAATAATAATAATAATTTCACAAAGGTCCAGCTTGTTGTCTGTTTTAAATCCAAGTTATTCAAAAACATTTCTATCCTAAAAAAAAAATTCAAAAAAAACTGTCTCCTTTATTTGTTTTAAATTTTCCTACAGTCTTTGTTAAGCTTTTTGCCAAAAGTTTTTCAATCTTTAAAACCCCTTCTTTTCTTTTTAATCATTAAAGAATGGTGACCTACTAAGTTGAATTGCCTTATCCTGCCACTCAAAAATGTTTCTCTTTACCTGAAAATTAATTACATCCAAAATAGTTTAAGAAAGTGAGGTTTGCATGAACCTTATGTCCATATAGACTGCATCACGACTGTGAGCTTGATTGAAATCCCTCTATTCTCAGCCATTCAACTTATGAGTTGACCACAAAAATCTACATTTCTGCTGTCTACTTACTAGGGCCAGCTATTTTACAGAGTGCATGTGGATAATCCCACAATCTATCCAGAGAATCTGCACCAAGCAGAATTCACAATCTGATTGCCAATCTCTACTGTCCCTG
Source organism: Notechis scutatus (assembly GCF_049901735.1). Classification (NCBI taxonomy): domain Eukaryota; kingdom Metazoa; phylum Chordata; class Lepidosauria; order Squamata; family Elapidae; genus Notechis; species Notechis scutatus. The sequence continues at coordinate 5,153,343 of NC_142016.1, forward strand.
CTCCTTCAGGGATGTCTAGTTTGCCAATGATCGTCACCTGGAAGCCCCTTAAAGAGGGCTGTTTGGCCAACTTCGCAAAATGCCAAGAATTGGGTATTTTTGCACAAAATTTCAAAGGCAAGGAGTTCCATACTGTGGGGTCCAAAACTCATTTAACAGTAGTTTCTGTAATTGCCCCATCAGTCATCAAGCTCTGTTATTCTGGCCCTGTTGCAGCTTCTGGGTTATCCTCAAAGACTGCCCCATGTAGAGTATGTTACTGTAATCCAGTTGATTGATGATCAGAGAAGAAGTGATCATTGCCAATGGAACCTGGTGCAGGTAGGGCCATCAATAATAGACATGCCATTTGAACTTGGCAAGTGCCCCGTGACTAGTCTTGTCTCTCCCTGCTGCTAATACAGCAATGCAAGTCCAAGGGGACTTCCAGATCTCCTTCAAGGGAAATCCCATCCTAGTCAGATCACTGCCAAACTGATGTTCTTTATTGTATGATTTATTATATGATTATTATATGATGCTCTTTATTAATAGAAAGCAGTTTGGTGGAATTTCCTATTCTCTCAGAGTTTCTCTACACTGTTCAGGGTTACCAACATCTCTGGTTCATCCTGGATGGCAATGGACAACTGCGTGTTATCTCTATACTAATGGCATTTCACCCCAAATCAATGGATGATTTCAAAGATTTCGTCTAGATGTTAAGATGTGAATTGAAATATTGCACAAACCCAGCTGGTTTGATTAATTTTCAGGTCATGTTATCATGCAATCACAGATTGTACATCTTATTGTACAAATCCAAAATCAAGATAGATTGATTTTGAAACTCAAGTTACATTTGCTTGCTTGTACGAAGCCCCTTAATCATAATCAACCCTGGAGGCAGGATTTACAGCACACAATAGACCACACTGGTTTGTATATTGCCTAAATATCATTTTGGCACCCTCTAAATGTATTGAGAATGCACTGGGAATTGTTAGAGCTGCAATCCTAGCACACTGGGGGAGGAGTATTATATTCCAACTAAATTAAGACAATAAATTGCAATTACATTGTGGTTTCTTGTCCTCCCATTTTGGAGAGCTCTCCAGCTGGGCTTTTGGCATGCTGAATAACTTGGCCATTTTCAGACTAGTCTGACATTGGTAATCAGTTTAATGCAGATCTCCCTGAGACCGACAAAGAACTAGTTGGTTGGGTTGATGCAGGATTAAGGTGGCTGCATCCTCAACAGTAGTTCTTGATTACAATCATTCATTTGGCCACTGTTTGAAGTCATAACATATTGAAAAAAGTGATTTACGACCGGTTCTCACATTTATGACTGTTGCAGCATCCCCACGGTCATGGGATCAAAATTTGGGTACTTGGCAACTGGCATATATTTGTGACAGTTACAGAGTCCCAGGGGGTTCTCCATTTGCAACCTTTCCAGCTGTTTTTTTTACAATGTCAATGGAAGAAGCAGGTTTGCTTAATGACCACATGATTCACTTTACCACTAAGGGAAAAAAAGGTCACAAATGTGGGCATGACACACTGAACAATCACATTTTTAGCAACTGAAATTTATCATCTGTCTATCTATCTATCTATCTATCTATCTATCTATCTATCTATCTATCTATCTATCTATCTATCTACAGGTGAAACTCAAAAAATTAGAATATCGTGCAAAAGTTCATTTATTTCAGTAATGCAACTTAAAAGGTGAAACTAATATATGAGATAGACTCATTACATGCAAAGCAAGATAGTTCAAGCTGTGATCTGTCATAGTTGTGATGATTATGGCTTACAGCTCATGAAAACCCCAAATCCACAACCTCAGAAAATTAGAATATTACATGCAATCAATAAAACAAGGATTGTACATAGAACAATATCGGACCTCTGAAAAGTATAAGCATGCATATGTACTCAGTACTTGGTTTGGGCCCCTTTTGCAGCAATTACTGCCTCAATGCAACATGGCATGGAAGCTATCAGCCTGTGGCACTGCTGAGGTGTTATGGAAGACCAGGATGCTTCAATAGCGGCCTTCAGCTCTTCTGCATTGTTCGGTCTCATGTCTCTCATCTTTCTCTTGGCAATGCCCCATAGATTGTCTATGGGGTTCAGGTCAGATGAGTTTGCTGGCCAATCAAGCACAGTAATCCCACGGTCATTGAACCAGGTTTTGGTGCTTTTGGCAGTGTGGGCAGGTGCCAAGTCCTGCTGGAAAATGAAGTCAGCATCCCCATAAAGCTCGTCTGTGGAAGGAAGCATGAAGTGCTCCAAAATCTCCTGGTAGACGGCTGCGTTGACCCTGGTCTTAATGAAGCACAGTGGACCAACACCAGCAGATGACATGGCTCTCCAAATCAACACAGACTGTGGAAACTTCACACTGGACTTCAAGCATCTTGCAGTGTGTGCCTCTCTATTCTTCTTCCAGACTCTGGGTCCGTGGTTTCCAAATGAGATGCAAAAGTTGCTCTCATCAGAAAAGAGGATTTTGGACCACTGAGCAACAGACCAGGTCTGTTTCTTTTTTAGCCCAGGTAAGACACTTCTGACGTTGTTTGTTGCTCAGGAGCAGCTTGACAAGAGGAATACGACATTTGAAGCCCATGTCCAGGATCCGTCTGTGTGTGGTGGCTCTTGATGCACTGACTCCAGCCTCAGTCCACTCCTTGTGAAAGTCCCCAACACTTTTGAATGGCCTTTTCCTGACAATCCTCTCCAGGCTGCGGTCATCCCTGCTGCTTGTGTACCTTTTTCTTCCACACTTTTCCCTTCCACATAACTTTCTATTAATGTGCTTTGATACAGCACTTTGGGGACACCCACCTTCTTTTGCAATTACCTTTTGAGGCTTTCCCTCCTTATGGAGGGTGTCAAGGATGGTTTTCTGCACAACTGTCAGGTCTGCGGTCTTTCCCATGATTGTGATTCCAATGAACCAGACTGAGACCATTTAAAGGCTCAGGAACCCTTTGCAGGTGTTATGGCTTAATTAGCTGATTAGAGTGGGACACTTTGAGCCTAGAATATTGAACCTTTTCACAATATTCCAATTTTCTGAGATTGTGGATTTGGGGTTTTCATGAGCTGTAAGCCATAATCTCAATTATGACACATCACAGCTTGAACTATCTTGCTTTGCATGTAATGAGACTATCTCATATATTAGTTTCACCTTTTAAGTCGTATTACTGAAATAAATGAACTTTTGCACAATATTCTAATTTTTCGAGTTTCCCCTGTATCTGTCTATCATCTTTCTTATTGGCCACCCATCTTCCCACAGAATATCTCTGGTCCCAACTGTGGTCATAAGTTGAGGACTACCTGTTTTTCGGTTTGGTGTAATGGCCTGGGTCACACATTATGTTAAGGCAATGTCGGAGTTCATCTGTGTAGAACCAGTTGGGCCATATACCTAGTTTCTGCATTTGCACAACATGATAGCCTTTAGTTTATTCGTGCCTTGTTATTTGGTGGCTGCAGCCCCATTGGTTAATTTAGAATAAAGGTGTTGTAGAAGCACAGGAAGTAGCCAACCCAAATTATTTCAGTAAACCTGGGTTGGATGGACCAGGGGCTGAATCCCCAAATCACATTGAACTACTCAGCATCCATGCACATCGCAGGTTGCCTGACTGTGTGGCATAACCTCAGCCATTAAGTTGCCTTGGCAATGACAAATCCTGATTTGCTCTCTTCTGCTTCCCTGGAAGAACCACTTTGCTCAATGTGGACTGAACCCAAGGTAGGCGGGGCGGAAGGGTGGAGTGAATCATCTCTGAGAATGGCTTCCTCCAATGCACTCAAGAGAGTAGCTTTCTCCAAACAACAAGGAAGGAGCATGAGAATTAAAGGCCCATGCACTAGTGAATTATTCAGCAGGTGGTGAAGAACTCTGGCAGGGCACCCAGCCTAAGCAGCACCATTGCACTCGGAAGACTGTCAGATACACCAGCCATAAAAGCGTCACTAAGTAATAGATCTACCACTTATTTTGACCTCCCTGCTAGCTGCAGAGCTGGGGGCAAACATGGACAAGATCCAATCTCTCAGGAGTCAGCAGGGAAATGCACAGTTCTAGGAAACAGTTTGCTTAAGTGTTCCTGGGGTGTCTGCAGGGCCTGGTCATAAAAGGCAAGGAAGCAGTCGTGACAGTGCAATCAGAACAATCAAAAAAGGCAAGGAAGCAGCCATGATGGCACAATCAAAGTTCTACCTGTTTTCATGGACATCAGATCGTACAATCATGGTTACCTTCTTAATGGCTTTGTCCACTGGATTTCACTGTTATTTTTGGGTCTTCATGGATTTCAGTTGTCAGAGAACCCTGAATTTCCAGTTCATCTCCCATGTCAAAAGAAATTAACTTCATTTCAATGGCTGTCTTCCTTTTTCCTGGATCCTTACAGATAGTTTGGAGCAGTTCTTCTCAACTTTCACTATTTTATGATAAGTGACTTCAACTCCCAGAATTCCCCAGCTAGCCAGGAGAATTCTGCGAGCTGAAGTTCATACATCCTAAAGTAGCCAAGGTTGGAACATAGGATCATAGAGTTGGAAGGGATCTCGGAGGTCTTCTAATCCAATCCCCTAGTCAAGGAAGGAGACCTTATATCATCCCAATCAAATGTCTGTCCAGTCTACTCTTGAAACCTCTAGCAATGGAGAACCCACAACTCTGGGAGGCAAGCTATTTCATTGATGGTTTTCACTGCCAGGAAATTTCTCCTCACTTCTAGCTAATCTCTAACCAGCTTCCAACCATTATTTCTTGTGCTGCCCTCTGATACTTGGGAGAATGTTGGCCTCCCAACTCTATGACAGCCCTTCAAGTACAGGGAGACAGTTATCATGCCTCTCCTAATTTTTCCTTTCATAGGATAGACATACCTGGCTCCCTCAACTGTTTTTCTTGTGATTTAGCTTCCAGACCCCCAATCATCTTTGTTGCTCTTCTCTGCAATCTTTTTAGGGTCTCAGCATCTTTTTTTACATCATGGTGACCAAAACTGAATGCAATAATCCAAGTATAGCCTCACTAGAGCACTACAGATCTGCACTATCACGTTTCGTGAATCTTGATGCTACCCCTCTGTTGATGCAGCCTAGAACTGCATTGGCTTTTTTGGCAGCTGCAGCACACTGCTGACTCATAATTAAAACAGTGATCCACCTAGATCCCTCTCACAGGCACTACTCTTAAGTCAGGTTTATTCTATAGCTATGCATTTGATTTTTTTCCTGCCTAAGTGCAGGACCTTACTTTTCTCATCATTGAATTGCATCTTTCTGGATAGGGCCCAAAGCTCAGGTCTGTCAAGATCTTTCTGTATCTGAAGTCTATTTTCCAAAGTGTTAGCTTTGTTAGGTTGAAAAAAACACTGCTTTGGAGTATCAATGGTCCAAAAGCAGATGACCCCTCCAATTCCATGTTGCGCCCCTCCCCCCAATCTAATTTCATCTGCCTACCAGATTGTGGCATCAAAACTGGCAGCAGAATCCTGGATCCCTCAGTACAAAATAATCAAAATGCAATATATATTTTTTGCTCTATCACTAACCCAAACACCACCGGAAGCAGACAAGAGAGTAAATCATATCTCCTAACTTCATCTCTTCACCAAAAATCCACCTACTTCCTTCAGAGGTCTGATGTTTTTAAAAGCACAATCCTAGCCAGATCTAGCAAACTAACCATAGGGCTCTCCGGGGGTCTTGAAGCAATGAAAGGGACCCCAAGCTGAATGGAACTTTTTGGATCTTGGTTGGATCTTTTCTTTCCCGGTTCCTTTTCCTTTAACTTTTTCATCTTTCTCAAACTATATAGGCTGCTGAGAAAGAGCTGGAACTTCTATCAGATGCCCAAACAAACTTATTTGGTTCTGTCGAGTCCCACATCTAACCTTCAGGTTACCTACATCCTGGGAGTTTCAGATTACCCTCCTCAATCTACTCTCTGGGATCAGCAACTGAATCCAACCAGGTCTGCTGATGTCTACTGACCAACATATCCTTGTTGTCAGCTAAAAGAATGAAATAAATAAGGGGGATGGGGGAGGAACTAGGAGTTATTCTGATGTACTTGCCAGCTGACAGTGTAAGAGAGAAGACTTGGCGCCTCTATTTCTGGGATTGGCCTTGTGCACAGCAACTTGCTGATGAGGGGGGTCTCTTGGTGGAAGTGTTGTAACCTGACTACTGAAAATAGGAAGTCTCCCAGATTGGATTCTGCATGCGGTGACTTTTTTGATAGCAGAGAGGATGGGAGTTGCAAAAAAAACAACAACCACACATGCATTGACTAGACAGGCTGGTTTGGGAGGTTGTTTTCTTCTGGCATCCAGGGAATGGGTTAGGGAGAGACTATCAAAGGTCCAAAAGTCTCCACATGCTCTCCAGAAAGGCTGAAATGGATATTGGCGCATGGAGCATATGCCCGTGAGGGTGTAGACACACAGGCATTTTCTCGCCAGGTGCCAACCCTTGTGCTAAAATCATTCCAAACGGAGATTACCTAAGGGCAACAACAAGAGTGAGATTTAATGTGGGAAAAACTGGGAAGATCTGGTTACGCAAAGCAAACAGAGAGCTCTGCTTCTCCAATTGTTTGGTGGCTGAGGCAGATTCATTCAGAAGTCACCGTAGACAATCCTCTCTTTAGGAGAAGGGTCTCCAACCTTGCAAGTTTAAGACTTGTGGACTGCAGCTCCCATGCTGGCTGGGGAATTCTGGGAGTTGAAATCCACAAGTCTTAAAGTTGCCGAGGTTGGAGATAACCGCTTTAGGAGACTAGAAGCAGTGAAGCCTTGTCTTTGGCAACATATATTCTCCCCCCGCCCCCACCCCCAACACACACACCAAAAAAGTCATTGCCCCCTCATGAGCTGTGACAGCTGTTCTATCTTGTCTTTTCCTTTTTGGTGGCTCTTTTGAACCTAGAAACCTCGTTGGATCAATTTCATAACCGAGAATGTCTTTGGTTCCTTTTTGCTTTGGTCCGAAGCCAAGGAGTCTAAATCAATATGGCAGCAACCAATCCATCAGATCTGACATGGGTTTTGGGAAGCCAGCCTGCATGCTGCTTTCTCCCTGGCAGTTGCTGTCACCATAATCTTGGTTAGCCGGATGAAGCTCAGAGCTCTCCTCTCGCTCCTCCTCCAGAGCCTTTACAAAAGGTTTTCCAAAGGTGGAGCTCTTTATATTGTTTCAGCTTAGTTGTTTGCTTGCGGATGTTTTATTATCCAACTAAGTAACATAATCAGTAATGAAGCATCTGCAAGCAGAATAACAGAGTAACAGAGTTTGAAGGAATCTTAGAGGACTTCTAGTCCAACCCGCTGCTCAAACAGGAGACCCTATACCATTTCAGACAAATGGCTGTTCAATCTCTTCTTTAAATTCTCCAGTGATGGAGCACCTACAACTTCAAAGAATCACTCTCCGCAATAAGCAAACAATCAAGCTCAGAGAGCACCAGGAACTCCACAGCTCAACCCTGAGCTACAGATATTCTACTCTATTGGAGATTTTCCAAGATCTATGCTAATCAGAACAAAGAGTTCTGAGAACTTGGAGCCCATAATCCTTTGGGGAATCAGACTACAGTTCCTGGCAGGTACCTCAAGAGAACATTGGGATCTTCCTATAAGATTCAGGACACAAAACCAAATGGCCAATGAAGGATTGCCTTCTTCCACTGGAAACAAAGCAGATTTGGGTTCCAAGCACTGGAGAGACCACTGGAGGCTAAAACATACAATGAACAGTTGCAGGAACTGGGCATGGCTAGTCTAAGGAAGAGAAGGACCAGAGGAGACACGATAGCAGTCTTCCAATATTTGAGGGGCTGCCACAGAAAGGAAGAGAGGGTCAAACTGTTTTTGCAAAGCACTGAAACTGAACAAGGAGGGATTCAACCTGGAAATAAGGAGAAATTTTCTGATAGTAACAGTAACCAACCAATGGAACAGCTTGCATTCAGAAGTTGTAGAAGCTTCACCACTGGAAGCTTTCAGAAAGAGTTTGGACTGCCATCTGTTGGAAATGGTGTAGGGTCTGCTTGAGTAGGGGTTTGGACTAGATGACCTACAAGGTCCCTTCCAACTCTGTTAATCTGTATTTGTATCTAGAACCTAGTCCTATTGTCTTCGTGATGCAATGAGAGTGTAGTAGATTTAAGACAGTTCTGAAATCTGCCTTGGAATTTTTCAAAAAGGTTCTTCTCCTTCCAAAGACATTGAGATCTTGTCAAGGTGCTCAAGAATTACGACTGTTCATTTCTTTGAGGACTGCTTTGCATTGTCAAAGGACTGGAGTGACACATCTCCTCCAAGCTGCTTCACAAAACAACCTGGTCTACCTGTTCCTAAGAGCAAAGCAGCTACATTGCTCAGCCGAATTTTACCTCCTTTCAGACTGCTATTTGCCAGATCCTTTCGGTCAAGGATGATGATGAACTCATTCAGAAAATTCCAAGCAACCTTACACTGACCTACTGCTTTCATATTTCCATTGATGATGTTTCTGAACTTCCTTTAGAGGTGAGAGAAAACAATGGTAGTTGGGATGGCTTTGTTGTTTATTACTTATTTTTCAATATGTTTGAAGTTTCCCTGACTACAGTACCCATACAGTAGAACCTCTGGTCATGAATGCTTCTGACCATGACCAAATCAGGTTCCAACTAAAAAATTCATAAAATTTTTGAATCTGGTCATGAACACATACTCAGGTAGTGATCAAACATGGCTGCAGCCAATTTTCCCTTCCGCACCATTTTTTGTAAGCACCAAATTTCCTATTGTGGGACTAATGATGAAATTAGGTTCAGGTCACAACCAAATCAGGTTGTGACCAAAGTTATTGAATGAATTATGGTTGTGTCCAGAGGTTCTACTGTATTTCTCACTTTGCAGAGCCATGAAAGAGCATTTTGCCCTCTAGTTAATAGAAGGAAATATGATGATTTTAACTTTCAGCAGAGTAAAGAACAACTGGGCACTTCATGTCTTCTCTTGGGATTTGATTGGAAATCAGGAAGCCAGAGAAATGCTAAACCATTAGAGAGAACACTAAGTGATGAAATCCTTCCTTCCTTCCTTCCTTCCTTCCTTCCTTCGCCCTCTCCCTCCCCCTCCCCCTCTCTCACACACACATACCTTCTTGGCCACATCTTCACTAAATAAGAATGCCTAACTCCACCCATGGGAATATCTCTTGAATTTTTCTCCTCCGTTGAAATAAATGTTGAAAATTAGTTGTTTTTTTCCAGCCAACTGAATGTGACAAAAACACAAGAGCAAGTCTTTGCTCAGCATGCAGAAAATTGGATTTCAGTTTCTCAGGCATTAATGCCAGGAATGACAACATCTGAATTTAAACCTGAAAGATTGGACTTTCCAACCAGAGTCTGGCTGAAGAGGTTGGACAGTGATCACAAGTTTTGCTAAGTTGGCTAGAGCAGGGGTCCCCAACCACCGGTCCGCAGACCGGTACCGGTCCGCGGAACAACTCCTACCGGGCCGCTGGCTTGCTGGGCACCGCCATCTTTTTTTCATGAAAAAGTGCTTCCGGTGAGCTTTTCTGGGTAGAAAGCTCACCGGAAGCACTTTTTCATCAAAAAAAGATGGCGGCGCCCAGCTGATGCCGGTACCAGGCCGCGGCGCCCAGCTGATGCCGGTACCGGGCCGCGGCGTCAAAAAGGTTGGGGATCACTGGGCTAGAGGATGGGGCCCCTGAGATTTCTATTGGGGTTGGCCATCCAGGAGTTCAGACAGCTATCACTAATTGCAAGAATTCCAAATACTTGCAAATCCATGGATGAGAGTCAACATTAAAATTTTGTTGCTGCCCTTCTATCTAGGCATCCTCCAGTGTGTTAGCCTGTAATTCTTCACCTTCCTGATAATTCAGGAGATTGTGGCTCTTCATTCACTCACTCACTTATTCAATTTCTATAGCCACCCAATTCAACCAATTGACTCTGGGCAGTTTACAATTCTAAAGTTTTAAAACAATTCAAACACTTTAACAGACATTAAAACAATAAAAACATCAACAGAATGAATATGTACAAAGATGAGCCATGATGATTACCTAACTAATAATAATCCCAACTAACAGGGCGCTTCACACATTCCTAGCCCCAGGCCTGGATACATAGCCAAGTTTTTAAAGCTTTGCAAAAACGTAACAGGATGAAGTCCATTCTAAGGGGAGAATAGTCCACAAGTCAAGGTCTACAGCAGAAAAAGCCCTTCTTCTACTTCCCATCGGTTGGCACCGCTTGGCTGATAGGATCTGCAGCATGCACAATCTGTTGAATCTGATTGGATGGGTAGAAACTCTTGGGAAAAGATGGTCCCCTCAGGTAACCTGGACCAAGATTCCACCCCTGAGCAACTCTCCCTAATCTGGTGCCCAGGGTTGGGATTCAATTTTTTTAACAACCAGTTCTGTGGGCATGGCTTAGTTGGTGGGCATGTGACTGGCTGGGCGTGGCCAATTCAATATCACTCACATTGAGGCACGCATCTCCTCGCCTGGGCTCTCGTGACTGTGGGGATGCTGCAACAGTCTTAAGTGTGAAAAATGGTCATAAGTCACTCTTTTCAGTGCCATTGTAACTTTGAATGGTCACTCCACACAAGCAAAGGACCAGCAAAGGAGGGGGAAAAACTTCAGAGAAGTTCCAGAGACAGGAAGTCTAGTCCTCCCAAGAATGTAACAAGGGTTAATGGAGAGGCAGTTTCTGTAAGCAACACCAGAATGTTTCCTTCCTGCCTTCCTTACAGGATTAGGCCAGTAATTTCTTCTAACAACCGGTTCTCCGAACTGCTTAGAATGTTAACAACTGGTTCTAGCGAATAGGTGTGAACTGGTAGAATCCCACCCCTGCTGGTGCCCTCTAGACTTTGGTTCCCAGCATCCTTTAGACTGCATAGCCAACAGTCAGGGGCCCTTGAAGTCCAGGTTGAAAGCGGTAAGGATGCCCTAAAGCTTCTGCAACCTCTGCCTTGAGCAATTAGAGAAGGGGAGCACTAGGAAGGAAAGACTCCTTATTCTTACTCAATTAAGCTGACTTTCCCCTGTTCTCCTTTACCTTGGTGGACCCTGACATATTTTGCATTTATGCACAGTTTTATGCACAGCTTTGGTGGGGAAATACTGCATAGTCATATCTTCTCAGTGGCTTACCCTCTCTAACAGCTGTAAAAATATCATTCCATAAATTAACTTTGCATTGGAGTGACTTCTATATGGCAACAGAGCCAAAGAGAACGGTTAAAGGAATCAGGTATGTCTCTAGCCTAACAAAGAGAAGGATTAGAAGTGACATGATTGCTGTCTCCCAGTACTTGAGGGGCTGCCACAGAGATGAGCTCTCTTGAGTATTACTCTCTTGAGTAAGCACCTGAGGGCAGGACAAGAAGCAATGGATAGAAGCTTGTTAAAGAGAGATCCAACCTGGCACTATGGAGAAATTTCCTGACAGTGAGAACAATTAACGAACAGAATAACCCTTCTCTCAAAGTGGTGGGTACTCCATTGCTGGAGGTTTTCAAGAAAAGATTGGACAGCCATTTATCTAGCATGCAATAAAGTCTCCTGCCTTGACTAGAAGGCCTCCAAAGTTGGACTAGAAGGCCTCCAAAGTTGGACTAGAAGGCCTCCAAAGCAGGGGTGGGTCTCTCCCGGTTCTGTCCACCTCTGTAGAACCGGTAGCTCTGAAGAACAGCAGACACAGAACCGGTTCTATGTCTGCTGATGTTTTTGCCCACCTGCCCACCTGGGCTCTTACCTGATCTTTATTTCCTGATTTTTTAAACTTCAGCTGCCGAACAAGGCACAGCTGCAGTTAAAAAAGCAGGAAAAGAGGGCTGTTTCGAAGGCTGCGTCTCTGCACACAGCATGCTGATGACGATTTACAGGAGCCCGGCGTGCAGGGAAGCTCGTAAATCCCGAACTGGTAGTTAACCCTATCATATCTATCCCTGCTCCAAAGTCCCTTCCAGTCCTGTGATTCTATAATTCACACCAGAACGAAGAGTGATTTCTCCAAATCCTCTTAATCCAGATGTGAGGAACATCTTTGCTTATAAACACTGCATAGAGGTGCACAGAGAAACACAACCTTCCTCGTAAGCTCTCAAACACACAGAATCAGTCTGAGAGTGAGATGGATGGTCTCTAAATAAAATGAATAAATCTTAAACCTGAGGGCCACAGCTTCCATCAGTTTGAGGGTCACACCAGGCCTTGTCACAGGTGTGTTCTAAAAGTGAGTGGTGAAGAGCCAAGGTAGTCCTGGTTTTCTGAGGGGCAGGTTAAAGGAGAGGGATGGGTGCCATAAAAACCAAGGCTTAAGGTAAACATTTTGCCCTTTCTTGGTAAAAAAAATGGACTGAATGTTTTGAGTACTGCCCACTCTGAAGGAATGGTGGAGAGTCACCCTCTGTTTTCTCTTGAGGAACTGTGCAGGATAATTTCTACCTAAGAGAAAACATCAGAAAGTGACTGAATTGCCAACCTCCATCCAGTGTGCAAGACTCTTGACTGTCTTTATATGTGAATGAGGCCCAGGTGAGCACACCAGAATTTCTGAGAGTCTTCCGAATTCTATGGGGGCTTCCAGTCACCATCAATTATCCAGAGCCCAAATGCAGCTCCACAGGGAAGGCAGATCAAAATTCACACATTAAAAATGAAGATTCACCTTGGGCAGCTCTTTAATGTCCTCAGCCATAAAGTAGTAAGCCGCAGTTCTAGCACCAAACAAATTTTAATTCACTTAGGGACATGGGGTATTGAGAGAATCATCCCCTGGCATTTCTCTTAATAGATTTCTGGCACAGCATCTTCAAGAATCCACTTTGAGCTTTCTATTGAGTAGTCTTTCCTAAACAGGAGTCACAATTTTTCTCACCAACAAATTCAGTTAATAGAGGAAACACATCTGTAGGACACTGAAGTGAAATAAGTTGGTGTTGTAGGTACTATAGGGAGGGCTGTCCACAAAGTGTAGTAAAAGTCAAGATAGTGGCCGCAATGATGGAAGCTCTGCCTATTTTTATGTTCAATGTGCATAAATTAAGACGGAACTTCAATCATACCTTCGTGGCCATTGTCTTGACTTACTTGATCCTATCCTATAGACACCAGCAGAGTACAATAAAGAAAAAAGTAGAATCCTTGAGTTAGTGCTGTGCTGTCTGAAGATGTTTCAATAGTCATGTGGTCAGCATCACATCACAGCATAAAGTGTGCAGGGAAACACAGAACACTGTTACCTTCCCACTGAAGTGGTGCCTATTTATTTACTTGCATTTACATGCTTTCAAACTGCTAGGTTGGCAGGAGCTGTGGCAAGTGATGGGAGCTTAATCCATCACATGGTAGTAGGACTCAAACTGCCAGAGTTCTCTGGCATCCTTTAAGCCAATGAGCCTCTCTGAGCTACAAATATTTTTGTTTAAATTCAGGTTCTTCTTCCTTTTAAATAATTATAAATCATTATTCAATAACCCACCGTTACTGCAATCAACTGGATGGTCATTAAATGCTTGCCTTTTCTGGAGAATATACAACAACAGGGCCTCACCCCAGAGTATTTGGTGCTACTAATTCTCAAAATTTGCTCAAGGTTGCCCTTGATTTCTGAATCTGCCCTCTGACCTGGTTACTTAAGCCACAGAGAAAGAAAGCAATGCCAAGAAAATCAGGGTCGATATAATAATATTTGCATTTGTTAACATCATATGTACCTAAATGCATGCTGAAAGCAAAAACATTAAGCCTTAATGACCAACTTCTGAATGATTAAGATGTTTCATCTCTCAGTGTTTTTAAGCTAAAGAATACTTACAATTTTTATTTCTCTTCCCTCTCCAGTCAGTCTTATATATCTCTGCCCTTGGAGGCAAATGGCCTCTAGCATATTAATTGCTCCAGAAAGCAAAGATCTGGGAGGAGAGCCTTGCTTCAAGTTGATGAGCCACTAAAGCTCTCCCAAATTTATCTTAATTTACAAACAAAGAAATGGTTTCTCTAGGATCCTGATACCAAGGTTGGGCCTGCCTTAATTTCATTAGCTGGCGGGTTTTGCATTGATTCTCCAAGATCTGCCCTTGGAAACTTTATCCTAATTCAGAGCATTGAATGTTATTGAAAAGACCTTAGTGAAGGCAATGCCTAGAGAGTATGCTATGAAGCAGGAAAGAGAGGAAATCAGCCTTGAATCCATGTGACTTTCAGTCAAGACAGGCGATTAGCAAATTCACATTTGTGAGGAAGACTGCTATATTGACAATAAGTCAGTTTTTGCAGGGCTATGTCCATGTGTAGGAAATTGAAAAAAACCAACATTGTAAGTACCAATGGAAAACAATTACCTCTCAGGGCCTATTCACAAAAGAAACATCCAGAAGATAAACTGCTGAAGTTACTCCACATCTACGCCTGAATCCAGGAGACACTTTTGATCAACTTTCTACCTCCATTTTTCTGTGGTGTTGCTAGTCCAGAATACTAGTCCACCTGGTTGCTTAAACCGTCACCCTTTGACCCGATGGTTTGAAAAATAAGTGAACATAATGACAAGAAAAGCAGAGCTGATATTTTAATATTTGCATGTATCTTACATGCACACTTGCCAACATTGCCTTCAACCAAAATATCTATGGGTTATTCCAAAAGGGTAGGGTGAAGGTCATGATTCTGACTGTTCAAACATCCATTTATTCTTCCATTAATCCTCCTGATTACTTCATTCACTCTTTCTGCTTTCAAAAACAGTATATAGGCCCATGATGGATCCTGAGATGTTCTTCCCAATATTCTGATACTTGAGGTTGCAACTGTTCTTTGCAGAAACCCACCTTCCTCTTTCTTGATTGGACTTAAGAGTTGGCGGGTAGTCAGAGCAACACCCTGGCCATCAGGACTATGTTAGCTGTGTACAAGATGCACTGACCTCCAAAATAACCCATCACGCTTTAGCTTGTTGTGCAAATCCCAACTACAAAATTGAGAAATGATACCAGAGGCCGTGCAGAAAACAGTGCTGAGTAGACATGGTTCTGTTAACAGAACGTATCTTGAAAACCCAGCTATTGCTTTCTCTTAATATAAAACCAAGCAGCTGAAGTATATAGGAACTCCATCTTAAACCACAAGACACCTTCAGACAACACTTTTAGCTTAGCTATCAAATTAATTTATCTTCCAGATTTGTTCCATATATCAGATCACTAGAAGAAAATATTTGTAGTTCAGGATTAAACTGTGGGGTCCTTGGTGCTGTCTGAGCTTGGTTGTTTTATTGGTGACTCCACATATCAAATCATCAAAAATCCTAAGACCTGATTTGACCCAACTTGATATTGTGCCTTCAGGACTCGTGTAAACTTCTTGAACAAGTCCATGACAAAATTTTCAGAAGTGGCTTGGTGTTGTCTTCTTCCTAACATTATGGTTGGGAGAGAGGAATTGACCCAAGTCACCCAATCAGCTTCTGACTAAACTGTAAGAGAAGAACAGGTAGAGCTGGGGGATGAAGTTAAGCACACCATCAGTTTAGAATCATTGCATTCCCACATATGCTTCAAGTCCAACCTCTCCTGAATTACATTGACCCTTATCTGGTGCCAATTTAATGTTGAACTTTAGTTGACAAGATTCTTGTGTGCTGTAACCTTACAAATGGTTCTGATCAGAGGTGGTATTCAGCAGGTTCTGATCAGTTCTGGAGAACTGGTAGTAGAAATTTTGAGTAGTTCAGAGAACCAGCCAATCCCACCCCGCCCCCATCTATTTTCTATTCTTCTTTTGTTGCCCTGCACAGGAGAACGGAGCTGGAAAGCAGGTTAGTGGGGTGGGGAGGGAATGGGCTTTTGCGGTACCCTTCCCCTGCCACACCTTACCAAGCCACGCTACACCCACCAAGCCACTCGCACAGAACTGGTAATAAACAAATTTGAATCCCACCACTGGTTCTGAATGTACTTGGCAAAGGCACGACTACAGCTCAAGTCTTCTTGCTTGTAGTTTAATCCTTTAATCACTTTAAAGACAAAACTCTATAAAGCGCAGAAAAGCAAAGCAGAAATAAAGTAGCCCCATTCCACATGTTTTGCAAATGCATCTGCTAGGTCATGTACTGACCTGGTTAACTATATTGTACAAACACAACCTCTACTTTTTTTATTTACTAGATTATATTCTCTCTTCAAGAGCTCTCTATATAATCCTTTTCTAAAAACAGCATCATGAGATCAAAGTGGATTAGAACCATGGTCTCCTAGACCTCATTCATCTCCTAAACCATTATGTCACACTGCCCCCCACCCCTAGTGGAATTTCTAACTCTCCTGTCCCCTTGTGAGTTGTGGTGGATCAAAACCGTCCATAGCTAATCAACCTGGTGTCTCAACTAAAAGAGATATTGGTGAGGTTAAATGAATGCTACTGGGACCTTTATCAAGCTAGACTTACAGAACCTTGGAAAGCTCCAAAGTGCCATTTTATCCCAGAGTTTGTGGCATGACGGATTCTTTTATTCTTGTGCAGAGGGGTTTCCCTTTCGTAGATCAGGAATTATTGGCTTGCTTTTGTCATGGGCTCTTTTAAAAACCTAGCCAAACACAATGACTCCTTCTCGGGAAAATGAAATTGTACACATGAAATAAAACATAGATGGACTATATAACAAAGGAAACTTGTTACTCAGATTTTCAAATAACACATATGTAATATATGTTCTTTATTAATCCATTCAATCAACAGCAAGACAAAAAAAGACTGGTAAGTTAAAATAATTATTTCCCCTCCTCCAAGTCCACAGACTAATTACATGAAATATGTTCACCTCAATTTTTAGGCTGGGAATATCACTCAAATGTTAAGTACCAACACTTAGCCCAGAAATTAACTTTACAAGAAACCCCTTGTAAATCAAAATTCCTGTATTTTGAGCTCCTGCAGCCACCAAGAGTTTGGTCAACTGAAGAAGCCTGAAGGCTCACCTCAGAGTACAGGGACCCATGGTGTTCAATTATGAAATAAGCATATCTTGAATTCTCCAGAATTCAAGCTATGCACTTCTTATTCATATTCAATCATGGATATTTAGCTCTAGTTGAGGTAGAGCATCTATTAACCTCTCTGGGTTTGTTTTTGTTTGTTTTTTTGTTTTTTGCAGAAGAGTCAAGCCCACTGTTTCACAGAGCCTCCCAGGAATCAGTCAGAAGGGCTCCAATCTAGTGAAAGGCAGTGTCATGCCCCGTCAGAGTCTGAATCCGAGGAGGAAGACAAACAGCTGGCAGAGAGTGGGAGTGTGGCTCCATTGGCTGTGGAGGAGGCTGAGGAAGGGCAAAGTCCGGCTGGGCAGAGCAGGGAAGAGATAGAACAAGGGAGAGGGAGTTCATAGGAAGATCCAGGCCCACCCTCTCTTCATCCTAGGACATGCAGGGAGGAACGGAGAAGAGAGCAATGTGATTTGCATGGCTTACAGGGAAGGAAAGGGCCCTGATTTCCTTCATTAGCCACAGCTGGGAATGAAAGTTTAAAAGAACTGAACGCTGACTGTGGCAGCTGCTGGGAGCAAACATGACTTTATCCTTGCTTATCTGTGTTCCTGGCATCTTCCCAACCGTGTGAGTTTTGCTGTGCCTGCACATCTGGAATTCTTGCTCCTGCCCTGCCAAACTAATTACCTCATTTTGGCCTGAGTGGACTTATAATTACACTTTGTGTTGACCATGTTTTGGACTTGATTCGTTATAGTCAAAGGCTGTTCCTGGGAGAGTTTTTCTCCAGCCAGAAGGTAACCTGGACATTGGGGGAAAGGTTGGAGCTATTGAAGGGACTCTTATTGATTATCTGACTGTGTTGCCTTTGTGCCACGCCCTGGTTCATCACAGGCAAAGAAATCCCAGGGACACCTCTAAAGACAAACACCCTAAACCCAGGAATGCCCTTTTGTTATCAACAAGCTAGGATGCAATGCACAACAATAAGGATTTATAAGATTCTTAACTAGGTCCCAGTTGCACGTAATCCCAATCACTTGGAGACAGTTGCTCCTCAGAAGTAGGGCTCTGCAATTGAGTAACTCTTTATTCATGAAGAGGTCCATTCCTCTTTAGGGCCTTATCTGCTGAGCTTGAACTTTCACTCATCCTGAATAGACTAAACAAGTCATGTGCAACATGTTACTGACAGGTGATGTCATTTGTTCTCCAGGGATTCGCATGCATTCACCTGTCCTCTTAAGATGGATATGTTTCCATTTCGGATTTGTTTCTCTCCGCATTTTCCTTAGGTTTCCCTTTGCCTAGGAACTGGATGCAGAACAGAAAGTTCAGAATGTCTAAGGCAGGTATGTCCAACCTAGACAACTTTAAGTCCTATGGACTTCCAACTCCCATAATTCCTCAGCCTGACATGCTGACTGAGGAATTCTGGAAGTTGGAGTCAAGTCTTAGAATTGTCTAGGTTGGACGTTCCCTGATTTAAATCCCCTGATTTAAGACATCTCTAGCTCCAAATCTAAATACCTAAAAATGACCATCCTTCAGGACCTTTTAAGTCCAAGAACTGGATTCCTTCTGTGATAAAACATTTCTCCAGAGGTCTCTCAAACTATAAGGTGAATAGTCTGGCTTTCTGGATACAGGTTGGGTAAGTTTAGTTTATGAATACAAAATAGGGTCTCCAGTTAGGTACAGAAATCAGAGGCAACATCTGTAAGGGACTATGAGAGGAGGGTATGGAAGATAAGACTTCTCCCTGTCATCCTCCAGCCTCCATGCTCCAAGCAAGTAGAAGTTCCAAGGGCAAAAATGTTGAGTTTGTTGAGTTCACCAACCTAATACCCAGATGGGAAAAGATGTGACCTTGATCCTCCAAGCTAAATTCCATGGGGAGGTGGCGGGGATCAGTGTGTGATTCCTTTGGAAACAGGCCATTTAGTTAACAGAGTGGCAACATCATCATGCAAAGAGTGCCCTCTGCTGAAATAAAGGAGAAAGATCTCAGGATTCATCCAAAAGTGGATGGCCAAGAAGCCAGCTTTTCACCAGCCAGCTAGTTAAATGGTCTTCTGGTAGGAGAATCATCTGATAATTTTCTCATCATCTGAAAAGACAACATGCCTTAAAGGAGGGCAATTTGAGGCTTCAGAACTGAAACATGACCAACTGTCTTTCTTGGGCCTCTTCCTGGCCATGATTGCTGAAAATTGCTAGTCCAGCTTTTTATCACTTTAAGATACAATCCCTATATTATGGTTTCACCAGTGTTAAAGACAAAATTCAAACCCAAGAAAAAAAACTCTGAAATATTGGCCCCCACCAGTGTTTGTGACGTGACCCTGTTCACATTGCATCAATGGTTCTCTTACTCTCACCCAAAATGTTATGCACAGTTAATAGAATTATAGAATCCAAGAGCTGGAAGAGGTTTTAAAGATCATTGATTCAAACTGCTCAATTGATAGATTATCTCAAAGAGATGATTGTCCAGTTTCCATCTGAAGACCTCCAGATATAGAAATGTCACCACTTTGCATGACAGTCTATTCCACTGGCTGATAGCATGTACAGTCAGGAAATTTCTCCGAATGTTTAGCCTGCATCTTTTTCATGAAACTGTAATGGTTCTAGTTCTCCCCTGTGAGACAACAGAGAAAAAAACAACTTCTATTTGCAACTCTTTCAGATATTTGAAGATTGCTATCATATCTCTCCTAAAGCTAGACATATCCAGATCCTTTATCTGTTCCTATTAGGTCTTCATTTCTAGATTCGTCACCATCACGGCTGTATCCTATGAACATGCTGATCCTCCATTTTCAATTGTATTGTCCAGAATTGGACCCAGGATTCCCAGGGCAGAGTAGAAAAAGCATTTATTTCCTGTTCTCTTATTGCCAGTCCTCCAATGTTTTTTCATCCCATTTGTTTTCATTTGTTCCAAGTCCAGTCTTCCCACTTGCCAACCATGTCAGTTTTTATCTGGGTCTCTTACCCAAAATGCAGTCTGGCACTTTCTATTTGAGAAAGAGGAAAGGGACCATTCAAGATCCAGAGACTTTAGGATCAGCTATCATAGTGTAAGAGTCAAGCTCTGTTTATAGTTGTTGGTTCTTGGTGGGGTTGCTCTTTTTAAATGCTAGCCCATGGAGAAGGGAGAATGATGGTCACCTATCAAAGCTTCAGGCTTACCTCAGGAGGAAATATCGTCACTTCATGCTTGTCTTACTTGCTCCTCATCTTTACTTTCCTCCTTTGACAGCCATTCTTTTGAGAGAAAAAAGTGAAAATGACAGAAAGAATGAAGTATCTTTCGTATCTACAAATTGTGTTGATAAGAGAATTAGCAACTGTGTCCATGTGAAATTTTATTGAGCGCATCTACTCAGAGCTAAAAAGAAAGTAGTCCATAGGAATTCCTAACAGGGAAATGGTCCATAAATGGGACTGTTCATATTTATGTGAAAGTCCACAAGTTGGTCCAGATAAACTCTCAAGTTCGTGCAGCATCCTAAGCCAAAAAATAATAATACTTAATCCTGTTTTTTTAATAACATGCCACACATGTCTCTGCAGTGCAGTGCAGATACATTCATACAACATGGTAAGCTGTCGTCCAGTCGTCTTCCTCTTCCTCTCCACCTCCTCCTCCTCCTCCTTGCTCGGTTTTTACATCACTTTAAGCCACGACAAAGTATAAGGTGTAGATTCACACAACCAGCAAAGCCAAACCAAACATAATGACTTGGTTGATATGAGAAAGCCTGCCAGTTCAAAGAGCTCGAAGGTAAGATTCCAGCCAGCAAACCCTAGGCCAATCTTGTCTCTGCTCAAAAGCCAAATAGAACCAGATCTGGCCAGGGCTCATATAGGAGACAACCAGGAAACCTCCCAGCTGGGAAATCAAACCTGCATCCTAGAGGAAAGAAGTGGCAACCTGCTTCTGTCACACTGCCCCACCCAAAAAACCCCTGCCTTGATGCATGCATGAAGCCATCAGAAGTGGTTTCTCCCTGAAAAATGACGGTTGCTTCCTTGGTGAGATTTCAAAACATTGTTGCTTTAAAAGTAGAAAATCTTCCCTGAATACTTTGCATTGCCGTTTTCTGCTCCTGGTTTTTTGCTTCTTCCCTTCCAACTTACAATTCCTAGCGTCCCTTAGGGAAAGGGAATGGCTGCCAAAGCTATTTAAAGCAGGGGGATATGTTGTCCAGAGCATATATAACCTTTCTCCTCCGGAAATGGGAAAGGGAATTGGCAACTAACGGGGGGAAAAAAACAAAAGAGATACCTAATATGGTTGCTGCTGTTGTTTGCTCCAATAATAGGAGGTGGATTTGAGTGAAGGAAAAAAAAAACTTGTAGGAATTTAGAGGAAGTTTGTAAGAGTTTGTAATAGTATCAGCAGTATATCTGGGGGAGTATATCTCAAACTTACACCAACTGAGAAAATGCAATATATTACTGGCATTGCCCCACCTAAGGTCAGGACAGAGGTAGCAGCAGAATGAGAACGAAGCAAGAGAAAGATAACATCTCTGAATGGACATATGCCCTAAGCCAGTCAACTCAGATCTAGGAGCAGTTTTATGGAAAGAACATTCTTGTGGGTACACAAAAACAAAATTGAATGAAAAGGTGGAGGAAGGAGACCATCGAGCAAGGAATAACATTAAAGGAGAATATGGCTGAAGGATGTGGCCTCCCTTATACTACCTGGAGGGCTTTAAATAAGTTGAGAGTTGGAGTGCATAAGTCTAAAACTAATATGCTCAAGTGGAGGCTCTTAGAGAATAACAACAAGCCATGCAAATGTAGAGACCCAGAGCCCGACCCAACTGCTGATATGTCGGCTACTACCAGAAACATGTATCGATAATGACTTATTTGGGACCAAAGACAAAGCCAAGAAGGTGGCTTCATTTTGGGGGTTTAAAGTTTGACCTAGATGTGGAAGAAGAGGAATCTGACCGAGAGCCAGGTCTGACTCTTGAGGTGAACTATGAAGGCCAGGTGGGCTTTGAAAGCCCAAGCCCAGGCTCTATGCTCCAAGTGAAATCTTCCTTAAAATCAGGCTGTTATTTTGTTAATAATACAGATAGTTCTCAGCTGATGACCACAATTCCTGCTGGAATTTTGCTTGCTAAGTGACCAAGTGATGTGGTTGTTAAACGAATCATCATGACTGGACCTGATTTTAGGTCAATTTTACTGTGGTTGTTAAATGAATCACATCATCATTAAGCAAATCTTGCTTCCCCAATTGACTTTTCTGGTGGGAAGCCAGATGGGAAGGTTGAGAAAATGTGGCCACAAAACACTGCAACTGTTGTAAATGCAAGCTGGTTGCCATGTGTCCAGTTGTAATCAGGTGACCAAGAGGTGGTGTGATGGTCATAACTGGAGGACAGGTAATAAATTGCTATTGTTAAAAGAATGTTAGTAATCTGAGGACTACCTATAATTTGATTAAAGTTTATAATTACGAAGATAAAAATCTGAAACAAACTAAGAAAAAATAGAAAGTAGGGATACAAAGAAATAGCAAAAAGAATGAAAAGAAGACTTCACCAGACATACCAGTATAAACCATTTCAGTGACTTAACATCTTCTCTAATATTTTTTTTTACAAAATCCTCTTCTTCCCACATTTCATCCCACATCAAACTGTAAAAAAATCTTCGTTTGGAACTGATCAGCAAAAGCCTCTTAAGAGCTACCGGAAGCAGTAAAAGTTGCTTGTGGCAAGATGGAAGGCAAATGAATTTAATAAATAGACAATAGATGTGTATTAGCCTGAATTAAATAAATCCATTCTGTAATCTGAAAAAAAAAAAAAAACCCATTCATAGTTACCAGCCATCTCCCTCTTTTCTTCGAAGCAATAAGGAAAGATTTTGCTCTTACTTCACGCATAGTTTTTTCCAACTTCCAATCTAGTTGAGCACCCTGACATTTGTTGATGGCGGCCCACCCAGGTGTTAAGGAAGCCCAATCCTGCTTTGGACTTGCAGGGAAAATCATGACAAAAATGAAATTAGGGGCAAGGGGGAATCCTATTGTTGTAATTTTGCTAGCTTGATCAGGAAAGACTTTTGCCGCTGGTATGCAGTAAAAATTATTAGGCTTTTTATGTTGCGTTCTTATTCTTAACTATTCTTATTCTTTCAGAAGAAGAGACTCTAATGGCATAGATGACACTACTTCTCTACTAAATATCCTTTTTGTCTCCCATGTAGGCAGCAGTTGCATTCACCCATTATACTGAGGCATAATACAGACTTCCTGAAGAAGTGTGTAGCTCACGTAGCTTCCAAAATCGGTTACAGATTTATTGAATAGTTAGTTATTTATTGGCTTACGTTTTCACATTTTATAATTGTTCTTAATTTATTAATTCCTTGAACTCTTCTTTGTGGACTTCTAGCTACATCAGGCGGGCCACATGAGAGACAAGGATTGGCTAGAAGCTGAAGGGCTATTCTGATATTCTTAGTCAACCAAACAATTGTTTTGCCCCTGCCTCTTCTTGATTTTTAACTGATCTAGTGTCAGCACAAACAAGTACACTTTCCCATAAGTGTAGAGTATTAAACTAGCTATTTTATTGCTCAATGCGTATTTCACAGCAATCTTCTCACATAAGGATTCCAGGCCGATTCCCTGCTTGACCCTTCCTTCTGTCCAAGACTATCTCTATCCAAAACCTGGTGGTTGAATGAGGCATTGAGGAATTTGCTATTATCCCTGGGCCTGAATTCAAATTTTAAAAAAAGTTTCAGTGTGGTTTTAGTTGATACACTCCAGAGAAAGAGTTAATTTAGCCAGAGTTCAAATGACCAGAGCTGCTGTGTTACCATTTTCACTACAGAAGTCAGGTGTATGCTTCTTGATCCAAAAACCCACAAATGTCCATATTGCTGTGTGTTCCTTTCTTGCTTTCTACATTGATTTATTCTGCAACCAAACGTTCAGGCAATCTTTATAATCTAGTCTACATTCATTAATGGAAAAAAAAAAACACAGGAGACATGTGAAAATGTTGCACTAATGTATGATGTGGATGGTTTGCTCTTGCTTCACCCATCTTGCAATATATGAATTTAACCACTGGTTTTTAAGCCACATTTACAGTTGAGCCAAGGTACAAAACCCATGTCTGAAGTCCATATTCTCATGATAATTGTGACCATTTATTCTGCATCAGTTAGCTTTCATTTCAAATTCAGGATTTGGTTAAACCTGGTGGTTGTGCTGTTTCTCAGCCACATGAATTACTTCTCTCATTATGCTGGCTCCAGGGTACCTCTATGAATTAACAGAATAAAAGTTGGAAGGGATCTTGGGAGCTATTTACAGATTTTTACAGATTAAGAGAGTTGGAAGGGACCTTGTAGGTCATTTAGTCCATCCCCCCCCCCACCCAAGCAGACCCTACACCAGGGGTGGGCAAACTTTTGGCTCGGGGCCACATTGACTTTTAAAATTTGACAGACGGGCCGGGTCAGCACAAGATTTTTTGGGAATCGCCCCCTTCCCCCCTTCTTCTCCTCCTTCCCCTCCCCTCGGAGGCCCCTGAGTCAGGAGTTGCTACTGCCGGCGCAGCTCGCGCGGCTCCAGTCCGCGTTGCCTCGGGAAGGGAAAGGCAAAAAGGAAGAGCCACGGCGGCGCTTTGCAACGGCAACAGCAGCACCGCGAAGGCTCAGGCTCAGTGGCTCCTGGTTTTGCCTTTCCCTTCCCAAGGCAACGTGGGACTGGAGCCGTGTGGAGCTGTGCCGGCGGTAGCAACTCCTGACAGCCCCAGCCGGACACCTGAGCGGAGCCGGGCGGAACTGCCTGTTGCTGCTGCGGGCGCTGCTGCGGGCGTCTGGCTGCCCAAGTAAAGAACCGCACCAGCTCAGGGCAACTGTGAGGAGCAAGAGGGGAAGCCAAGGTGTGCTCATTTCATAGCAGTCAACTTCTCTCTCTTTTGCTCCAGTTAGGTGCTCCCGGCATGCACAAGGAGCATGAAGGAGGCAAACACCGCACGGATGCATTTTAAAGTCGAGAACTTTGCCCAAGACTTTCGTGTACGGGCTACAGGGCCTCCCCCCCCCCCCCCCGCCCCCCCCCCCCCCCCCTGACGACCCTTGACTTTAGAGCGCCCCCATGGAAGAAGCCAACAGAACAAAAATTAAAAGGGGGGAAAAAAAAAAAGATTTGTTGATGGGCCCTTCTCTCCCAGGTACCGGGTTGCATTTTTTCCTGAGAGTCGCCTCCCTTCATACTCCTTCTCCCCCCCCCCCCCCCCCCCCGTCAGAAAGCTTCCCCTCCTCTAAACTTATTTCCAGTTGGATCTCCTCCAGCCCCTGCCCCCCCCCCCCCCCCCCCCCCCCCCCCCCCCCCCCCCCCCCTCCTTTATTATGTGGCCGAGGGGAGGAGCCAGCTGAGGCCCCGGCGCCCGGGGCCACCAGGCGGGCAACACGCCACCGCCCGGCCCTGGCAGGAAAGTCCTTATTTCCAGATTGAATCTCTCCATCCATTATTCCTTGTCTAGCCTTCAGTGCTTTGGAAAATAGCTTGACCCCTCCTCTCTGTGGCAGCCCCTCAAATATTGGAAGACTGCCATCATATCTCCCCTAGTCCTTCTCTTCACTAGACTAGCCATGCCCAGTTCCTATAACCGTTCTTCATATGCTTTAGCCTCCAGTCTCCTCATCATCCTGGTTGCTCTTCTGTGCATTCTTTCTAGAGTCTCATCTTTTTTATAATGCGGTGACCAAACCTGGATGTAATAGACTAGTTGTGGTCTTACTAAGGCCTTACTAAAGTGGTATTAGTACCTCCCTTGATCTTGATTCTATTCTATTACCCCTATTCCTGGTTCCTGTTCCCATTCCCTACTCCATTCCATTCTTCTAATTATTCTTAATAATTCTCTCCAGCATAGCTAGGAATATTAAAAATGGCTCAGCTCCCTACACTTTCAGAATTAGCCAATCTAGTTTTCCTTACGTAGAAGTTCCTTTCAAGCCCCATACATTTCTACTTATGAATTTGTCTCATTAACTACAGCAGAGTTGGGGTGGGGGAGGTAAAGCTACTAGAGAACCACTCTGGACCCTCCTACGCAGGTCTTCTGAACTGATGGGAAAGGCCATCCAGAGAGACTTTTCGCCAGCCCTTGCATTCCAAGTACCAATTAAAAAGTCAAGATCACAGCAAAAAAAAATTAAAAATCCAATTTCCTGTGATCAGCAAGCACGAAACATAATTATTGAAAGGGCTGCTCATCCACCACAGCTAACTTGTGCATTGGTCTGACAAAGTTTGACTGTTACACAAACCAGATCAACAGAGACCTTACTAAGAAAGAAAAAAACAGACCCGGAATAGAGAATCTACTGCCCTCTGGTGGTGCTCACAAGATTATTTCTGAAAGAATTTACTACTCTGGCCTCATCCTGTATATTACACGAGCAAAACACAACTGGGGACCTGTTGGTTGATTCACCAGAATTGTGCCGAGATTGTTTTGAAAATATGCAAGGTGTTGATTAGGTATATAGCAAAGGCTTCTGGGAGATAGAGGGGATGTTACAACTTTTACAGGGAAATGCTGAATCGGATCTACCCCACCCAGAATCCAATGACTCCCAATTAAGTGCTCACTGGTTTGGAGCTAATTCTCTTTGGTTTATGATGAGAGTTGCACCTTGCGCCTTAACCACAATGTATGTACAAGGGGCAGCTAGCCGAGTTCACATGCTAAGCCTGAATCAAAATACACAATGCAATGCCTGGAGTTAATCACAAATTGCCTCCCTTGTTTTGCCCCTCTTAATATGTCGGGGGATGGAAAGAGCGAACAGCAGACCTCATCTGCTGGGTAGCTTTCAGAATTATTCAAGCGCAGCAACTTCGCTATATTCTTGGAGTAGCTCCCTCAAGACATACCAGATGCCTGCAAAAAACATGTCTGTGTAGGAAATTCCTCTCACTTTCTTCCTCTCCTGCTCATCACAGTGTTTCCTCAGGAGAAGGCCACAGTGAGAAGAACTCTACCGGTAACCCAACCTCATTTAAAGCCACAACTGTCCTACCCCTACCAAAGGAAGGAGAAGCTGTGCACCACTGCATCCCTGGATTCATAACATCCTCTGTAAAGATACCTCACACCCACATTTATTTACTTATTTTAAAGTAACTTTAATTAAATGGCTGGAGATGAAATGAAAAACCAGCTTCCAGAAAGTTGCCATCGTTATTCCTATAGGCATTGAGAGCTATTTTGAAGGATTCTCCCTTTTTATACACCCCCCAAAAATGATTGATTTCTATTGTTCTTTCCTAATGGAGAACTTGCAATGCAGCAAAGTATCAGCCGGTGGTGGCCCAAAGTTAAGTAACAAAGAAATGGGAAATAAAAATGAGGTAGAGGTTTTACCCATTGGCCAATGGATTGATCTAAGCTTCTTTAGCACCAACTTAAAACATATCAATCCATAGAATTTGGGCAGGTTCTGAAGCATTTTGGCAAGTCTAAATCTGGCAAAGCAGAACTTGCTCTGGATCAGGATCAATTGATGAGCTGAGGTGAGAAAGACACATAGTATAGAATATTATAGAAAAAAGGGTTTATTGCATTTCATGCGTTTTTTTAAAAAACATGCATCGGCTGAATTTTATATCATTACCCAATAAATTGTATTTGCATGTCCAAATCCCCTTAAGTCATTCCAAAATAGTTTGAGGCCAAATTTAATGCGTTTCGAAAATAGGGTTCATGAAGGAAAAGCTGGGTTTTTCCTGTTTTTTTTTTTTTTTTTTTCCATATTTGGGAGCTGCAGGTAGCAGCACCTGGATTTGGGATATTAAAAAAAGAAAGAGGAATCCCTCTGCCCATTCTCCCTGTCTCTCTCTCTCTCTCAAACACACACACACACACACACTGTATATATACATGTACACACTAGCACACTTTCAGATTTAATGACAACAATGTGATATGCGAGATCAGGTGTGAAACAGGATAAAGACCTTCTGATTTCAAATGTAATGGACGGGAGAACAGAAAGGACAAAGAAAAGATCCCAGACCATGGAGAAATGAGAAGGCCTTGCACTGCCTGCAGAGCCCTCTATAAAATGGTCAAACTGGAACTATTGAGGAATTCAAAAATTTTAAAAGAAGAAATACACATATTGCATTGTAGTCAGTTCCTGTGGTATCCTCTCCTCCCAGCCAATGTAAGCGTTGATGTAATGCTGAACACAACCCTTGACATCTTTCTATCAATGAAGACACACGGTGGGGAGGGAATGGACTAGTTAAAGGCTGCTTCTGGACTTGATCAGTGGGAACATGGATCAAGTCGCTATGAATTCCGCCACATCAGGAAAGCTTCCGGCTGGAGCTGATCAGTCTCCCGTGACCTGTGGCGCCTGTCCATCTGTTGTCTGATTGGTAGACTGGATGAACATGGGTTGGGTGATATCTTGACCAGCAGGCATAGTAACTTGTTGGATCTGGTAGAGTTGCTGGAAGGGAAGAAGCAAAGAGAAGCTTGTGAAACTGTTTCTGGTGGATCCTTTTAAGGCATGGCGTGCACTGCACCCTCAGATTCATTTACACACTGCTAGTGACACCTACAAACACTTTCTTCTATAATAGTCCTCGACTGGGAAAAACTCACAACTTTAATCAGAGTCCCCTGAACTGCCAGGGAGCATCCGAAGCATGAAACTCTAAGCTAGTTTTCTCTACTCCTTGCGGTAGATTATGATAATGACAATCAAACCTCAACTTTTTACTTTTACATAATAGTATAAACCAGCTATTTCTGTAACAACCAACCTATGTAATCGGTAAAGCCCAAAATCAAAGTTTCTTTTTTTTTTCTCAAGCACAAAGTAGAAAAGCAGTTTCCAAGGAGAAACAAAAGTAATTGTGTTTTTCCTTTAATCAAAGCAGTCAGTTTGGCCATCTCTACTCCAAGCTAGTTCTCAATTAGCAGAACGAACTGATAGGGTAAATATTATGTAATCTACAGAACAATGTCTCTGGCTTCTTCCTATTAGGTCAACAACATTCCCACTAAACTGGCTTCCTTCAGGACAAATTGACCATGCCAAGCTGCTTCAAGCAACCACCCCTTCACCCAGCCCCAATTGCAAAGACATATTATACCTGTCCATCGGTAAACTGGCTGAATTGCTGCTGCCCCTGTTGAACGTCTGTCTGCGCAATCTGGAAAGACATACATGGATGACATTTGCACCTCTGATCAAGAGGGAATCAGTGTTTAAAATAAATGCAAAAGAAGAACTGTGAAATATAAGAGACGCCTTGAATCTCTGGTCTGCTCTTTTTCCTGCGAACCCCTTTCAATTTGTGGTTTTCATTATTTATTTCCCAAACAAATTTGCCTACCAATAGAAATAAATATCCCTTCAAAGGAGGTTCAAGACCCTGTCAAAAGTAACATTCCCCACATAGTTGGGGATAAAAGGATACGAGGGTGTGTGTGTGTGTGTGTGTGAGTGTGTGTGTGTGTGTTGGACCATTAGTGTTCTTTTTGCTGTTGCAATTGGGCGCAATACACAAGCCATTTAGATAGTCTGTTGAGCAAGAAGTCTATTTGCAGATATAGCTGTGAACTCCTCCAAATAAATGGCCTTCCATAAGCAAAGTCTGAAAGTCTATGACAATAGAAACTGCGCAACACAAAGCCTTCTTGAGAAAAGAGAGGTATGTGTTAGGAAAAGCTAAGAGGAACGGGAAGACAGACAGAGAAAAGCAATCCGATTTGATACTAATCAAGGCAGATCCCAGGCTGCAGACAATGAAGCATCAGATCCGAAAGAGGTGAAGGCTACTCTTAGCCAGGACCTAAACAAAAGTACTGCTTTTAATGAATACATTTAGCAGTTACTAAAAAAGGTTTTGCAAAGCAGGGGAAATTAGATACGGCGCCTGAACACAAAGAATGGCAACAGGAAGGCTGGCAGGTGGCTCAAACAGAAAAGCTGACGGACAACAAAGGCCTGGGAGGGTGTGTGTGGAAGGAACAGAGTTTCAATAAATTTGCTGAAAGTTGCATAAAGTTTTGAAATAAGAAAGAGATTTTGGATTCCAGCCTCCAAACACCAGGCCTTTTACCATACTGAAGTGTTTTTAAAGTGTTATTTCATTTTTAACCAACACAAGGCATTTAATGAGAATGGTGATGTCCAAGTGGAGGAGGAGGTGTCAAAAAAGTCAAGATGTAGCTGCGTCCACCTTCTTTGACACTCCACAAGAGATGCCCCTGAAACAGGATGTTTACCAAACAAAACATGATTCCTATTTTTCACAGCCAAGCAAACATAAAAGGCCTTAGGTCTGGGCAGATTTATGACAATAGTTCTGAGTCATAGATTTTGTCCTATTCCACATGCAAAGGAGCAGGGTTAATACAACTTCTCCAAATGGTTGAGGATTTCTTTAAAAAAAAAAAAGGGGGGGGGTTAGTAGTCAGCAGAAATACAAGATCAGAACTCCTCCCACCACCCCTGGTTTCAGTGGTTGTATCTGGAGAAATCAATTCCTTTCTCAAAGGGTCACAGGTATTTTAACAGCTCTTCTCAAGAAATCCAGGAGGTCAGCTGATACCTGCTGCGTGTTGGCTGCAAGCGTCTGGATCTGGCCCTGGACTACCTGAGTTCCAGACACAGGCTGAGCTAAGCGGATATACTGCAGCTGGCCGGCATTCAGTTGGACCTAGAAACAGCAGGAGGGAGAAAGGGGACACATGAAAGAGGTCACCTGAAAACAGAACTAGCCTCTCCTTTCCCAGACATGCTTGGAGAGATTACACAGGAAGATGACATAATACGACCAAAGATGAAACCATAAACACATGTGCTTGGGGTGGAAAAGTTGCTTCTTCCTGTTATCTTAATTTCCAATTCTCTTTTACATGAGCTATAAGTGTAAATTTAAATTCACCTTTTGCTCTACAATCACAACTTTTATTTTTATTTCTATAGTCTTCTGTATATTTTTTTTCGTTCATCAAAACCATAAATCCGAAGCTCAACAATGTAAAGACTTTGAGAAGAAATTAAGTGGAAACTTGAAAGAACCACCTAAGGTGCACATATCCATACTTCTTTTTCAAACCTGAAAGAACCCGACTTGGTTCCTAATTTTCTGATTAATGCAAATCCTGCCCCATTGTGACACTCTCCCAAAATTGTGCCGACAAAATATGGTATCTAATCATTGATTTTCAGTGGCATAATGACATTTTAAAAAAATGAAACAATGGCATTTAAAAACGTGAAAATGGACACATTAAATCTGATGTGTGCTTAAGGCAATGATTTTGATGCCAGGAATCTCAATCTACCCCCTCTGGTGATGTTATGGTGTCACTGCTGGATCTCCCAAGTTCGTTCTTTTGTGTTTTAAAAAGTGTAAAAATGCTTGCTCAGCTCTGTTTTAGAACAACCTCACAACATTTAGAAATAATTAACCTCCTGCCCCCGCCCTGCTGTATTTGTACAAAACACAATTATATTGTGCTCAGGACAGCATCTTTTAATCAAGGAACAGGTGGATAAGATCTTTAGACAATCTGTCATTGATGCTCCAAATCTCCTCAGGCAGAAATTATAGCCCTTGGACCTCGTCCCTCCACTGACTTCTCTAACATCTGGGATTTTTTTTCCTCCCCAAATAACCAGTCCCTAAAGGCAAAGGGTAGCCCCCTGTTGCAAATGCATACTTTCTGCAAGCGAAAGCTTCACAGCTGTCTTTCTGAAGGCACAGAAATATGCCTGCAGGGAGAAAAGCTGTTTGCAAGCAGAGGCCCTGGTTAGACTTTAACTAGAATAACTAACTTAAAATGGACAACGCAGACATTAAGGGCTTCGACTTACTGCTCTGGTGCACACCACCATGGCGCTTCTGTCTGGGAAACCACTTGTTAAAGATAAGAGTGGAAAAGCTTGAAGGAGCAGTTTGCAGAGAGACCTTCAAAACCAGCCTGATTATGAAAATAAGCATGGAATGTTTTGCAAATATCTGTGCGGCCCTAGTGATTGTGTGACTTTTAAATATTAACTCAGAATATAATGTAAACCTGTTTCACAAGATGAGAATGAAGGAAGGGGAGAAAGAAAGTCAAGGAGCTGAACTGATGAGTGTGGAGGGGGAGAAATGGCTTCAGCCAAGGTTTGAACGAGCTGCTTTTTAGAATGGGCTCTCTCTCTAGAAAGGAGGCGTCCAATCTTGGCAACTTTTAAGACCTGTAGCCTTCAACTCTAGCTCACTGGGGAAATCTGGGAACTAAAGTCAACAAGTCTTAAAGTTGCCAAGGCTAGACACCCCTGGCTCTAGAACTTGGCAGTCAAGATGCAGACCCCACACATGAACCTGAACCCAACCCAGCCAGCAAAAAAGGACTAGTGTTGATCATCCAGGAGTTTCTGCAGGAGAGGATACCAACATAGCCACCATATTTTTGCCATTCCATGAGGACATATTGCAGTTATCCACAACTCCCTTCTCGAATCAAGCCCAGGGCTTCTGTAACTTTTAGACCAATTTTGACTCTCACCGGTATCTGCTGTATTTCGCCCGTGTTGGTGATGATTTGCTGCATGACCTGCATAGTTGGCCCCGTCCCACTTTGCGCCGGCTGGGTTTGCCCCTGTGGCTGGGCCTGAACGATCTGCACCTGCTGCCCTTCTCCCACCTGCATGGTCACAGGAGTGGTCTGAAAGAAGAGAGGCACACAGGAGAAGATGGAGGACATCTCAGATACAATGATCAGCTACACTTTGCATCCTGCAACATGACCCGGACCAGACAACTCCTCTCTCATGAGGAAATGCTCCCCTCTGTTCAGTGTCACAATCTTTGAGACAGAAAAAGTCTCAAGATAGCAGGAAAAAAAATAAAAAATTCAGATGCTAATGCTTTGAAAGCAAAAGATCGTCCATATTTCATTCTTTTAAAATTCAAATTATATCCTGTCCTTCCTTCAGTCTTTCAAGATGGCATCCAAGACACTGTTCCAATTTTTCCCCCTGAGAACAACATTGGCAAACAATAATAGTGGCCAAACATCATCTACAGAGCTTCCACAGCCAAAGGTGGATTTGAATGAAAAGGAAGCCTCAGTCTGACCTTGTAAAACAGGAGCAGACAGACTTGAATGTTCCAAAATGACTGTCAGCATTAATGAGGAGAGCACTGGTTTCTCCTCACTGGTGTACTTTAGGTAGAGCCTATGGATCTGCTCCATTAACTAAATTGCAGGAGATGTGGACAACACATGGCCAGACAGATGTTGCTGGAACTCTAACTCCATGTTGTCCCAGCCAATATGACCGGGGAGGGAGAACAGGATCTGCAGCAAATACTGTCTTCTTTCTTTGCTTCTCACTTAAGAAGGCAGTGAGAAATCTGACCATACTTCCATTCCCATCCCCACCCTTATTGGGTAGTTCTTCCTTCTGCAAGTCTAAGCAGTTGACTTGAGTCTTAATCTGCAGTTTTGCCAACAGGTTGGTCCTTATAACACATGAAGGGCAGCCTAAAACAGGGATGGGGATTTTGCAATTCAGCATATTGTAAGAATGCAACCACAGAATGTTGGAAGGACCTGGTCTATATATTAAGCCACAATACCTTGGGGAGTTTTTTATTCGTTTGTTTGTTTGAATACCAAGATACCCCAATGTAGCATATTACATTTTGTTAACTTTCACATGCTGCCTTGATCTCAGCCCACGTCTCCTTCCCAGCTCAGAGAGCACCCGATACCACTTTCCACCTGCTCTTCAAATTCAGCATGCAAGAGTCATGAAAGGCCTGCCTACCAACCTGCCCTTGCTGAGGCTGGGCAATGATAATCTGCCCAGGCTGGATTGTGGTAGTGGATGTGGTTGTCTGCTGGCCCGTCTGCTGGCCCTGGACCTGGACAGCTGCTGGCTGCTGGGCCAGAGTGAAGTAGTACTGGACGGGTTCTGCTGGAGTCACAGCCTGGCGGACCTCCTCCTACGCCAATGGAGAAGAAGGTGGTCAGATACGGTAAACTAAGCCTGAAACATGGATTGTAGCAGAAATGCAAACAGGTATGGAAAAATTAGTATTAGAGGTATACAAATGTCAAGATTTGCTTCCCCCCCGACTAGTATTCTTTTTTGGACAGTGCATATCAACCATCTGTTCCGCCTGTTTTACTTTTTCCCATCTTGAGAGAATCTTCAGGTCTGGTGAATTTCAATTTCTTTCTTGAAAGACAAGCAGCATCCAAGAGTGAACAGGCCTGCTACTTTGGGGGAAAAGCTTTCCAGGCCAATGAAAGGAAGGAGGTATTATTAGCAGTGAAGCCAACAAGCTGATAAAGAATGCCATTTGCTTACTTAAAGTGAGATTTAAAGTGAGATTTGAAACTACAGGTAGTACTCAATTTACAACCATTCATTTAGCAATTGTTCCAAATTACAACGGCAGTGGGGGGGAAAAGGCGATTTCTGAGCAGTCCTTGCATTTACAGCTATTCCCCACAATCACAAGATCAAAATTTGGGCACTTGGCAACCAGCATTTATTTATGATGGCTGTAGCATCCCAGGGACACGCGATCACCATTTGTGGCCTTCCCAGCCAGCTTCTCATGAGCAAAGTCAATGGGGGAAGTTGATCTGATTAATGACTGTGGTTCTTGTGGTAGATTATGAAGGGAAACAATAAAATGCACTCATAGCACAGAAACAGGTAAGAATAACATCTTAGTACAATGATTATTGCAGTACAACTGGAGCAATTTTTATCTTAAGTGAACGCCAGGCGTGTGGCTACCCAAACTCTCCAATCAAGACCTCACCCCACCTACCTTTCCTGGTTCTCCGCCTCCCTCCAAACGATGAGGGAACAGAATGTTGAGAGGACAAGCTTGGAGCCATGCGCAGATACATCTTGAGTCCCACAAGTCATAATGAGGAGTTACAACTTCCGAGAGGACCAGTCCATGCCAGGAGGCGTAAACAACCTTCTCCCAGCTACCACAAAGTCACAGCTGAGAGTGTAGGATGTTTACACACACTGCTACATGGCTAGGGTTAAATTGGTAAAACACACACGAGGGCTACTGGCCAGTTAACATCCACCACCTTCTATGTAAAATGGCTGAGGCAAAAAAAAATAAAAGGGTGAAGATGCTCACCTCAACTGGGACTAAATTCGGTCTTAGTGACTCATTGTTCAAAGGTGATGTTAAGATCTAGTTAGAAAAATAAAGTCCCACCTTCAAAGGTTTTAAATAGAAAATCCAGTAGGTTATTTTCTTCTTGAACTTTTTCAAAAAGACAGGTATAATTTTTAGAATGTCCCTAAACTCAAGTACAATTTTTAACTATTTTAAAATCATTTGGCACTTGGAACGACTACTAAGTTTGAATGAATCAGAGCTTCAAAAGCACTACACAACTGTTGTTGTCTGGCCCACTTGCCAGCAACGATGTCAGTGGGCACGGCCAGGAGATGCTGCTGCCAAGAATGAATTCCATCAATAACACATAAGGATCTCTTGTGCAAAGTCACTGGCCTGCGTCAAAGCAGCTGACCCTGGACCTACAGGGTGGGAGAAAAATCTTTCTGGGAAATAAAATCCCTTGCTGACTTTAGAAGAGTTGGAATTGTGCAGACAGAATGGAAGCTGACGAGAGTCGCTCCTCTTCCCTTTTATCTAAAACCAGATTCATGTTGCCACAAGACATGAGCACTAGACAAATTTGGTCAGTGAGCTGGAAAAGAGGGAAGCTGACATAATTGGCTTCCTGCATTTTTCAGGGCACCCTTAGACATGAGGTTAGGGCTCTGTTCACCATGAAAGAGGTAACTGTGATGAGAAAGATCCAGCTGGAAAACCTATGCTAGAAAGCTCAAGGTTTTAAAGGTCACTGCAAGCAACTATGGATGGTTGTGGTTGACAAATCACTGCATCTAGCACAATGTGGAAAGTGTAGCTCAACACCACCTGGAGGACACCAAGCTGAAGGAAGATCCTTTACATAATGGCTGGAAGAGGGTTATTTTTTAAAAAAATTTCCAAACTATAGGAAGTTTTCCCCCCCACAAACTATATCAATCGTGACTGCTCCCTTCAATACATCAAGCAATCCAAGTGCTCTTTATATATTTCATCTCTCCTCCTGCAATACTGCAAGATTGGTCTCAACTTCTTGAAAACTCACAGATCTACGATGAACTGTTTTTAACTTTTCTTCCCCAAGATTCCAATGTGGATACTTTATACGTTTTTGCACAATAAGGAGTCAACCAGTATGTGGAAGCTCCTTATTTTAATTTTAAGCAGCTCTATTTTGTTTCCAAACTAAAACTTGACTAACGGGAGTGCCTATTAAGGAAATGACAGGCTAAAAACAAGCAGCAGCAACAGCAGTCCAGGGCTGCCAAAATGGGAATCCAAACACATCTACTTGATTGCAGTATGATTTTCGTCCAGAGCTCTGCAATGTACAATTCAGGAACATGATAAAACATGATAAGGCAGTGCCACAATGGGCCAATGTATTTGTAGAACTCAGTGCAAAAGAAAAAAGAAAAAAAAGCAAGACATCCACAAGCATCCAAAGTTGGCTTCATTAAATCTGTTTCATTAATCTAACCAATCAGAGAGATGCAAAACTCTTCATTACTCTCTTTAGCTAGCTATAATTGTGATTTCTGGATTTCCCAAATAGCTACAAAAGATTATCTCACAAACACAAAATAGTCACAAAACATAAAACATTAACTTAAAAATGTTGCTATGGGCCAATTTAAAGTGGCCTGCAGTAGTTTCGTAAATTATAGAAAAATCCACAAAGAAAAAGGAACACTGACACCTAAAGCTTCCTGGAAGATTTGGTAATAAGGACATGTCTTTCTTTTCTTCTTACTCAAGACCTCAAGTCAGTCTGTATGCAGACCTAAAGTTAACAGATGTCACTCTTTTTTATTTTATATTTCTGCATTGTTCTCCCTTTGTTAACTCAGCATAGATGCCTTATTTAATACTGCTCCGTAAGGACTTATATTTGTTATATCAATAATGATATGTTTTTTTTAATGAGCCAAGAATGCCATCTATTCAAAGCCACAGAGAATTACTTGAGTTCTGCTCATGAAATCTGGAGTCCGGTAACCCTTGAAACTGCAGCCATTCCCACATGTGACCTCAAGGGACAACAGGAGGAGGACAGATATAAAACAGCGGCTTGCTTGTTCTATATTTGTCGTCAAGACTTCTCTGAAACCAAAGCAAGCCTGTCTTGGCATTTACCAAGGAGAGAAAGTGGAACAGACGTCAGAGCACTGCTATCCACCCTGCTGCTGGGAACGTTCATACAGTGCAGTGTTGAAGGATGTTTCTCTCCCGCCCCCCTTTGTGGCACACCTGGATCCTTTAGGATCCTGCATGACTAGCAAACTACTCAGTGCCACTGAGCTTCTCGAGGAGACAGAAGCCTTAATCTAATTTACCTGCACAACACTGTTATTCTGCTGTGGCATAAGGAGATTTGCTATGTTTTTGAAGTACAGGTAGTCCTCAACATATGACAATTGACTCCAACATTTCTGTTGTTAAGTGAGAAATTTGTTAAGTGAGTCTTGGCCCATTTTACGATTTCTCCTGCCACTTTTGTTAAGTGAATCACTGCAGTTAAATTAGTAACACGGAGGTGAAGTGAATCTGATTTCCCCACTGACTTTGCTTATCAGAAGGTTGCAGAAGGGGGTCACGTGATCCCAAAAACCTGAATCAGTTGCCAAGCCTTTGAATTTTGATCATGTGACCATGGGGGATGCTGCAATGGTCATAAGTGTGAAGAAATGGTCGTAAGTATCTGTTTTCAGTGGCATCACTTAGTGAACTGTTGTAAGTTGAGGACTACCTGTATACTGTACACTGTTATCAATGTTCAGAAATGCAGTTTCATTACAGGGCGCTTTGGAACATCAGTGTGACTCCCGATTTTATTTTTATGGAAGGAACAGTATAAAATAAAAAACACCATATAGCAAGGGTGGGAACCTTCCATTACCCCCTTCCCCTGCCATCCAAGCTGGAGAGCCTGAGAACAGCAGCTGAATAACATCTGGAAGACTGCAAGTTCCCCACTTCCAAAGTGAGGCCTCTTGAGGGACACTGCAAATGTATTTGTTATGTAGATATTTCTGCAAAGCCATATACCCCTTCCCTGATCCTCCAGCTGGAAAGGTCTGCCTTGTTCTAAGTGGAGGGGAGATTTAAAGCCACGGAGAGCAAACACTATACTAGGATCAGTGTTCTTTTTACATCCTCCCTACAAAAATTCCAGACTTATACTTGCTATACCAGCAGAAATAACATTTGGACAAGGCTTCTCTGTAGTCACTGAATGTCACAAGTGGAAGCTGATGTACAGACATGGGACTGTATTTCAGTGGCACTAAGCTGTTCTCTCCGCAATCTGGAAAGTCAACTTCCCCAACAGGAGGCTTCTCCATGGAATGTCTTAGATAAAGGACAGGGGCAAACTTCAGGCCTAAAAGATCTGCTCGGTTTTCTGTATGAACATCAAGACCCAGAATATAAAGCAGGGACTGAAGATCCAGATGTATGATTAGGATTCCAGAACTGGGTATTTTCTGAGTACATTTAGCAGTTCAAGAATTTGTTTTCAGTACAACAGTTAAAAGCTCACAGGTTCCTCTCCCCAATCCTCCCACAACCACAACCCTACTCCTAGTTCCCCAATTTTCCCAGGCATTTTTGTACTTCAGTGACCTAATATAGGAGGAAGAAGTGTGTTTTATTTGTTGTTCTTGTGAGTCAGACGTCCTTGTTATCAGCCAAAGTCCTCTCTGGAGGTCTTCCAAGCATATCACCACTGCCATAAGAAGGCATGTTTTACTAAGAGGCAAAGGAAAGGGATCACATACGTTACCTTGAGGTCTCTGGAGGTAGTGTAAGCAGTAAATGCTATGACCATTATAGTTCGAAGAACATTTTGCATCCAATATTCTTCTGTGTTCTAAGGCTGGTTTAACAAAAAGTAGTGACTGACTAGATTCCAAGTTTGGAGCCTTCTCTAGCCAGGTGTCAGCCAAGGGCAACTTTTCAATTTGAACCCATTCTGATTCAGCAGGATTGTGGCAGCCTGCCGCTGTAAACATCCGACTGAAAGCCTCTTTGAGCCTGCACAGCTTCCAGTCAAGGATGTTTACAGGGGCAACAACTGCCTGGATAGATTCACAATGGGACTCTCCCAGGATGATGGATTCCTTGGTGCAAGAAAATCATGGTATTTGCACGTGTTGGCTGATTCCATGTCAAATGCGCTGAAAGACTAGGAGTTCTAAGGAAGATGGTGGCTCCCCATCCACATAATTCTCAGTTCAAGCAGGCACAGACTAAGTTAACTCTCTGGCTATCATTTGTCCAGTCCACTGGACAAGGTTTTTTGACCAGGCAAAATTCCAAATGGCTAATTGGAAAATGTGTCCTGTTTCTATGCACAAAGCAGAAACCTGTGACATCATGCACAGGTTATTGCTTATGTAACAGGAACCAGCTGGGTAGGCAAGCAAGGAGCCAGTTGTGAGGCCAGGGCGGGGATGGCATACACTGCATTTCAAATTTATCCTCAAGCTGCTTTACACAATTCCTAAAACATTCAATCATCTGAGTCAAAAGCAGCAGCAACACCCCGTTACATTGAGATGAGAGCAAAAATAAATAAAAAATGAAAAGACTCTGGAGAAGTAACTATATTAAATACAACTGGCAGACTAAACATAACTATGCTTGCTATGTACACACATCTGAAAAGGGGAGGACTGCCAAAGCTGGAGGAATAAGCTGTTCCATTCCCAAGACCGAATGTAAAGTTTGGCAGGCATTCAAGCCAGCTAAAGTTCAAACTGTATTCAACAAGTCCAACTGAATCCTGCATATAAATCCGGGCATTGTACAAGCCTGACTAAGTAATGCTGGTAACACATTGGGCAGCTCCATAGGTGACTTTTAGCCAAGAGAATGGCTAAAAGTACCCTCTAGAGCAGGGGTGTCCAACCTTGGCAACTTTAAGACTTGTGGACTTCAACTCCCAGAATTCCTCAGCCAGCAAAGCTGGCTGAGGAATTCTGGAGTTGAAGTCCACAAGTCTTAAAGTTGCCAAGGTTGGACACCCCTGCTCTAGACTCTACAAACCCCCATGGGGAATTAAGACATACATATACAACAATGTTACAAGGAACTCCACATTTACCCAGAAGCCAACTTCACTCGTTTGCTGCAGCTGAACCCTAATCTAGTCTAGTCAGACTACAGAGAGGGAACACAAGGCCGCCTTCATACCTTCAGAGGAGCCAGGTTCAGTGGCTCTCAGAAGAAGGATAACTGAAGAAGAAACAGGTTTACGCCCCTGTGCAGAGCTGATGTACCCAAAATTTGCAGTTCTTCCCCTGCTTGAACCGCTTCCATTTCAGTTGGCCAGAGCACCTTGTTCTATGGTCACCAATGTTAGTTTTCTTGCAAGGACCTTCTATTGGTGTTTGCGTCTTTTATCTCTTGTACTGTATGCTGTCTTTTTAGATTGCAAATCTAAGACACACGTTTTCTTGTATTTATTGGATCTATGATTTGCTCCAGGGGGCTTCTTGTCTGGGGAATAAGATATAAATCCACTTAATGTCCCAGAAACCATGGTACAGAAATCAGGTGGAACCTGAGTACTATCAAATAGGATTTTAGCTTGGTTTACACAAAATATTTACACATCTTGAGAGGAGAAAGAACTTTCCGACCGCATAGAACAGTCCATACATTCTTTTTCATGGATAAAATTACATTTTGGTCTGTGCTGATCTGTTTGCTAAAGTCTTAATCAAGAAGAAAAGCTTTTTTCTCTCTCTCATTAATTTCCACTGACCACGATAACATCACAAAGTTACAGTTAATTTGATTTGGGCATGTTACATCATCATGAAGGGCAAACAAAGCACGTTCCTTCTGGGCTGATCAGGTCCAGGTGCAGACATATAAAGAGAACACACATGCACAGATTCTCTTTCACCCTCACCTGCCGCTTTGGAGGTTTCAGTTCATCCCTTGGAACGATGTCAATGAGAAAGTCGAACTGATCAAACTTTGTGATGGCCATAGCAATATCATTTCTCTGTAACAAAAAAGGAAGCGCAAGTAACATCTGGTTTCTGTAACTCTAGCTGAACGAACGCTGTTGACACTGGCCTTAATCAGCTTAACAAGAAAGGTAGAGAGAACAAAAGGTGACGAAGATGACATCAAATCTTAACAACCTGAAGATATACTAAAATATTTGACAGGAAGACTATTTTCAAACTTCCCAGCTCTCTGATGTTTTTTATGTAATGCTTTGCATTATGCAAAGTTACTTTTGCAAAGATATGAAACATTTTCAGTTGCATTCATGCAGTAGTCCTCAACTTGCAACCAGTTGCTTAACCACCGAAGTCACGACAGACCTCCCCAGAGGTATTTAAAGCAGAGTACTGAAGTTGTGAAGGCTGCTCCCAAATAATCATGTGACTGCATTTGGGGCACTTGACTCGCATTTACAGCTGTTTGCAGGGTCCCATCATTCCACAACTGCTTTTTACAATGTTTTTGCTGAAAACTGACATTTACTTGCAGTTTTCATCCTCTTTATGACCAACATAACTTACAATTGTAACGGGCAGGGTCCATTATGGTTGTAAGCAGGGGTGGGATTCAAATTTCTTAACAACCGGTTCTGTGGGTGTGGCCTAATTTGTCGGTGTGGCTTGGTGGTCATGTGACTGGGTGGGTGTGGCTTGCTGACTGTGGCTTGGTGGTCAAGTGACTGGCTGGGCATTGTATGTAAATATTATAAATATTTATGTAAATATTGATTTTTTTATTAAAAAAGAGCAACTTTTAAACAATGGTTGCAATGGCTGGGAATTTCAGGAAGCTGCATATTCATTTATTATAATATGTATGCCACTTATTCATTTGTTGTGCCAAAGGTGCTTTTTCAAGAGGTAATTTCCAGAAAGTCCAGTTGACTCCTGAAAAAGCACCTTTGGGACAACCTGCCTTCATCCACTAGCCAGAGCAGGAAATAATTACAGTTTGCAGAGAGTTGGCTTTACCCTTTCTAGTCAGAAACAACAACTATTTCAAACTTAAACAAGATGACTCTACGCAATGGCAAGAGAAGGCATTTCCGCCCCAATACTACCGTTTCTTCCTGCTGCCTCTATGTTGTGGCTGTTAGATTGTGAGGCTACAGCAGTGTTATCTTTTACAGTCTGCATGACATTTATTAAGCAGTTAAACATTTCTAATGGCTTAGCAATAACACCACTAATAATTCCAAAATGAATGAATGCTGTAAAGTATCCACTAAGAAAAATGGCCATTAATGTTATTTCTCATCTGCTTTTAATTAATGTTCTGAATGCTTCATTTTCCCCTGTATGAAACACGGAGCTTAAGAATCTCTGTTTTCATTTTTCCCTTTATACAAGGAATAGGCAATGTTAGGGTGGCAAGCTAATATTTTGCAAGACGGCATGGACTACTTAAAGCATTGGAATTCTTTGTTTTCAACTGTAATTAATTCTTCAAGCCTGTTAATGCAATTTCTGTGCAGTTCTCATTTCAAGTATTATAAACCATGCTGTCAGTCTTCAGCAAACAAGGCTATTGTGCCACAAAAGGGGAGGCTAAGATAGCCCACCCTTGTTTTATTCCAAAATACCAACACTTAACTGTTGCAAACACCTCTTGGGAAAGGCAAAAGATGGGAATAAGGGACATTTGAAATGCCTGCTGCTGATGCCCATTGTCATGATACAACATAGTCTTATCCACTTCAAAGGTAGGGGAAAGCAAGGTCATCCTAAGTTTGTGGCATGAAACAGACCAGTATTCTTTAAACGGGGCAACTTTTAAGACATGTGAACTTCAACTCCCAGAATTTCCCAACCAGCATGTTGGGGAATTCTGGGAGTTGAAATTCACACAGCTTAAACTTGCCAAGGTTGAAAAACCCTGCACTGAACACCACCCATCCTGTAATGTGTTTCACAATCTAGCTCAAGAGAAGAAAATTTGAACATGCTGATTGAAAGGACAAAAAAGGAGGATTGTCAATTTGCTGGCTTGCAAGACTTGCTGAGGTAAAATAGTCCACCAAGACTCTTGAAATGGTGACATATTGGAATGTGGGCTTTTTCCTCTCCTCTTGTAATTGTTTGCTGACTTGCAAACCGCTAGAAGTTTTTGGGGCAGAGGAGTAAATAGTAACCAGTTGGTTTCAGTGCTCAGCTATCAGTTAGACATTTCTAGAGCAGCAGTAACAACAACAGGCCATCCAGGATCCATCATGGGGTAGGCATATGGGTCTTCTTTTTCTTTTTATGCCTTGGGAGCATCTTGTCCCAGAGCAAATGGCCAGTGCTTTTTTTTTCAGTATTTGTTTATTGATCAAATTTATTTGCCGACCATCTCGCAGTTCAGGCGACTGTGAGCAACTTACACCAAGATAAAACTAATTCTCAGTGATTATAAACATGGACTAAAATTACAAAAATTAAAACAAGCTGAAACAAGTTTTACACCTGCATTGTGCAATCATTTCAGTAGTCACATTACAGGAGAGATGGATGGCATAAAAATTAATTAATAAATAAAAAGATAT
Organism: Notechis scutatus; assembly: GCF_049901735.1. NCBI lineage: Eukaryota > Metazoa > Chordata > Lepidosauria > Squamata > Elapidae > Notechis > Notechis scutatus. Next base: position 5,197,120 of record NC_142016.1, read on the forward strand.
TCAACTTTTGCAATCTCCAATAAAGCTATCTGCAAATAAGTCACAGGAAGCATTTGATAAAACACACACACACACACAACCCCCCATTCCCCCTTCAGAAGCATCACTGCCACATCTGTTGCAACTTTCTGAGATGTGCTAAAAAGAGTGGGGGGAGGGAGAGGGGAGGAGAGAAAGAACGAGAAGAAGGGGTGGAATCCGCCTTCTGGTACAAAAATGTCACCTATGCCTCTTCTAGAGCAACTCAGTGTTTGTTTCCTACATGAATATAAATATTGAATATTGAATGAATATTGAATATTGAATGAACACTCAATGAATACTGAAGCCAATGCTCAAAAGAGACATCGCTGGTGTCCCATTGCTCCATCCTCCCCCTTCCCCCCCATGGGATGCTGGACTTGTGTCTGCAGAGACCTAGAAATAGAAACTGAAAGAGGAGTTAAGCTCTTGTTAGATGCTTTTTACTGTCGACTGGCTTTGCAAGGGAGATGCTATCATTAGTAAAGATCTTAATACAATCTATTCTTGCTTCAATCTAGGCTCCCACCCCTAAAGCAGGAACAGGCAAAAAAAGTAAAGGAGACAGCATAATGTCAGGATGATAAGCAGCCTCTTACCTGCAAAGTCCTGCGTTTGTTGTCTTCTGTGTGTATCCAAGCTCGCAGTGTCAACTCCGTGATGAATATCTGAGCAGCCTTGGCAAACAGAACAGGGGCTTCTGCGCTTATCATCTACAGAAAGGAGGGTGCATTTAATCTACTGACTGTATCAAAAGAACACAATTACAGGACCCTGTGTTACCCCACACACACAAACACACACACACACCCAAAAAGCTTTCTTTGGGATGAGTGAGAGCTATTACTTACGTATCTTGGAAAATAAAGTATAAATAAACTTTATCTTCCAAGAAGATCAAAATGATGCATATGGAAATTATTCCTTTGGTCCTCACAGCAACCCCAAAAGGTCAGATAGACGGAATTAGAGGCTAGTTCAAGGTTACCTGTTGACTGTTTTGGATTAATTGAAAATTTTACCTGAAATTCCCTAGGTTTTGCCACCCTGTCAAAGGTTGCCTTCCAGATATGTTAGGATTGAAACATGCCATTTTCCAGCCAGAGAATTCAAGATTTTGAACCTCAAAGGGATACAAATATGAAAGAGCTTCATCTCTGGGGCCTTGCCTCAAGCCCAAGAAAGTGACAGAGAAGACAAATGTGCATGTCTTTCCGTTTAAGAACAAGCATACAGCAGAGAAAGAAAGAAAGAAGGAAAGAAGGAAAGAAAGAAAGAAAGAAAGAAAGAAAGAAAGAAAGAAAGAAAGGAAGGAAGGAAGGAAGGAAGGAAGGAAGGAAGGAAAGGAAGGAAGGAAGGAAGGAAGGAAGGAAGGAAGGAAGGAAGGAAGGAAGGAAGGAAGGAAGGAAGGAAGGAAGGAAGGAAGGAAGGAAGGAAAGAAAGAAAGAAAGAAAGAAAGAAAGAAAGAAAGAAAGAAAGAAAGAAAGAAAGAAAGAAAGAAAGAAAGAAAGAAAGAAAGAAAGAAAGAAAGAAAGAAAGAAAGAAAGAAAGAAAGAAAGAAAGGTTTGTTCTTGGCTTCTGGATGTTTCATTACCAAACTAAGTAACATCTTCAGTGGGGTTTTGGCCGAAGTGTCTTCTTTGTTTATATAGGTCCTGGGTGGTCAGTTGGTCTTGTGACTTACCAACTTTGATAACGAAACATCCAGGAGCCAAGCAGCAAGCTCAGAGCACAAATCTCTGCCTAAATCTACAACCCAAGCTACAAATATTATCTACAATTTCCAAATAAGAACAAGCATGGCATGGTCCAAGCCTTTGGCAAAGACTAACCAGCTTCTTCCTGGTTAGTCCTCACACAGGAAATGTCTCTCTTAATTTTGACTGCACTGCTGGCCTCAGTGAACTTCTTGTTCTTCTCAGGCTACAATCCCAAATAATAAATAATGCTGTCATATAAAAGCACCTTGATCCTGGAATTTTAATCAGTAAAATATATTTATGAAGTAATACCATCATTCTGCAATATAAAGCACGGTGAACCTTGTTTTCAGATGCTTTTCAGAAGAAGCATTTTCTCTAGTGAGTAAAGTTCCTTCAAAGGTTAAACTAAGCATCTAAGAGTTTTTATGTATTCTTGTTTTAAAAAAGTCTGCTGTCCATTATTTTTAAGTGGTCACAGAACCTTTTAAACAAAATATTTTTAATGAAATAATGGACTAAACGTTGATCCCTTAGGTTTTAAGATGGAAGTGAAAATGATCTCATCTGGTATTTTAAGAAACCTGTTTTCAGGAACTTCTTTGAAGAATTCTAGTTTTGCACTGAAGAGTAGACATCAAACATGTGCAGCCTTTGAAATCAACCTTGGCTCAATCTGTAATTCCTTAGAAATGGGACAATATTTCACACACAGCTTACTTCCCAGACAGCCATGTCTATATACAAAGCCTGGCCAATTCTCAAAAGGAATAGGGCAAACATCACTTGGTTTTCCAGCATTAGCCTGTTGAGGAAGAGAAGCTGCAGTTTTTACTTCAAGTCTGAACAATGGTCCATGCAACCAGATTCAATGTCTACATAAAAGAGGAGAAATTGTTCCAATGAACCATAGGTCATCTGCAAAGAAAGTTAAGAGAGGCACAGAGACCAAGATAAAAAATATATATCATTATCAAATGCGCCTGTCAGGTGAATCTGTTTTTAATCAACTGGAACAATTTCAAAAGTGCCCTGATCCAAATCAATGAAGATTTTCACCTTTGCAAGGGTGTCAGTTTCAGTGACCCTATTCCCATCCTGTGAGAACTACAATCAGCCTGAAGGAACCTAATCCTGATACTAAGAACGGGAGGGGGGGGGGAGGAAGAGAAGAGAAAGGGTGAGAGAGTGAGAGAAGGAAGGGAAACTGGACTAAGTTTTCTGTTGCAGGTTAAAGAGTAAGATCAAGATAAGCAGGGCTTTTATAAGGTGTAATGGACACTAGGTTGTTTTAAAGAAGTTTACTTATATTCAGAAATGAATATCAAAGGCAGTCTAGAAACTTAGAAACTTGTTTACCATGGAATGTCAGTTGCTGGGAACAGCAACAATCAAAGAATGCCTTTATTGTAGACTTCTTAGGGGATCTCACCAGTAGTGGCGCTTGTAATGACTAGTGGTGCTTCTGCTCAATCCAGCAATTCCTCAGATGCGCCAAAAAGTTATGATTTAAACAATGTCCATCATTCTACTTTAATAGCAAGTAACAATAGCATATCCACCTAGCATACCACATTGTGTTTCAGCTATATGAGCCGTGGTGGCACAGTAGTTAGAACGCAAGTATTGCAGGCTGCCAGCAGTTCGAGTTTCACCAGGCTCAAGGTTGACTCACCCTTCCATCCTTCCAAGGTAGGTAAAATGAGGACCCAGATTGTTGGGGGCAATAGGCTGACCCTATGAACCGCTTAGAGAAGGCTGTAAAGTACTATATAAGTCTAAATGCTATTGCTATATTGCAAACACGGGGCTTTCCCTTTGATACATATATGCAGAGAGAGAGAAGAGAGAACGAGAATACAGGGAGAAAGCCAACTTCTTCCTTTCCAGAAAACAAGTGGAAAATCAAACTGGAAAAGCGAAACATGAACGACTTTAAAATGGAAACTCACTCTCTTCAAACTGAAGTACAATCCTCACTTGGTACCCTACCTATCTCCCTCCCCCACCCAGCTGCCACTGCCCACTCTCACGGCAGTATCAGCGCAGCAGCCTGTACTGCATCTTAAGTTTCTATTCAACTCCCAAGCCAGTCTATGTTTAGTTTCTAATTTGAAAATAGACAAGTCTCCAAGGAAGTATGCAGGGAAGTCCAATATGCTTAGAACAAATTTTAGGGGTTTACATTTAAACTTTTTTTTTTACCTTCACATCTTCATCTAGTTTCATGATCTTCTTAATGCGTGCCAATGGGAGCTCCTGAACTCTGAAGTCTTTCTGCGAAGAGTAACATAAGAGAAGCCTGACATTAGTCCCCAAAACCTATAATCAGTAAAGGATGAGACAGCTATCCAACAGTTATGGTGCAGAATATTGCACAAACCTTCCCAAGATATGATGAAGTCTTGTGTGTTGCTCTCGCTACTCTTCTTCATTGGTGATCCATTGTTAAAATTAGGCAAGTGGATCTCAGGACTGCAAAGAACAGCATGATTTGCTGCAACACAATCAAACTCTCCAGAGATGCTTGGGTAAATATACAACCAGATAGATTGGTAAGGGTTTCCATGGATGTTCAACCCAAAGTCTGTTTTACACTGAAATCTATTAAAATATACGTTGGCAACCATCCAGCTAAACAAACTTCTCTTGACAATTCCTTGTCATTCTTTTCCCAAATTAGGTAAACTCCATAACCTTCAAGCCCCTGTACCAGCTCAGGAACCTTCATGTCTCACAGACAGATCTGTGCAATTAAAATTTCAATCTTTTTCTTTCCCCAGAATGAAAATATGTAGCATAACCCAAGGTCTGATACCACAGAGTCAATCATGCTTGAACGAATAACATTCTGCCCGTTTTTCCCCTAAATGTTAGAAGGAAAAAACCACTTCAAAAGTCTGTGGGTAAATATTGGGCACACAGAAAAAGCAACTGCTTTTTTGCTGATACTTATCAAGGTAAATTGGCATATGGCTAGCCTATTCCTTCCAACTGCAGCAATTCAAAATGCAGAAACCTTCACTTAAGTAGCATAAGCAGACCAGAGTCAAAATACAATAAAATTCAGTCCCCTCTTTAAACCACTCCCAGAATAACTAAAGTGAGGATAGGCTGAGAAGGATATTTGCCAGTTTGAGCTCAGCTTAGGTTCAGCTTTTCCTGTTCTTTTTGCATGTGTATTCTAGGAGGGGATTAAAAGCCATCATTTTGTATTTTTAGCCATTTTTGGCCTTCGCCTCTAGCGGTGAAAATATACAAGAAGAGCGTCAGAAGGAAGAGCTTGGTCCTTATCATTTCCGTTTTTAATAAGGAGCACATCAGTAAAAATTAACAGGTAGGGAAGGTCATATTACAGTAGTGCCAAAATTCTGGAAACCTTTTGGGAAAAGTGTATTTTTGAAGTTGCATGGCTAATAACACCACTTTTTTTTTTAGTAGAACCATAAAATTATATATCAATGGAAAAATAATTTAATCAAGAATGCAACAAAGTTTGTTCAATTATCTGTATTCTATGAAAAGTTATAGCCAAATAATCAGAAAAAGGAAGCACAACTTGCTTAGGTTGATATCAGGTAGCTTTCCTTCATCTGATTGTAGCCAATGAGCATGAATGTTTAGAGAGCCAATCAGGTGTCACCTTGTTTTGGCAATGAGCCAATCAGATCACAGTAGGATTCAGTTATTAATGTCATGTATTGAAGCTGAGTTTATCAGTGTGTTATGTGATTGCTATCAAGTTGGTTGGGTTTTTTGTGTTCTTTCATTTTTAGTGAGCTTGTAAAATGTAAAAAAAATAATGGTGCAAAAGAGGACTGGTTGCCCAGAAAGTGATATAAAATAGTATTATTAAGTGGACAACGCTACAGTTATAAAGAAATTAGAAGAAAAATTGGTGGAAACTTAACCAAAGGTGGCATTTCTAAGTTTTTGAAGAGGTATAAGGAGACTCAGACACCACAAAATCACACTTGATTTTGAAAAGGTGCACAACAGCAAGATAGAAGAATGAAGGGACTGCCAACGTGACAGAAGAAAATCATCTGGGTATATACAAGATGAAATGGCACAATGCAATGTGAAGTTGAATGCAAGGACTGTTTGGTGTGGACTGCAGGAATTTGGCCTAAAATATAGAAATCCATGAAAAAAGCCACTTTTATCTCTCAAACAAAGGTTGAAAAGACTAAACTGGGCTAAAACCCATGTTACCTGGACAGAGGAACAATGGGACAGTGTTATTTGGAGGGACGAGATCAAGATCTCTCTGTTTGGTAGTGGAAGCATAAAATACATAAAGAGACACTTTTCCCAAAAGGTTTCCACAATTTTGGCCATTACTGTAGAGTGTTGGGCACTTTAAAGAGCCATAGAAAATCCAAGGAATGAGGTGGACTTTAAAAAAACCATTTACAACCTTGATCCAACCTTAGCAATTAAAAGGGCTACAAATAACCCCATCTTGTGTCAGCAATTCCATCAAGCTCCTTTTGTGAGAATTCTGGTTATTGCTAATCCGGTGTAGCCAGATATTTCCTCTAAGTAATCAAACCAAATCTGGTGGTTCCATGTTGCTGGGATATTTAGAACAGGGGCTGGGGTTCTTCTGTTAAACATAGTCCCTCCCAAACGGAGAACTTCCCAGATATGTGGACCAACTTTTCAATAACAGCTATGGTGGCAGAATATTTTGGGAGTGGAAGGCCACACGTCTGACAAATGTCTGAGCTGAAAATATTGAATTGAAAGAACAATTATAAGATTCTCCTCCCTCCCCCCCTCCCCCCCAAAAAAGATGATGTCTATGACCTTCAAAATGCTCCTTCCATTTTTATGAGGTGACTGCAAGGTGAGAGGAAGCAGGGAAAGTGCTACATGGTCTCAGCCCCATAAAATAAATCTCTATCAGGCAGGCATTTCTAGGGAAGACAAGTCAGTCTGCAAGAGAACACTAAAACAAGACAAGTAGAAAATGATTATTCTAAGAAATACAAGGTGTTTCCATATTCTCAATGCAGCAGCATCCTGAGAGCGCTTGCCAAAAATGCCTGTCTCACTCAGATCAGGTATTCAACTAAGTGCACATCTCTTGTATGGATTAACAACAATGAACACTGAGGTCAGTGCAAGTGAAAGGAAACCTGAACTTCTGTACTCTTGCTGATCACTTGGCACAGCTACAGCAGAAGACAGGATTATAAACACACACACACACACACACAATTCAAGACATAATTTCAGAACTAGTTACAAGCAAGATAACAACAGATAAAGAGTCCCCTCCTGTTTTGTGGTAAATATCATTTTTCCATAGTCCTAAGCAGAAAGGTTACAGCTCAGTATTCAAGATTGTACTTAATCAAGTGTAGTACACTGTTTCATACATAAGAATGCCCAAAATTTTAAACAACTACCCTTCCCTGGAAGCTTGTAGAGTAAAACTCTTGACCATACAAAGCTGAAATTTCAACGCTTCCATGTAGTAAACCTCTGGGAATTAATTCTACTTTTTATGTTCTCTGCTGGGCTCCAAGTGTCAAATGAAAATAAATGCAAAGCTTTTTTGTTAGCATGCTAGTTTTGTGCCTGGTTCTGATATTTTATATTTCATTTTTTTTAAATGAAAGCAGCTTTTTACTGGTGGGGAGTGGATTTTCAATTAAATTGGACTACAGTTAATGATATGGAGATGCAATTCTCTTACAAGGTCTTGTTAAGAATCCCCACATTGAAAAGTTCCAGTTGCTTATTTTTAGCTTCATGCAAGCATCTTAAATAAAGCTTGACAAAATCAGTAATGCTTCGCGGAGGAGGATTTAATAGATTATTTAGTTCTCTTCCTTGCAATTAGATGCCAGCCTTGCTTTTCTTGTCTTTTTTCCCTCTGAAGAGTTCAATATTCAAGCCGTGGGACGGAAACCGCAGAACTCTATGAAAAGTCCCATCCTACACAAATCTGTCAGCAGCACAGAGGACAATGACCCAAACAACTTGGAATAGAGATAGTAGTCCTTGATTTACGACGACAAATGGGACCAGAATCTCAGTTGTTGAGTGGAGCGGTCATTCATGAGGTACCCACATGACTGCTTCATTCAATGACTGCAATTCCAGCTCTCCTAGTTGTGGTTGTTAAGCAACCACACAGGTCATTAGGGGAATTGGAGCAGGACGCTCTGGCAACTTGCTGCAAGTGCAAATAGGTTGCCAAGCACCCGGATCATAATAATGTGATTGCGAGTGGGAGGACTTTTAATGCTGATTGAAAGTAATTTATGGACTGTAAAACACCCTTTCTGAGCCAACGTATGGTTCCAGCCATCACAATAATCTTATGGTTGTTAAATGACTGGCTGTAAATTAGGGATTACCTGTATAAAAGATCCCTACTAAAATGCTAGCTACAAGGATTTACCTCATTCCCAATCCAGTTTTTAACAGAAGTCTTTGGAAAGGCCATATAGTTAGCTGTCTTTCCCCATCCTGTCCTTTTAATACCTAACAACACCACCTCTGGACATAAGAATTCCACTTAATTATTCCAGTTGCTGGGGTAATCTATATACATTGTCCAGGACAGTCTGCTCCAAACTGGGACTCTAAATATGTGTTGGGGCAGCAACTTTACAACTTTATAAAGAACATATAAAATATGTGTGCACATTAACATATACCAGTTTTTTTTAAAAAAAAATGGAAAAAACGTATGGTTTAGTAAAGTTTAATAAAAATGTATCAGGATGATGGGATTAGATTTTTCAAAATGTGTTGCATTCTATAATGAATTAATTTCCAGTATTATTGGGCTTTGTAATAAATTGGAACTAGGAACCAATTTGCTTATTGCATTTCTAGTATTTCACAGAAAATGAGTTGCTTATTTCAGCAATCCTGATTGGAAGTAAATATTTTATACTAATTCTAAGCTTAATATTTGAGGTGAAAAAAATTTTTTGCACTGAAATTCTCATTGTTCCATCTTTATGACTATACATGTAGCCTTCAGTTAACAACTCATTCAGTGACCATTCAAACTTATGGTGGTGCCAAACGAGTGACGTTTATGACCAGTCTTCAAAGTTCCGGGAGTCACAGTGCTCCTGGGATCACATGATCATATTTCCAACTGTCAGTGTTCCGTGGTCATGTGATTATGATTTGTGACCTTCCCTGACTGCTTCTCACAATCAATTTCAATGGGGAAATTGGCAAGAAGTCAGAAGTCCTGATCATATAATGTTCTTCTCATGTGATTCACTTAAGAACAGTAAACGGGGACTGCTGGAACTGCCATTGCTTGATTTCTAATACTCTGCCTTATTTTCATAACTGCTTTGTTGCTGTGCTGTTTATTTTGCAGCATGGAAATCAATTAAGTGTGGAAGCACAATGAATAGCCAAGACTTGAATGACCTTAGTTTCCTCATGTTAATAATATCTTACAAGCTGAAGAAATTGCTTTCTTTTAGTTTTGGTACTATCCTCTTCATAAAAAATAGTCATTTGGTAACAAAGCAAGAATGGAAAAATGTGGATGTAGTTTTTATCTCGATTTGTGCTGATCTTTAGTAAGTTTAAACATTCAGTATTATACAGTATGTTGAAATGGTATTTTTCTGTGTGTATCAACTTAAAATATATTTATGCAACCCCTCCAGGAGTACCCCTTCCACAGAAGTGATGCAACCATAAAGAAATATAATCCATTCTGAAATCCATGTTAAGAAAGCCAGCATGATAGCTTAATCTGAAATTCAGAGCCACTTGGCTGCCTAGTTCTTTTGAATCCTGCAAGTTCTTGAATTTAATCCTTGCCCTTGTATTACTACATATATAATTCATTACTTATGCAAGTGGTTTAATACCTTGCTCTCATTAGAAACTAGAATAATTTGAAATAGAAAATTTAGGCTTGGTAAAGTATTCATCTTAAATGCTGCAATTCTGCCTAACCAAGGTAAAAGTCTTCTATTTGGAAATATCTGTTATTTTCTTCCAGTTTAGTGAACAATTGTTCTTAAATAAATACTTTTTAAAAAAACCAAATAGATAAGTTTTTTTAAAAAAGTATCCAAGAACAATTGTTTATTAATCAGGAAGCAAATATCTTCTTATATTAAAATCTGTTAGTCAATATATAAATTGCTTTTCATCCTTTGTCAAATTCCATATCAACATCTGAGTTTTCTCCTTGATTCATTAGCCTGACACCAAATTATATTATTGTATATCAATACTATTTAGAAAACCTCATGTTAAGCAAGTGTTAGTACAACATCATCGGCAAATAATTTCAATTTATACTCTTGTGAAGCTATTTTGAATCCTAGGATTCTATTTTCTTGACACATTTGGACTGGCAACAATTCCTATGCTAATAAAAATAAAGGACCTTATCTACACACCCTCTGAATTGATTTTTCCTTTTTCTAGGCTAAGGGTGGGTGGGGTGGGGGCGTTAATCTGACTGTCTATGAATGTCGATATCTTCTTGAAAAAGGTCAGAGTGCAGCTAAACTAGCCAGCTGGGAGTGGTGTGATGCCAGTCAAACTTCTGAGCCTGGCCAACTAGTTAGCTGGGGTGCCAGTGTGATGCCCATGCATGAATCTATGCTGATCAGTCTGCTATTATCAGCAGGCTGGGGTGAGGGGACCTGAGCATTTTCCCTCTTAGGTTTCTAGGAGTGTAAGTGCCAGACTGTAAAATTTTTATATTCCTTAGGGAAGGTGGAGCTTAGCTTCAAGAAGTGTGTGTTGTGGGGAACAGTTCTATCTAAGAAGGTAGCATGTTTGGTGTTGCCTTCTCAAGCGCAGGGGGGATTTTTCAATCTCAATGCCCCCATTATCCTTGTTATATAGACAGCCAGTCTGGTTTAGGGTTAAGACACGAGGCTAGAAGTCCTGCCTTAGCCAGCTAGGTGACTTAGGCCAGCCACTCTCTCTCAGCTTAAGTCATCTCACAGCATTGTTGTTGTGGGTAAAATAAGAGGCAAAGTGTGTGTTTCATTACCTTGAGTTACTTGCAAAAATAGTAAAGGTGGAATAAAAAAAGATAAATTTGAGGCAACTTGGCTCAAAAAGTTTTATTCTATGATGCATTGTTAGAGATTACAAACATGAATGTTTTAGTAATATATTGTTGAAGTTGATGGAATGATGGAATGACAGGTTTTGAAGACCAAATGGCTCCATAATCAACAGTAGTGCAGACCATTCAATGGGGTATGCTTAACCACAGAAAGCCATACATAGAAATGGATGCTTGTCAACTGCTGAAATAATACATTGCTCAACATGCAACTATGGAACTTCTTCTGACTTGAAAGTAAGAGCAAAGTATTTTTAATATTTCTAAGCATGTGGACAATACTATATTTTAATGACACTGTTTCAATGAAGAACTAAATGAAAAATGGCAGATGAAGATGCCAGCACCCTGGCAGGAAGATTTTTATGTAGTTCAAATACTTTTGATTGAAATATATCTACTAGTCCTTCTTTAGAAGTATCTAGACAATATATTTTATATAGAAAGAGGTAGCTGATAAACATTTTTCTCTTGTTGGAAAATCAGAAAAGGGTGATTTTCCACTCTAGTTGCTCTAGTAACTAGCAATCCATGGAAGAGATTGTTAAGGTTTTTTAAAATTTTACAGTCATTAAAATTGCAAAAAGTCTGAACCTTCTCTCCTACAAAAGTACAACATGAAAAATCACTAAATGCTCGTGGATATAGCTAGTAAGAGGTCTATAAACAATTTCTCTGCAAGATGGTATGGAAAAAAAAAATCTTACCACTGTTAGGTTTCGAATCTCATCCATGACCCGAGGCCAGAAAGATTGAAGACACTGCTGTGCATCACTATTTCCTCCTGCAAAACCCCCATCCGTGGACATTATGGTAACTGAAAAGAAACCAAGTAATATATTAAATGTAAGACAATGTGGATATGGTATATTTTAAAAGATATATAGTATATGATGAATTGTAAAGTAAAATAAAGATGCTCCATA